>NC_140940.1:133065358-133665358 GCF_014529385.1 Adiantum capillus-veneris | reverse complement strand
CGTTCTAATTATTTTAGAAAGCCACAGTGATTCTTTCACTTGGTTTTGTAAAGGGTGGCTCTACTTCACATTTTGAAGGCCGTAAAGAACACAGATCACTATATGGCATGGGCGTGGTTAAATGGGATCAAGGTTGGAGGTGACAAATCATGACATGCATGCATTGTAGACTATGCGATTGGCACACAAATTTAAAAATCAGTATGCACTTATAATGTAATGCATAGGAGTACCATGATCTCCAGTGAAAGCATGTGAGCGTGGTGGTTAAAGCAAATGCCTTGAATAGGGCAGGTCGTGTCTTTGACGTGCAAAGTGAGAGACAATCTTGATAAGCTCAAATTTACTTGCTGGCCAAATTTACTTTTTTGCCCTGAATTTACTCGACAATCCAAACTCGACGGTCTGAATGACCCCCAATGTCGATCCCATTGGGATGTGCTCAGGCTAGATTGTGCGGAGCATAAAGAACTCCCTTTTCCTTCTAGCCTTGAAATTTATACTTAAGCTTCAAAAAATGTAGAACTTTCAAAGATTTCACACATTGTATAATGTTGAGCTAAAATCTCGCACTTGGCACCTTCATGTATAATTTTCCTTCTAGCTCTGAAAATGTGAACATTGCATGATGTAGCTTTGCTCAAAGGGTCAGAGTCAAATGATCTCGGAATCGATTGGCGCTACCTACACCTTATGTGGGACAGCATGAACGTACACACACACACACACACACACACACACACACACACACACACACACACAAAGAGGGGGAGGGGGGGGACGAGGGTTTCCCGAATAGGGTCTGCCAAAAATAAACTTTTTAATCAAAGAAATCTTGAAATAAAAAATTGCACTATAAAACATGCTTTTGAATTTTAGGTTGAAATTGTAACAATTTATAGTATTGACACTAAAACTTGTAAAATTTTGTCAATTTTCTTCATCAAGCAAGCTTGAAATCTGGCAAAAAATTTACAATTTTAGTGGCAAAAATACACTAAGCCTGGCTTATTGCAAACATTGAGAATCTCAAATAGCCCCAAAATAGAAGAGCATAATAGACATAGAAAAGTTGAATACCCAGTACATCCATGATCACTCTCTCACCACTGCGAGCACACCTACTGAAAATGTGCTACACCCTTACATGGGGCACTGGTGTGTGTGTGTGTGTGTGTGTTAGAGAGAGAGAGAGAGAGAGAGAGAGAGAGAGAGAGAGAGAGAGAAATGAGCCCTAGAGGCATCCGTGTGTCACTCAAAGGGTTACTCTATTTTTCCTTTTGAAGGTCATAAAGAAACTCCAACCCTCAAATTTAATACTTTGATATCTATACTACTTCTTTACTGATCTTGATGAATCCTCGAGCACTGAAGCCTTCTATGCATCAAAAAGCTCTCTCTCTCTCTCTCTCTCTCTCTCTCTCTCTCTCTCTCTCTCTCTCCCTCTCCCGCGTGCGCATGGATGAAACACCACTTTTTTTAAGGAATTTAGAACCTCACATGCATCAACAATCAAGACGACTGTCTCTGCTATTCCCATGCCACTACTGGTTAGGGAGCATGAGGTTGGTAATTGGCTTGCGAGAGAAGTTGGAACTACAGGGCCACAAGTCTAGGGCTCCTAGTCCCAACTCGGTAGCCACAACTCTCACGCGCACGCGCGTGCACGTGTGTGTGTGTGTGTGTGTGTGTGTGTGTGTGTGTGTGTGTGTGTGTGTGTGTGTGTGTGTGTGTGTGTGTGTGTGTGTGTGAGAGAGAGAGAGAGAGAGCACTCGCATCAAGCCCCCATGGAGCTATGTTAGTTCCCTTTCAGCACTTCTCCTCTGCATGCGATGAGATTGGCCTTGCGACTATCTTTCTAGCCTTTCATTTTTGAGCTCCCTACCACACAAGTGGTGTCATCGGTGGCTGCTATTCTTGCGCCTTGCTCAGCTACGTGATGGACGTTAGGAGCGGAGCAGGTCCTTCCTACGCACTCACAACATATTTTCCATTGGAATGCGTAAGCTCAAGGTTTTGAAATATAGAAATATTGTGGGAACTATTTACTTCAAAAGGAGAAATGGAACCAATTATGTTACCTTTCCAAGCAAATAGACACCTGCTTAGAAGTGGAAGCAAGATAGGCAAGCATTAGGCAAAATTTGGACTCACAAAGGGGCCCTTTAAGGAGTTTGACTTTACCTCTCTCTACCAAAACGGGCGCAAGGATAAATTTTTGCAAACAAACTCCAAAGTTGACGGAGGTTTGACAGTTAGAATGTCCTCTTCAAGCTCTATCTACTGATATATAGCACGCCATAAGATTCCTCATATTTTAGAAGATTCTTTTTTTGATTCACTTAGATTCCGACAGAGTTGTCACATCATAGGTGAATCAAAAAAAGAATCTTCTAAAATATGAGGAATCTCATGGCGTGCTATATATCAGTAGATAGAGCTTGAAGAGGACATTCTAACTGTCAAACCTCCGCCAACTTTGGAGTTTGTTTGCAAAAATTTATCCATGCGCCCGTTTTGGTAGAGAGAGGTAAAGTCAAACTCCTTAAAGGGCCCCTTTGTGAGTCCAAATTTTGCCTAATGTGTCTATGTGTTACCACGATAGAAAGATCAGGCCCTGTTGGTATAGAAGTCCCTAAAAGAAAAAACCAATTAAATGAAGAGTGAGTTTAGACTCTGTTGGGATTTGAGGTGTCTTTTGAAGAACTTGTAATTGTTTACAAACTAAGGACTATGAGTTCAATATTTAAGTGAAAAACCAAGTTTGGTGCCTACACGTAGGTACTACCTCAAGAACGGGAAGATAACTCAAAAATAATAGTAAGCTTGTACATGTATAAAAGGGAACTGAGTAAAAGGGATAAGGGATTAGGTAAGGTAGGGAGCTAACCAAAAAGATACCTCATATGGCACTATGTCAATATGTGAAAAAATAAGAAGTATGTCACTATCGGTTATGACAATATGTAAGGGGTCCATGTGAGGCATGGTGATATGTTCAAGCCAATAGTGATGCCAGTGCATTTTGATGGAGGCATAAGAGGGAAAACATATGGAAAAAGTAGGTCTGTGGTAGTTTAATTTAATCAGAATGGACTAAATTGTAGCAAATCGTGGATGTGCATGTCCATATACGCATAAATATTGAGTACAATCCATCAAATCGACGATGGCAAAGACAAAGTCACAAAGGAGAAATGGTGGCAAGCTGCTATATTGAGATCAGGATGTACATAGTGTGAGGAAGGTTTAGAATATTCTTGGCATTGCAATAACATGCGTGAATCAAATAAGCTAGTGGGAATTTGGGATCTAGATGTTTCACAAAGGATCATAGGTTGTGACTTATTGCATGCCTAAAAAAGACTAGAATGCTAAACTCTATCATTGAGATATGAATCATATAAACAATATACTATTCATAGATTTATTTATTTTTTGATAAAATTGGAATGGATTAAAGGAAAAGGAGCTCTTCATAGATATTGACAATATAGTAAGAGCATGAAACCCTCTAAAAATCCAAGAAATTTAGTTAAACTTTGTCAAAAAGTACCAAGAATGTTATGCAAATCTCTCAACAACTTGGGTACATCCATCTAATGATTCATACCTCATCTCCAACATGTATTGATAGTTCTCAGACAAAAAATGTTGAAATCTTTCCCATAAGAGATGAGGGGAGGAGGGTTCACAAAACAATAGAATGGTCACAAACAAATGTCTCAATTGCAAGCATGTATGTGTACTGTAAGCTTCTTCCATGCATCCGAACCATTCCCCATCATCTTCCAAGATACCCCTTACAATGCATGCTGCCTTGAATGTTGGAAACAATACACCATTTGTGGAGCATAGATCCTCAAATGATTTTCATCCTTTACAAATAGTCAAAAGCAAATGGACGTAATATCATTCACCTCCAGAGGGTTGCACAAAATACATCCGCCCTATAGTGTCCCCACGATGTCTCTTTGTCCATTTTTTGGAACTCGAACTCCACACCCACTTTTGAGGAAAATCAATGTACAAACTATCGTTTGAATCAGGATTCTCCAAGTTTCATGTGAACCACTCGCTCAAAGCGGTCTTCTTTGCATTGTCCCTTTGCAAGACATCATTAAGTCTATCATTATCTCAAAAATTCACCATTTGACTAGTCGAAATATGCACACTCAATCTCTAAACAACTGGTGAGTCATTGTGCAAAGGATATTCAAGATTTCTCCATCAAGCCTCAGATGCAAACACATAGCATCTATTCGTGTACATGTCTATCTCATCAATGTTCTCCCTTTCTGCATCATGTACCAATGTATGGAATCTTACAGTTGCCCTATCATGCCCCTTGTAGATGTGTTTATAGACATACTTGACGATTGAAATTGTAGAGCATACCTCAACGTTGATATGCGCATTAAATACAATCAACAAAATAGGATTATATGTCACAACCCATCGGTTATCAATAGTAGAACCCCTAAGCTTGGCGGTGAAACCATTGTTTCGTCGCACCATTATTATCCATGCTTGTTTTCTCACAAAATGAACGTGGATATTTCTAATACACCGGCCATCAACCATCCAAGGAGATGAACTATTGAACTCACCACATGGGCCATGAATGTTACAACTAACAATGATATCATGAAGCACTGGAAATCGATTTTTATCTAGCAACTCTGCACAAACCATCTTGTCATAGTCAAATGTTGATTGAGGCTTACATCGAGGATCTAGAATCAATAATGTATGATAATGTGCCAAGCCTCTCTTTTGGAACTCCACGATAGACATGTAAGCCACCACTTTCCCAAAAATATCTTTCTTTAAGATATACTTCATCACGCTCGAGTCTTACCTTGGTGGTTATGTCTGGTCAATCAATGGAAACCTGTCCTGGAAGTAATCCCTCATTTATTTCTGTCCATTTATGGTTACATGTGAATGTGATAGATAGGTTTGGCTTTCCCTTTGCATGCACAATTGCCATTGCATCTTGATACAATCTGTACATGTGCCGAGGGACGCCTATAAAAGATGAGGGTAAGATAATTCTTCGACCCACCGACCCTCCAAGTACAATATCACTCCCAGACAAATGCACCATGTCAACCAAGCCTGCATACAATTCTGTAATGGAAATGGCCTATGAACTTTGAGAATAGAGAAATTAAGAGAATTAGAGTGAGCATTTTTGTGAGATTACTTTGAGAGCATAAAGGGTGAACTTAATTGATGGTAGCAACATAAACATAGTACTTAATTAACTTAGAATGAACAATACTTTTTCAAGAGATAGAGTATTAGAGAGCATGACAATAGTTGACGACCGGATTTACTTGGAGCTGGTCCCCCCTCCAAAAGACGGTTGTATTATAGATTCTCCCATCAATAGAGACTTGGTACAATACAGTCTTTGTGTTCCTTGTGACCTTGGTGATCCTATGAAGATGGAAAGCTTCATGCATCACAAGCATAGCATAAACTTTGCAAAAAGAACTAACTATCCCAAGCCTCAGTCCCAAGGACTCAAACACCTTCGAAGGTGGAGAGAGCTAGCGGGGAATGAGGGTAGGGAAGAGGAAGAAAAATCATCCATAGGAGAAATAAATTGTTCCTCACTTATCATCAGTCTTCTTTCTTAGCATAGCATAATAGCATAGTAATCTTAAGCATTGAATCATGGCTCTTATTTGGATTTGCATTCCATAGCCAAGATTGTTGGTGTAGGCTCTCAACTTCTCAACAAGCCTGGAGAAGGAGATGGAGCTCTTGCACTTTACACTCCACACAATGAGAGAATGTATGTGTGTGTGTATAGCTGTTTAATCTTAGATAATAAGACATAATTGAACTTTTACATTCAAAAGATAGCTGGCTATGGAACAAAGAACAGATAAGTACATAAACAAATCAGTATCAGAATCATTTATGTACAATGTTTGTGGGAATGAGGTCCCCTTCCAATATACAGATAGTAGAAAAACTTCCCGAATCATAAGTGAGTGTGCAATCCAGTATAGGTCAGCTTGCTAAAGTAAAAAAACCTCCAAGATAAGATAGAGTCCTTAACTGCATCCATCCAAACAAGACAACAATTCAGTTAGACTGGGTAATTTCAAACTCCGAGCAAAACTTTTTGAGCAATCATAAAACCGAGCAGAGCCAAACATGATTGTTATAAAGGAAAATCATAAAAGGCATTTGCATAGCAAAAGACATACAATAGTTTAGCTATCCCTAACCCCCCCCCCCCCCCCCCCCCCCCCCTTCTCTCTCTGTCCAACCCGTAACTTATTTGAAATTTTCTCTACTCTCAAGTATCCCTACATCATCATTTTAGATTGGCCATCATAGTTGTCGATTCATTAGTCCTGAGCTTCCCCACTGTTGCTACCCATCCATAAGTATCAATGCTAGTAATAATGGCTAAAGGCTAATAAAACTCACCACTTTATTATACTCTTTGTAGAGAGACATATTTGTGAAGATTTTAAGGGCAGTCAATAGCATATGAGGTGACCGTGCTATTCAAAGAAGCACCGTAGTCCACTATGGAGGGTGGTAGGTCAGGCATCTTTTACTAGAGGAAAGTGAAGGGTGTCATGCAAGCACCCTAGTCCTTTTCAGGAATCAGAAGGTGGTAGGTATTACTAGAGGAAAGCAAAGGGTGTCAGGCAAGCATCATGGATGCCAAGTTGGTCACAGTTGTAGCTTCACATCTGAAGCACCCACCCTGAGTTATCTATATCAGCTCTTTTGATGCCTTTGGTAGGACAAACAAGGAGCTCAATTATTTTGAATCTTTATGGTATTGCAATCAATCTTGGGACATTATTTGAAGCCTTCTGGTATTGTAGTCTGCCTTGGGACATCTTTGTAGAAGAGCTTCCCTTCCTCATGTCTCAGAAGCTTGACACTATCTGTGGCATCCAATTGTGTTGGAGTGGTGCTACAAGCTAGCAATGAATTTCAAGGCTGTTGATTTGCAATGTAGTGTATGCCATTCATAACATCAACAAGAGTTGTGTATGGTTGTTTGTAAGAGCTTTACTTAGTGCCAATTTGAGGGTTTTTTTTTAAGTTTTTGAGGTCTCCACCATGTTGACTCTCTCCCTCCCTCTCTCTCTCACACACACACACTCACTCACTCAAATGCATTTCTTCAGTAGTCCTATGTTTACAAGTGTTTACAAGTATGATAGGAAATGTTTACAAGTATGGATGCTAACCAACCAACGGCAAAATTTTACAATTAGGTGTTCTTGAAATGATGCACCTAGGTATGTAGACCATGAAGGGAGAGAGATACATATTCAAACCCTTATTTGGGTATGCTCATAACATCGCCCGCATAAATATCTTTATCATTGTATCCATTTGCAACTTTTGAATCATGCACTAAAACAATGAAACCCCATTATAGCGCGCAATGGAGTAGAGAGCGTCCCCTCTTTCGATGTTGTACTTAGGCGGTATACTTGCGTTTGCTTGGGTTTGCAAAGAAATGGCTTTACCATCTAGTAGACGCTCCATGCAGACTAAGATGCAGTGCCACAATGACACCTGCCGTCTTTGCCACCACTCCAACGTTACTCCCATTCTCGTGTGGTTTAGCAAATGACATGCTCTCGGGTCTCTTCTAAGCTGCAGAGCAGGTAGTAACCAACCCCACAGGCATAATTCACAATTGGCTATAGTTTAAAGCCTCTCTCTCTCTCTAAATTTTTTTAAAAAAACTCTTGAAACAGTCCACGCCGACGCGGACTGTTTCAAGAGGGTTTTTTTTTAATTTTGAACATGCTACTGACACCCCTTTTGTCTCTCTTGCTCGCGTATCCCGTTAGCAAGAGCCCCATGATCCATTGGAGTTGCACGGCCGGGAGCTGCAAAAGGAACCTATGAGTAGTAGAGTGGCCTCAATGATGGAAACTGCTGCAAAAGATGATGATGGTGTCGACAGGAAGGAGAATCTTATTATGGTTGTGAATGATGTCAAAGCGGAGAGAGAGAGAGAGAGAGAGAGAAAGAAATCTGCGGACTGCAACACTGAGAGAGCCTCTGCCTTTGCCTCGGGCTCCAAAGGGTTTTCCTCCGGATTCCTCAGCTCGTTCAAATCCCGCTTCTCATCCCGTCGAGCATAGCAACAACAATGGCGACAGCACGAACCCCTTCCTCGTTCCCATCTGGACTCTCAATATTCTGGGATCTACTGGTTGCCCAAGCTCAAAGAAAATTGGATATCATGAATTGCCTGGGAATCATTTTACTACCAAAAACTAGAAAAAAAAACTACTAGAAACAGTCCGCGCCGGCGTGGACTGTTTTCGGTAGTTTTTTTTTAAGTTTTTGGCTTAGAGAGAGAGACGTGTCTCGAGTTCTCAACTGACCTACAGGAGTCCGGAGACGAGCATGTATGCGTGCATGAGAGAGAGAGAGAGAGAGAGAGAGAGAGAGAGAGAGAGAGAGAGAGAGAGAGAGAGAGAGAGAGAGAGAGAGAGAGAGAGAGAGAGAGAGAGAGAGTGGGCATCAGTGTTCGCGGAAAATCAATTTTACAAACATACAAAAATTTCCAAATAATCGGCATTTTTTTACAATTAAACTTGAAATTTTGGATTTTCTCCTTCTTCCCTCTCTTTAACTGGAGAATTTGATTTTTCAACATCAGTGCTCACAAAATAAGTGATAAAATCGGCACAAGGCTAAGGTAGGCACACTTTTCTCAAACATTGGTCCACATGGTAGAGAGAGAGAGAGAGAGAGAGAGAGAGTTGGCATGGTGACGACATCAAACTTCCAAAAACTAAGAAAACGTTTGAAACAATTCGTGCCGGCATGGACTGTTTCAAGAGGTCCCTTCATCAACTATGACTAAGAAACATTTGATGTCTAAGGATATTCAATTGTAGACTTCTAAATAATCTTGTTAGAATCTTCCTTAGTCTCTTTAAGAGTTGCTTCCCTGGAAATCTAAAAGGGTCATGGAGTTTCGTTTTTCGTATTTAGTGTAGACCTCATTATCTCCATAAAAACTAAAGAGCCTGCTTATAACTTGGGTCGATCAAAATCAACCTACCCATTTTCTACAAAATTTCAACTCTTTGTTCTGCAAACATGTTTTATTCTTCGTGCCACAAGGTCCAATCATTACACCAAGGATCTACACCTAACTAGATACACTCAGATAAGCATTGATTATTTGTCATCAATCTAGATAGCACACAGAAAAATTAGTGGCTAAGATAAGCATTGTCCAGTTTCATCAAAACCACTTTCTATCCATGTACCTTCTACCACTAAAGAAAAAGCCAAAGTTCCAACACAAAGAAAGGGGCAAACAAAAAAGGGAGAAAAAATATTCTAGCTCAATGCATGAGGCTTCTTGGCCTAGGTGCGTATTATAGTGTGTATATGCGCTATGTATATCTATTAGAATGTACATGTGTGTGTGTGTGTGTGTGTGTGTGTGTGTGTGTGTGTGTGTGTGTGTGTGTGTGTGTGTATCATTGAAAATGCAAGCTCACTAACTTCAAGCTGGTTTTGAAATATGAGGCAGCTACAATCAAGGTGGGTTATAGTTAGCTTCAACTATAGAATATTACCTCCACAGTTGATGACCAGGCGTTGACTATTTCACATAGGTTTTTGTATGGAAAAATTTGTGTGCATACACAAAGAGAGAGAGAGAGAGAGAGAGAGAGAGAGAGAGAGAGAGAGAGAGAGAGAGAGAGAGAGGAACATTGCTCTATGCGATGAATAATGCATTCTCATTAGCTGCATTGAAACTCTACAACCCAAACTTCAATTGCCCATGTTTTTGGGTCTGGATTATCAAATGCATCGAGAGCTTCTCTTTCTCATGGGCGACCATGGAGTGAACTTTTTGATCGATCCTATTTGCAAAACTAGACTCAGCAATTGGGGAGGCAACAAATAGAGTTCACAAGTGGTTGCAACACTGATAGAATGTCACATGAGATGTTGCTAACAACAAAGCCCAATGTTTGTGAGAAGGTTGCTCGGTTTTTTCTTTGCTTGAGAATGTTTGCTCATCGTTTGGTAAGACTCAGTTAGCCTTGGGTGTGTTTTACAAGTATCAATGGACTATACCAGTTGTTATCCATGTCTATCTTACAAACTTTTTTAAACCTTTCCAAGCTTAGTCAATAAATTTATAGTAAAGATGTTGTCACTTCTCTTTTTCTTAAAAATTCCTAGAGTTTAAAGTAATATCATTTTTTATTAGAAGGTCATCACCCCTTCTAATCCAGGTGTCTGAATCCACCCCTCTTTTTTATAAAAATTCATCAATTTCATCAATTCCTAAACCCAATCAAATGAAGCTTATATAAGAAGTTTTTCTCAAAAAATTCCTTTTTAAAGTTCTCAAAATAATTTATATGTTAGACGTCCATTATGGTAAAAATGGGTTTTGAATCATCTACTATCAATTAAACATATTTCTCTTTTTAGCTAACCAAGTAGCACAAAACCCAGATACAAAGCGAGGTTTATGAGCCGAACCATGAACTGTGTTAGTTTCACCTCAACGCTCAAAGCTTATGAAAGGAGCACCATCCATCCAAGTGAATACATCCTAACTGAATAGAGAACAGACGAAGTACTGCAATGGTAAGCAATATGGTACGTCATCACAGACCATTCTAGACTATTGCGCAGTTGGACAGAGACAATCACCATTAGCCAACTGCCTATGTGTTTGTAGGTAGTGCAATGTAAAGCCTAGCCTAATCAATATAGTAGTAAGTACAGCTATATGGTGCAGCCGGCTCAACCCCCTCTAAGAATCAGTGCATAGTAGGATAGAAAACACCACCCCCTCAAGTATGTACATATACCCCACAGGGCTACAAATTCCATGTACTAACGAGTGTCTGTAAGCCCCACAATGTGTTTGAATACCAAAAGCGATTTGCCAAGCTAAGTTACACAACAAAAATCTTTATAACAAAACCATTTGTTAGTATGGAGTAATCCCCCTTTCAAACCAGTTTTTTCAAAAATTTATCAAGCGGTTAGTAGTTGGTAAACCAAATCAAGAACATCATAAAATGATTGAGACCAGTAGCTAAGTGAAAAAACGACAGCATTTAATTATCCCATGTAGCATTCTGATGCCCATTAAGACACCAAGGTAGACTCGATTACTGTCAACAGAGTAAAGTCAGGCTCAGTAGAGCAGTAGCAAAAAATCCCTCTTACAAAGGCAAATGTAAACCTCAAGCCATTAGAAAACTAGTGAATAAAATGGCAGTTACTGGTATCAGAACACCTTTATCTTTCATAGTACCCATGCAGTATAACAGTCACCTGCGACCTAGTGGGAGGAAAAAACCATCGGTGCGCAGAGGGTGGAACAACACCACCATATTTCAAGATCCCATCAGTATCCAAAACATAATGTTAATCAAGTCATAGAACAATAGCACATGTAAAAAGGCACAAATAGCACGCCAACCAGAAATATGTAATATGCAACCAAAAAACATCTTTAACATTAACAGTGCCCGCGACATTAACATAGCCACCATGTCATGGCATGGTAAGCCATGTGTGCTTTTCATCAAAGAGTATCATAACCCGGTATTAGAGCAAGAGAAGCATGCTTTTTATTGGAAAAAACCATCTGAACAGTAGTTAATTCAAAATACCTGCAACAAAAAAACATATGGCCAAGGAAACTGACATGTGTACTAGAAGTAGTGAGCTCCATGCTTCAATGTCAAAACACCACGTAGATTTTCAAGGCAAGGAAACAATAAAACAAAGCTAAGTGAGGGCCAGAGAAGAGCCCTCACTTCTTTATATAGAGGAAGGAGGGAGGCAGTCCGCTAGATTGTAGTTATGAGTGGAATCGCCATGAGTGAACCGACTGCATTACACGACAGTGAGGCTGCCTATGGTTGCAGAGAGAGAGCCACTGCGCCTTCATGGAAAGTAATGGTAGTAGGGTAGTAAACCACTTAAGTAAAAACCTACTTGCAGGTAATAGATACAGGCCTAGTCCCATGGTGAGGAGGTGAAGTTTTAAAATAAAGGCCAGAAACTATATCTAAGTACCACAGTGTGTGTGTGAGAGGGGAGAGTATACCCCCCTCTCATTCTTGGTCCACATCTCTCTCTCTCTCTCTCTCTCTCTCTCTCTCTCTCTCTCTCTCTCTCTCTCTCTCTCTCTCTCTCTCTCTCTCTCTCTATCTATTGTATTATTTAATTATATCAGTTGGGACATGTGTCCTCTTTTTCCTCTTTGAAAGAAAGAACTTAATTATTTATTTTTATGCATCCAAATTCTCATTGGACCCCTTTAAAGCCTATCCAATAGGATTCAAGCACATCATGAGGGCCACATATGGAGAATTTTGCCATGTGTCTTTTATGCTTCTTAAGTCATTTTGTTTGAATTGAACACTTCAAGCACCTAGTTTTTTAAGCATGCAAACCGTTTATGCCACTTGAGATATTATCTTTGAATTGAACACTTCAAGAACCTTAGTCATTTACATAAAAATCACCTCAAACTTTGGGCAAGGTTCTTACAAACACTTTGAGCACTTCAGCAAGCCAGCAAGCACCTCATGCTTGGGTAGGATTCCCACCTCAAGGTCAGCCCTAGCTTGACTAAGCCTAAGGTCAAAGGACTTTTTAACACTAACTTTTGGAGGTCTTTAATGAAGCTAACCATAAGATCTTTAAAGCTCCATTAGATGCACGTTTCTCTTTGATAGACTACCTCCTTTTGGACCCCTATTGAGATGTAACCATCTCTCCTCTTGGTCCCTTCTGAGGTAAATCTAGAAGGACTTATTGCACATTGCTCTTTAGTAGACCGTCTGCTTTTGGACCCCTATTGAGATGCAACCATTTCTGCTTTTGGTCCCCTATTGCTGTAGGTATAGAAGCACATATTTATATCCTAACTCTTGTTTCCTTTTTATCTTTACGTATTAAATGATCAGTTTGATATGAGAAAATTATTTGGAAAAGTTAGATATTATAATTTATGAAACAATTCTGTCCTCAACGTCTGCTGATTTGTACGGACCCATGTAAGACGACATTCCTCAATGGCACAACATGCATCAACCATAAATTGTTGAATTAAGCGACTCCCACAAAGCAAGCATGACTCTGTGTCAGCACAAACCTGTAGATGATATGCATAGCACTCTCTTTAAGTGACATATTGTCGACCAACCAAGGCATTCAAAGGGCCATGCACATTAGCATAATGAAGCTTGATATGCCATCCATCTACTCCCCGTGGAAAGAGAATAATATACAATAGTGGCAAGTACAACCTGTGTAGATTTGAAATCTTTTGCAGCCTTCCATTTTGATAATGTATCACAATGTCTTGATGATCAACTATTTGTACATCCCCTTGACCTGGCATAATCGCATCAACCTCATTGCCAACACGTATCAAGTACTACCTGGAGTATTTATATTCTCACAAATTGTCATTTTGATCTCCACACCAGGACTGTCACGGAACATTCTACCAACATTGTAGAAGGCATTCGCATACGGATTACATGATTGCATCATCATTGATAATGCTTCAAGAGTGGACAAATTTAAACCATCCAAGGCACTCATACGATTCCGAACCTCATGCTCAATATCATATACATGTATTTGTGCAAATTTTTGCACCCCTCCTTCATGTGTAGCAAAGAACTAATTCGATGGTACACACTGCCATGTACACGAAAGCAATATGCACCAAACCTACCCATCAATGTCTCATCAATGGTTGCTCCAAGAGATGCAAATGCCATCACACTATTGTAACTCCTGATGTTTCTTCTAAAAGACCTACTCAAAGCATCACTATTATTGAGTAGCCTCTCCAATACATCTGGCGGTCTTGCAAGAGGAAAGAGGGATACTTTCCCACATTTGCAATAATATTTTCCCATTGATGGTGTATCTTCCTTCTTCGTTTCACACGGCCAAAGACGTGCACCACAAAACTCACAGAAGGAGGACATGGTTTCTATATGATTTGTAGGCAATGAGACATGTATCAATGGTAGCATGGAAGGGTGAACACCTCGTATACAGGGATAGGCATGTAGAATGCAAGCAATTCTCCAAGTAATCTGTCATGAACATACGGGACCTATTCCTCATTTTGAGCATCTATGAGAGGGAAAAAGTGCCTGTCATTGATGGCAGTGCTCTCTTATGTTGGAGGTGTGTTGTCTTGCCCGTTGTCAACGATATCTTCTTGTTGCATCCAAACATGAAAGAGTGTGTTGTCTACATCCTTGTTCTTGAATGACAGTTTGCAGAGGGACTTGTGGAATAGTAACATAACCATGGACAGAACCCTCCACAAATGTGAAGGGACTCCTACCACGACCATGGTCATTTGTTGAGCATGGCAAGGCATCACTTGGCAAGTATAATGTATGTTGTATAGCGAGTTGGTGTCAATAATTTTGTGCAACCTTTTGGCGTGCACGCACATGACAGGAATGACTTGGAGATTCATGAAGACAAAGGCATGTGTCCCTTATCCTCATAAACGCTTCTGTCATGCAACAAAGAAAACACTCAGTTCATAGTGAGTGCATAAGTTTTATCATTTTAGTTAGTCCCAAATTCAAGCATGAATTACCTTCAATACATCATAGTATTGATTAAAGTAGTGTACTTAAGGTAGGGAATTTCCTTAATCTATGTTGACTTCCAAATGCAAGCATATAATACCCTCAACACATCCCAATATTAATTGCAGTAGCATACCTCAAGGAAGGAATCCAAAGTGCACATGAACTCAAGGCTTGTTTGATAGATCCTTTCTATAGCTTTAACAAACCTTTCCTTTCATGCATCCTCCCACTTCTTCTATCAGTAAGATATATTAAATTTAATAGACATCATAGGATAAATTATATATGAAATGACACCATTGGAGTTGAAGACTCTTGTGAGACTTCTTGAAGGTTATTTAGCAATGTATGTATGTTTTTCAAAACATCTCCTATCATTGCTTCTCTCTATGACGTCAAAAACAGGATTTTCATGGGTGCTTACATGAAGAAGGAGAGAAAGCTTGAACCATCCAAGTGTGGTAAGGGTGGTTTTGTTGGTTTTCTCACCCAATGTGGTAGATTGGCTTTTCCAATTACCTCTAAATATTGTAGGTTGGTTCTCCCAATTCACATCGAAATAGTATGCTTAGGGGTGTATGCAAGATAAAGTGTACCCACTTCCGGCAGTCCGCACCCAAGCATGACCTCCGCAACACGGCTAACTCATCAAGTTACCCTTGTGCCTGAAGTAGGAACTTGCGATGTGTGACATACTTCCAGAACTATTTCCACGTACATGCACACATGGTATTGCCACGTAACTTGCCAAGTACCGTGGCAATGCCAACATAAGAAAGCCACATAACTCGATGAGTTACATGGCAAAGCCTACTAGATTGTCACATAGGCAGGCCATGTAACTCGGCGAGCTACGTGGATGCCTTCCTGGAAGAACTCTCAAAAAAGATGCAGCATACACGTCAGATGTCCACGTAACTTGTTGAGTTACGTGGACACGTCTCTGGCCATTTGCATGCCATGCAACTTGACGAGTTACGTGGCACTTGATGAGACTTTCAGAGATGATCGAACATGGACCCACATGTGTGCATGGACTTTTTTGACGAGAATCTTACTGAGTGTCTAACTCAGATAATGTTTGGATCAAATCTCTGTCACTCTCTCTCTCTCTCTCTCTCTCTCTCTCTCTCTCTCTCTCCCACCTCATACAATGTGTATAAGAGTCCCTCCACCACATGATAAATATCATATCATTTTTTGTAAAATTATATACAAATTCATATCCAAAAATACATCTATTTCCAACCTTCAGGGGTGCTGCCCCCGAACTCCCCGGCTAAGGGGGGGCAAAATATCTATCACCACCCCCCCCCTTGGATCCTTTGGTGACAAAAATAAAGACACACACACACACACACACACACACACACACAAAGAGAGAGAGAGAGAGAGAGAGAGAGAGAGAGAGAGAGAGAGAGAAGGAGAGATAAAGAAAGAGAGTTTTCTTTTGAAATTTTAGTTTATGAAAATCTAGTTGTCCATATAGACGATGAGCTAGTTGTCTAAATATACATAAACCTGATTGGCCATATATGCGACAATAAGGATGATGATATAGAAAATAATCTAATCTAGTTAACCATACAAAGAACCATTTAAAAGTTCTTGGTGAAATCATATAAGCAACCATCTAGATGACCGTACAGAGGATCATACCATCAACCATATGGATGACCATATGTATCCCTATATAGAAGATCATAGAACTAGCCATACAGACTAGCATCGAACTAACCATATAGACTACCATATACATGTGGTCTATAGAAAAAGGATAGCACTATAATTAGATGACCATATGGATGCCAATGTAGAGGACTTACATGTAGATAGTTATAGAGACAACCATATAGAGTCCAATATAGATTTCCATAGAGCCACTATGAAGATGATCACATCATAATCCATCATAGAAAGATAGCAATGAAGATGACCCTTTTGATGACATTAGCCGATCGTATTGATGATCCACGTACACAACCGATCTTTACAAAGTTAACCTTGTATATGTCCATGCTGACAATTGTATAGATGACCATAGAGACAACATTGTAGATGCACTTGTGGAGGACCATGTAAACACCCACTATATAGACAAGCATGGTCTTATCCATTATAAAAGGATACCAATGTAGATGAACATATAAAGGTCCACATATATGGAAATCAATCTAATCATATAGATGAAAATATACACAACCATATGAAGACCCATGTACATAGCCAAAGATCCAAAAATGTCATATGATCATATCCTAATCCATGATAGAAGAGCTAAAAAGGGATGTATAAGTCATATGTCCCATTTTAGCACATAGTATGGCCCTTGACTACCCAAACCATATTGTATGGCTGTGTGACTTTCTAGGAGAGGATGAATGGTTCTCACACCCACTCGTGCAAAGTCACATGATCATTGGATATGGTTTGGTCGGTCAGGACCTATGCATACTATGCGTTAAAATGGATTATATGAGCCATATGTCCCATTTTAGCGCATAGTATGGTCCTAACTGCCTATACCATATTGGATGGCTATAAAAATTTGTAGGGGTGGGTAAGTGGTTCTCATACCCATGCATAAAAAGTCTCATGCCATCTAATATGGTTTGGACAGTGCTAAACCATACTATACGCTAAAATGGGTCGTATGGCTCATACGACACATTTTAGCACATATTATGGGCCTTGACCGCCCATATCATATTGGATGTCTATGAAAATTTGTAGGGGTGGTGAAATGATGCTTATTCCCACCCGTGAAAAGTCTTGTGGCCATCCATTATGTTTTGGGTGGTCGCAAACCATACTATGTGCTCAAGTGGCCATACGGCCCATTTTAGCACACAGTATGGGCCTTGACCACCCATACCACTTTGGATAGCTATGTAACTTTTTAGGGGTGGGTATGAGAACCATTTTTCCACTTGTGCATATTTTTATAGCCATCCACTATGGTATGGGCGATTAAGGCCGATACTATGCGCTAATATAGGTTGTATGAGCCAAACGACCCATTTTAGAGCATAGTATGGATTGGGACCACCCCAAACCATATTGGATGGCTGTGAGACTTTTCAAGGGTGAGGATGAGTACCATTAACCCACTTGTACAAAGTTTCATATCCATCCAAACCGGTATGGGCGGTCACGGCTCATACTATGCACTAAAATGGGTCGTATGACTTATACAGCCCATTTTAGCACATAGTATGGGTCAGGACCGCCCAAACCATATTGGATGGCTATGAAAATTTGTACGAATGGGAGTGAGAATTATTATTGAATTTTTGCAAAGTTGCACATTCATTTGATATGGTATGGACGGTCAAGTCCCATACTATGTGCCAAAATGGATTGTATGAGCCATTTATCCCATTTTAGCACATAGTATGGGCCTTAACTGCCCATATCATATCGGATGGTTTTGTAACATTGCAAGGGTGAATTAATGGTGCTCACCCCAGCCCGTGAAAAATCTTGTGGCCATAACTGCCCATATCATATCGGATAGTTTTGTAACATTGCAAGGGTGAATTAATGGTGCTCACCCCAACCCGTGAAAAATCCTGTGGCCATACTATATGGTTTGGGTGGTCCCAAACCATACTATGCGCTAAAGTGGGTTGTATGGCTCATACGTCCCATTTTAGCGCATAATATGGATCTTGACCGCCCATTACCATATTGGATGGCTGTGAAACATTGTAGGGAAGGTAGAATAGTGTTCACTTCCACCCGTGCAAAGTCTTATGGCCATCCAATATAGTTTGAGTGGTCTCGAACCATACTATGCGCAAGAATAGGTCGTATGGCTTATACGGTCCATTTTAGCGCATAGTATGGGCTTTGACCACCCAAGCCATATTGAATAGTTGTGAGATTTTGCACTAGTAAGAAAATAGTATCCAAACCTACTCATGCAAATTCCTATGTCCATCAAATATGGTTTGAGAGGTCTCGATCTATACTATGTGCTAAAATTTGTTGTATGAGCCATATTTCTCATTTTAGCACATTGTATGGGCCTTGACTGTCCATACCATATCGGATGGCTGGGAAAATTTGTAAGGGTGGGAAAATTTTACTCTTTTCCACTCATGAAAAGTCTTGTGGCCATCCAATATAGTTTGGGAAATCCCAATCTATACTATGCACTAAAATGGGTCGTATGGCTCATACGTCCCATTTTAGCACATAATATGGGTCTTGATCTCCCATACCATATTGGATGGTTGTGAAACATTATAGGGATGGGATAATAATGCTCATCCCCACCCATGAAAATCTGTGTGGCCATCCAATATGGCTTGGGTGGTCTCGAACCATACTATGCGTAAGAATGGGCCGTATGGCTCATATGATCCATTTTAGCGCACAGTATGGGCTTTGACCACCCAAACCATATTGAAAAGCTATGATACTTTGTGTGAGTGAGGGAATAGTACTCAAATTTATCCATGCAAAGTATTATGTCCATCCAATATGATTTGAGATGTCTCGACCCATACTATGTGCTAAAGTTTACTGTATGAGCCATGTTTCTCATTTTAGCACATTAGTATGGGCCTTGACTGTCCATACCATATCGGATGGCTAGAAAAATTTATAGGGATGGAAAAACTATACTCTCCCACACTTATGCAAAGTCTTGTGGCCATCCAATATAATTTGGGCAATCCCAACCCATACTATGCGCTAGAACGCATCATATAACTCATACGTCCCATTTAAGCGCATAATATGGGTCTTGACCGCCCATACCATATTTGATGGTTGTGTAACATTGCAGGGGTGAATTAATGGTGATCACCCCTATCCATGAAAAGTCTTGTGGCCATCCAATATGTTTTGGGCGGTCCCTAACCATACTATGTGTTAAAATGGGTCGTATGTCTCATACGGCCCATTTTAGCACATATTATGGGTCCTAATCACCCATGCCATATCGGATGGCTATAAAACTTTGCGAGGATGGAATAATAGTGTTCATCTCTACCCATAAAAATTATTGTGGCCATCCAATATGGTTTTGGTGGTTTCAAACCATACTATGTGCTAGAATGGATAGTATGGCTCATACGGTCTGTTTTTGTGCATAGTATGGGCCTTGACCACCCAAACCATATCGGATAGCTAGGAGACTTTCCATGAGTAAAGAAATAATTTTCAACCTTACCCATGAAAATTATTATGGCCATCCAATATGGTTTGAGTTGTCTCGGTCCATATTATGTGCTAAGATTTGTTGTATGAGCCATATGTCCCATTTTAGTACATAGTATAGGCCTTGATTATCCATACCATATCGGATGGCTGGGAAAATGTATAGGGGTATGAAAATTATACTCTCCCCTACTAGTTCAAAGTCTTGTGGCCATCCAATATAGTTTGGGCAATCTCGATCCATATTATGAGCTAAAATGGGTCATATGACTCATACGTCCCATTTTACCGCATAATATGGGTCTTGACCGCCCATACCATATCGAATGATTGTGTAACATTACAGGGGTGAATTAATAGTGATCACCCCCATTAATAGTGAATCAATAGCCATATGTCTCATTTTAGCACATAGTATGGGCCTTGACTATCCATACCATATCAGATGGCTGGAAAAATTTGTAGAGGTATGAAAATTATACTCTCACCTACTCGTGCAAAGTCTTGTGGCAGTCCAATTTGATTTGGGCTATCCCTAACCAAACTTTGTGCTAAAATGGATCGTATGTCTCATACGTCCCATTTTATTACATATTATGGGTCCTAATCGCCCATATCATATTGGATGGCTATGAAAGTTTTCAAGGATGAAAGAATAGTACTAATACTCACTTGTACAAAGTCTTGTGACCATCCACTACGGTTTGGTTCTCTCAAACCATATTATACGCAAGAATGGGTTGTACGACTCATACGATCCATTTTAGCGTAGAGTATAGGCTTTGACCACCCAAACCATATCGAATAGCTATGAGACTTTGCACGAGTGAGAAAACAGTACTCAATCCTACCCATGAAAAGTCTTATGGACATCCAATATGGTTTGAAAGGCCTCGACCCATACTATGTGCTAAAATTTGTTGTATGAGCCATAGTCTCATTTTAGCACATAGTATGGGCCTTGACTGCCCATACCATATTGGATGGTTTGGAAAACTTATAGGGTAGAAAAATTATATTCTCCCCACTCATGCAAGGTCTTGTGGCCATCCAATATAGTTTGGGCAATCCGGACCCATAATATGCGCTAAAATGTGTCGTATTGCTCATACTTTCCATTTTTAGCGTATATTATTGGCCTTGACCACTCATACCATATCGAATGGTTGTGTAACATTGCAGGGGTGAAGTAATGGTGATCACCCCTATCCATGAAAAGTCTTGTGGCCATCCGATATGTTTTGGGCGACGGTCCCTAGCTATACTATGTGCTAAAATGGACCGTATGTCTCAACGGTCCATTTTAGCACATATTATGGGTCCTAATTGCCTATACCATGTGGGATGTCTATAAAAATTTGCAAGGATCGAATGATAGTGCTCATCCCCACTTGTAAAAATTCTTGTGGGCATCCAATATGGTTTCACTGGTCTCAAACCATATTATGCGCTAGAATGGGTCGTATGGCTCATACGGTCCATTTTAATGCATAATATGGGCCTTGACCACCCAAACCATATCGAATGGCTGTGATACTTTGCAAGAGTGAATAAATAGTACTCCACTCCATCCATGAAAAGTTTGGTGGCCATCCAATATGATTTGGGAGGCCTTAACCCCTACTATGTGATAAAATTTGTTGTATGAGCCATATGTCCCATTTTAGCACATAGTATGTGCCTTGACTGTCCATACCATATTGGATGGCTAGGAAAATTTTCATGGATGGGGGTGATCACTATTTGCCCACCCGTGCAAAGTTTCACAACCATCGGATATGATATGGGTGGTCAAGTCCCATACTAAGCGCTAAAATGGGTCGTATAAGCCATATACACCATTTTTAGTACATAGTATGGGTCGAAACCGCCACCATATCGGATGGCTGTGGAACTTTACATGGGTGGGGTGAGCACCATTTCTCCACCCGTGTAAAGTTGCACAATCATTCAAGTTTAGAGTTTATGGGTTAGGGTTTAGGGTATAGGGTAGCCATACCGCCCATTTAGTGCATAGTATGGATGGGGACCGCCCAAACCATATTGGATGGTTGTGAAGCACCATTCCCCCACCCATCCAAAGTTTCACAACCATCCGATTTTGTGATTTATGGGTTAGGGTTTTGGGGTTTAGGGTACATGATTTAGGATTTAGGATTTATGTATCAAGGTTTAAGGTTTAAGGTTTAAGGTTTAGGGTTTAGGGTTTAGGGTTTGTGGTTTAAGGTTTAAGGTTTAAGGTTTAAGGTTTATGGATTATGGATTATGGTTTAGGCTTTAGGGTTTATGGTTAGAGTTTAGAGATAAGGATTTAGGTTCAAAGTTCAAGGTTTATGGTTTAGGGATTACGGTTTTGGGTTCAGGGTTTACAACGCATAGTATGGATCGAGATCGCTTAAACCATATTGGATGGCCAAAAGACTTTGCACTGGTGGGGGTGAGCACCATTTCTTCACCCGTGCAAAGGTGAATAGTCATCTGATATGGTTTGGATGATCAAGGTCCATATTATGCACTAAAATAGACCAGATGTCTCATACGGCTTATTTTAGCGCATAGTATGGGTCTTGATCACCCAAACAATATTGGATGGCCATGAGAGTTTGCACAGGTGGGAGTGAGTACCATTATCCCACCCCTACAATTTTACACAACCATCCAAATTGGTATGGGCATTCAAGGCCCATACTATGTGCTAAAATGGGCCGTATGAGCCATATGGTCTATTTTAGCACATAGTATGGTTCAAGACTACCCAAACCATATTAAATGGACACAAGACTTTTCACGCATGGTGGTACAAGATTTCACAACCATCCGATATGGTATACTATGTGCTAAAATGGGTCGTATGAGCCATATAGCCCATTTTAGCACATAGTATGGTTTGGGACCGCACAAACTATATCGTATCTATAAAATACTTTTTACGGGTGGGGATGAGCGTCATTAATATACCCATGCAGTTTCACAACCATTGGCGATCAAGGCCCTTACTATGCGCTAAAATGGACTGTATGAGACAAAGGGTCCATTTTAGTGCATTGTTTGGGTCGGGACTACCCAAACCATATTGGATGGATCTGAAACTTTTCATGGGTGGGATTAAGCACAAATTATCCACGCATGAAAATTTGCACATCCATCCAGTATAGGGACCTCCAAATCGATATCCAATGGCCATAAAAAAATTTACAGGTGGATGTGAGTTCTATTTCCCAACCCGTGCAAAGTTGCATAGCCATCCAAACTACTATGGGTGGTCATGGCCCAAACTATGTCGTAAAATGGATCATATGGCTTGTACGATCCATTTTAGCGAATAGTATGGTTTAGAACCACCCAAACCATATTGCATGGCCACGTGACTTTGCACGGGTGGGTTTCAACTCCATTTTTCCATCCCTAAAAAGTCTCGTGGCCATCCTTCTAGTTGTAACACAAGTGGCCTTGTCGACGCTACTGGCCCTGTCATGGTGTCATCCGCCATGGCGTTGTCCACTTTGTTCTTCACACACCCGTCCATCCTCACCGACACACCTATCATGTTGGCTCACAGAAATATCTCCCTCATTGTCCACCATACACACACACACACACGCCTACCCCTCAGCCTCTCTCTCTCTCTCTCTCTCTCTCTCTCTCTCTATACACACACACACTCCTATCTCTACACACACACACACAATCACACACCCACACACTCCCCATCCCCTCTCATCACCCCCTCAGCCTGTCGTTATCGCTCGCACTCCCTCTCTCTCTTCTCCCCGTTCTATGTAGCCTGCAGGTAAGCAACATATGAAAACACATATAAGTATATATATATATATATATATATATATATATATATATATATATATATATATATATATATATATATATATATATTGAGGCGGTCTGGGGCGGGCAACAAGAAGAGCAACCTCTAGACACCCTTCAAGGCTCCCGTGTTGCTCAATGGGGCTGGGGCAAAACACAACACAAACCAAAACAACAAACCCACAGCCAAATCCCAACTACACAAGGGGCACCACCTAGTTTAAGAGCGAACTAGGACGCAAAAGAGGAGAATCGTTAGAGCAACCTACAAACAAGCAAGGAATTTACACTAACCCTACCACCAATGGAACACTCTCACACACTAAAACACGAGAGATAGATAGAGAGAGAGAGAGAGAGAGAGAGAGAGAGAGAGAGAGAGAGAGAGATGGTGTACAACTTAGTTTCAACTTTATATTTTGCACAAAAAAGAACTTAGAGCTTGCGGAATCAAGTGACAAGATTTGGTTATAGCATCACTAGCACATTGTCTTAGGGTTATGGGAGCCCTCTCACCATCCACCCTCTTACAATGGTAGCCAAACAATAGCCAATGAATCACAAGCAACAAAACAACAACCTTCAATGAAACAAGTCACCTTATGAAGCTGAATGAGTTTGCCAAGCCAAATTGGAGGAGAAGCGTGAGCCGTTGGACATGAATTTCACCCAAAACTACCAATTCATTGATGTTGGGGTAGATACAAAAATGGTAGGAAGAATATCTTCTACTCGCACTCACTCAAACTAGCTCAAGCTTTTCTATGCACCAAGGTGATGGTGTATAGAAAGCTTACTCTCTCTTTACAACCAAGATAGAACTGGCGTGTGGTACGCTCAATCTAGTGTGCAATGGTATAGTGATGTCTTTTACAAGGAGGAATGGGTTCTATTTATAGGTTTTAGAAGCCTTGATTAGGATTAAGCCTAATCAATTTTATTAGGAAAGATCAAGGATTATGAATTTTTATGAATTTCAAATGAGAAGGGAGTCTCTCTTTTCTCTTGAGTCACATGGATGTGGGCTCAAGTAAGAGAATTATTGATGTGGTGAAAGGAGAGAAAATTCCATGGGAGTGAGTGAATTTGGTTTACTTGTGCGGTTGCCTACTCCATATGTTGATAGTGTGGGTGCATTTTTACAAGAAAAGTTAGTTGTTAGTGGTAATAATCACTAGAATTGTTAGTGATACATTTACAATGGGTAGGATGAGTTGATTTGATGAAGGAAGAGGGGTGAATTAAAAGAGAATCATTGAGATGGTGAAGCTTTGAAGAAGATTAAACTCACCCTTGTGTAGATTGTGGAAAAAATGACCGCTGGTCTTCTTCTTCTTCGCTTCTTTACGCCGCCGCCACGGTTGACCACCACCATGAAAAGAGGATTTGTTGATGAAAAATCCTCAATTTGCAGAAGTTATCATGGTTAAGATGCTGAATTTTAGATATTTTTAGGAGAGGTAAATGAAATTGTAACATAGAAGCAATAGAGAGAGACATGGAGAGGGTGTATGTATGTAGAGATTCATAAAAGAACTATAGGGATGAGAGAGAAGGGTAATGGTGAAGAGGGTGGGAGAAGCCATGGAAATTGCAGGTTTGAGTGAGGGAAGGAGAGGGAGGGATGTGTAAGAGTGAGTAGGTGTGTGGAAGGGTGAGTGAAGACTAAGGGCTACTTGTGAGAAAATTGGGCAGACTGGGGTCCACTCAAAAAATCATAGCTCACCGCTCGTAGCTCCAAAAATCATGGAAAAATTTGAGGTAATTATTCAGAGCGTGGGCTACATTTTCTCTTTTGACCATTGCTCCAAATTCGGAGTGGAGATAGGTTCCAAAATTCTCACCAAAAAGCCTGTTTTTTATGCCTACAAAAGTCTTTTAGTGGCCCCCTCCTTTGTTGAATTTGTACAATGCATCCAAGAGTGAGCCCCTCCTTTGTCATATTATAATACAAAGCATCCAAGTTGCCCTTGACCCATGCATGGAGGAGGATTATTGGTGAATAAAGAAATATATACATGGTGGGACTAGTGTATGGACTATTCATGGACTTTAGCTCAATGAGCACATGGTGTTAGAATAATGAGTAAAAATAATAATAATAATATGGAGGAGTTATGGATATGGAAAGATATTGGAATCATATGATATGGCCCCTCCTTGAATTATTTTGGGTGAAAGAGGAAAAGGTATGCAAGTAAATAATATAATAAACGTAACCAATGAGTAGAAATCAATTTTTTGTTTTCACGAGGGTGAGGGTGAAAATGTGGGAGTGATTTGTATAAAGGAAAAATATGAGGTTAGAGTATGTACATATTGGCAAAAAATATAATTATGGTCTAAGAGGATGAAAGAAGGTGTACATAGGTTTAATAAAAAACACACCTAAGTAGAAATATTTAAATAAAATACCAAAATAATTATAAAAAATCTCTATATTTAGGCCATATATACAATGAAATATTTACACACAAAGAGGCCATAATATACTTTTATTTTTTTATTTTTTTGGCTCAACTAGCCCAGTGACTAGCTAGCTGAGGGTTTTTAAGAAGATATGGGAAAAGCCCCCTAACTCACACACGCCTATGTACAGTGAAATGGTAGGGATAGCCATAGCGTTTGGGTGAATTTGGTAGGGTGGAGTAACTTACTATGGCAATTATGGGGAGCCAAAAAACGGCTATGATTAGCCCTCCCCCAGGATGATGGTATATTCATGTACCATCATAGAGCATCTTTTCCAAAGAGAGTTGTTCAGAGTCCTTGACGAAATCTTCATTGTGTGGCCCCTCAGAATTTTTGGCTTGTGTGGCTTTCCTCTTGTAGCACTCATATGCTGCTTCTCTTTTCCACTCAAGCTCCACTAACGTAAGAAGGCGATCCATCCATACCTCTTGATCATCTTGTGCTCCTTTGCCATGAGGTCGCATTGTTGGAATGTTGAGCTCGATAGGCTGCAAAGCCTCTTGACCATAGACCAAGTGAAATGGTGTGAACTCCGTGGCTTCCCTATATGTGGTTCGATATGCCCACAAGGCACCATCCAAGAAGTCATCCCATAATTTTGTTTTTTTTTGCACCATCTTTCTAATTATTCGTGCAATGACACCATTAGCCTTCTCCACCAAACCATTTGACTGTGGGTAGTATGGTGTTCTATGACGATGTAGAATGTGAAGCTCTTCACAAACTTCTGTGAGCAAGCCCTTCCTAAACCCTGGACCATTATCAGAAACAATCTCCAAAGGTGTGCCAAATCTGCAACAAATGTGATTGTACACAAACTTGCTAACTGTCCTCTCATTCACTCTTGCCACACTTTGAGCTTCCACCCACCTAGTCATATAGTCTACAGCCACTAGAATGTAGAGTTTACCATTTTTTGTCCTAGGCAGAGGACCCATAGCATCAATGCCCCACTTTTCAAAGGGTCCATTTGCAAGCACTATTTGCCTCGGGCCATGCACCAACCTTCTATTTCCATTTATCTGACAATTGTGACAGCTTTTACACCAATGTTGAACATCCACATGCAAGCTTGGCCAAACATACCCCGCAAGCAAAATCTTCTTCACAGTTGATTCTTGGGCAAAATGACCACCACATGCCTCTTCATGCAAACCTTTTAGAATGGTTGGAATTTCCTCGATAGTTGGTACTCTTCTGCACACTTGATCCTTCCCTCTTTGATAGAGGGAGACTTCTAGGAAGAGATAGAAACTTGCCTTCTTCATGAGTCTCCTCTTCTGAGCCTTCGTGAAGTCTTGTGGAAACTCACCCTCCAAAATGTAGCCAATAATGGGAGCCAATGACTCCAATCCCTGGTCTCTCGGTTGCTTGACAGCTGCTGCCACCATGATGACCTGCACTTCTCTCTCAACACATGTAACTGCTTGTTGTGGGAGTAAATCGGCATCTTCATTTTGTTTCCTCGGAATATGATATAGTTGCACTTCTTCAAACTGATTAAACATCCTACGAATGGCATGAACTTTTGTCCTTAAGCTTTCATTCTTGCATGCCCAAATGCCTAAAATCTGTTTAACAATGAGAAGTGCATCTCCCTTTACCATGAGACGTTTTATCCCTTGGCCAATGCACCTCTTCAAACCATGAAGTAGTGTGTCGTATTCTGCTTCATTGTTGCTAGTTGAACCTGGTAGATTGAACTTCTCTTTCATGACCACCTCTCCACTTGGGTTGAGCAACACTAGCCCTCCCCCTGCTTTTCCTGTGGCTCGACGAAAAGCTCCATCAAAGAACAAGGTAAAAGCATTAGGAATACTTTTTGGTGGTGGCAATGGTAGGGTCTTTACTTCAGGCACCTTAATCTCCTTTTCATGCACCCTATAAGTGAGAATCCCTGCCAATTGTGCACGCACACTATCTTCTACCTTGAAAGAGTATTGAAACTCTTGCAACTCCATAATCCACTTTGAGATCCTAGTACTAAGATTCATTTGAGATGACACCCAAGGGAACAAATTCTCTACGGTGAGGATTACAAAAGGTTTTGGGAGCAAGTAGGATCTAAACTTCCTTATCGCAAACATGAGAGAAAGCATCATGAGTTCTGCCTCCGTGTAGCCTCTCTCTAAAGCATTCATGACCCTACTAGCAAAGTAGATGGACCGCATCCTGGTACTATAGGAATCTTGTTGTAACAAAACTGCACCAATTGTTTCTTTCCCAGCACTAGAGCTAACAAAGATTGTGTACTCCCAACAAGGAGGCATGAGTGTTGGTAGCTCTGACAAAATGGCTTTAATGTTACAAAAGTACTCTTCAAGCTCATCAGACCATGAAAATTCTACTTGTTGTGTCAACTTTTGCAAAGGGTGAAGTAACTCCGAGGCTAAGTGAATGAAGTGTGACATATACTTCACCTTTTGAATGAATGAGATGACCTCCTTAAAACTCTTGGGTGATGGTAGCTCAATAAGAGCCTTTGCCTTTGAAGGATCCACTTCAATGCCTTTGTAAGAAACTTTGTGACCGAGCAAGATCACTTCATCCTCACCTATGTGGCACTTTTCGGGGTTGAGTTGACCTCCCATGTCGTAGAGCTTCTTTAAACCTTCTTCTACCCTTTGTAGATGCAATGATTTTGAGCTATAAATGCAGAAATCATCAATGAACACCCTAATTGACTTTCCAAAGAATGCTTGAAACACCATGTTCATGAAACGTTGGAATGTTGCAGGAGCATTTGTCAGACCAAATGGCATGACTCTAACAACCCCAAGGAGTGATAAAGGTTGTTTTCAATTGATCTTCCAATGCGATACCTATTTGAAAGTAGCCTGAGTAGCCATCACACACAGTGTACTTCTCATGACCAGCTACCTCATTTAGTATCTCATCCTGAAATGGGAGGGGAAAGTGATCTCTTTTTGTTGCCTCATTGAGTGGACGGTAATCCACACACACCCTCCACTTTCCGTTTTTCTTGGGAGTGACAACAATGGGAGAGACCCACTCTGAATTCTTCACTGGATAAATGAAACCTGCTACTAGAAGATTTCTTACCACCTTGAGTAAAGCCTGCTCCTTGATGACTCCTAGCCTTCGTAGCTTCTGAGCCTTAGGTGTGGCCTCTGGCTTCAACTCAATTTTGTGCTGAACAGCATCTACTCCACGCACATCGGTGTAGTCTTTAGCAAAAAGCCTAGGAAATTTCCTTAGCACACATTTGAACTCCTCTCTTTCATCCTTTGTAAGTGTTGTAGATAGCATACCTTCTAGCATTCTTTCATCTTCCACTTTTTGGTTCTCTTGGGAACCTACCTCCTCCAAACCTTGACAAGAGGTCTCTTGGTTGGTTGGCTTAAACCTTACCCCCATGACTTCGATGGAAGACTCCTCTTCAGTAATGCTACCGCTACTTTCTTCTTCTGAAGTGTTATCGGTCCAACCTTCTTCCGTCTCACTTTGAGATGATTCTTCATGGAGCTCCTCTTGGCGTTGCTCCTTCATGTCAAAGACAACCTTCTTATGATTGTCGTTCCTGCAAATTAGCTTTCCACTCTCCCAATCCTGCAAAGCTCGCATTTTCATTAGCCATGGTCTCCCTAGGGTAAATGGGTAACCATTTCCTTTGGTAGACATGACATAGAAATCCACTGCCTTCTTAATGCCAAAGGCCTCCACAAAAACATTTTTACAAATGCCTACGCACCTAGCCTTGCTATTGTTTGCCATCTTGACCTTAATTTCAGGTGTCTCATGGATGTGCATGCCTAGTTTTTGCATGAGTCCCTCTGTCATGATGCAAATTTGTGCACCCCCATCCACTAGACCTTTCCTAACCAGTCTCCCTTTTATGTAAAAATCTAGCACAGGTGTAATGTCCTCATTCATTTCAGCTTGTGCAATTTTTACAACAGGCACACTCTCTTTTACCTTTCTCCTAGTGCTAACTTCCCTTGTTAAATCCCTCCTTACTCGTGGAAATAATGCAAGAAATTGAGGCCATGAAATATCAGGACCCTTACCTCTCATGTCTTCCAACAAGTTGTACGGAGCCATACCATGTCCAAGAGGGAAGTCTTGGAGGTTGATACGACGTCGAGTCTTCTTGGTTTCCTTGGTCTCCTTTGCCTTTTTGCCTTGTCCATGTTCACTCTGTGATGTGACTCCTTCTTTCTCTTTACCTTTCCCTCGGCCACGCTTAATGCCATTGGCTTCCATGTCAACCTCTCTTGAATTTGTCACCTCTACCACATGCACGTTTGGGTCTGGCAAAGGTGGAACTCCTTCCACTCCTTGTGGAGGTGGTCTTGCTCCATTTGGCCTTTGTATAAGCCGTGGTTGCTGACTAGTTCCTTCACCTGCATTCATCACTGGGTAATTCAAGTTAGGTCTCCCTGGCTCCCCACGGGGCCAAGGACAATTATACATCCCATGTCCAGATTCACCCAATTATACATCCCATGTCCAGATTCACCGCAATTCCAACATTGCAAGACTCTCCTAGGTCGTGGGTCTCGCTCTTCAGACTTCTTTGCTTGTCCCTTTGGACCTACGGCTTGTGCAAGGTGAATTGACAAGCTGCTTAAAGATTCATTTAACTTCTCAATCACTTCCGCCGTTACCTCAGGAAGCTCCTTAGATGTTGATGCTTGTGACTTACCTTTGGGTCTAAGACCTTCTATTGGAACCTCCCCCCTTAAGCACTTGAGTTTCCTATATTTCTCAGCAGCCCTAGTTTCAGCTGCATCAAAGGTAGCAGGTGCACCCGCCCTTCTCTTTTACCTTAAGGTCAGGAAAGAGTCCGGCTATGAACCTCTCCTTCTTTAGAAATTCTGCACCATCACCAGGGTTAGAAACATTTCGTATCCATAGAGCCCAAAGACGTAGGAACTCTTGCTTGTACAAGTAGTAGTCATCTAAGTCTTTTTGCTTATGAGAAACAATTTCTTGCCATAGTTTTTGAGTGTTTTGGGGATCAAAGATGTATCTCTTAAAACGATTCAAAACTTCTGTGTAATTCCCCTTAACTTCCTCAGGCAAAGAGTCAAACCAAGTACTAGCATCTTTCCTAAGGACCACCTCAAACATTTCTACACGTTCTTTATCGGTTACTATCCTCTTGATACGGCAAGACATCTTGAAATTTGCTAAAAATAATTCTGCATCCTCTCCAGGCTCTCCAAAGAAAAGAGGATATCCAGACATTTGGCGTTGGCTCTCCATTATTATGAAAGATTACAACACGAGTTACAATAAGGGATACAATAGAGATTTAGAACCACTCGCCTGCAAATGAAGAAGTAAGAAAATACCACTCTAGGTTTTCTTCTTCAGCTATCCAAGCTTCAATGAGGTCTCGATTTGTTTGATCAAAACAAAAAGGTAGACTATTGATGAGCTCTAAGAAGGGTTGAAATTCTTCAAAGCTAAGGCGATAAACAGAAATCTCTAGAACTTCATTTTCTGGATCCAAAAGAGCAACCACGTCCCAAGTGAAATTGCACTTGCTCTACAATTCCCAACGCACAAGCAGTTTGTATAAAAACTAGATCTTCATGCTCGTTGAAGGCCGTGAGAAAGTAGCAATTGACTAGGAGCTCCTTTCCTTCGAGTTCCACACAGTCGGAGTGAGGCAACCTTCTCACAATTTCATAAAGAACATCCTCATCAAGTCCAATCAAGTTTGCAAGATTTAAAGACTCCACTTGTGCTACAAAATTCCTAGACAAAAACTCCTTAGGATTATGGTTAAATCATTCAAAAGCATAAAGAGATTTACAATGTCTCTATGAACAAAGTGTCATAGAAAGTAGAGAAGGATGAGAATTTATACAAATTTTCAATCTTCTCTATGCTCTCTTTCTTAAGACAAGCTCTGAATAGCTCCCTATCTCCTTTGTTGAAAGCGAAAGGAAGACTATTAATAAAACGCAAATGAGGGAAAAATTCACCAAATGTGAGTCTATGAAGCATGAACTCTGGCCGCAAGTTTCCTGAAGAGTCTTCCTCAATGGTGAAATGCACTCGCCAAACGCCAAATTTCACTCTATTTACCAATCTTAGGGCACACACTAGTTGGATGAATGCGCGGTCTTCCTTAGTGCCCAACAACAAGAGGAAAATAGAATCCACGCGTAGGACCTTCCGTCTTAACTTCGCCACCCTCTTGTTATGAGAGAGACGCCTTACTACTTGCTCCCGCAACTCAATTGGTAATAGAGCTAGATCTCTAAGGATTGAACTTTCACTGCACACACATTCCCAGTTAGAACAAATGATCGTTTTTTTGTTTCTTGTAACAACTTGGACAAAGAAAAAACAAACATACACACTATTTTGCCGGGCTGCACTTCATTTTAAAATAAAATGAACACATGTACATCAAAAGAAGTGTGGTAGTTGATGAGAGGTAGAATGACAGGGTTTGGTGATGCAAGAATTTCTCCTACTCTTTGGGCACCAAACATGAACACCATTCGTTGTTGAAAATGGATCTTTCTACTAATTGCAACGTTTATTCTAATGTGTGGAGTAAAATGAAAGGGAAAAACCTCTATTCCTGGGCCATTATCCATGGCCTATGCATGTCCTAATGCTTAAAATAACACAAAAATATAGACGTCCAAGCTAATATCGTACCTAATGAGAGGCAAAATAAAAGGATTTACCGAAGTGTTTATCTCGGCTAACCTAAGAGGACCTAAAATTCTACGAATTACTCGCTGAAATTGTAACTTAGTACTAACAATTATGTGTACCTTTTCCCTTGCAATGGGAATGAAGGGATCATACAAATTCTCGTGATCCATGCAAGCTACTTGATTATGCTAAAGTTTGAGCCTTCACAAAACATACACAAGCATGTCCTCAGTGGGGGCACCAAAATTGAGGCGGTCTGGGGCGGGCAACAAGAAGAGCAACCTCTAGACACCCTTCAAGGCTCCCGTGTTGCTCAATGGGGCTGGGGCAAAACACAACACAAACCAAAACAACAAACCCACAGCCAAATCCCAACTACACAAGGGGCACCACCTAGTTTAAGAGCGAACTAGGACGCAAAAGAGGAGAATCGTTAGAGCAACCTACAAACAAGCAAGGAATTTACACTAACCCTAAGACCAATGGAACACTCTCACACACTAAAACACGAGAGAGAGAGAGAGAGAGAGAGAGAGAGAGAGAGAGAGAGAGAGAGAGAGAGAGATGGTGTACAACTTAGCTTCCACTTTATATTTTGCACAAGAAGGAACTTAGAGCTTGCGGAATCAAGTGATAAGATTTGGTTATAGCATCACTAGCACATTGTCTTAGGGTTATGGGAGCCCTCTCACCATCCACCCTCTTACAATGGTAGCCAAACAATAGCCAATGAATCACAAGCAACAAAACAACAACCTTCAATGAAACAAGTCACCTTATGAAGCTGAATGAGTTTGCCAAGCCAAATTGGAGGAGAAGCGTGAGCCTTTGGACATGAATTTCACCCAAAACTACCAATTCATTGATGTTGGGGTAGATACAAAAATGGTAGGAAGAATATCTTCTACTCGCACTCACTCAAACTAGCTCAAGCTTTTCTATGCACCAAGGTGATGGTGTATAGAAAGCTTAATCTCTCTTTACAACCAAGATAGAACTGGCGTGTGGTACGCTCAATCTAGTGTGCAATGGTATAGTGATGTCTTTTACAAGGAGAAATGGGTTCTATTTATAGGTTTTAGAAGCCTTGATTAGGATTAAGCCTAATCAATTTTATTAGGAAAGATCAAGGATTATGAATTTTTATGAATTTCAAATGAGAATGGGGTCTCTCTTTTCTCTTGAGTCACATGGATGTGGGCTCAAGTAAGAGAATTATTGATGTGGTGAAAGGAGAGAAACTTCCATGGGAGTGAGTGAATTTGGCTTACTTGTGCGGTTACCTACTCCATATGTTGATAGTGTGGGTGCATTTTTACAAGAGAAGTTAGTTGTTAGTGGTAATAATCACTAGAATTGTTAGTGATACATTTACAATGGGTAGGATGAGTTGATTTGATGAAGGAAGAGGGGTGAATTAAAAGAGAATCATTGAGATAGTGAAGCTTTGAAGAAGATTGAACTCACCCTTGTGTAAATTGTGGAAAAAATGACCGCTGGTCTTCTTCTTCTTCGCTTCTTTACGCCGCCGCCACGGTTGACCACCACGATAAAAAGAGGATTTGTTGATGAAAAATCCTCAATTTGCAGAAGTTATCATGGTTAAGATGCTGAATTTTAGATATTTTTAGGAGAGGTAAATGAAATTGTAACATAGAAGCAATAGAGAGAGACATGGAGAGGGTGTATGTATGTAGAGGTTCATAAAAGAACTATAGGGATGAGAGAGAAGGGTAATGGTGAAGAGGGTGGGAGAAGCCATGGAAATTGCAGGTTTGAGTGAGGGAAGGAGAGGGAGGGATGTGTAAGAGTGAGTAGGTGTGTGGAAGGGTGAGAGAAGACTAAGGGCTACTTGTGAGAAAAGTGGGCAGACTGGGGTCCACTCAAAAAATCATAGCTCACCGCTGGTAGCTCCAAAAATCATGGAAAAATTTGAGATGATTACTCAGAGCGTGGGCTACATTTTCTCTATTGACCACCGCTCCAAATTCGGAGTGGAGATAGGTGTCAAAATTCTCACCAAAAAGCCTATTTTTTATGCCTGCAAAAGTCTTTTAGTGGCCCCCTCCTTTGTTGAATTTGTACAATGCATCCAAGAGTGAGCCCCTCCTTTGTCATATTATAATACAAAGCATCCAAGTTGCCCTTGACCCATGCATGGAGGAGGATTATTGGTGAATAAAGAAATATATACATGGTGGGACTAGTGTATGGACTATTCATGGACTTTAGCTCAATGAGCACATGGTGTTAGAATAATGAGTAAAAATAATAATAATAATATGGAGGAGTTATGGATATGGAAAGATATTGGAATCATATGATATGGTCCCTCCTTGAATTATTTTGGGTGAAAGAGGAAAAGGTATGCAAGTAAATAATATAATAAACGTAACCAATGAGTAGAAATCAATTTTTTGTTTTCACGAGGGTGAGGGTGAAAATGTGGGAGTGATTTGTATAAAGGAAAAATATGAGGTTAGAGTATGTACATATTGGCAAAAAATATAATTATGGTCTAAGAGGATGAAAGAAGGTGTACATAGGTTTAATAAAACACACACCTAAGTAGAAATATTTAAATAAAATATCAAAATAATTATAAAAAATCCCTATATTTAGGCCATATATACAATGAAATATTTACACACAAAGAGGCCATAATATACTTTTATTTTTTTATTTTTTTGGCTCAACTAGCCCAGTGACTAGCTAGCTGAGGGTTTTTAAGAAGATATGGGAAAAGCCCCCTAACTCACACACGCCTATGTACAGTGAAATGGTAGGGATAGCCATAGCGTTTGGGTGAATTTGGTAGGGTGGAGTAACTTACTATGGCAATTATGGAGAGCCAAAAAACGGCTATCAATATATATATATATATATATATATTAATACACCTCCTATACTCTCGTTCATGCACACACACTCACATCACCTACACCCACACACGCATTTGCACACTCACCTAATACATCTACGAGCACGCACATTCAAACATATACACACATACATGCACGTACACACATAGTACACGCACGTATATACGCACCCACAAAAAAAGTAAAAAAAAACAAAGGAACTTGACATTGATGCCAAACATAAAAGAAGAAGGATGGCCAAATTACGCGATAGCGACGCCAAATAAAGAAGTGATGCCAAAGGCATACCCCGGTCGGCGGCCCCGAAACTGGCAAACGCAATACATGAACGCACCAACAAAGCCCGCCATTCACCTGCATCTCATCCACGATGCATCTCCGTAGTAACATCCGTAGGGTATTATTATTTTCTGATTTCAAGTCAAAAATCTTGTATAAAAACCCATTGTAAATTGCCACCTCTCTCTAGATGATGGTCACAAAGGCCGACCTAGGAGATATCATTTTAAAATTCTCCTAAGACAAAGCAAGGGTCAACCATCTGGGACCCAACTCATTGATTTGTCTCTCCTGATTAGGGCCCTAACTTAATCAAATTATCCTAAATTAATGCAGCTTGCACCTATAAAAGGGCACTAAGAGGTCACTATTAGGGGGAGAGATATTAGGGTAGCATTTTGGGAGAGCACTTTGGGAGAGTGGTGTAGCATTTTGGGTGGTACTTGAGCATTGGAGTTTGGGAAGTTAGCATTATGAGAAGGAATCCATGTCCACACCTTGACTCCAAGGGTTGCCACACACACACACACAAAAGTAGAATCTCCGTGCTTATGAAATCACCTCTAGAGAACACACTATAGGCTCTCTATCTCTCTCTATCACCATAGTCGCCATCTTGTTGAAGAAGGTTTCTGTAAATATTGCATTGAATCAAGTTTCCCTCACATCCCGAGGGGTTTTCATCACCTACGTCTCTCTCTCTCTCTCTCTCTCTCTCTCTCTCTCTCTCTCTCTCTCTCTCTCTCTCTCTCTCTCTCTCTCTCTCGTGCTGTGTTTGTGCTATTTTAAATCACCGTTGTCCGCATCCTAGCCGCTCAAAGCTAAGTGGTGCCCCTTTTTCATTTCCTGTGGCGAGCTCGACGTGCACGATCCTGGTGCTGAGGCCGTTGGGGTCCATGTTGTGCTTTGCGCTCGTCATTTGGTGCCCCCACTGAGGAGGGCTTCTCAAAAATGTCCAGTTTACAATGCTGAAAACAACGCACATCGTCGACCATGGACAAATGGTTGCAAGAATTATCGAATTGAAGAACGGAGGAGGAGAAGATTGAAGAAACACTGACCGCGTTTATTGAAATACTACTGTCAGGCTGTAGCGTCATCAATATCCAAGAGGTAAGCTCCCCATCTCGCATTTCTTGTGCTAAGCGCAAATCAAGAGCATCAAGTGGGAGGGCTACAAAATTCCATCGCTGATGTAGACCAAAGCACATGATCAATGAATGCAAGTAACAAAGGTAACGAAGAGCCAAAAATCGTCTACATCGACGTCCACAGCGAGGAGGTCATCCATATCAAGGGAGGAAAAATATTGGTAAGGGCTCTCTTTCCTAAGGAAACTGGGAGTAAAGGTATATCCTCTGCTCCTAAGGGGCCAAAAGGGGTTGCTCGAGCCAAAGGAAAGGAAGGGCTAGGCTAGTTCTGAAACACATGACCCGAAGGGAAGAAGCAATTGGCTACACGAGTGCTTCAATTTCGAGAAGCAAAATCGTACCTAGTTTGCCAAATAGAAGGTCATCCGAGATGAAGTGGCGGAAGGTCGCCTATGAATTCGTGTGGCACATGCGAGTGCTGCCAGTCCACTTTGACAACCCCGAAGCATAAGTGGTAAGAAGTTCCCCATGCCCTAAGGAGGAGTGGTTTGGCTATTGTCCTCGCTGCTTTGGAGGGTGGGTAGAAGGTCTTCCTCCTCTCCCCGTTCATCTCATCTTGAAGAAACTCTCCACCATGGGTGAGACCCAATGGGCTAGAGACGAGTTACAGCTAGATGGAGTGGAGTTCATGCAACGATCCGACTACGGTAATTACTTGCAGGTGCTGCTAGCTAAAAGGCTAGGAGTAGTCAAACGCGTCGCCATCACTCCATACGTGTTGAGCAATGAAGGAAAGGTGGAGCCTATGAAGGGCGATGACCTCTTGTGGGTGTGCTGACTTGTCAACACCAACATGGTAAGGGTGTAAGTAAGTATTCTACACTCTGTGCATCATGGATAACAGACCAACCGCCTTTCCGTTTAGGTTTTTGCAACACATGCATGTGAATATATATGTAGATAGAAAAATATTTTATCAACAGAAGATTGTGTATCTGTTTGGTGTTGTGGTACTAAGAGAAATCCTTAGCTCCCCAAATCCTATTATCCTTCCTGTGTTAGATTACCACCACTCTTTCAATGTTCCCATTTTTATCTTGTTTTAACTCTATCCACCCAAACCTGCAAGAAAGCCGCTATAAGCCACTGAGTTATTTGTGATATATATATATATATATATATATATATATATATATATATATATATATATATATATATATATATAAGTTATAATTTCTTGGTCATTGAGTTACTACCATGGAAAGTATCTCTTCTCCCAAATTCACTGGAAAAAAGGGAGAAGATATCACCACTGATTTTTTGGATGACTTTGACATTGCTTGTGTGGTCCAAAAAGGATGGAATTTTTTCTCTATAGATGAAAGTAGAAGCCAAGTCTTGGTAAAATGCTTTGCCCCAAGCTACCAAGAATGCTTGGAACGTACTATGTACTGCCTTTTTGAAGAGGTTTGGTGGAGGCACAACCTCAAAAAAGTTATGGCAGTTGCTGATAGAGTTAAAGCAGGGAAGTCTGGTAGAGTATGCCACTTACGAATCCAAGTTCGTGGATTTGTGGGAGCGATGCGTTGCCTCACTGGAGGAAGGTGAAGGAGCACCTAATTTCTTGAAGAAGGACCATTTCATTGCTGGCCTGTGGTTGCCGCTTAAAGAGAAGGTAAAGGAGAGATTCCTTACAACGTATGAGTTGGAAGTGGAAGTAGCCCACCTTAAAGACAAGAAGTTGCACATGCAAGCAAGAGTCAACAAGTCAAAGGAATCGAGCTCAGTCCCACTAGCCCCAGTGACTGCAACATTCACTCAAAGAACCCAACCACAAGAGGCATCAAAAGAGCAGCAAGACCTATTGAGTCGCTCACTACTCAGCTTGAAAATTTATCTATGCATCTGTGCAGCAATGGCATGCATCTGTTAGAAATCCAAAGCAAGGGAGAGGACAACGAAGGCAAAACCAAGAAGCCTCTCAAAGGGAGGAGAAGATGAAAGGAAAAGGTGAATCTAGCAAGCAGGCATCCAAGCCTCGAAGGAAGATTGACATTATGGATTTTTCATTGGGTGAGTATACTAAACCATATGACCTAGTTTAGGATGTATTGCTGCAGGGTCCAAAGATAATCTAGCCCCAATTACTCTATCTTGCACCAAGGATGAGGAGACAATGGATGAAGATGGTAAGCACTAGAAAGTCAAGACCAAGGATAGCTAGGGCTATCTCGGGGAGGAATCTTGACGACATCCTACCAATCATGAATGCCCACATCAAGGGCAACGTGTCTCAAACGTATACATAGATGGTGGTGCACAGATATGCGTCATGAGTGATAAAATGATGCACCATCTAGGCCTAGAGGCAAGAAGGTCGGCACCCTGACGAGCTCAAATGGAAAATAACATTAGAGTGAAGTGCGTAGACATTGTGAATGCAGTCAAAGTGAAGGCATTCAACACAAAAGTGGAGGTAGATTTTTTTGTCATGCTACACAAAGGGGAGGGCTACCCTATTATTCTTGGAAGACCATGGCTATGCCTATGGAGGCTATGCCTATGGAGGCTAAGCAAGAATGGAGTATCGGAATGATCCAAATGAAGGATGTGAAAGGGAAGTCCATATTCTACGACATAAAGACTAGGAAGCAACACAACATGATCTTGGAGGCATCGGAAGATGAGTTCACCAGTGACTCTTCGACCACCTCAGGAGAAGAGATGACAACAGGCAGGTTTCATTTACCCCGTCAAAGACTCTGAGTGGGTCCTCGGGGGTTCACCATTTAGTACCCCCTATATAACGTGCATTCACAGAGTATTAAAACAACTCTTCTTTTAACATGTCTAAATGAATAAAATGACCCCTTATTTTAGGATTTTTTTCCAAAATTGAAAATTAAAACCCCGCATTTTAATGTATCTCTATTAAATTTCCTAATTTTCTTGCATTTTAAAACCCCTCCTTTTGAACTCACGTTATACATTAACATGATTACATAGTGCACCCCCCAAGAGTTGGTCTCTCCAGTGGTAGTCACACCAAAGAAGAATGATAAGTGGAGAGTTTGTGTAGACTACAAACCTCTCAAAGTAGTCACAAAGAGGGATCATTTTCCCCTCCCATTCCAAGATGAAATTTTCAATGAGGTAGCAGGTCATGAGCGCTGCACAATATGTGATGGCTACTCAGGCTACTTTCAAATTAGCATTACAGAAGAAGACCAGAAAAAGAAAACTTTCATAACACCATGGGGATGTTTTTCTTACAGGTGATGCCTTTTGGCCTCACCAACACTCCAGCCAGATTCCAACACTATGTAACTTTTGTCTTCATCCATACTTTGGTAAGTCAATACGAGTCTTTATAGATGATTTTTGCATCTACAGTTCTCGCTCCCTCCATTTGAGTAAGGTCTATGATGGCCTGGCTAGGCTGCAAACCTTGGGTGGCCAACTTAACGTAGATAAGTGTCACGTTGGTGAAAGCAAGGTCACTCTTCTTGGCCATGTAATTTCAGCAAAAGGAATTGAGGGTGACCCTAGCAAGATTCAAGCTTTGGTAACTTTGTCATCACCGACCACAGCTAAGAAATTGGTCTCTTTCCTTCAGAAGGTAAGGTATTTGAGCGGGTTCATGCACTTGCTCTCTCAGGTGGTTCTCCCTCTACACAAATCACCCATAAAGATGTCTTCTTATGGAGTGAAGAAAATGAGCAACAGTTTACCGAAATGAAACAGATCATGGCTACACTTCCTACCATTGCACCCCCTAGATGGGACAAGCCATTTTTATGTTCACCCCAGTGTAGGAAGTGATACACTTGGAGCCGTACGAATACAAAAGGACCCCCAAACCTCTTTCATGAGTCCTATCTACTTCTCTAGTCGTCTCATGACCCCATCAGAAAAAGGATTCACCGCGGTAGAGCACAAGGTGCTTGCATTGATGTTTGCCACTACAAAGTTCCGCTCTTAGCTATTGCCTAGACCCTTTGTAATTCTGACAACAATGGAAGAGGTCTTTCTGTATGTGATGCAACACATGGATGTCTCATCTAGGATCTCTAAGTGGCTTGTTAGAATACAAGAGTTTGATTACACCATGCAGGTAGAAAACTCCATGAGGACTAGTCTAGCAGGGATTCTTACTCATCGTCACTATAAGAAGAAGATAAAGTTCAACACAGAAAGTAAAGAAGTAACACCAATGGTAGAAATTCCTAAGGTAGAAAGAGCTCATTCTCTTTTCTTTGATGGGGCATACAAAAGAACAGTGGACTAGTCTGCAACTAGCGTCATCATTTTCAATGAGCAAAAGGAAAAGGTATTCTCTATTGGGCAACTTTTACACTCCACTCCAACAATGAAGCAGAGTATGCGGCTTTAATTCTTGGATTAGAACAATGTATTTTGCGAGGGATTCAACGCCTAAATGTGTTTAGCAATGCCATGCTTTTAATAAAGCAAATAAATGGCATATGGATTTGTAAAAATCAGATTTTACTTGGCCAATTATGCCAAGTTAAGGATCTTTTAAAAAAGTTTAAACAAGTGCAGTTATTTCATGTCCCTAGGATAGAAACTCAAGAGGTGGATGATCTAGCCAAGGAGAGAATACAAGATGTTCCCATAGGAGCAATCAAACTGAAACTACCCCTCTTTCAAGGTAGCGATGCTATGCATGATATCATCAGCTTCTTAGATACAATAGAGTGTCTTGAAGGGTACACCAAGGGCCAAAAACAATGGCTTGCACAAAAAGGCAACAAGATACAGCCTTGTAAATAGCAACTTGCACTGCAAGGGCAAAGAGGCGATTCTTAGGCGAGTGTAAATCTCCAGTGAAATCATGGAGGTAATGTCAAGTTTCCATGATGGTGTCTGCGGCAGCCATTTTGCTTTAGATAGTACCAGTAGGAAGATTCTATGGGCAGGATTCTCATGGCCTAGTCTGAACAAGGATGTGCATCATTTGTGTAAAACATGCAAGGCTTGTCAAGTGTCTAGTGATCGTACACCAACCTATGAGCCACAGACTCCTATCATCTTATATGTTCCATTTGAGAAGTGGGGAATAGATGCAATTGGTCCTTTACCAAGGGCCCAATCAGGTAAATGATACATTCTAGCTGGTGTAGACTATATGACCCGATGGGCGGAAGCAGCAGCCACCACAGGCATTACAGCCCAAGAAGTGGTGAAGTTCATATTTGAGCACGTTTGTTGCAGTTTTGGCACACCTCTGGAGATAATATCTGATAGAGGGCCAGTTTCAAAGGCAATTTGGTGGGAGAAATGATGAAAAAATTAGGCATTACACGCCAACATTCCACCCCATACTATCCACAGTGAAATAGTCTACTAGAAAAGGTAAATGGCATGATTTATAAGATCATCACAAAGCAGGTGAATAACCACACAAGTGATTGGGATAAGCATCTCATGGCCACTCTTTGGGCCTACCGCACAACATTTCAAACACCACTAGGTTTCACCCCTTTTCATCTAGTATATGGAAAGGAGGCCATTCTACCCGTTGAGATACAGACAGCCAGCTTGCGAGTCATGGCTAACCAATTACAGTGCCCAATTGCCCATCTCCACAACCACATCCTGGATCTAGAAAGGCTTCAGCTAGATAGGGAAGACGTGATCAATCACTATGCAGTGAAAGCAGAGTGACACTGAATCACATTCAATCAAGGGCTTAAGAAAAAGGGTCTGGAGAAGGGCATGTTAGTGTTGAGATACGGCAACAGATTTCACACTAGGAAAGATAAGAAATTTCAGCCCAGATGGGAAGGGCCATTCATTGTCAAAAAGTGATACACCAACGGCAGCTACAAATTGATGGAAGCAGATGGTCAAATTCACAAAACCAGAGTCAATGGATGGAGGCTCAAAAGGTACTTCTTAAGATTTGATCCAGAGTTCATGCTAGATATTCTAGAAGAGGGAGAACCCTCCAACTCCGCTGCTAGAGAATCAGAAGCAAAGTTAGAAGCATGAATGCCTCTAGCCAGAAGGAGGGCTAATGACGGCCGTAGTTTTCAAAACCGCGGATGCAAGAACCAACCCCAATCGGAGAGGGAGCATAATACAAGGAAAATGATTAAAAAAACGTGTTTAACATACAGCACCACCCCTTCCATGCTTGCATGCAGTGGGCCACCTCTCAGCTTGGCCACACTCCTCCATTATCACCAGAGGACAAGCTCTCTCTCTCTCTCCTGCTTGGATCTGCCAACCCACTATCTCTCTCCCTCTCCCTTGTTCCTGTGTCACCAAGCCCAATGGGTGCATAAAACAAGTATTCTCCCTCTCAAGGGCGACAATACCAAGGGACAAGATTCTCCCTCTCTCTCTTTCATTATTCACACACTCTCACATTCTCCTCTCTCTCTCTCTCTCTCTCTCTCTCTCTTCCACACTCTCTCGCCCTCACCAAGCTACTCTCTCTCTCTCTCTCCCTCTTGTTTGTTAAACAAGGTGGGCCACCCACCTCCCCTCTCTTCCCATTAACCACTCTCCTTGGCCCGCTCCTCCCTCATCTCTCTCCCTCTCTCTCCCCTCGTTCAGCCTCCCCCCGCCCTCACTTCGCTCCATAGTTAGCACTCTCTCTCTCTATCTCTCTCACATTCTCTGTCCTCAGCAGCAGCGGGTGCAACAGAAATATCTCCCTCATTCTACACCACACACACACACCCCTACCCCTCAGCCTCACGCTCTCACCCACGCTCTCTCTCTCTCTCTCTCTCTCTCTCTCTTCCTATGGCGCGGGCCAGCTCGGGACCGCCCTACAACAAGGCGCAATTTTCTCTCTCTCTCTCTCTCTCTCTCTCTCTCTCTCTCTCTCTCTCTCTCTCTCTATATATATATATATATATATATATATATATATATATATATATATATATATATATATATATATATATATATACACACACACCATCCCCTCTCATCACCCCCTCAACCTCTCGTTATCTGTTAGTAGCAAGCTAACTCGGATACCATTTTTTGGAGCTCTTATTGTGAAAACAATTATTATTTTGATAAATCGAGAATATTGTAACTCTTATTTTTGAGATAAACTTTGTAATTGATGAGCCGGGGCTACAAGCTTCCAGATTGTATCAACCTGTCTTTACCCATTTTTAGATAGAGCTCCCAGATTATTAGTTTTGACCACCAAAAACCTTGGCTAAGGTATAAAAGCCAATTTTTGTAAGTTATTTTCAAGTTTTGGATAATGAAATACATAGTGTGAGCTAACGGCGCTCATTGCTCTCCTTCTCGCGCTTACTACTCCCTCTGCGGTTGTCACATTGCAGTTGTGTCTGTTACGTTGCAATCGCAGGTAAGAGATCTACGGATTGACGTAGGCATTTCACAGTATTTTGTAGCTTTTGGCGTCGCTGACCCACAGTCTAATCTCATCATAACTAGGAATTTACACTTAAGAATCAAAAACTAAATATAGGCGGGTATTGGGGCATCATTGCTAAGCATTTAGATGCATTCTGGGTCGAAAACGATTAGGTCAAAAATCCACTACTGTTAATAATCGCAATTTTGGTACTTGACCTAAAGTGGGATTTGAGACCATAATCATGTGTGCTTAGGTCATATAAACATATCCTTAAAGTTTCGTTACATTTGGATGTCATTTGATGCTGGAACAGATTTGATTTGTTTGCCAATGAGCGATTGGCTTTTGGTGATTTCAGTTACTTGAGTGTAGTTTGAGTTAGATGCAAGTTGTTTGTTGTTTTTTGAGAGATTGACAACCTCTTGTATCCTCTATGCACTAGTCGAGTCAGCTTCGTTCCATGGATTGACAATTTAATCGTGGTTCTCGCTAAATCTGCAATAAGATAGGAGTGAGGTTAGACACCCGTCCCACATTTGGCACCGCTACCGAGGATCGAAGAGACCTAAACTAGGAAAAAACACGAGAGTCTTGTGAAGTTATCCTTTAACTTCCTCTAAGATCTCCTGGAGTAAAAACTTTCTGTTTAGAAACCACATAACTTAAGATTGTCGTCTTTTGGTGTGTAGAAGTAGCTTGGAAGTAATCGTACTTGCTGAGTACCTTCAGGATTGTAGAACTAGGTTAGGATTTTGAGAATGATTGATGGACGAGACAAGTCTTAAGATCAAGGCTCAGAGAACCATAAAAAACAAGAAAACGAGTGTTTGTGGACACTTTCCACAACCCATTGCAGTAGAACCTAGGAGAAGTGTAAGTAGGATCTGAGATGGATTTCAGAACATTGCTCTCTTTGAAGGAATCATTATGAGTTGGTATTTGAAGTTGCAAAATTTCAGGTCTACAATCAGAAATAGCATGAAAAGACTGCCAATCACTCAATCCAACTAGAGAGTATGCTTAAAATATGTATGAACCAGTGGGTAAGCTCAAGGACACATTGAGGTAAAAATTTCAAGAGTTTGCAAAAACTCAGATTATTTACTTTTTATTGACATTTTAGACCAAATTAAGTTTTGACTTGATTCATAGGCTTAAAATAGCTCATGAGAAGACTGTCCATTGAAAAAGTGTAAAAAAGTGTTCATTTTGGGCCTAAAGTAAATAATCGTGATTATTTACTTTCAGCTCAAAATTGAACAAGGTTGATACCAGTGACTCATTGCATGTGTACAAACAAATTTTGTAAAGGCACATAGAATTTGGATCACCAAATTGACCAAAAACTGGGTAAAAACTAAAGTTTGTACTGACTTTCGAGAACTTGAGTGTAAATTGGGAATAATTTTGTTCAAACTTAATAAAACTTAATTCATAGGCTTATATTGATGTGATAGACATGTGTACATGCTCAGTTGATCAAAAAGATGCAAAATTTGCCAGATGTAAATAATCGTGATTATTTACATCTGCCTCATTTTTCAAATTTTTTTACCAAGTTAGCATACCAATAGCTTTACCATGTTATAATAAGCCCATAAATCAAATTTGATAAGATTTGGATCATTGGATTGAAAATTGTGACCAAATTTACAAAGTCGGTCTGCGGACACAAAACTGATGATCATTTGAACAATTTTGTCCAAACTTGATGAAACTGGGTTGCAGACCTTAAGTTGAGATGCTTGAAATTAGAGTCTGCTGATACGAAAAGTTGTTAAACTTGCACAGATTTTGTCCAAACATAGTGAAACTTGTCTAGGGACCTTAACAGGTTGTACACTTGACAAATCAAGCCAAAAAGTGCAAAAATTTGAGAAAAGTAAATAATCACAATTATTTACTACTTCTACACAGAGACACCAATTTTAACTTTTGAACTTGTACAGTGTTAGATCAACATAACACAAGACCACCGGGAAATTTTGGGTTCAATCGGATTCAAATTGGTACATGTTCACTCAGTTTTCAAGTTGCAAATTAGTCCTTTGATTTTTTGCAAAAGGGGAATTTAAAAGTCTCAATTGCTTACTCCCATAGCTTGATTTGAAGTGATCACATAGACCAATCACAATACCTAGCAAAAACTACACAGTCTTTGTGAAAGAATAGCTAGCTTGAGTAAAATTGATACAGGAATCAAGTTGCAGACAAGTGATCGGTAGCTTGACAGAAGTTGCAATCAAGTCAAGTGGAAGAAATTCACAAGGACCAGAAACTATTCCAAGAGATGAACACCATGAGAGATCTTCTGAGAGTAATGTTAAGAAACCAAAAACCACCTTATCACGAAGAAAACTGGGTGACATCAAAGCCAGTCCAAGGCTACATGAGTCACTATTTCCAACAGATTGGTTTGAAGGACTTGGAACGGAGATCGGGAGTTGAACCAAACAGACGTGTCAAATCAGCCGATTCTCAGAAATGGGTTAGGAAATACAGTGGATCTGGTGATCCCTATGACCACTTAGCAAGCTTTGAGCAAGTGCTAAGAGCAGAACCCATATGCAATTTCCATACTCAATTTGAGGGGTTTGGACTGACATTAGAAGGAAAATCATTAACATGGTTCCAAAACATTCCACCAAGGTCAATCATAGACTTGAATACCTTAGCTCAAGGATTTGTAGCTGCGTGTTCCTAAACAGGGATCAAAGACAATATGGTAGCTCAAATATACATCTTTAAACATAAATAAGGTGAGTCTATTAAGGATTGTGCAACTCGAATGAAACAATACATTGCCAGATGCCTAGAGCTAGAGATACCTGCAGAAGAACGACTAGTATCATTGTTTCTAGAGGGACTGCTAAATAAATAGCTTCATGCTATACTATATAGCAAGAAGCATAAAACCCTAGAAGAGTGTGTGCCACATGATATTGATTTAGGAGACAATTATGATATTTTCAACGAAGAAGATGTCCCTAAAGATAACCAAAGCGAGAAAACAGCATCCACTAAACCAAATCAAGTGGGAACGGCTACTGCTGCAGCACCACTTTTAGCCATAGAAGACATGCTCAAAAAGATGAATGACATAATGAATAACATACAAAAAGAACTTATGAGAGGACCAGACAAGGGATACCTCAACAGGGACAACCAATAAGGCCACAAAAATGGTGTGCAATCGAGGGTAAATGGACCAACCATGAGACTAATTAGTGTTATTACCGACCAAAGTATGAGGCCACAAGGACAACCCATGTACAAATATCAACCTAACCTAGCCCCAGCTCAAAGACCACCTATGGGTATGGAAAGACCTCAACCCATGTTGGATCAACAACCTCCATATCCGGGACATAATGCAGTGTCTGTAAAGTACATGCACCTAGAGGGAGTCATAGATGAGCAAGCACTAGTGCCTGTTACACCCTATGTTGAGCCTAGTCCATCTACAGTAATGGTAGAAGGAGATTGGTATAATTCACATCCACCACCAATGGAAGAACCTGTGACTTATGCTACACCAGAGCTTGCACCAATGTACTATGTAGCTAATCAAGGTGTCAAACCTCCTATGGTAAGACCCATGATTAAGCCAAGAACAAGAAACTGTCATAACTGTGGTGCATATGATCATTGGAAAAATGAATGCCAGAGCCTGACAAGAACCTCAAGCCATTTGAAGCTTATTGCATACAATGTTGCAAAAAGGGACGACACTTCCGAAAGATTGTCCTAAAAATCCTTTAAATAAGGGTAAAACAGTAGTGAACGTAGTCCAGGTGATACCTAGTAGCTCATCTGAGAGTGAACTGATTGTTCCAATCAAGGTAATCCTCACCAGAGCCCAGGCTAAGAAAAGAAAACATAACTCCTCTGATGATTCAAAAAATACAAAAATTTCCTCTCAAAAGAGCAAACGAAGCAAAAACAAAAGGTATGAGATGAGGAAATAGAAACAAACGGCTGAAATTGAGGAGAAAGCAAAGAAGCTATACCAGGAAAAGGTGAAAGAAACTGGAAGCGAAATCAAGGAAACCACCGTAAAATCTACAGGATCAATTTTGGTTGACAAAATTTTTGAGCCTATTAATGCAGCCTTGGAAGCCTACCAAGAGATACTTAGAGCATGTCAAAACATGAAAAACAATTGAAAAAACTATCCTTCTCCAGACATGGAAGCAGCTAAGCTTGAAGCTTATCAAATTTGGTAAGAATCACGCAAGAGTTGCTGGAAAAAAAAAAACCAAGCTTGAAAGTACGGCAAAACCTAGGGAGCTTGTGGTAAGAGACAAGAAAGAAAAATCCAAAGTGGCGGTAGAACCCCACCTTGAAATAAAAGAGCCAAAACTTATAGTGCCGAACAGGGAAGATACCTTAGACGGAGACTGGCCAGGACACTTAAGATAAAAAGTTAGAGGCATCAATGATGGGAGCCTAACTCTGAAGTCAGCTCCTATAAAGGAAATATGGTTAGACAATCTACCTCTTGATATGGGCTTTGATGTACAATCCTTGTATGGGGATTGCGGATTTGAAGCTTCAGGGATGTCTAAACCACTGACCTTGAAAACACTACCCTCATATTTGGGAGATAACGAGGATGAATCCATAGTGTGTAAGACCACTCAAGTAAAAAGAGCGGAACAAACGCTAGAAGTATCTATGGAATGATCTTAAAAAAAACCCTAGAGAAGGTGGGAATAACGGGGCTAATTGCAAAAAAATTGGGAAAATTAAATGGACGACAAAGAGATTCAATATGTTCCAATGAACAAAGTTTGACAATACTACGAAGGGGAAGAAGGGAACACAACCCTTCCGGTGAAATATAATGACATAGAAACCATGGCAATACTGGATAGTGGGGCAGGCATAGCCATAGCCACAAAAGCAGTATGGGAATCTTGGGGACAACCAACCATTAGACAAACTCGAATGAAATTAGAATTGGTTGATGGACACATTGAAAGACCATTAGAACTGCTTGAAAAAGTGATAATTCCTGTGGGATTGAATATCAACACACTTTGCCATAGTAGACTTTGAAAGGAAACTCAATTACGAAATCATATTGGGAAGACATTTCATGTGACAAGTACAACTCATCCAAGATTGGGGAAACAATTACCTGTACTTGAAGCAAGTGGGATCGATAACCAGGGTTAATATAAAAGATCGCACTTATAGAGATGTCATGTAGCTGCCCATACAAGAGTTCAATTCAGTCTCTTCGGCCGAAACTAAGATTCCATCTTGGTTGAACAAAGACACTCCTATTCGGATGTGCGGAGCTTTAGAAAGTGGGAGTTTATAAAGGGAAGAATGTATCTTAGAAAGGGATTGCACGGATGAAGCTTATGTACCTGAATCCTTTCAAGAGCATTTTTTTGAGCCATTTGAGTGACTCAAATTTTAGCAACAGTGGATGTATGTGTAAATACGTCTATGCCTACTCAATTTTTCAATGAGGATGGCTATGAAATACCCATACAAATGATATCAACCCTCCACATTGAAGACAAAATTCAGAAACCCAAGGACTTGATGAAAGCTCAACAAGTCTTTTCAGATCTCTACTATGATGCAAAAGATGAGTTAGAAGAACGCTCAACTACCTCACACAATATAGGGTCGGAAAAAGAACATGTGAGAGATAAGCTACTCATGAAAGGAGGGGAGGAAATTTTTTTTGACTCTCCTAACCAGAAACCAATAAGACATAAATGGTATAGACAAATAAGAGACTAAAAATTTGAAAGCTAGACCTATGCCATCAGTCTCTAGTAGAACACAGTTCCTGATGTAGATAGATGCACATGATTGTGTCAAGAAAAAAATCATTGGCAGATATCCTTTAACTGAAGAAGATGAAGCCTCATTGGGTGTTATGAGCTTATGTAAAGAAGTAGGTTCAATCCTTAAGCGGTGAGGATAAATCAGGCAGATCTCTTTAAGGAAGGTTTTATTGTTGATGCTTAGCAAGTCATCCATATACCTGTACGTATATCCGAACTGTGAAAGCTTATCCTTGCTAGAATCCATGGCCTTGAGAAACCATTTTTATTCGAAGAAAGCTAGGTAAATATTACACATAAGTGGAGAGCATGAGAACCCATGGGGATGCCTAGGCATTGGTTAAAACATAGACCACCAAAAATGGTAGTACAGTTATTAAGCAACCATGAGATGTAAAGGTAAAGCTCGTCTTCATTGAAGTGTAAGAGGTGCACAGAGTAAGGTTTTTTTATCCACCTGGGTTTTTTGGAGAGAGAGAGAGAGAGAGAGAGAGAGAGAGAGAGAGAGAGAGAGAGAGAGAGAGAGAGATGTAAAAAAGACACTTTTATTTGGCATTGGAGAAGGCCATTTTAATAACTTGGGCTAAAACATTCTTAAGGCCAAGATCCCCGTCAAGGGAGATGTTTTCATAGTACTGTGTAATATCTGATGAAAAAATGTGGAAGATTTGTTTTGGGAGGTTAAGAGAGACCTTAGTGGAATTTTTTGTTAAACGAAAGGGGTTGTACTGAATTTGTAGGAAGTCATGGCAGATTTTCTATTTAGTGGCACAAATAAGTTCTAACTCAGCTAAAACTAATTCAAGGAAAAGTGTGATATCCTTGGTGATATCAGTAAAGATACCATTAGAAGCACCAGATATCCATTTGAACTTATGCTTATGTATCTTATAGGTGGGAAATATTACAGGTAATTTAGTGTCACGTATGCAATAACCCAAATTCCCTAAGTGTCTAGAGATACTGCTGGTATTTTCTTGTAATGAGGACTTTATTTCTAATGAATTCTTTCTCAAAGACTCGATCACGGGAACCATTCCATGCTAGGTTTTTGCAGATAAGAGTAGGACAATTAGAGATTTCATCAAGCCCGACTATGAACCATTTGTTAGAGATTTTTTAAAAATCAAGAGCAAGCTATGATGTTAGCCAGGAGTTATCAGCGGATAACCATTTTCTAAGAATTTATGATACTTTCTGAAATAATCATTCCACCAATTTAGTTAAGTTTAGCAGGACTATCTTCTCCAGTCGGAGAGAACTGACAAGATCAGTTAGGCAGCTTAGTACAGTTGATAAAGTGAGATAAGGGTTTTTGAGAGAGTTAGGTATGTGATTGAGCCCATTGGCCAAGACTTTTTGTATTTTTATATTCTGAATAATGCTAAGATCACAAGTACAAATGTGCATACCATATGAATCAAAGTTCTTGCAAAATGTGGTAAATTGATGGCAAGTACAATCGGGAACTGATTCATGTCGAAGAAAATCATTACTATAAACCAAGTTTTTCAAAGGTTGATGATATAACCAACCAATGAGAACATTATTGAGTAACTTGTGATTGCCAAAAAGTAAGTCAAAGCACTCAGAAAAAAGATCTTTAGGTTGTATCCAATCGAGAAGTACATTATGGAAGAGATAGTGTACATAGATTAGTCAAGGTTAGGAGCAACTTTGATGAGAGTCCTTCCTCAGCAAGGGCTTGTAGTGACCTACAAACCACCAAGGATCATAATTCAAGAAAATTCCGAATGGGGGAGTTTTTGCCTCTTCCCCTAGTGTAGCTTTGAGCCTTCCCTTGGTTGGAGGAAGAACTAGGAGTTAGAAAAGATGTAAAAGAGTTGGGGATAGTAAGAGAATTGGGTCTTTTTAGAGCAGGGAAATCATCCTCATCAATACATGGTTTAAGTAGGCTAGTGATTATCTTTACACCTTTGTAGTTAGCATAGGTAGTAAGGTAGATTCTTGGTTCATCATATTTCAGCTCTTTCAAGATGTCCAACATTAATCCATGAAAGATGTTAAAGGCAATCTGAGCAATTACAATTTGTTTAACTTGGCCACCTAACCAAGAGCAAATAAGTGAGAGGTGAAAGTCCATTGGTTTTTTTGGGAACCAATGGATTCATTCCAGATGGATTCAATGTAGAAGTTTGGGTTACTTTTAGCAAACTCCATGTTCCCTTTAGTACGGATGTACAGGCCAGTATTGGAAGGGCATTTAGAATGGTCAATGAGATTGAGGTTGAAGGGTGCTTTGATGAGATTTTGTTTATCAAGAAATTGTCCACCTTTTAAAATCTTGAGTCTACATTCTTCAATAGTAAAGGCAGGGAGATCGGTAAGGTACACCTAGGTTTCACTCAAAATGGGTGCTAAGAAAGCTTTGTTGGGAAGAACCCAAAGCTGATGGTCTACACCAAAGGACTCGATTTCAATCTGTCTCACAGGTAAGAAAGGAAAGTCTTTAGAGATTTTAGGCACCATTTCTAAGAGATTGGAGTCATTGAGGAAACAAAGATTACTCTGGGACTCTTTGACAACTTCAAGAGCAGCACTATCCCTACAAAAAAAAAACCACCAGTTTGAGGGATAGTCGAGGTAGCAAGTGTACAAACGAAGGATGGATTGAGGACACATAGATTCCTTAAAATGTTAGACAGATCAACCCCAGATGAAGAGAACAAGGCAAGTTCTTGTTGGTATTGTAGAGAGAGAATGGGAAGTTGTGCAATGTACTAGGTGATCAAATTTACCCCTTCCTTGGAGTCCTTGTCTAAGGTAGCCAAAACTTTAACCCAATCATTAAAAGACAGCATGTGTAAGATAGACATTTTCTTGTCTGAGGTAAGAGCCGAGTCATAAATTAGTTGAGAGTCATCCAAGCTGCTAATACATCTAAGAACAAGAGATGTGGCTACGGAGAGGGGTTCAGAGGTCAATTCCAATGCTTGAGAGAGAGCAAGAGTCTGCAATATACCAAAAAAGTTAAGTGAAGATGTACCTACTTATAGTAGTAAGTAATACAATCCTTGGCCTTTCTAGCAAGGAAGGGTCTGGATTTTATTGCCAAGGCATTTTTTGGTTTATGTTCATTTTGGTTGTATGATTCTCAGGGTTGTGTTTTACACTCATGCGAGCTATCATTTTAAAAGGTTTGTGGTCCTGAAAGGCAATATAACAACATGAATAGGATCAGTTACTGTAAGTTGGGCCCGCAAACCTTAAACTGGCAAAGTCAAAGACCATAATAGCCGTGAATAGGAGACCAAAAAAATAGTCTAAGAAGGACCACCTAACACCAATCCACCAGTCAAGGGATTATAGACTGTGGGTCCATCCTAGCCCTATGTTTCAATCATAGTTTCCAAAGCCAGCATCCCGGTTTTTCCAAAAGGAAAAAACCTTATGTATAGGATATGTGTGTAGCTGCTTTACCATAAATAACATGACATAATTGAACTTTTTACATTCAAAAGACATCTGGCTTTAGAAGAAATGAAATGATAAGTACAAAAACAACAGTCTTAGAATTATTTTTGTACAGTGTTTGTAAGAATAAAGCCTCATTCCAGTTAAACAAAGTAGCAAAAGAACTTCCCAATTAGTAAGATAATGCGTAATCCAATGTAGGACAGCTTGCCAAAGCTAAAGAAAACCTTCCAAGACAAGATAGAGTCCTTACCTACATCCATCCAAACAAGACAACATATATGTTAGCCTTGGATGTGTTTTACACATATCATTGGACTATACCAGTTGTTATCCATGTCGATCTTACAAACCTTTTTTCAACTTTTTACAAGCTCGGTCCATAGTAAATGTTTTGAACAGGAACCCAAAGATTTTATGGAAGAATTTTACATCATTCTGATTAGAAGTCCATTACCCCTTCTAATCCAAGTGTCAGAATTTCCCCTTTTTCTTTAATCACATATCATCTTTTAATGAAGGCACCAATTAGTGCGGTAAGTTTTTATTGTTTTTTTTTAATTCTTTAAATACTTCCAATCCAGCCTTAGGCAAGTTCTTAAGTATGGCAAGGTAATTCGGCCCATCATGTTATGAGAATTCACCAAATTTGTGGGTATACTTAACTTCTACCGCCTTATGGCCAGCCAAGGTGGCAAGAAACCCTTATTGAAACTAAATAAGAACACGATTTTTCCCTCTTTTTTCAAAATAAACTCTTATGTTATATAATATGCAATTCCTAATGTGAGCAAAAATAGGAAATCCTTGTAGTATTTTCATTATGACCGGTTATAGCCATTCAACTAGTACCCAAAAAGGAGTGGTGTTACAGAAGAATAATTTGATACCCATAAGCAGCAGGTTCAAGCCCTACTTTCACTATAATTAATAAGATGATAAAGTCTAAGTAAAAATCAAGAGGCGGTGCATTTCCAAGGAACAGTACAAAAGTTGCAGTAATGCCGACCTCCCATATTATAGTGATGCAAAAAGCATTGTGCAATGGTGAACCTTCTTTATGTTCAAAACATTTCCTCCAAAGCAACAATCGGAAGTAACCAAGAAATACCCAAGTAAACGAGAACACTAAACGCTAGTGAGCCAGCAGAAAGACTAAAAAGTACTGCCATTTTTACTGGTAACACAGCCATGTTTTAGAAAAAGTAACAGCGTGCTACTTGGCCCTAATATAAGTTCATTATTCGTGTATGGTGGATGGAGCAACACCCCCTTTTTAAGCTTACCATCAATAAGATAACAAACAGTTAAACCAGTCATTGGGTAAAAGTCATGCTGTACAGCACCAGGTAGCCAGCCAACTTACAACAGAATTGGTATGCCTAAAGAAATGCCAGTTTACACCGGATACTAGGGTGAAAAACCATAGCCAACATAGTGGTCAAAAGACCATCTAGTAAAAAACGAGCTTTTTAATCAGCAACAGCAGGTAGTGAGCCATTAGAGTTTAACGCTTCAAGGAGAACACCTAAAGTTGGGATTAAAACCTTGCAAGAGAATATAACCAAAAGTTTCCTACCACACTTGTGTAAAAAAACCCTTTTAGAGTGACATGCTTTCGCAACTCAACCAAATAGCCATAAAATATGTGCAAAAACCATAAAATAACATATGTCGACCTGTGTCACTTGGGTTGAGAGCTCCATGCTTCGATGTAGTGGAGATACAGATACGCAAGAAAATCAGTCACTTTCTCTATGCAAACAAATAGAGTACACACAAAGCTAAGTGAGGGGCAGAGATGCTCCCTCACCTTTTAAATAGAGGGTGGAGGGAGGTCGCCATAACTGCATATCATGCATTTTCCCAAGCGTGGAGAGATCTCTAGCAGAGGTGGTGAGGCCGCCTGCAAGGTGTAATGAAGAGGCAACCAGGAGCTTTCACGGCCGGGTTTTACCGGATATAATACCTACTGTGTAGTCACTTATGTGGTGAGAAGGGCTATGTCCCACGATAATGCACATAGGTGGTAGGATTTAGTAGAGTCCCAGGAGCTTAGGCAAGCTCGAAAATATATTCAAGGAGGGTGGTACAGTAAGTATGTGTGTGTCAATTAGCCAAGGCAAAAAATACCTCCACCACAGCAGACCTTTAGTAATCCTGAAGGGCCGAGTCCCATAGTGGAGACTCAACAAACCGAAGTTTTAATAGGGATGACTGACAAATAGGTTAGGAATTTTTTAAGTATCACACTGTGTGTGTGTGTGTGTGTGTGTGTGTGTGTGTGTGTGTGTGTGTGTGTGTGTGTGTGTGTGTGTGTGTGTGTGTGTGTGTGTGTGTGTGTGTGTGTGTGTGTGTGTGTGTGTGTGTGTGTGTGTGTGTGAGAGAGAGAGAGAGAGGGGGGGGGGGGGGGGGGGGGGGGGGGGAAGAAGGGAGGGAGAAGATGATAATTCTTATTTTCGTAAGAACGATCTAAACCGATATGAAAGATCTACTTGATGACTCTTGATCTCAAGATCTGATGAGAGAGAGAGAGAGAGAGAGAGAGAGAGAGAGAGAGAGAGAGAGAGAGAGAGAGAGAGAATTTTCATCTTCCTGGACTGATCATAGTGACTAGAGCCCACTCTCCTCAATTATGTGTACATGCATGCACGCATGCACACACACACACACACACACACACACACATACAAAAGAAGTGCCTAATTTCAGACAACAAGTACAAAATCCTCCTGCAGTACAAGATGTTGCTAAGGGATAACCGGCTCAAGCAATTATTAGAAGGTCTACGAGAGTTTCAAGGCCTCTTGATAGATTTACTCCCTCATTGGACTACATTATGTTGACACATTGCGGAAAGCCTTCCTGCTATAATAAAGCCATGTCAATGGATGACAAGGCAAAGTGGGAGAAAGCTATGCAATCAGAAATGGACTCGTTGCAAAAGAATCAAACTTGGAAGTTGGTTCGATTGACTAAAGATAAAAAGGCATTACCATGCAAATGGGTGTACAAGCAAAAAATTACACCTCATGATAATAAACCCAAGTATAATGCACGACTTGTTGCTAAAGGATTTAAGCAGCAGCAAGGTATTGACTTTGATGAGATCTTTTCTCCGGTTGTCAAGATGACTACTCTGCGGTGTGTACTTGCGTTGGTTGCTAAAGACGACATGGAACTTGACCAGATGGATGTCAAGACGGCGTTCTTGCATGGTGATCTTCAAGAAGAAGTTTAAATGCAGCAGCCAGAAGGTTTTGTTGAGAAGGGCAATGAAGACTTGGTGTGTCAGTTAGAAAAGACTCTTTATGGTCTAAAACAATCATCAAGGGAGTGGTATCGTAAATTCTACTCGTTCATGCTCTGTCAAGGCTACAAACATAGCAATACATACCATTGCCTCTACACTAAGCGAGCTAACGATGGTAGTTTGTTGATTTTGTTCCTTTATGTGGATGATATGTTAATTTCTGAGAAATGCAGGGATGAGATTTCAGCCTTGAAGTCAGAGTTACATGCAAACTTTGAAATGAAAGACATGGGTGAAGCAAGCCATATCCTTGGCATGCGCATTAAGCGAGACAAAAGCAAGAAATTGGTCTCTTTGTCTCAATCTGAGTACATTGCTAAAGTGCTCAAGCGTTTCAATATGGAGAAGGGGAAGGCATTGAGTACTCCATTGCCTCCATATGTGAAACTTTCTAAAAATGATTTCCCTAAGTCTGAAGAGGAAAAAGCTGAAATGGCACAAATGCCTTATTCATCTGCAGTTGGGATTTTGATGTATGCTATGATTGCTACACGTCCTGATATTGATTTTGCAGGGGAGTTTCTAGCAGATATATGTCAAATCCAGGCAAGAAACGTTGGGAGGCAGTGAAAGGGTTATGCGATATTTGAATGGTGCAAAAGACATGTGCATTTGCTTTGGAAGAAAGGAAGCATGTGTATTTGGTTACACGGATGCATATTATGCAAGAGACTTGGACAAGAGAAGGTCCACTTCAGGCTGTGTTTTTGAATTCATTGGAGGTGCAGTTTCATGGCGATCTCGTTTGCAAGATTGTGTTGCCTTGTCTACTACAGAGGTTGAATATGTTGCAGCTTCAGAAGCTTGCAAGGAAGCTATATGGCTTGGTCCGCTGGTGGGAGACTTGGGAATCAATGTTGAGATGCCTGTGTTACATTGTGATAGCCAAAGTGCTATACAATTGGCGAATCCAGTGTTTCATGCAAAGAAAAGCATGTGGATGTAAAGTATCACTTCATTCGTGAGGTGCTTGAGGACAAGTAATTGCATCTTGCCAAGATTCACACCACTGAAAACCCTCATGATCTTCTAACAAAGGGCTTACCTTCAAAGCGGTTTGCACATTGTCGGGCACGCATGGGCATTGGGTAGATGATCATGGTCATTGTCTACCTGTATTGTATATATACATTGTCACCCCAGCTTAAAGGCACATTGTCCTTTAAGTGGGAGGTTGTTGGGGTGGTAAAGCCCAATGTGCCGCGCCTAAGTGTTGGGCACCCGGAGACTATAGGGAACTAACAATGACCATTCATTCTACATAAAAGAATAAGGACTCATAACCCTAACACTATTCTGTTTGGAGTCCACCCAAACCTGTGTCTCTTCTCTTCTCCATTGCTGCACACACACACACGCTCTCGCACGCGCACTTCAAGGAGGGGGGGTGCTTGCCCATATACCCTCTCTCACACACTCACAAACTCTCTCATTCTCATAGTATGTTGTGCAAGAACTCCATCTCCTTCCAAGCTTATGAACTGGAGAGCCTACAACTCTTGGCTATGGAATGCAAATCCAACCAAGAGCCATGCTCAAAAGAGCATGCTTTCCAATCTCCTTCATCTCCATCATTATGCTATTATGCTACGCTAAGCAACAAGAGTAATAAAAAGTGAGGAGTCTATTTCTTTCTTGTATATGACTTCTTCTTCCTCTTCCTCTTCCCTTCCCTCACTCCCTGCTAGCTCTCTCCACCTTTGAAGGTGTTTGAGGTCTTGGGATTGAGGCCGGGGATATGTTAATGCTTTTGCAACTTAATTAAGGGCATAATTTTGGTGTATGAAGTCTACCATCTTCATTGAACCAACGAGGTCTCAAGGAACACAAGCTTGTATTGTACCAAGTCTGAGTCTCTTTATGGGGGAATCTATAATACAAAAGCCTTTTGCAGGGGAACCGGCTCCATATAAATCCGGTCCTCAACTGTTGTCAATTTCTCTAATCCTTTCTCTCTCTCTTTTACAAGGATTGTTCATGCTATGCTAATTAGGTGTAATTTTCAGCTTGCTACCTTTAATCAATTACTCTTCTTATGCTCTTCATGAATTCTCTAAAAGGAAATGCTCACTATTGTTATTTCAATTTCTTCTACAGCCAATGTTATAGCCATATTGCATTACACACACACACACACACACACACACACAGGGAGGAGGAGGAGGAGGAAAGAGCGAGGGAGGGAGGGAGGAAGGAAAAGAGAATTTTTATTGTCATAAAACAATCCAAATATATCAAAGATCTCAAGATCTTTGTGAGAGAATTTTCACCTTTTTGGGCATTTCGATCGCTCTAGTAGTAGAATAGAACACTTTTGGATGCTGATGCGCTGGGCCCACGCAACCCAGTTCAAACCTTGTCGTTCTTGATTTCAAAATGATCTCTATTTTAACGTCTTTCTTTCCCTCACAAAGGTCACTCCTATTTATACATTCGTAGTAGTTAGGTGGTGTATGCTATCCTGGGTTGCAAGGTTGTTGATTGTGACAATCAAAGGCGGAAAAGAGTGGTATCATGTATGTTGGTTTTTTGTTGTTTGCAATATCTACACCATATGGTGATGGAGGTATGTTGAGGGAAGGCAACACCGCCTTTAATAAGAGAGGGAGAGGGAGAGGGAGAGGGAGAGGTGTTGCCAGCTTTGTGTGTGCACACGTGAGTGATTGTGTGTGTGTGTTTCAATAACAATATAACATATACACCAAATAATCCTTTCAGATTGCAAAAGACCCTAGAAACTATGTCAATGAAAAGGTGGTATAATTCCCATTCATAGTACAGAACAATCTTATACACAAGTGTTGAAATCAAGAGGCAAAAGATGTAATAGTCCGCCATCTTCAAGCCAAGGAACTTTGAAAACCATAGTTGAGAAGGTAACCCTCACGTGCACCCATGGAAACAACACAACATTTAGTTTGCATTGGTACCGTATGAAGGTGATGCATGGGTATCCCACATGTTATAGATGTCACTAAACTAGATTGCTTTCAATGATAAATAATAAGAAAGGTCAAACTAATCATATATTCAAAGATGAAATCATTGTGCTTTACAAGCTCTCATGAGATAAAGTTCAGCAGAAGAAGCTAGTCAAGTGCCTCTACCGGCATATGCATGAGGAATACTCACAACCATCACACCGTTGGACAACAGTCCATTCCCGGGGAGGTCACCTAATAAAAATGTAACCTATCACATGAGTTCAACAGAAGGGTATTTAAAGTTCTTGAAACTTACAGAAATATATATACAGAAGGCCATTATTTTTCAAATTTGAAAAACCTTACAGATTTTAAAAGAAAAGGGTACATTATATTCTTAACAAAATTCACAGATAAGGGGTTTTACAAACATGTCTTGAACGCACGTTGGAGAGGGGGAATGGGGAACACACCCGACACACAAACAACAACCCCTATCTAGCTCAGGGTATCCACAACACCCCTCTCCTCTCGAAAACACCTTCAAAAAAACGATTCACACTAGAATGGCCTCGCCTACACTTCGCCCAACACACACACGCCTGCACAATCCTCGGACAGTGATCACACCGATTTGGCCCACTTTCCGCACTTCCACAACTCATCACCTCTCTCTCTTTCTCTCTCACACACGCAGGGGCCCCGGGGGGGGCGCACACGCTCACACACACCGGAACCACACACCTGAGAGACGAGCAAGGAAGAAAGGGGGGAAGGGGGGAGAGACGACACCAAAAAAAATCGCCAATGACAGCTTCTTTACACACCATGTACCAAACTCGTGTGGCCTGCTCTTGGCCGCACTATAGCCATCACGACTTCATACCGAGGGGCACACACCTCCCTCCAAACTCGCATCCGTTGGCACATCCTGGACGAAAAATCCACTCTGGCTTCGCTTCAAAAAACCTCTTTTTCTCTTCGTAGTTTGGGTTGTGGTTGCCTCTCTTGCAAAGCCTTGGCTCCTTTGAGCTGCGTCACGGACCAAACATACTAGCTTCCGACTGCCGAATGCGAGCGCATGAAGTTCTCTCTCCTTCCTTAAGCCCCCAAATGAAAACCTACTCCAAAACGATGCCTTCCATTCTTTTCTTTCTTTCCTTTTTTAACCCAAGAAAAAAACCCAAGGAAGAAAAAAGCCACCTCCTCAGCAGTTGCCCCAGGCGCTATTGCCTCTTGTGTCTCCTCCTAGTTTTTTTCCCTTCTTTTGTAATTTGGCCCTTAACCTTTTGAGGCTCAAGTTTCTTTTTTCCTTTTTTAAGCTCCAACCACCCCTTTCCTTTTTTCATTTGCAAAACAAAGGGAGCTCCCGCCTTTGACTCACGTGCCGTCGATGCTTTTATGTGCTTGAATTCACCAAATGCGTTTTACCGGCCACGCCGCATGGGAACTTCACTGACTAAATTCCAATCCCAGCTCTCGTCCACCACTCAATGTCACGCTAGCATCGGACAATACATCCAAAAAAGGAAAAAACTGAGTTTACCCCTGCCGCAATATCCTACTGCCAAGCCGCAAAGCCCGGATGGAAGTTTGCATCGTCGACTTGCTTCAACACAATTACCATCGCTTCTCGACTCTTGCAAGCTCGCAATCTGAGGCAACCCAAAATGGAAAAAATCATCTGTGGCCTTTTACTACCCACGGCTCCCAACTTCATCTCGCCGTATTTGACTGACCGAGTATCCGATGGACGTGCGGTCGACTCGTGCTGACTCCACATAGCGCACGCTATTATCGAGAACCTTGGCGAGGCCCAAAATATGCAAGACGGCACATCCTTCAATGCGGCCAAGTAGGCTCAGACCTGGCCCTCGAAAAATCTTCAAACGGCCATAACTTTCTATCCATAGCTCCGATTCGCAATCAGAGAAGACATGATTGCTCCGTAGCTCGAGCTTCACACGTGTATTCATTGATCCCATTTTTTCGCCACCTTTCTGTACCTGCCCTGTCCGTCGGGACCTGCGAAGCCTTCCATCTTTGGATTGGCATATCTTTCACACCGAAACTCCGCTTAACGAGCTATCTGGACGAGCTTCTAGAGCATCTTGAACACCACATTTCGGGGCACATTCCACACATCTCGAACACTTGACGTGCCGTCCCAATTAGCCCACTTCGGAGGCCCCCCTGTTCTTAAAAACCCCTTTAAGCACGCATTTTCGTTGCCACTGTCCTACCGAGGTCTCCCACACTGGCTTTAGCCCTTTACCATGCACTTGTTAGCACCCTTTGCACTGCATAGCACACTTTACGGCGCGGACCAACTTTGGCTGCATTATCATTGCCCACCCCCTTGTTGAACATCCATGTTCAACCAAAAGTAGCTTTATTGAACTTGAAATTTGCAACACTCTGCAAACACTCAAGCACGCTGGAAAACACACCACCATATGTACATTATGTATAATATGTACAAAATTGCATGTCTGTTACTCTTGAGTCCCTTCAAGTGTGTTGCCCAACCCCCCTGGTCACCATTTGATGCACATCGGGCACCACTCCCCTATCAAAGTACAGCTTGAGCCGTACACCATTTACCCTGTTCCTGGGAAGCTTACCATTGGCTCTTACTAGCTGATAGGTCCCATTCGGAAAGGCCTTTTGCACTTTGTATGGACCCGTCCACTTCTTTTTGAACTTCTTCTGGAAGGTGAAGTCTAAGTAGCTCTCATACTTCATTACTAGGTCCCCTTCTTCTATCATTTTCTCTGGCAGACTCTCATTGACTTTGGCCATTCTCCTTTCCCGCTGCTTCACATAGTAGTCGGCTGCTGCCTCTCTATCCATCTACAACGCCTCAAGACCGACAACCCTATCATGTAAGATTGCTTGTGGAGTGGCATTGATGCGCCACATACCTTTTAAAGCACCCAACTGTGCATGCGCTGGCAACACTTCCTCCTTACCATAAACCAACTCAAATGGAGTAAAGTTGGTCGCCACTTTGTAGGTCGTCTTGTAGGCCCATAGACATTTTTCTAGATTGATCTCCCATTCTGTCTCCTGCTTATACACATACTTCGTGAGCATTTTGATGATTTGTCCGTTGGCACTCTCCACCAAACCATTGCATTGCGGATGATAAGGCGAGGAAAACCGATGCTGAATCTTTTAGTTTTTCCACCAATGCTTGCATAAGCTTGCTTCTCAACCCTTGCCCTCTATCAGAAATGAGTACCCAAGGCACTCCAAAATGGCAACAAATGTTATCGAAAACAAAGTGCGCCACAACCTGTGCATTTACCTCCTTCACAGCTTTGGCCTCGACCCACCTTGTGATGTAGTCGATGGCAACCATGACATACTTCTTACCACTTGTAGACTTAGGGAGTGGACCGATAGCATCCAAACCCCATTTTTCGAAATCATTTTGAGCAGTAATCGCTCCCTGTGACTCAGCTGTCAAACGCCTTTCTCCTATAGTCTGACATTCATGGCAGGTCTTGCACCAATAGTGCACATCCTCACTACTGAAGGCCACCAAAAACCCACTCTCAACACTCGAAATAGCACTTGACCTTTTCCCTGGTGTCTGCTCTCCTCATGACATTGCTCCAGCACCAAGTTAATCTCTTCTTTATAGAGCACTCTCTTTAGCACCCCGTCTCTGTCGTAAGTCATTAGGTCTTCACCTACTAGTGTAAATTTGCGCACTTTCTGAACTATCCTCCTCCTTTGCAATTTAGACAAACCTTGGGGACACTGCCCTGTACTCAAAAAATCTTCCACTTCCTTCAAGGACTCCCTACCTGTGTATGTGGCCGGGGCCACATATATACCTGCAACATGTACCTGCACCTTATTGCTTGCTAGTTGGTCTGCCTCTTGGTTGTGCTCTCTCTTCACATGCTTGAACTGAATTTCTCTAAAGAACTTCAACAACTTCTTGATGGCAAAGAACCAATGCTTTAAGGAATCTCGTTTTACCTACCATTGGCCTAGCAGTTGCTTGATGACCAATAATGCATCACCTTTGACCACCAACCTAGAAATGCCGAACTCGACGCATTGTTTCAAACCTAGATGGAGGGCGAGATATTTTGCTTCATTGTTGGTATGAACATCCTCCAAATCGTAGGCTTTTGAGAAGATTACCTTGCCGTGTGGATCATGTATCACCACACCTCCACCAACTTTCTTTATCACCCTCCTATATGCACCATCAAACCACATGGTAAAAGCTCCAATCAGGTCAGGCTCCTCTTTGGCTTCATCTCGTACTACTCTTGGATAAATTGGCAAATCCACTGCTTTGCTAACCAAAATGTCTACCAAATGGGACCTACTTGTGTCGTCAATTTTGAACTCAAACTCGAATTCCTACAACTCTATCACCCACTTCATGATCCGCTTTCCCAGTTTTAAGTGTAACACCACTTCAGGCAACAGATTGTTAGCCGTCAACACATAAAACTTACGTACAATGAGGTGCACTTTGAACTTTCTACAAGCAAAAACCAATGCCATAACCCACTGCTCCGCTTCAGTGTAAGCCACTTTTCCAGGACTTATCATCCTGCTTTCAAAGTAGATAGGCTTATAGCTCCTTCCTACCTTCTGCAGTAACACCGCCCCAATAGCCATGGTACCTACCGTCATTGACACATAGAAATCATCCTCTTGGCTTGGAGGGCACACAGCTGGCAGTTGACACAAAATTTCTTTCACTCTGTCAAAAGGTTCTTGAGCATCTTCATCCCATCCAAAACCATGTACCTGTTGGGACCTCTTTTGGAGAGGATACACATAATGTGACAGCATCCAAAAAAAACGCGACATGTATTTTAGCTTATGTACAAAGGACGCCAAGCCTTGCACACTAGAGGGAGGCTCCATCAAGACTAGCGCCTTGACCTTTTCCGGATCTGCTTCAATCCCATTTTGTGACACCACATGACCTAGCAATTGTGCTCGAGGTTGTGCTAGCTTGCACTTCTTAGGGTTTAATTGACCTCCTTCTTCGTCCAGCCTTTGAAAACACAGTCAGAGCTTTGACAGATGATCCACCCTTGAGCTGTAACACCCAATATCATCCATGAAAACCCTAATAAACCTGCCCAAGTAGGGACCAAACACCCTATTCATCCAGTCTTGAAAGGTGGCGTAGGCATTCACTAAACCAAACGGCATCCGGCGATAGACAAAGCATCCCCATGGAGAGATAAATGTCATCTTCAGCTGGTCTTCAAGTGCAATCCCTATCTGAAAGTACCCTGAAAATCCATCCATAATAGAGTACCTCTCATGTCCTGCCACCTGATTTAAGATTTCATCTTGGAACGGCAGTGGGTAGTGGTTTCTCTTGGTCGCCGCATTCAATGGCTTGTAATCGACACACAATCGCCATTTTCCATTCTTCTTAGGGGTGATAACCACTGGAGAAACCCACTCCGACTCCTTCACGGGGTATATGATACCTGCATCTAACAATTGGTTAATCTCTTTCCAAAGAGCCTCTTTCTGAATCTCCCCTAACCTCCTTAGCTTCTGCGCCTTTGGTTTGCACCCTTCTTTAAGAACTATCTTGTGCTCTGCACCCTTCTCTCCTCATAAATCCTTGTACTTCGTTGCAAATAAATTTGTAAAAGAGGCACACAACTCAACATATCCTTCTCTCTCTTTCTTGGTCAAATCTTCGCTTAGCATAGCAGTTACCCACACCTATGCCACCAACCTATGGTTGCACCACCCCTTTTGCATGGGAGACTTCAATAGTGACCCCAAACAAGTCGGCATCTATCTTTAGCATATCATCCTCACTTTCCTCTTCCTCAGTATCTGTGTAGCCCCCATCATATCCTGTCTTGGTCTCATACTCATGGCTTGTCGTATCATCTTTGTCTTTTTCTACTACAGGGTGAAAGCGGCTCTCTTTGGTCTTCAAATCAAGCACCACATGTCTCCCTCTCTCCTTGTCAGGCAAGGTGAACACCCTGCTCCCCCAGTCCTGCTTAGCCCCTATTGCAAGTAGCCACGGCCTACCCAAGATGATTGGATAAGCATTGTCACCCGCTTTCATCACAAAGAAATTGATTAGGCACTCAATGCCCATCACTTTCACTCTTACGTCTTGAGCCACGCCCAAACACCTGGCCTTGGTATGGTTAGCCATCCTCATGTGTACATTTGATTTAGCTACTGCTTTGATCCCTGTTTCCTTCATAGCAGCATCCGTCATGACGCAAACTTGTGCTCCACCATCTATATAGGCCTGAACCTGCATCCTCTTCTCAATGACCGCATCCACTAGAGGAAGGACATCCGTCGGGTTACCCACTCTCAATGCCATGTTTTGTATTGCATGCACATTCCCCTTGGCCTTTGGCAGCCTCGTGCTGACACTTGTAGACCACTGTCTTCGTAGCTTGGGATTTAAAGCCAACAACTGACCAAAGGTAATGTTAGCCTTTTGATTTTGGACATTGCTTACCAAGTCATATTCGGGGTAGCCGCGCCCTAGTTGAAAGTCTGCTTGCTTGATTTTGCAACGCCTCCTCTTCTTGCTAGTTTCCGGCTGCTCCTTGCCTTCGTACACTTTCTCCTTACCTTTATGGGCCCTCGTCTCCCACTCGGTTTCTGTCTCTCTTCCCCTCCTTTCTCTTTTGTTGGCCAAAACTTCAACATCCTGCTTATCGACTCCAATGATATTCACCCTAGGGACTTCACCACCATCCTGAGGAGCTGGCAGCAACTGATTCTCGACTACCTGCTCCCTCGGGCCATTGAGTTGTGCTTGGCCTCTACCTCTGCCAAACAGTGGATAAATACTGCTTCTTTCTCTTAGCGGATGAGGGCAATCCGGTGCGTAGTGTCCTTCTTCACCGCAATTGTAACACCGGCCAGGCAGTGGCCTTGCCCTGCCCCTTGCTCCTCTGGGTTGACCTCTATCCATTACGCTCAGCCGCAATTCCTGCATTTGCTTAGACAAATCCTGCACGGTTCGCACCCAATTTTGTGGCACAACGGCTACACCTCGATTTGCAGGGTTCTCATCATGAACAACATCCCTCGGACCCTGAGCTTGGACCACTGCTTCATAGCCCGACACGCCTTGTTCAATCTTCTTTTTTATTTTCCTGCTTTTTGCCTTTGCGATGGCCACTACACCATTATAGTTTTCTGGGCTCTCAAAATCCACTTTCTCCCTCACTTTAGGATGCAAGAATGCCATGAATTTATCGAGCTTGAAGTAGTCACCATTGGCCAATTGCATGGCACTCGCTAACTCTGCCCAGCACACTTCAAAACGATCCAAGTACAAACTGAACTCTTCACTTACATCCTGCTTGAGCGCCTTCAGTTTGGCATCCATCTCGATCGGGGACGCCTCTTTGCGGAAGTCGTGTAGAAAACGTGCCCGCCGCAGATCCGGCCAAGTATGCCTCGGCTCACCTTCCAAAGCTTCGTACCATATCTTTGCCTTCCCGCGCATCACCAAAGGAAATGTCTGCATCTTGCTGTCTTTGTTCGGCATGCGCAGCGAATACAACTCAAAGTCTGCAACCCACTCATCAGGATTTTCTTCACCTGTAAAAATCGGACCATAGCTTCGAGATGCCATGTCGACCAACACCCAAAACTGCTTTTCTTCACTTAACTGGGAGCAATCAGTGTGCTCCTCAGTGGGGGCACCAGAAGATAGAGAGGGGGAATGGGGAACACACCCGACACACAAACAGCAGCCCCTATGTAGCTCAGGGTATCCACATCACCCCTATCCTCTCGAAAACACCTTCAAAAAAATGATTCACACTAGCAGGGCCTCGCCTGCACTTCGCCCAACACACACACGCCTGCACAATCCTCGGACAGTGATCACATCGATTTGGCCCACTTTCCGCACTTCCACAACTCAACACCTCTCTCTCTTTCTCTCTCACACACACAAGGGGCCCGAGGAGGCGCACACGCTCACACACACTGGCACCACACATCTAGAAGACGAGCAAGGAAGAAAGGGGGGAAGGGCGAAGAGACGACACCAAAAAAAAATCGGCAATGACAGCTTCTTTACACACCATGTACCAAACTCGTGTGGCCTGCTCTTGGCCGCACTATAGCCATCACGACTTCATACCGAGGGGCACACACCTCCAAACTCGCATCCGTTGGCACATCTTGGACGAAAAATCCACTTTGGCTTCGCTTCAAAAAACCTCTTTTTCTCTTCGTAGTTTGGGTTGTGGTCGCCTCTCTTGCAAAGCCTTGGCTCCTTTGAGCTGTGTCACGGACCAAACATGCTAGCTTCCGACTGCCGAATGCGAGCGCATGAAGTTCTCTCTCCTTCCTTAAGCCCCCAAATGAAAACCTACTCCAAAACGCTGCCTTCCATTCTTTTCTTTCTTCCCTTTTTTAACCCAAGAAAAAAACCCAAGGAAGAAAAAAGCCACCTCCTCAGCAGTTACGCCCGGCGCTATTGCCTCTTGTGTCTCCTCCTAGTTTTTTTCCCTTCTTTTGTAATTTGGCCCTTAACCTTTTGAGGCTCAAGTTTCTTTTTTCCTTTTTTAAGCTCCAGCCACCCCTTTCCTTTTTTCATTTGCAAAACAAAGGGAGCTCCCCCTTTGACTCACGTGTCGTCGATGCTTTTATGTGCTTGAATTCACTAAATGAGTTTTACCGGCCATGCCGCATGGGAACTTCACCGATTAATTTCCAATCCCAACTCTCGTCCACCATTCAATGTCACGCTAGTCTCGGACAATACATCCAAAAAAGGAAAAAATTGAGTTTACCCCTGCCGCAATATCCTATTGCCAAGCCGCAAAGCCCGGATGGAAGTTTGCATCGCCGACTTGCTTCAACATAATTACCATCGCTTCTCGACTCTTCCAAGCTCGCACTCCGAGGCAACCCAAAACGGAAAAAATCATCCGTGGTCTTTTACTGCCCATGGCTCCCAACTTCATCTCGCCGTATTTGACTGACCGAGTATCCGATGGACGTGCAGTCGACTCGTGCTGACTCCACATAGCGCACGCTATTATCGAGAACCTTGGCGAGGCCCAAAATATGCAAGACGGCACATCCTTCAATGCGGCCAAGTGGGCTCAGACCCGGCCCCAGGAAAATCTTCAAACGGCCATAACTTTCTATCCATAGCTCCGATTCGCAATCCGAGAAGACATGCATGCTCCGTAGCTCGAGCTTTACACGTGTATCCATTGATCCCATTTTTTCGCCACTTGTCTGTACCTGCCCTGTCCGTCGGGACCTGCGAAGCCTTCCATCTTTGGATTGGCATATCTTTCACACCGAAACTCCGCTTGACGAGCTGTCTAGACGAGCTTCTAGAGCATCTTGAACACCACATTTCGGGGCACATTCCACGCATCTCGAACACTTGACGTGCCGTCCCAATTAGCCCACTTCGGAGGCCCCTCTGTTCTTAAAAACCCCTTTAAGCACGCATTTCCGTTGCCACTGTCCTGCTGAGGTCTCCCACACTAGCTTTAGCCCTTTACCATGCACCTGTTAGCACACTTTACAGCGCGGACCACCAACGTGATATGGTAGTTTTACACATAATGAACCCCCCGAGAGTCCATTTCAATGCAAAAAAGTCACTTGTGATTGAGTTGGAGCAGTCAACTCCACAATAGCCTACTTATCCATGCCGTTTGCCATAGATTTTACACTTAACACTACCCCTTTGCAAATAAAGTCCTCACAGTCCTAATGTATAGACACTTCTCCCAAATACTAAGTAAACAGTACCAATACTAAGTGAGCATGGGAGCTCACCTTTTATAGTGTTTGGAGCAAGTGACCATATTCCTCCAGTGCAGTATGGCAGGCCCATCATCAAGAGGTATGACAAATACAACAGCGTCGCCTGTCAGGATGGAGCCACCATGAAATTAAGCGAAAAATGACAAGGTTTACAGAGCCAAGAAACCCTCCGAATGAACATATGTGTATGTGTGTGGTGGCATTTAATGCGTCAATTAAGTGTTTTTAAAGAAACCTCCAATTTCTCAACTACCAAATTACCTACTATATTAGCACCAGTACCACTATCACTAATACAGCACCAGTATAGTACTGGTCCACAAGTAGCACCAGTACCACTACACAAGTAGCACTAGTCCAATATATTTCCGACTAAGCCCAAAAACCATGTAGTCGGAGTAGAAAGTGGTAAAACCAATATTCCATATTTCAATATTTGTTTTTAACAATATTCAGCCACCGTCATCCGAACCAACCAGTCATTCAATGCATTTAATCAGTTATGCCCAAGAGCCAAAGACGCACCAATTAAGTAACTATACAGTACCGGTACATAGTTAGCACCAGTACCAGTCTCACAAGCAGCACGCATACCAATATAATACACAAACTTTACCAGTATCAGTACGCCATAGTACCAGGACACAAGTGAACCTAGTATCAATACACAAATAACATCACAAGTAGTACCGGTTCAATGCAATAAAGTACCAGTACACACGTAATTCCATTTCGCTTTAGTAAAGTACCAGTACATGTTCAGTATGGTACCAGTACTCATGTAACACGAGTATGAGTACATAAATAGTATCAGTGCCAGTCTAGTATAATAAGTACCTATTCCAGTACCAGTACATAGGTAGCACTAGTACCAGTACTAGCTCTAGTACAAGTAGTACCATTATTAGTATAGTGATTTTAACACTTTATCCTAGCAGTGTGTATGTGTGTGTGTGTGTGTACCCGCCCTATCCCAGGTGCCATACACAATGGGTTGGCATAGGCCCATTGTATATGGGCCTACTGCCTTGTGAAGTAGATGAGAGTAACAAAAGTCGAGTATGAAGCATTAGTAGAGATGTGCTAAGTCAAAGTGTTCTTGAAGAGGGTAAAATCAGTCTTATCAACACAATATCTGATATTGTCTTCAAGGAAGACAGTAGTCCTGTAGGAGTTTTAAGGCTTTGACAACCAGTTTGAGACTAATATGTTGTCATTCATAGTCTATCAATAACATATTCTATGCTTTTGCTCCTGATCCCAAAGGAATCCTCATATGTACAGGTAGTTTGTTGAAAAGTAACATGTTCCTGAAATTATCGGAATAGAGTGAATTAAGCATCTAAGAACCTAAAGTGAGGCTTTAGAAAGAGGCTCCGTAGGAAGTTCTAACCCTTGAGATAGTGCTAAGTTCTGCATAGTTCATAAAAAAGTCATTTAGAGAAATATACCACCAATGGTAAAAATTGGTAGTCTCTTCAACCTTCAACCGACCAGGAGAACCTATAAGGGACATGTGAAGAGAGCCCCATCCCTCAAGGATCAGTCCAAGGTAAAATTATCTAGGACAGACACCAAGGGATTAAAATATAGTAACTAGGTCTTTGAGTAGTATTACTACTATTCTTGGTGTTAGTTGTGTGTGTGTTTCAATTGTTAAGTATGAAGCTTGATTTACCCCTTGTAATTTGCTGTGGTAAAAACGCACATTTGTAAGGCCCCCATTATGAGGAGAAGCCATCGTGCATGAAGGAAAATCACTCGCCAAAAATAAAAATCACTCGCTGGAAACCAAAATTTTCATGGCCAAAATTCAGGAGCAACTTTAGGGGAATATTCCTTTTTGCCGAAATATTATGGCCGGACGGTCGCCGGAAAGTGGTCGGAAAACGATCGGTTGGTTGGCCAGTGGCCGACAGTCAATGGTTCGTGGCCGGTGGTTGGAAGTCAATAGCCGGTGGCCAGTGGCCGAATTCAATGGCCGATGGCCGAATTCAAAAGTGGACTTGTCTTCTCAAGGGCGGCCACACATGGGCGGATTGGAGGGTCCGATTTGGACTTATCTACACAAGGGCGGCTACACATGGCTGCCTCTCATGAGAGAGGGTAGCCCTTTTGGCCTATAAAAGGAAGCCATCTCTACACACATTTCATAGTGTGAAGTTGATGCAATGCGGTGGGTGTGAGGTAGTGAGAGTGAAGCAAAGCGGGAGCTCTATTAAGGGTATAATCCTTTGTAAACTACTTCTTGTTTTGAAGTACCAAAGCCATTGAGTGGCTGCTTTCCCGTGGACGTAGCCCACATTGGATGAACCATGTATATCGTGTGTACTCTCTCTCTCTCTCTGTACTCTATAATCTCTTGTGTGTGAAATCTATCTCTCTCCATTAAGTAATCTACTCAAATATCTATTTAGCTATGTCATATTTCCTAACATCAATAACAATATAACATATACACCAAAGAGTCCACTATCTATAGGGAGGTGTACGTAGTTGTAATACGTGAATCATAAGTAAAGATGATTGCTCTAGTTCTCTCTCTCTCTCTCTCTCTCTCTCTCTCTTTCTCTCTCTCTCTCTCCACAAAACATGCGAGCTCGGTGCAAGGCAGGGAGAGCTTTTATCAAAGTCACGCTAAGCGTGAGGCACATGAATGCAGACAACTCACAAAGGATACTTCTGATCAGGTGACCGGACAACATGGGAAATTCCAGGTACATGTAGGATTTGGGGCAGGTAGAGGATGTGTAGGACACCCATATTTGGCCTAAATTAGGCATTGTAGCAAAAGCTCTCTTTGACCAAGCAAGTGATTGCAACGTAGTAGAACTTTGTGAATGCCTGCTGCAAATACTTTTAGTAATCATTAATGTAGGTCCATCTTCAAACTCTATGCTTATGCATGTGTGTCCGCACGTGTGTGAGGTTGTGGGGTTGTGTGTTTGTTTGTTTGATGTATAGGAAAAAGGAAGAGAGATGTAGTAGAGAGAAATTGGATATTTCTTTTATAATGGGTCCATGATCACAATCTTGTGTATTGCTGATGTTGGCTGCATGCATGTAATTGGCCAAGATCTTTATTAATGGTTGCCACTGAGGCTGCATCATCAAAGGATAGGTGCAAAACAGACTCAATGTTAACTACGCCACTCCTTGTCATAATAATCAATATCTAATTCTCCTAAATGATTTTCTCATATTAAACTGATCATTTAATGTGGGGAAGTGCCAAGGGAGAAAAAGCTAGAATATTGGTTAAGTTAGCAGACCGGCCACAGTAGGGATCCAAAGGAGGGAAAATAGGGATCCAAAGGGGGGGGGCCATCTGCAAAAGAGCCATGTGAAACAACGGGCTAAAAAGACCCTAAGGTTCAGCCCATTAAGACTTCCAAAATGCTAAGGTTCCAAAATTCAAAGGTTGTGTCCAAAGGTCAACCTTAGGGAAAATTGGATGCTTAGTGTGTACCCAAAAAGTCTTTCTGCATCCCTACATGGGGGGGGGGCGAGCCCCAAAGCTAGGGGATGAGAGAGAAAACCACACACACACACACACACAGGCTCCCTTTACACAAAGGGAATGAGGGACACATGTCAGCTCCCTAGGCCAGATGCCCACAAGGTATGCCCAATTCCTATTGGAAGACCCTTGAAGTGGACCAATGAGAATTAGGCTAGAGTAAATCTAGTTTAATTAATTTAAAAACATTTAATAAAAGAAACCAATAAGAATTAAGTGTCCTAGAAGACTATTGGGCAGTCTCCCAAGGGGTCCAATGAGCATTCAGGAGCCCCATGGCTTGCCTGATTCCTATTGGCCAGGAGGCAAAGGGGTCCAATGAGAGTTTAGTTTAATTATTTAATTATCTAAAGCTCTCACAAAAGGGGAAAGGGGGACACATGTCAGAAGGCTATCACTTATGCTGCTTAATCCCTATTGGCTTGACCTGGGGAGGTCCAATGAGGCAAAAGCCAGCCTAACTTAGCAGCTAGGGCTCGCCCAAGAGAGAGGGGGGGCTGATTTTTGCTTGGCATTCACTCTCACATTCTCACACTTGACCATGTGTGAAGGGAAAATACTCTATCTCCTCCCAAGCTTTAATGGAGAGCTCATCACCTACTCCAAGCTTGTGAGATAGAAGCCTACATCAACACTCTCTTGGCATGTGGATGCAAATCCAACCAAGAGCCAAGCTTCAATGCATGCTCATCTTCTCTACCAAGCTAATTACTAAGCTAAGCTATGCTAATATGAGTGATTATGTGAGGAGATGTACTTCTTTCTCGTAAGATACTTCTTTTTCCTCTCAATCTACTCTCATACCCTGCTAGCTCTCACCATCTTCGAAGGTGTGTGAGGTCTTGGGTCTGAGAACGGGGATAATTCAAGTTGTGTTTGATTAAGTGTTTTGCTTGGTGTATGAAGCTTCCATCTTCATTGCACTAGCTCGTCTTGAAGGAACACAAAGAATTGTATTGTACAATGTCTCTCTTGATGGGAGAAACCATAATACAAAGCCTTTTGGAGGGGGGACCGGCTCCATGCAAATCCGGTCCTCAACTGTTGTCAATAGCTTAATTGCTCTCTCTTTTGAAAGTATTGTCGATGCTATCTAACTAGGTGTTGTGCTTTTTGTTGCTCTCTCCACCCAAGCACTCTTGTAATTCTCATTAGGAATCAACTCTAATGAAATGCTCACTATGTTCATGCTAATTTCCGCTACACATAAGATTTTAGGCCATTAAATGTTACATTGGTATCAGAGCTCAAGGTTTCTCTTTTCTTGCTCAAGAAGGGAGGTCCTCAAGCTAGCTACAAATGGTTGGTATTATTAATTGCCTGTGAGTAAGTAGAATAGGGATTTTTCAGCCTTTCAGTGCGCCTGCCTTTGTGCAGTTAACGAGGCATCACCGTCGAGAGCTATGGTCTTAATAGTGGAGTCCTACGGGGCTTGCCTATGGCTTAACCACTATTGAGCTATTAGAAGCTTGACAGGAGCCGGTGCTGTTTTGGTGTCGAAAGACCCTCTCTTCTATTCCTTGCAATTAATGGTATTCGAGCCGCGGGTACAGTAGCTTGAGTGCTTTTTCTAAAGGGGTAAAGAGGAGTAGCAACTAGGGCTTGAAGTGCCAAAGTACACCTAAAAAGTTTACACCTAAAAGTTGTTAGAATGGCTGACAATATTAAAGAGAGTGAAATTAATGTTGATAACTTTGATTTTGCTCATGAGCAAGCTACTAATGATGCTTCAATGCTTGTTAATTATCTTGTTTCTAGGCTTCAACAAGCCATGGGCAATCCATCTCTCCAAAGTGAAGTGCAACGGCAGCTCCGTGCTCACGGGATTCTCCAAGCTCATCACCATGACGAGAGAACACCTAGGAAGCCTCCTTGTGAGACTACCAAAAGAGGTCTCTCTCCAATTCGGGAAGAAGAAGAGAATCCATATGAAGGGCTCAAGAACTTACTTCTTGATGATGCATCTCCTTCCCAAAGGAGAACTCAAGAGCCTCCACCGAAGGAACGAGAAAGAAGCGAGTCTCCCGCCACCTCGGCGGAGATGGCTCCACGAAGACGGCGGGCTAAACGCTCTCCATCACCACCAAAGCGGAGAAGACCATCACACTCTTCTCCACGCCATAATTCAAAGAGGGATGATAAAAAGCAAGAGAAGAAAAAGGCGAGAAAGAGGACACCCTCTTCTCCATCTTCTTTATCCTCTTCCTCTTATGAAAGCTATGGTGAAGACGACAAGGATCAAGACAAGAAAAAGGCGAGAAAGAGGTCACCCTCTTCTCCACCTTCTTCAAATTCTTCATCTTCTGAAGAAAGTGATGGTGGAACTTTTGAACCATCAAAAAGAAGAGGCCATAGGAAATCCTATGCCGCATGGAAGAGGTCGTCCAAGCTGAAGAAATTCAAAGAGGGAGGGAAGAGCATCTCTTTCCTTACCTATGATGGCACCTTCGGTGCTACAGACAAAGTTTTGGCCTTTATCCAGCAATTCGATGCGGCGTTTGGAGATGAGGGCTTCACGGAGTCCTCTAAGCTACGCCATGTAGCTATGCACTTTCAAAAGTCCGCCAGACAATGGTGGTCTAGCCTACGAGCCAACGGTGAAGCTCCATGAACATGGAAGGCTTTAAGAGCTTCCATTATGAAGCAGTTTTTGGCCACCGATGCCAAAGACAAAGTACTCACCGAATGGCGAAGCTTAAAGCTCTCTCCCAATGAATCCATCCACAAATATGTAGACAAGTTTTGGGACCTACAACTCAAAGCCACTGTCTTCAAAAAGTTGGATTTTGGAGAGCAAAAGCAACAATTTTGTGCGGGCTTAACCGAAGAAATGGCGGAGTATGTCAACTCCCAAAGGCCACGTACCATATCGGCGGTAATACACCATACTATGGTGGCCTCGCGAATCAATTTCCAAACGGGGGGTAAAAGAAATAATAAGCCCCCGGAAAACAAAGGTTCCAATGAGCCTAAGGGGAAGGACAATGTCCAAAAGTCTCCTAAGGGCAATTCCAACAAAGCTAAAGAGAAGGGAGTTTACAAAGGAAAGAATAAACTCTCTCCTGAAGAGCTTGAGCGTTATCGTAAAGATAACCGGTGTTTCAAGTGCGGCGAACAAGGGCATGCGTACCGCGCTTGTCCCCAAAAGAACAACCGCCAAGATCCTCCTAGAGCTTCTTTGGTTGAAATCCAAGAGGAGGAGATTCACCAAACTCACCACAAAGGATCTCCTCTATGCCATGCTTGGGGAAAGGTAAGAGAACATGATGCTTTTATTCTCTTTGACCCTGGTTCTACTCACAATTTCATATCTATGGAGTTAGCCACCAAGCTAGGCATACAATCCTACGAGATGGGAGATATCCTACCCGCAGACAGTGCCTTCAAGGGGCAAGAAACTTCAGTCACTCCCTTAATCGGGAAATTGAGGCTTCATGTCCAAGGCTATGTGGACAAAGAGGATTTCTTTATCTCTCCTCTCAAGCATGAGGATGTAATCCTAGGGGCACCATGGTTTGACCGTTTGGCTGCCCATGTTAAATTTCCTGAAAGGAGAATCTCCTTTAAGTTCAGGGAAAAGGACATGTATATAGATGCTAGGGAGATGGGTAACACCATCCCCATTGTACATACACCAGCTTTTAACAAGTCAATAAAGAGCTCTATTTCCGTGTACATGATTTTTGTTAAAGATTCTCAAAATGAACCTAATGCTTTAGCAAAAGAAAATAAAAGCAACCAAAAGGAATTAGAGTTATCCAATTTTCTCAAGGGGTTTCAAGATGTCTTTATTGACGACATCCCTTGTGAGTTACCTCCTAAACGAGGTAATGACGACCATGCAATTGAACTTCTTCCAGGAAGTTCACCGCCTAACAAACCTCCTTATAGAGTTTCTCAAGCTCAACAAGAGGAGATTATGCGGCAAGTGCATGAGTTAATTGAGAAGGGCATGGTTAGGCCTAGCTCATCTCCATTTTGCTCACCTGTGCTATTAGTGCAAAAGAAAGACGGCACATATCGTATGTGTGTCGACTATAGAGCACTAAATAGGATCACTATCAAGAATAGGTTTCCCGTTCCACGGGTAGAAGACCTATTTGATAAGCTACAAGGATCGACCTACTTCAGTAGGATTGACCTAAAAAGTGGCTATCATCAAATAAGGATAGTTGATCAAGACATTGTAAAGACCGCATTTCGTACTACATTTGGTCTTTACGAATACATTGTCATGCCTTTTGGCTTGACTAATGCACCAGCCACATTTAACCGCTTAATGGAGAAGCTGTTCAGACCTCATCGAACCTTCACTGGAGTGTTCTTTGATGATATTATCATCTACTCTAATTCATTAGAGGAACATAAGCAACACCTCCAGGTAATATTTCAAGTTTTAAGAGAGAATAAACTTTATGTTAATCGAAAGAAAAGTGAATTTTTCTTGCAAGAGATTCAATATTTAGGTCACATTATCTCTCAAGATGGAATCCAAATGGATCCATCCAAGTTAGAGGTAATAAAAGGATGGCCTAAACCAAGGAATCTTCATGAACTAAGAAGCTTTATAGGTATGTGTGCATACTATAGACGCTTCATAGAAAAGTTCTCACAAATTGCGGGACCATTACATGACCTAACAAAGAAAAATGTTAGGTATACGTGGTCTGCTAAGGAGAACAATGCTTTCGAAAAGCTTAAAGAAAAGCTTATCTCTCAACCTGTGCTTACACTACCGGATCTCTCAAAACCATTTGAGGTCCAATGTGATGCTTGTGGTGATTGCCTTGGGGCTGTTTTGCTCCAAGAAGGGCACGCCATAGGCTATGAGAGTCGAAGGCTCGACCCTGTTGAGCAAGCTCTAGGCATATACGAAAAAGAACTCCTTGCAGTTCTACATGCCTTAGACTCATGGAAGCACTATTTATTGGGGACTCCTTTCATTCTGCGAACGGATCACCAAAGTCTTAAGTACTTCATGACGCAGACCAAGCTCTCCGACAAACAAATGAGGTGGGCAAATTTCCTTTCGCAATTTCATTTTCATATTGCTCACATTGCTGGCAAGCATAATCAAGTAGCCGATGCACTCTCAAGACGACCGAGAGTGAATGCGGTTTCCATAGCAACTCACAATGATCTATCTTTAATGATAGATGAGTATGCTATTGATCCCGATTTTAGAGATGTGATTTCAGCCCTTGCCTTAGGGAAGAAAGAAGAACCATTTACTTTACAAGATGGCTATCTTCTCTATGGCAATAGACTATGCGTTACTAACTCACTACGTGAGAAAGTAATGTATGAATCTCATGCTCCCCCATATGCGGGGCATAGAGGGATTCAGTCTACCCTAAAGGGAATTGAAACATATTTCTATTGGCCTACCATGAAAGTGAACATACATGAGTATGTTTCCAAATGTGTGGTATGTCAAAAGACAAAATTTGATAGAGGGAAGCAACTTGGATTGCTTCAACCCTTGCCAATCCCTAATTCACCATGGGAGAGCATATCCATGGATTTTATCTTTGGATTGCCTAAGTCTATCCATGGGAATACGGGAATATGGACGATAGTAGACAGGTTCAGTAAACAAGCTCATTTTATACCTGTCAAAAAGACTATCAAAGCCCATCAAATGGCAACCCTCTTCATTTCGCAAATTTTCAAGTACCATGGCTTGCCAATGTCCATAGTGTCGGATAGAGATCCTAGAATGACCAGTAATTTCTGGAAGGGTCTCTTTGAGAATTTAGGAACAAGGCTAAACTTCTCTTCGGCCTATCATCCACAAACTGATGGCCAAAGTGAAATAGCTAACCTAACTATTCTCGATCTACTAAAAGCCTATGTAACGGAAGTAGATCAAAGATCCCAATGGGAGAAGTACTTACCCTTAGTAGAGTATGCTTACAATAACACTGTACATACTTCTACAGGAAAAGCACCTTTCGAGGTAATTGAGGGAAGATCAAAAAGTCCCTTGCTACTTAAGGTACATGAGAAGATCTTCGTTGCAGATGAGTATAGCCGAGACCTACAAGAATCTTTCCAAAAGATTAAGGATGCTATCTCTATCTCACAGCAAAGGCAAAAGGCTGCTGCTGACAAGCACAGAAGAGCCCAAGCCTTTAAAGAAAACGATTGGGTCTTGTTAAAGTTTCCCAAGGCTCGATTAAGGCACACGACGGGCAAGAATCCTACGGGCCACCAAAAGTACTATGCTAAACTAGCAAAAAGGTACTATGGTCCCTTCCAGATTCTTAGGCCAATCAATGAGATGGCCTATCAACTTAAGTTGCCCAATCATTGGCTCATACACAATGCTTTTCATGTGAGCCTCTTAAAGCCTTACAAAGGAGAGCCACCTCAAGAACCAACTATTGAAGACCCACCGGAGATCGAGGACCACGAGGAGGTGCTGCAGCCCGAGTCCATTCTCCGACATGAAGACAAGGTATTAAGAGGCGGTAAGACTATCCGACGATATCTTATTAAGTTTAAGAATTATCCTTTTGAAGATGCTAGATGGATGCAAGGCATACAATTAAAGGATAACCTAAACCTTGTCAATGCTTACAATGCTTCCCAAGAGTAAGCAAATGTACAAAATGTTAAAAATGAACAAAAATTTTTTGTCTTATAAGACTATGTTTTTCTTTATTTGTGCACAAAAATGAAGTAGTATGCATGCTTAGATCAAGTTTGCGGAGACGACGTCTCCCGAACACCAAGTAGAGCTTGTCACTCTACTATGGAAGATTGATAGGACTAATGTGCAGACATGCTTGCGGCAGCCTCAGGCTCTCAAGCGCCAAATGGACTAGTCATCCATTATGGAATGATGTCGTAGGGTAACATAGGGATCCTCTACCCGCTAAGAAAAGGACTCATGCATATGCTTTATCTTCTCTACACCATAGTCGACGACGACTATGATTTCAAGAGAGAGGTAATGTCATAATAATCAATATCTAATTCTCCTAAATGATTTTCTCATATTAAACTGATCATTTAATGTGGGGAAGTGCCAAGGGAGAAAAAGCTAGAATATTGGTTAAGTTAGCAGACCGGCCACAGTAGGGATCCAAAGGAGGGAAAATAGGGATCCAAAGGGGGGGGGCCATCTGCAAAAGAGCCATGTGAAACAACGGGCTAAAAAGACCCTAAGGTTCAGCCCATTAAGACTTCCAAAATGCTAAGGTTCCAAAATTCAAAGGTTGTGTCCAAAGGTCAACCTTAGGGAAAATTGGATGCTTAGTGTGTACCCAAAAAGTCTTTCTGCATCCCTACATGGGGGGGGGCGAGCCCCAAAGCTAGGGGATGAGAGAGAAAACCACACACACACACACAGGCTCCCTTTACACAAAGGGAATGAGGGACACATGTCAGCTCCCTAGGCCAGATGCCCACAAGGTATGCCCAATTCCTATTGGAAGACCCTTGAAGTGGACCAATGAGAATTAGGCTAGAGTAAATCTAGTTTAATTAATTTAAAAACATTTAATAAAAGAAACCAATAAGAATTAAGTGTCCTAGAAGACTATTGGGCAGTCTCCCAAGGGGTCCAATGAGCATTCAGGAGCCCCATGGCTTGCCTGATTCCTATTGGCCAGGAGGCAAAGGGGTCCAATGAGAGTTTAGTTTAATTATTTAATTATCTAAAGCTCTCACAAAAGGGGAAAGGGGGACACATGTCAGAAGGCTATCACTTATGCTGCTTAATCCCTATTGGCTTGACCTGGGGAGGTCCAATGAGGCAAAAGCCAGCCTAACTTAGCAGCTAGGGCTCGCCCAAGAGAGAGGGGGGGCTGATTTTTGCTTGGCATTCACTCTCACATTCTCACACTTGACCATGTGTGAAGGGAAAATACTCTATCTCCTCCCAAGCTTTAATGGAGAGCTCATCACCTACTCCAAGCTTGTGAGATAGAAGCCTACATCAACACTCTCTTGGCATGTGGATGCAAATCCAACCAAGAGCCAAGCTTCAATGCATGCTCATCTTCTCTACCAAGCTAATTACTAAGCTAAGCTATGCTAATATGAGTGATTATGTGAGGAGATGTACTTCTTTCTCGTAAGATACTTCTTTTTCCTCTCAATCTACTCTCATACCCTGCTAGCTCTCACCATCTTCGAAGGTGTGTGAGGTCTTGGGTCTGAGAACGGGGATAATTCAAGTTGTGTTTGATTAAGTGTTTTGCTTGGTGTATGAAGCTTCCATCTTCATTGCACTAGCTCGTCTTGAAGGAACACAAAGAATTGTATTGTACAATGTCTCTCTTGATGGGAGAAACCATAATACAAAGCCTTTTGGAGGGGGGACCGGCTCCATGCAAATCCGGTCCTCAACTGTTGTCAATAGCTTAATTGCTCTCTCTTTTGAAAGTATTGTCGATGCTATCTAACTAGGTGTTGTGCTTTTTGTTGCTCTCTCCACCCAAGCACTCTTGTAATTCTCATTAGGAATCAACTCTAATGAAATGCTCACTATGTTCATGCTAATTTCCGCTACACATAAGATTTTAGGCCATTAAATGTTACACTCCTTCTCCCCTCTTGATTCTTTTGTGCCTTCTCCTACCGGATGACCAACCTCTTTTCGGCCTCCCACGACGTGGTTGCAAATGGAGAAATGGGCAGCGAGTGCTGAGCTAGGAGGTGGGACTTAAAAGTGAGCCAAGCTGCCATAGGCAGCACGATGGGAAGCGGAGACGTGACCTAATCCGAGATCTGAAGTGTTATCTCTACTATACATTTCGAAGGGTCCTCTCTCTCTCTCTCTTACTTAATTGAGAAGAGAGAGAGAGAGAGAGAGAGAGAGAGAGAGAGAGAGAATCCTTGCCCAAGTTCCAGAGGCCTATAGCCGCCCCAAAGAAGACGAGCAGTAGTAGCAAGCCTACAATGGCATGTACCCCCCCTCTCTCTCTCTCTCTCTCTCTCTCTCTCTCTCTCTCTCTCTCTCTCTCTCTCTTTGTGTCTTGATTTGGTGCCGTAGGTCGTCTTTCTATGTCCATCACTACAATAACACGAGAATATCATAGAACATGCCGTACCAAGTGCTGCTCCCAATAACTGTGGGGAGTAAGCATCAGCTGAGCGAAATTAACAGGCCCTCATTGCAAATGCTTGCGGCAACACATTTGCAGCCATGACTGGAAGGTCTGATAGCCCTTCCTCCTCAACTCACTAGCGCAAACAACTTTGCATGAAGCCCATATGTTTGCCAACCTCCTCGACTCATCAACATGCCTACTTTGCATCCTGCCAACATGTCTGCCAACCACTCCGAGTGCTCACTCGATGCTCATTTCGAGCGCACACAACAACATCTTGCCAGCATGACATGAGCCAGTCCTTGCTCTTGAAGTACGGATGACACCGATGACAATGATTTCATTAGGCAAAATTTGGACTCACGAAGGGGCCCTTTAAGGAGTTTGACTTTACCTCTCTCTACCAAAATGGGAGCATGGATATTTGCAAACAAACTCCAAACTTGGTGGAGGTTTGACAGCTAGAATGTCCTCTTCAAGCTCTATCTACTGATATAGAGCACGCCATGAGATTCCTCATATTTTAGAAGATTCTTTTTTTGATTCACCTATGATGTGACAACTCCGTCGGAATCTAAGTGATATATAGCACGCCACGAGATTCCTCATATTTTAGAAGATTCTTTTTCTGATTCACCTATGATGTGACAACTCCGTTGGAATCTAAGTGAATAAAAAAAAGAATCTTCTAAAATATGAGGAATCTCATGGCGTGCTATATATCAGTAGATAGAGCTTGAAGAGGACATTCTAACTGTTAAACCTCCGCCAACTTTGGAGTTTGTTTGCAAAAATTTATCCATGCGCCCGTTTTGGTAGAGAGAGGTAAAGTCAAACTCCTTAAAGGGCCCCTTTGTGAGTCCATATTTTGCCTAATGTAATTTCAAAACAGATGTGAACTGACATTAAGTGTGGACATGTGTGTGTGTGTGAGAGAGAGAGAGAGAGAGAGAGAGAGAGAAATAAGAGAGTTTAATTTTCAAATTTGTCACTCTATGTGCTCACCATTGTTCTGTTGAGCTTATATGTGAAGCTACTCAATATATGGCTTCTCTATATATGGCACCCAGGTCCCCTCTATATATACATCATCTCATGTGTGTATTCTACACACTTTGGGGTTCTATTTCTGTGCTCTCTCTTTCTCTTTCAACATGGTATCAGAGTAGGACATTTTTGTTTTCAATTTTTCTCCTGATTGAAAACGATTTTGCAAAAACTACTTGAGGGAGGCACTGGAATTGATGTGGTCTACAACTTTGAAGAAGAAAGTTTTTTTCAAGTTCTGCACCGATTTTGTGTTATCGTTCGCGGACTGCGTACATGCCTGAAAAGCAACTTCGCTTTTTATTTTTGATTTTTCTCTTGTTTAAAAACAATTTAGCACTGGAATCGATGTGGTCTACAACTTTAAAGAAGAAAGTTTTTTCAAATTCTGTACCGATTTTGACTTATCGTTCGCGGATTGCGTACATGCCTGAAAAGAAACTTCGCTTTTTGTTTTTGATTTTTCTCCTTATTGAAAACGATTTTGCAAAAACTAACCACTCGAGGCATCGGAATGGATGTGGTCTACAACTTTGCAGAAGAAAGTTTTCTCAAATTCTACACCGATTTTGACTTATCATTCGCAGACTGCGTACATGCTTGAAAAGCAACTTCGCTTTTTGTTTTTGATTTTTCTAGTGATTGAAAACGATTTTGCAGAAACTAACCGTTGCAGGCATCGAAATCGATGTGGTCTACAACTTTGCAAAAGATTTTTTTTTTCAAATTTTGCACCGATTTTGAGTTATCTTTGGCGGACTGCGTACATATCTGAAAAGCAACTTTCACTTTTTATTTTTGGAATTTGACCTAATTGAGAATGATTTTGCAGAAACATCTTGAGAAGGCATTGAAATCGATGTGGTCTATAACTTTGCAGAAGAAAGTTTTTTCAAATTCTGCACTGATTTTGAGTTATCGTTGCCAGACTGCGTACATGCCTGAAAAGCAACTTTTGTTTTTTTTTATTTTTTGATTTTCCCCCTTATTGAGAACAATTTTTCAAAAACTCTTCTCTACAGCCATCGGAATCGATGTGGTCTACAACTTTGCAAAAGAAAGTTTCTCTAAATTCTGCACCGATTTTGGGTTATCGTCTCGGATTGCGAATATGTTTGAAAAGCAAAATTTTACTTTTTGCTTTTGATTTTTCTCATAATTGAAAACTTCTCAATTCTATTTTCTCTTCATCAATCATATATTTGTTTTGATGTAACTTTGCTGCAGAAGCCAATTACATGTCGTTCCGATTCAGTTGAGCCGTTGATGATCGTCTAAATTCTATCGAGCTACTATTGGTACATGATCTTTTATTATATGATATACTCGTTCATTGATTCTTGTATAATTATTCTTCTAGAGATATATTTTACGTCGTTTTATTGATAATTTCTCGTTGATACCATAGTGATTTTCATGGTACCATGATGATGTTTTGTTAGTACTTTGGTCATGGTGATTTTCGTTGATACCATGGTTATTCTCGGTGATGCCATGATGATATTTCGTTGATACCATGGTTATTCTCTGTGATGCCATGATGATATTTCGTTGATACCATGGTTATTCTCTGTCATGCCATGATAATATTTCGTTGATTCCATGGTGATTTTCGTTGATACCATGATGATGTTTCGTTGATACCATGGTTATTCTCGGTGATTCCATGATGTTGTTTCATTGATACCATGGTTATTCTCGGCCATGATGTTGTTTCGTTGATACAATGATTATTCTTGGTGATATCATGATGTTGTTTCGTTGATACCATGGTTATTCTCGGTGATGCCATGATGTTGTTTCGTTGATACCATGGTTATTCTTGGTGATGCCATGATGTTGTTTTGTTTATACAATGATTATTCTCGGTGATATCATGACGTTGTTTCGTTGATAACATGGTTATTCTCGGTGATACCATGATGTTGTTTCGTTGATACAATGATTATTCTATGATTCTTTTCGTTGATACCATGATGATTTATTCATTTTTATTGATACAATGATGATATTTTGTTAATACTTTGATGATACTCATTGATATCACTACGTTGATAAATATCGTTTTATGTACTATATACACATGTCATTTGCATCACGTAATCACGCATCTTGTATTTTTACGTTCATACTTATATGTTGTCGTACGTATATATATGTCGTCAAAAGAGTGGCGTTGAGAACCATCTCTTATGGCATTGTGAATGTATTGATTTCACTAACGATGCTAATAATCTTCATGACTATGTTTTTTGAGTCTATGATCTATGTAGGATTGATCAAATAATTGATTTCTTGAAGACAAACTTGGTGACAATAAAAGATTTATGAAGACATGTTTGGTAATGCCATATTGATGACAAGCTACACAACAGATTCATGGAGACACTTCTAATTACAAGCTAATCGATAGCCTTTACAACTCTTTAATGAACCTTTGTATTCATTATTCTATTTGATAGGATAGGAGTAATGTAACTCCTCATAAAACATTCATTGTAAAAGGAGTGATATAGCTACTCATAAAATATTCATTGTAAAAGGAGTGATGTAGCTCCTCATGAACATTTGTATATTCAATGATTTTTATAGTATAACGGTGGGTGTATATAGAGCTGTGGGTTTTTCTCTTGATCTCCCAAGGGTTTTTTCATCCATAGTTACGGACCCTTATTTGAGCGGGGGTGTTGAGCTTATATGTGAAGCTACTCAATATATGGTTTCTCTATATATGGCACCCAGGTCCCCTCTATATATACATCATCTCATGTGTGTCTTCTACACACTTTGGGGTTCTATTTCTGTGCTCTCTCTTTCTCTTTCAACATGTTCACCAAAAACTCTTTTAGCAACCAATGGAAAAAAGGAGGGTTTGGAAATCTCCCGGTTTTTAGTGAAAATTTTAGTGCTTTCATCGATCTTTACACTAAAATCCCTCAAATGTAGTCGGTTTCCATCAAGATGACCCTCCAAACTAGCCGATAATTTTCAATTTTTGTTCTTTAAAAATACATTAAAGGCCGGTTTTCTGAGAACATTGGTGCTCACTGCAACGTGCAACCCCAATTTAATTTTTATCATCGAAAGAATGCAATGCACATTGCAATTTCTAAGAAATGGAGCCGATGATTTTTAGCGCAAGTCATGAGCATCTCAATCGGAGAGAGAGAGAGAGAGAGAGAGAGAGAGAGAGAGAGAGAGAGAGAGAGAGAGAGAGAGAGAGAGAGAAGAAGAAGAAGAAGAAGAAGAGACTTTTAACGTCGTAGGAAACTATCCCAAGAGACCTTAAATATCTAGCCGACAAGGAGTTGAACTCAAGACTTGATATTCAAGAGGGAAATGGCATAACCAGTCTACCACATTTGGGTGTGTGTGTGTGTGTGAGTGAGAGAGAGAGAGAGAGAGAGAGAGAGAGAGAGAGAGAGTTGAAGCCTCAAGTAGCAACATCTGTGGAAGAGGTGTTGTTGGCATTGAGAAGTGATGGGTCAAGCATTTTGCTAAGGATAACTTATGCAGGAAAGAGTGCTAGGAAATCTAATTATTGCAAGGCAGAGCATGCCTAAGTGTACGAGGAGCTCGGGTTGAGACGGAGGATAGAAGTGCTGTGAAAAAAAGAGAGGGAATCCAATGTGAGAGAAATGCACCTCACATCAGCATTTTCACGGAGGAGTTTGGGTAACACTTGATGAAAATCGTGCATGCACGACTATAGAGGGCAAGAGCTAGCACTAGACCATAACAGAATTTGGCATATCCGGAAGCTTCGCGCGCGCACGCGCGCGCACGCACACACACACACACACACACACACACACAGAGGTGGAAAACTAAGTCGTCCATCATCTGCGTTAACCTTGAAACAACTAATCAAGGTCATACAAACACAACTTAATTAAAAAAGCTTTTTTCACACCTTATGAATATCATGTTTGTCATGGTAAGAGCGAACGAGACGTGCCAAAGGCTGGTCACGCAAGCTAGTGTATGTATGATGGATACTATAATTTTAAATTAAAACACAACAAAAAATGACATGTGATATTGCGGGCACTCATATAAGCCTACTCCCCCTAACTCCTATTCCTCTTTTCACTTCAATAGGCCATCTTGACTCGTCACCTTGTAGGCTTACCTTGTCGCCAAAATTTCAATGATATTCTTAGAAATTTAATTGTGGGTAGAGAAATAAAATTGTAATTGATAAGATTATGCATATTCCTTTTATTGTTTTTTACCTCTCTTTGACCTTGGTCACTTCAATTTGTCACTTCAATGAAGAGCGAGGCTATTTTACAAAATGAATTACGTGTGCCAAATTGGAAAGATTAAACTTCGTCCATCGGCATACGCATGCCTTGTAAACACTTGTTCAAATCAGCTTTTTGCATTAGAATGCATGTCTCTGTCAAACATGAATGAGGTGCACATGAGATAAAAAGCATGTTGCATAAGAAGCCAAACATGAGCTGTAAGACTATGACTATAACATTATCAGGCTCAAAGACATGGAAGAAACACATGCAAGACGGACACATACACTTTGGGTTATGGGCTTCTTTGTAATGGCGTGGTCATGCGAGGCTCAGTTATCAATAACTTGTAACTGAGCCTCACCAAATGTAACTGTGCCAAAATAAGCATAGTAGCAAATTTGCAAGCATAGTAGAACTTAGCCAGCACAATTACATGCACAGGACCATAACGCAGGTTCAATTATACATCCAAATAACTGATAACTGAGCCTCGCATGACCATTGCCTAAGAAGCATGACTTTATGTACTCATAGATGCGTCATTATGTCTCCTTATGTCTGATGGATACCCTCATTCGTGTTGAGTACAGCTGCGGTTGTAATTCTTTTTGGGTTTTAATTTATTACCACTCTCGATGTGAGCATTGCAAAAAATAAAAAGAGACTGATACAGTTACTCTTCATTGAAATTTTTTTGTGAAAGCAAGTAAAACTTGCTATGTGTTATAGACTGGTTATGCCCCGCATTGTAGCTTCAATCGGTTCATTTTAAAATGCAGAGTTTTTGGTATAAAACATCTCACACCAATAGGAAAGAGGAGATGAAACATTGGATGAAAATGTTGATACATAAGAGTCAAGAAATTCCATTGTCTAAAATAGCTCAACTTTTAGTAAAGCATTGAGGTAAACTTTTTGGGCTTCACTAGATCGCGGCATGGTCGGCCTACCCCTTGGCTCAAGAGCGGGGAGGCTTGAAGGAGGAGGGTTGGGCGAAGACTCTCCTACACCAATGCAATGGTGTGGTTTGGAGGTCGCTTTCAGTAGTAAGTAGGGATCGGCCCTAGGCTAGGTGGGAGCTTCTGATTGCATTTGGAGGCTCCCTTTGATGTGCAAGACCAGTGCAATGGTGTGGTTTGGAGGTTGCCTTTCGGCACAAAGCAGGGATTGGCCCTAGGTGGGAGCCTCTGATTGCATTTGAAGGCTCCCTTCGATGTTGCATGGCTCACCACAATTGCATGTGGAAGAATGTCTCTCATTTCTCTGCTTGCTTTTCGGTTGTGCGGGTGGTGAAGTCATCTCGGCAAGTGATGGAGTCTCTAGCTCCCCCCTTAATGTGGCGGTTTGCTTAATTTACCTATACTAATTTGGCCGGACGCCTGTGTGTGTGTGTGTGTGTGTGTGTACAATCGTGCGGTGTTGTCGAGAGCTGTAGGGCACACGTGCCGGATCAAGGAGCGCTTGCCATGTGTCGGAGGGCGGGGGGGACCCTCCCCTTTTATTATAGTATAGATATTTTGATAGGGTAGCTTCCTTGTTATCAAGATAATTTGACAGTTTGCCTCTCTCATGTGATATGTCTAATTCTTTGTTTCTTTAAGATATCTCTCTCTCTCTCTCTCTCTCTCTCTCTCTCTCTCTCTCTCTCACACACACACACACACACACACACATGTAAAGACAGATACAAAGTTGAGCCCTCTTCTCACATTCAAGTAACAATTATTTTGGGCTTCAAAAGGGGGTACTCATAGTGATCAGAAGATAGTGGCACCCAACATTCCAAATAAAAAACATCTATGATGTCCTCCACCCCTCTCTTGGTTCTATGAGCTCTCTCACTCAATGTCCCAATGGGTCATTATATGGCCCCTAGTAGATGTTAATGGATTCCTCCTCTCCATGTTCTTCGATGGCTCTCTCTCTCTTTTTCTCTCACCTAACATTCCTGCCCCTTTGTGAACATTTTTTAAATTACTGGCGAGTGACATTGCCAATCAAAGAGATACAGTCCTCCTCCTCTCCCCTTGTCGATCAACTCACGTAGAAAGTTGAAATCTCTTTCTTTTCGTCTCGCCCATTTTAGTACAACGAGCCGACCTTCTAGGTAAATTTTAGGGAAAATTACCAAAATACCTCTCTAATTTGGGGAAATTCCCAAAATACCCCTCAAATTTAAAAAAATCTCAAAATACCCCCGATATTTTGTCATAATTTCCCAAAATACCCCTCAAATTTTCCAAAATTCCCAAAATACCTCTGGTTGTGAGATTAAATTTTTCCAAAGATTAAAAAATTTGTACCTTTCATAAGAAGAGTGATTGTCTATCAATACAAGATACTAAAACTAGAATTTGAGTAGGTTATGTAGGCTTTGGAGATGAATTGCTTCATTATTTTTCGATATAATTGCCCTTTTTTGCGAGGTAATTTGTGACAAATTACATGCTAAGCACTCAAAAACGGATCTTGATTGCCAGAAAATAATAAAGGAATGATAAGCTTGAATAATTCAACCAAAATAGATACAAGGGTATTTTGGGAATTTCCACAAATTAGAGGGGTATTTTGGTAATTTTTCCCAAATTTTAAAGGCGAATTTTCTTGGCAAAATTTCAAGCATTGTGAAAAGTGGCAAAATCATGGAAAAAATAATGGAGAATTTGGGTTTTTTTTTCCTTTTTTTTCATTGGTTTACGAAATGAGAACCATCCTTTAACAAAATTTGTAGAGATTATGGGATTTTGTTTTCCCATTGTTGTTTATAATTATCTAAATTAACATAATATGAGGGAAGGGGGAGTCCTTTCCTCATCACTATATCACACACGGATGGTCAAATGGGATCAATTGTGGAGGAGGAAAAGACGGGACGCGTCAATCATGGACCGTCAGATCTGAGATTGCCTTGAACTTACAAATTTGCCCCGAATTTACTAATCGAGCCACATTTACAATATGACATACACAAATGCCCTATATTTCAACGAATGCATGAGGGCATAGTGGCTAGTGCACATGGCTCAAGGTGGGGAGGTCAAGGGTTCAAGACATGGAGTGCGGATCCACTCGAATTTACAAGTTTGTCCAAATTTACATTTCTCCTCGAATTTTCCAAACGCCCCGAATTTATCAAATATGCATCTGATTGCCCAGATCACCTCAGCCATCGATCCCATTTGAGCATGCTCATGCGAAACACTGTGGAGGGAGCCCTTTACCGCTTGAGCTTGAGGTGGCAAGTTGCATAGTCCAGTGAGGGTTGCTAGCTACTACCTTCCTTTACCTTCTAAATGCAGGTGCTGTTGTCCTTCTACTACCGTTCGCGTGCGCATTGATTGAGGCTGTCGAAGTCGCGAAAACACACACACACACACAACCACGCACACGCACACGCACACAGACACTTGGACACTTCCACCAACCCTTAATGGCTTCTTATTAGCGCGAAAGGGGGGGTAATAACAAGCTTCGCTATGGCGGGTTGTAACTCCAGCTGCAGAAGCCGCCGAGCAGGAAGGCAAACTGCATAGCGATGACGATCGCTTGCTGCACACACTCTTTTTTTTTTTGTATACGCTTGCTACACACACACACACATGCAGTAATTAAAGTCGTCCCCATTTGATGAAGCTCATACATTTGCCTCCCATGCTGCTCCTCATTCCCCTCTTGATGGCTACCCCTTTGCAAGCCTTCCTGCTCAACCCTCAAGACCTTTGGCTTCTTGTATATGCCCATCTTCAGCAGTACAACCTGGTAAGCGTACTCACCTGCTTTACTCTTCTTGTTTTCGTCACAACTGTGTATTTCATGTCATGCCCCCGGCCCGTCTACCTCGTCGACTACTCATGCGTAAAGCCGCCTCCGGAGCTCATGGTGCCACACTCGCTCTTCCGCGGGCACTCAGAGAAATCTGGGTCCTTCGATACACACAGCCTTCATTTCCAGCAGAAGATCTTGGAACGCTCCGGCCTTGGTGAACAGACATACCTGCCTCGTGCCATGCATGTACTTCCGACTCAGCCCACCATGACCTACGCCTGCAGAGAAGCAGAAGATGTCATGTTTGGTGCCCTTAACTCTCTTTTTGACAGAACCAGCATCAAACCAAAGGACATCGGCATCCTTATTGTTAATTGTAGCCTCTTCAGCCCCGCCCCTTCCCTCTCTGCCATGGTTGTAAACAAATACAAGCTCCGAGGCAACGTTCGAAGCTACACCTTGGGCGGCATGGGATGCAGCGCAGGGGTAATTTCCATCGACCTCGCCAAAAGGCTCTTGCAAGTTCATAGAAACACCTACGCGCTCGTCGTAAGCACGGAAAACATCACACAAAATTGGTATTTTGGCAGCCGCAAGTCCATGCTAATTCCCAATTGCTTGTTTAGAGTGGGTGGTGCTGCAATACTTCTCTCCAACAGGAGAAAGGAGAGAGGAAGAGCCAAATACCAGCTCCTTCACACGGTACGTACACATAAAGGTGCCGATGATAAGTCTTTTCACTGTGTATGCCAGCAGGAGGACGAGATAGGGGGGCGGGGTGTCTCTCTGTCGAAAGATCTCATGGTGATTGCAGGAAACGCACTAAAAACAAACATTATGACACTGGGGCCGCTAGTGCTGCCGCTGTCCGAGCAGCTACATTTCTTGGGAACTCTACTGGCAAGGAAAGTGCTGAAAATGCAAATAAAGTCATATATACCGGATTTCAAGCTAGCCTTTGAGCATTTCTGCATACATGCGGGGGGCCGAGCAGTCATTGATGAGCTAGAGAAGAACCTGCAGTTGTCGCCGAAACATGTGGAGGCATCGAGGATGACATTGCATCGGTTTGGGAACACGTCCTCTTCATCCATATGGTATGAATTGGCATATACAGAAGCCAAAGGCAGGGTGCGGAAGGGTCATCGCATCTGGCAAGTTGCCTTTGGAAGTGGGTTCAAGTGTAATAGTGCTGTGTGGCGTGCTCTTCGAACGGAAAGACTACATGCGGATAGCGCTTGGGCAGACTGCATCGACCAATATCCAGTCGTTATACCTGATGTGGTTAGTACATAGTGTTATTATACTTGCACACCCATATTCACAAAAATACACATACACACATCTCTCCATTTGTTTTTGCGCTTCTACATAGGTTTCAAAGGAAGGTTGCCATTGCTTCACAACAATCAAAGGGCTTGATCAATTTAACGTCTCCTGTTCTTGTGATAGCTAGGAAACTCAACACATTCTTTGGGCTGTCTATGCTGCCGAACTCTGAAATTGTAATAAGCTCAAGTATGTCGGTGATTCGGCACATGACTTAAAACTATTGTTTCAAGTCCTTTTACAGCATGTTGCGAGTTGTGCCTCTTTCAAATGCAAGTGGAAGCTCTTAAGAGATTTTAAAAAAATTGTTTTGGGGTGTGTGGGAGGTTGGGAACACTTTGCATGTCTGTTGTTTGCCATAGCCATAGCCATAACCATAACCATAACCATTGCAAGTTTTAAATTGGAACCACAAACTCCAAGGCCTTCTAGGCTATTTACGAGGGGCAAATGATGCCAACAATTTCAAGCATTCATATTGTGAGTCTCCTGTTTTTTTCCCTCTTTTTTGGTAGTACCGGAGATTTTGGTCCTTGCACTCTAGAAAGGTCTTTGTGCTCCCACACAAATGCTTTACAGGTCTTTTGGCATTGGTATTATCTTACATATCCTTCCCAAATAAAACCTTATCTAGTGTGTATACCTGTATTGAATATCTTTTAGTACACTGCTACTGATATGAATTCAAATTTAGATATTCTTTTTCATGTTTGTGACTTGTGCATAAAGACCTTGGTTGTACATGAGAAGAGTGATGGAGCCGATTAAATTGAAATCATGTTAATGGGACATTTGCTGCATGAATAAGTAACATCAGAGGATGAGAGAGTATGCGTGACGGTTTGATCCACTATCCAATGACACAGGAAAACAAATGTCGGGCATAGATATACATAAGATGATACTTATCTTTCAAGGAAGGGATAAAAAAAAACCTTGCCATCATGGGCTTGCCATGTGCCACTAATCGACAAGCATTATCGAATGGTCCACAATTGCTCCCAAGGGTTTCATGCTTTACTAAGGCCTTGTGTAGGCCAAGGACTATTGAGTACACTAAAGAGTTTCAATATACAACAAAGAGAGAGTGTGCGCGCTTGTCATGCTAGCAAAGGCCAGGTCTGTCGTGCTCAGCAATGGCGACTTGGCCACCCCCAGCCTCAATGTGGTCTTGCCTTGCTTTTGCTCACACCCTCAACAACTTGTAACTTCTTGTATTGAAGTTAATGGTTTTATTCAAATGTGAAATAATTACTGAAATTTTCTAATCAACCTACAAAACTCCTCTCCGTATGTAGTTACAATTTTGGGAAAGGACTTTGGTGGAATCTGATAATGTATACTTTTTTTTTTTGTCTTTCTTTTGTTGCATGAGTGCAGAGACATTAATATCGTAAGCTTCGTAGTTCAAGTTTGGAACACGTCCAACATGCACACATAGGTTTTAATGTTACTCATTTTGACTTGGCAAAAGTTTTGATTCAGCCTTACAAGCAAGGTTGCTCTTTACTGGGCATTTTACCCAGTCGGAGTATTTTGCCTGTTTTTTACAGGTGGAAATGCGAGTTGCCCTACAAAAAATAAACTAAAATTCTTGAAAATTCATCAAATCTTGGAAATTTGAAGGGCAAGGGTGTCTGTCAAAAATCAACCTTGCTTACAAGGATAGCTAGCTTAAGATTGACTTTCAACGATCCTCTGATTGAGATCTCAGCTCTTTTCATCTACCAAGGATAGGGAAAACACGCTTAGAAAGGCCCAAACAAAAGCAACTTTCACCCAACATGATATGGGATGTCCTATATGGTTATGCACAGAGTTAGAAGTATGTGTAGGTCATAGATAGATCGGCCTTGACTTCTCCATAATTCTCAGAGTTGAGGTACATAAATAGCAATATGTGCTTAGAAACGTATACTAATTTACAAGAAACCACTCAGCTTCATGTTAGTAAAAGATTAGTTTTTGGTCGGTTCTCCCATCCATTTCAATTTGTGAGCTTAAGTTTTTTCGGTCTTCCAACCACATCTAGCACATCCAACTCATACAATATTGAACTCAAATATGCTTGTAGCAATCATCTAGCTACATAACAATACACAGAAAGCCTAAAATTTTTAGGTTTTTTCAGCTCTATAGGTTGCAAGTGTTCCTCTCCAACATTGTCCCAATCTGCATGCTACATATGTGTGATTAGCTAAAATGAGATCATGGTGATATGCTCCATATACAATGTAATTTGTGAGTTGCTTTATTACGGTTGGTTGTGGGTCTAGAATGGTCGATCCCATATGTATGATTGATTGTGGACAATGTTTGAAGTAGTTTTTTAATTAGATGTATTGTGGTTTTATGTATGTTTTACTTAGAAGGTATTTGAGAAAACTGTAGCTTTTGTAAGGGTCGAGTGAGGTATTTTGAGGTCTTGTTTTTGGGAGCTTTGCTACCTTGGCAAAGTGCGTCACATACTAAAGAGTGCCCCCAATTGAGCCCCAACTGGCTTTGGCAAAGCCCTTATATGCCATTTAGAGCTATGGGATGACAAATATACTAGTATGTGGTGTAGCTAGCGCATGGATTGCATTGCACGCAGTTCCTTGTTGGAGATTGGTACAATGATTTTTTGGTCTAGTTTGAGTCAAGTTTTTGTTATCGTTAACCTCGTTCATCGTTATTTTAGTGACAATGGTCTTATTAGTTTTTGAGGAATTTGATGGAGTTTTTGGGCCCTTTTTAATATACTTTTTAAAAAATACAAGGAAGATTTTTTTTTCAAACAAGTAAACATGGTTGAGAGTTCAAGTCAAGTCACAAAGATTGTTGGAGAGAAGCTAATGAGGGAAACAACGTATGACAGCTAGGAAAGGCACATGATGGTACTCAAGCAAGGCATTTTGATGGTGAAACTACAGTTTAAAAAGTGTATATAGGTTGCTGTTGGCCCACCGTGTTTGAAAATGACATTCTACATGCCAAGCTATGTGATCCTTTCCAAGGTCAATCGATTATGTCATAAAATCTAATATTTAACTAACCCAAATGATTTTCTCATATTGAACTGATCATTCAATGTGGGAGAATAAATGGGAACAAGAGCTAGAATATATATATGTGCTTATGGATATATCTCAGCATGAGACCAAAGTTAATGGGTCCAAATGGGTGATGGTATGTCAAGGAGCAATGCTAGCTAATGGAGCCTAAAGACCTTTAGGGTTAGCTTCATTAAAGACCTTCAAAGGTTAGTGTTAAAAGTCCTTAGACCTTAAGTTAAGCTAGGCCTATGCTTGAGGTGCTTCATGATTAAAGTGCATGAGATGCTTGATAGCTAAGGTGCATGTTTAAGCTAGGCATGTGCTTGAAAGATCAAATCCAATCCTTACAAGGAGGGGGCAAGCCGTTGAGGCTAGGGGCATGAGAGAGAGAGAGAGAGAGAGAGAGAGAGAGAGAGAGAGAGAGGCCATGCACTTGCTAATCCCATGCTTGATGACTAAGGAGCTTGAGGTGCTTAAGCATGTAGGGGGCCAAGGTGCTTGGGGCCTTGAAAGTCAAAACTCATGCCTACAAAGGAGGGGGCGAGCCATGAGAGTAGGGGGTGGGGTTGAATGACTCCTCCTCTCCCAAAGGGCACCCCTTGCTCAAAGAGGCAAAAGGGACACATGTCAAGCCCCTAACTAGGCTACCCTCAAGGTGTGCCTAAAGCCTATTGGTTGACCCTTGGAGAGCTCCAATGAGGATTTAGCTAATTAAATTAGTTGTTTAGGCATTTATCAAGCCCTCGCTCTCAAAGGAAAAAGAAGGACACTTGTCCAAAGGCTACCACTATTGCTTGAATTGACGTAGGCTTGTGATCTGCTAGGCCTGAGAGAGCCAATGAGCACAAGGTATGAGCTAGAATGAGGGGTCGACCCAAGCAACAAGGGGGCTTGCTTGCAAGATATACTCTCTCACACACACTCTCATTGTGTGAAGTACTACCCAAACAACAAGGGGGCTTGCTTGCAATATATACTCTCTCACACACACTCACACACACACTCTCATTGTGTGAAGTACTAAGTGCAAGAACTTCATCTCCTTCTCCAAGATGGTTGAGAAGTTGAGAGCCTACACCAACACCCTTGGCTATGGAATGAATTCAACTAAGAGCCATGCTTCAATGCTTAAGCTTGCCATCTTCAAAAATATTCTCGTCAATGATGGGCTAGTCTCTGCGGGAATGGCGAAGCCCCAAGGACATGGAAAACTCTACGAGTTTCCATCATGAGGAAATTCCTTGTAAGCGATGCAAAGGACAAAGTGCTTATCGAATGACGGAGTTTGAAGTCGCTCTCTAACAAGTCTATCCATAAATATATTGATTTTTTTTGGGATTTACATCTCAAGGCTATTGTCTTTCAAAAGATAGACTTCGCCAAGAAAAAGCAACAATTTTGTGTGGGATTACTTGAAAAAATGGTTGATTATGTCAACTCGCAACAGCCTGTTACTATCACCGAAGTAATCCACCACACTATGGATGCTTTGTGCATCAATTTACAACAAGGGGCTAAAAGGAATGCCAAGCCCATGGAAAACAAAGACAAAATGAATCAAGAGGGAAGAACAACTCCCAAACCTCTTCCCAAGGCAATTCCAACAACAACAACAACAATAATCGGTCCAAGGAGAAGAGAGTCTACAAAGGTACAAATAAACTCTCTCCTGAAGATCTAGAAGCTTTTCGTAAGGACCACAAATGCTTTAAGTGTGGGAAACAAGGATATGGCTATCGTTCTTGCCCCAAAAGAAATTCCCGTAGTCAAAGCTCCAAAAGAGGATGCTCATTGCAAAGGATCACCTCTCTCTATGATTGGGCAAAGGTAAGGGAGCATGATGCCTTCATCCTGTTTGACCCTGGCTCCACTCACAATTTCATATCAATGGAGTTGGCCACCAAGTTAGGCATTCAAGCTCATTAGATGGGAGATGTTGTTGTAGCCGATGGAGCCTTCAAGGGGCAAGAAGCCGCAGTTACTTTCTTGATTGGAAAATTGTGATTTCATGTCCAAGGCTATGTTGACAAAGAAGATTTCTTCATCTCTCCTCTCAAGCATGAAGATGTCATCCTAGGGGCAACATGGTTTGACCGTATGGCTGTTAATGTAATGTTCCTTGAAAGAAGGTTGTATTTCAAGTACAGGGAAAAGAACATGTACATAGATTCTAATGAGACTGGTCGTAACCATATCCCTTGTAAATCTCCTGCTTTTGACAAATCAATGAAAAGCTCGGTTTCTCCGTACACAATCCATAAAATATCTAATGTTTTATCAAATGTAAATGGTAGGAATCAAGAAGAATTAAACTTGTCCAGTTTTCTAAATAGGTTCTAAGATGCTTTTATCGATGATATCCCTATAGAGTTACCTCCAAAACGAGGGGAAGATGACCATCGAATTGAGCTCATACCAAGAAGCTCACCGCCTAACAAGCCTCCATATCGAGTTTCCCAAGATCAAAAAGAGGAGATCATGAGGCAAGTACAAGAATTGGCAAACAAAGGGATGGTGAGGCCTAGCTCCTCTCTCTTTTGTTCTCCAATCCTTTTAGTGCAAAAGAAAGATGGTACATACTACACATATGTGGACTATGGAGCACTAATCGTATCACTATCAAAAACAAATTTTTCGTACCACGGGTAGAAGACCTGTTTGATAAGCTACACGGATATACCTACTTCATTAAAATTGACCTTAAAAGTGGCTATCGTCAAATAAGGATAGTGAATAAAGATATCATAAAGATCGCGTTTTGTATAACGTTTAGTTTTTATGAATATCTAGTCATGCCTTTTGATTTGACAAATGCTCCAGCCACGTTCAACCGTCTAATGGAGAAAAGTTTTAGACCCCACTGCAAGTTCACTGGAGTGTTCTTTGATGATATCATCATCTACTCCAAGTCCTTGGAGGAGCACAAGCAATATCTCCAGGTAGTTTTTCAAGCTTTGAGGGAGAACAAGATTTTTATCAATAAAAAAAAGAGTGAATTTTTCCTTCAAGAGATTCAATACCTAGGCCATATTATCTCTTGAGATGGTATCCGTATGGATCCATCAAAGTTGGAGGTAATAAAAGCATGGCCTAATCCAAGGAATCTACATGAGCTACGAAGCTTTATTGGTATGTGTGCATACTATAGACGCTTCATAGCAAAATTCTCTCAAATAGCGGACCATTACATGACTTAACAAAGAAGAACGTTAAGTACTCATGGACTGCTAAAGAGCAAAATGCTTTTGACAAGCTCAAAGAGAAGCTTACCTCCCAACCAATGCTTATGCTTTCGGATCTCTCAAAGTCATTTGAGGTTCAATATGATGCTTGTGGTGATTGCCTTGGAGAAGTTTTGCTTCAAGAAGGGCAAGCCGTAGCATATGAGAGCCGAAGGCTCAATGGCGATGAACGGATCTTGGGCATATATGAAAAAGATCTTTTTAGCTGTTCTACATGCCCTAAACACATGGAAGCACTATCTATTGGGGACTCCATTTATTTTGCAAACGGACCACCAAAGTCTCAAGTACTTCATGACGAAAACCAAGCTTTCTGACAAGCAAATGAGGTGGGCAATTTCTTTTGCAATTTAATTTTCATATTATATTGTTCGTAAGCATAATCAAGTGGCCGATGTATTATCACGACGATCAAAGGTGAATGCGGTGTCTATAGAAACTCAGAATGATCTATCTTCCATGATAGATGAGTATGCTACTAATCTTGATTTTAAAGACATAATGTCAACCCTTGCCTTAAAGAAGAAAGAGGAACTATTCACCTTGCATGATGGTTATCTTCTCCATGGAAATAGGCTATGTGTTACTCACTCCCTTCGTGAGAAAGTCATGTATGAATCCCATGCTCCTCCCTATGCAAAACATCAAGGGATTCAACCTACTCTTCAAGGAGTAGAAATGTACTTCTATTGGCCTATGTTAGCAGCAAGCTAACTCGAATACCATTTTTCGGACCTTGTATTGTAAAAACATTTATTATTTTGATGAATCGAGAATATTGTAACTCCTATTTTCTAGATAAACTTTGTAATTGATGAGTTGGGGCTACAAGCTTTCAAATTGTATTAACCTGTCTTTAGTTAAAGCTCCCAAATTATTAGTTTTGACCACCAAAAAACTTTGGCTAAGGTATAAAAGCCAATTTTCATAAGTTTTTCATAAGTTTTGGATAATGAAATACAACGTGAGCTAATGGTGCTCACTTCTCTCCTTCTCACACTTCCTACTCCCCCCCGGTTGTCACATTGTAGTCACGCCTGTTGTGTTGCAACCGCATTTCATGGTAATCAATAGCTTTTGACGTCGCCGACCTGCGGCCTAATTTCATCATAAGTAGAAATTTAAGATTTAAAATAAAAAACTGAGTATAGGTGGGGTATTGGGGCATCATTGCTAAGCATTTAAATAAATTCTGGGTTGAAAACGACTATGTCAAAAACTCACTGCTGCTGATAATAATCGTGATTTTTGTACTTGACCTAAAGTGAGATTTGAGACCATAAAAATGTGTGCTTAGGTCTTATAAACATGTCCTAGAAGTTTCGTAACGTTTGGATGTCATTTGATGCTATAACGGATGTGATTTGTTTGTCGATTAGCGATTGGCTTTTGGTGATTTCAATCATTTGAGTGTAGCCTGAGTTAAATGTGAGTTGTTTGTTGTTTTCCAAGAGATTGACAACCTCTTGTAGCCTCTATGTACTAGTCGAGTCAGCTTCGTCCCATGGATTGACAATTATATTCGTGGTTCTCACTATGTCTGCAATAAGATAGGAGTGAGGTTAGACACCCGTCCAAGATTTGGCGCCGCTGCCGGGGATCGAAGAGACCTAAACTAGTGAAAAACACGAGCATCTTGTGAAGTTATCCTTTAACTTCCTCTAGGATCTCCTAGAGTAAAAACTTTCTTTTTAAAACCTATAGCTTAAGATTGTCATCTTTTGCTGTGTAGAGGTAGCTTGGAAGTAGTCGTACTTGCTGAGTGCCTTTAGCATTGTAGGATTATAGAATTAGGTTAGGATTTTGAGAATGATTGATGGACAAGACAAGTCTTCAGATCAATGCTCAAGGAACCATAAAAAAGCAAGAAAACAAGTGTTTATGGACACCTTCCACAATCCCATTGTTGTAGAATCTAGGAGTAGGGTAAAAGTAGAATCCGAGGTAGATTTCAGAACATTGCTCTCTCCAAAAGAATCAATTGTGAGTTGTTATGTGAAGTTGCAAAATTTCAGGTCTACGAATAGAAATAGCATCAAAACACTGTCAACCACTCAATTCGATTGGAGAATATGCTTCAAAAGTTATATGAGCCAATGGATAAGCTCAAGGACGCATTGAGGTAAAAATTTTAAGAGTTTGTAAAAACTTAGATTATTTACTTTTTCTTGATATTTTAAGACAAATTAAGTTTTGACTTGACTCAGAGGCTTAAGTTAGCTCATGAAAAAACTGTCCAAAGAAAAAGTTCAAAAAAGTCTTTATTTTGGGCCTAAAGTAAATAATCGTGATTATTTACTATTAGCTCAAAACTGATCAATGTTGAAACTATAGACTCTATGCATGTGTACAAACAACTTTTGTAAAGGCCCATAGAATTTGGATCACCAAACTTACCAAAAACTGGGTAAAAACTAAATTTTGTATTGACTTTTGAGAACTTGAGTATAAATTGGGAAACTTTTGTTTAAACTCAATGAAACTTGACTTATAGGCTTATATTGATGTGATAAACATGTGTACATGCTCAGTTGACAAAAAAGATGCAAACATTTGGATGGAAGTAAATAATCGCGATTATTTACGCCTGTCCCATTTTTCAACTTTTTTGACCAAGTTAGCAAACCACTAGCTTTATCATGTTATACTAAGCTCACAAACCAAATTTAGTAAGATTTGGATCATTGGATTAAAAATTGTGGCCAAATTTGCAAAGTCAGTATGCGGATACAAAACTGATGACCATTTGAACAAAAATTATCCAAACTTGATGAAACTTGGCTAGGGAGCTTAAGTTGAGTTGCTTAACAGATCTGCATCAAGATTGTTGAAAAAAAAATGCACAAAAATAGCAAGAATAAATAATCACGATTATTTACATTCGCTATAAAATTTGATGTTCTTGCACATTTGAGTATCCACAAGGTCAAGCATATCAAGAAGACCACACAAATCAATTTTGGTGAAATTTGGATACAAAAAGACTTAAGCCAGATTCTTGAAAACCGAGTTTGCAGATACGAAACAGATGATAACTTGAACAAATTTTGTTGAAACTTAGTGAAACTTGTCCAAATACCTTAACAAGTTGTATACTTGGCAAATCAAGACAAAAAGTGCAAAAAACTAAGGAAAGTAAATAATCATGATTATTTACTATTGCTACATAGAGACACTATTTTTGACTTTTGAACTTGTACAGTGTTAGATCAACATAATACAAGGCCACCAGGCAATTTTGGGTTCAATCGGATCCAAATTGGTACATGTTCACTCAGTTACTAGATTGCAGATTAGTCCTTTGACTTTTTTCAAAAGTAGAATCTGAAAGTCTCACCTGCTGACTCACTTAGCTCAATTTGAAGAGATACACATAGACCAATCACAATAATTAGCAAGAATTGTACAGTCTTTTTGAAAGAATAGCTAGCTTGATTAAAACTGATACAGAAATCAAGTTGCATATAAGGTATTGAAAGCTGGACAAAAGTTGCAATCCGGTCAAGTGGAAGAATTTGACAACAAGCCAATCCGATGGTAAGTACTCTATCCAGGGCTTCACGAGTCTATATGAACCTTAGATCTGGTCGTATACTAGCAAATCAGGGCATATTTGGAGAGACCGCTAGTAGAGTATCCACCGAAGAAAGTGTGAATCAAGGCAATCCCTTGCACAGTATCCTTGAAGAAGTCTCATAAACTTTTTTAGATTCAACATTTGAAATTTCTTCCTATTCGACTCACTGAGAAACCGGAACGACAATGCAATATAAGCACATACTCTCTTTTTATAAGACTAATTGCCTCAGGTTTACCTGGATCCTAATGAAGAGTATGATATTTGCATTGATGACCATGGTAATGAGTTTGAAGAGGAAATCAGGGCAAATAAACAAGGAAAAATGTACATGGATAGAAATGGAGCTCAGTATTTACAAGTTGAAAACCCTGATGTGATAGGCAAATGGGGGTTAGAAGTAAATATCATAATTCCAGATATGACAGTAAAAGAAGGACCACGAACTTTAGAATTTGAGGGATACTATCAAGTTGACTTAAAGCCTTTGAAACAGCTTAGTACAGATAATCCTAGTATCGGAGTCTATTGTTGGGAGGATAGAAACGTAAAAGATCTTCTATGGACTTCTCATGCCAAATCAGGACAGCTAACACCCATGAAGATCATTTATATTTACAAAATCAAGGACAAGGGATCAACAAATCTACCAACCTACCTGTTTAGGGATTGTTATGATGACTCCTGAGGAGGTGGAACAAACCAAATACCAATGGTACTCCATAAGGGATTGGATATTGGGCCAAGGACCAGAAACTATTCCAAGATATGAACACCGTGAGAGATCTTTTGAGAGTAATGTTAAGAAACCAAAAATCACCTCATCCCGAAGAAAACCAGGTAACACTAAAGCCAGTCCACGGCTACACCAGTAACTATTTTCAACATAATGGTTTGAAGGACTCAAAACAGGACCAACTGCCAGGAGACCGAGAGTTGAACCAAATAGACGTGTCATACCAGCTGATTTTCAAAAATGGGTCAAAAAATACAGTGGATTTGGGGATCCATATGACCCCTTAGCAAGCTTTAAGCAAGTGCTAAGAGCGGAACATATGTTTGATTTCTATACTCAATTCGAGGAATTTGGAATGACATTAGAAGGAAAAGCATTGACATGGTTCCAAAATATTCCCAAGGTCAATCATGGACTTAAATTCATGAGCTCAAGGATTTGTAGCTGCTTGTTCCAAAACAAGGATCAACACAATACTGTAGCTCATATCTATAGCTTCAAACAGAAACAAGGTGAGTCTGTTAGGGATTATGCAACTCAAATGAATAATACATTGCAAGATGCCCAGAGCTCGAGATACCTGTAGAAGAAAGACTAGTATCATTGTTTCTAGAGGGATTGCTAAACAAAGAAGCATGTGACCCTAGAAGAGTGTGTGCCAGATGCTATTGACTTAGGAGACAATTGTGATATCTTCAATGAACAAGATGTCCCTAAGGATAACCAAAGCGAGAAAACAACATCCACCAAACCAGTGGGAACGGCTGCTGCAGCACCGCTTTTAGCCATAGAAGACATACTCACAAGGATGAATGACATGATGAATAACATGCAAAAAGCACCTATGAGGGAAACATGGCAAGGGATACCTCAACAGGGACAACCAATTAGGCCGCAGAAATGGTGTGCAGTCGAAGGTAAATGGACCAACCATGAGACCAATGAGTGCTATTATGGCAACCAACGTATGATGGAAATGTTCAATACGTGCCTATGAGGCCACAAGGACAACCCATGTACAGATATTAACCTAATATGGCCCCAACTCAAAGACCACAAATGGGTATGGAAAGACCTCAGCCTATGTTGGGTCCACAACCTCCATATCCGGGACATAATGCAGTGTCAGTAAAGTACATGCATCCATAGGGAGTCATAGATGAACAAGGAGTAGTGCCTGTTACACCCTATGTTGAGCCTAGTCCATCTACAGTGATGGTAGAAGGAGATTGGTATAATTCACATCCACCACCAATGGAAGAACCCGTGACTTATACTACACCAGAGCTTGCACTAATGTACTATGTAGCTAATCAAGTTGTTAGAACTCCTATGGTAAGACCCATGATTAAGACAAGAAACTGTCATAACAGTGGTGTAGATGATCATTGAAAAAATGAATGCTTAGATCTTGACAAAAACCTCAAGCCAGTTGAAGCTTATTGCCTACAATGTTGCAAAAAAGGAGGACACTTCCCTGAAGATTGTCCAGAGAATTCTTTAAACAAGGATAAAACAGTAGTGAACGTAGTCCAAGCGATACTTAGTAGCTCATCTGAGAGTGAACCGATTGTTCCAATCAAGGTAATCACCAGAGCCTAGGCTAAGAAAAAGAAACATAACTCCTCTGATGATTCGAAGAATATAAAAGTTTCCTCTCAAAAGACCAAAAGAAGCAGAAACAAAAGGTATGAGATGAGAAAATAGAAACAAAGGGCGGAAATTGAGGAGAAAGAAAACAAACTATTCCAAGAAAAAGTAAAAGAAATTGGAAGCGGAATCAAGGAAACCACCATGAAATCTGGAGGATCAATTTTGGTAGACAAAATTTTTGAGCTAATTAATGCAGCCTTGGAAGCTTACCAAACAGGAGTTAATGCAGGCTAAAACATGGAAAACAAATGGAAAAACTATCCTTCTCCAGACATGAAAGCAGTTAAGCTTAAAGCTTATCAAAACTTGGTAAGAACCACTTCAAGAAATGCTGGAAAAACAAAAACCCAAGCTCGAGAGTATTGCAAAACCTAAGGAGCTTGTGGTAGGAACCAGTAAAGAAAAATCTGAAGTGGTGGTAGAACCCCACCTTGAAACAAAAGAGCCACAACTTATAGTGTCTAACAGCAAAGATGCCTTAGACGGATTCGTAGAAGAAGATTGGCCAGGACACTTATGGGAAAAAAATTAGGGAGATTAATGATGGGAGCCTAACTCTGAAGTCAGCTCCTATAGAGGAAGTTTGGTTAGAAATCTACCTCCTATTATGAACATGGATGTACAATCCTTGTATGTCATAAAATCTAATATCTAACCAACCCAAATGATTTTCTCATATTAAATTGATCACTTAATGTGGGAGAATAAACTGGAACAAGGGTTAAGATATAGATGTGCTTATAGATCTATTTCAACACGGGGCCAATGGTAAAGGAGTCCAAATCAGACAAGGTCTATCAAAGAGCAAGGTTAACCAATGGAGCAAAAGACCTTAGGGTTGTCTTCATTAAAGCCTCCAAAGGTAAGTGTAAAAGCCTTAAGACATAGTCTTTAATTTTTACTTTTTAGTCACTAAGGTCCAAGCAGGCAAGGGGGCAGCTTGCTTAAGCTAGGGCTGTGCTTAAGCAGGGGGCCTGCCTGCTTACCAAGATCAAATATCTTGCTACAAAGAGGGGGGCGAGCCCTACAAATGAGGGATGTGTGTAGTAAGTATGCACCTCACCAAGGACCCATATTCTTATGAAAGGAAAGGGGCCACATGTCAAGTGTAGAGGCACATTACTCAAGCAGGCAAGGGGGAATCTTTATTAAGCAAGGGCTGTGCTTAAGCAAGGGGGTTGCTAGCTTAATCTCACAAGAGGGAAAGCAGGACACTTGTCAAGAGACTACACATCTTGCCCCAAAAGGGAGCCAAGCTCTCATTGGCTAGAGGGCTACATGGCCCAATAAACTTCAAGGAAAAGCCTAGGGAAGGGGATCGACCTAGCTAGCTCTCTCTCTCTCTCTCTCTCTCTCTCTCTCTCTCTCTCTCTCTCTCTCTCTCTCATTTGAGCATCCCATGAGCTCTCTCACTTGAGAATCCCATGAGCTCTCTCACTCTCATTCTTCCCTTCACACACTCTTGTGAAGCAAGAACTCCATCTCCTTCTCCAAGCTTGAGAAGTTGAGTGCCTACTACCACAAGCTCTTGGCTATGGATGCCTACTACCACAAGCTCTTGGCTATGGATGCAAATCCACACAAGAGAATGCTTATGCTTGCTTATCAATCTCTCTAATATCCATTATCACTATGCTAAGCTATGCTACAAGAGCTATGAGTGATTATGTGCAAGGGGTTATTGCTTTCTCGTAGAGCTACTTCTACTTCTCTCTTCTTCCTCACTCCCTGCCAGCTCCTCACCTTTCATGGTGTTTGAGGCCTTGGGATTGAGGCTGGGCATTTTCCAAGTTCATGCTAATCATGTTTATTGTTGTTACCATGCTAATGCTTGGTGAGTGAAGCTTACCATCTTCATCTCATCAACAAGGTCTCAAGGAACACAAACATTTGTATTGTAAACAAGCCTTCCATCATGGAATAATATATAATACAAATGCCTATTGGAGGGGTACTCGCTCCAACTAATCCGGTCCTCTATTGGTGTCAATTTCTCTAAACTCTCACTCTCTTTTACAAGTATTACTCATGCCATGTTAATGAAGTAATGTGTTAGTGTTGCTCTCTCCATCCAAGCACTTTTTTTCTCACTATAAATCTATACTCAAAAGAATGCTCAAGGAAATGTCAATATGTTATTCACTTTCTGCTCCAACTCAAGTTAAAAGGCCATTTCCATTACATTGGTATCAGAGCATTTGGTTTCTCTTTTTTAGCTGAAGCAGAGAGGTCCTTAAGTAGCCTATAAATGGTTGATTTTGTTAATTATATTAGGGTAAGTGGAACTGAGATCTATTATCGGTTTTGTTGAGCCTACTATGTGGGATATGGTGCACAACTCGGGAGCTTTTGACTTAATAATGGGGTCTTTTTAGACTTGCCTATGGCTTTACCATTATTGAGCCATAAGAAGTCCAAAAGGAGCTAGCCCTCATCAATTCTGCAATATTAGACCCACTCCACTACTCTCTATGATTAACCACTTCGAGCCGTGGGTGTAGATACTTAAGAGTCGATTTTCAAAGGCTAAGAGGAGCGACAACTAAGGTTTTGAATTGCCAAAGCATACACTAAGTAAGTACACAAATTTTGTTAACATGGCTGACAATAACCAAGAGAGTAGAATGAACATTGATAGCTTTGATTTTGCACATGAAGGTGCTAATGATGTGCCCCTATGTTTGTCAATTATCTCGTTACTAGGTTGCAACAAGCTATGGGCAACCCTGATTTGCAAGCCGAAGTTACTCAACAACTTTGTGCTTGTGGAATTTCCCTTCCTCTCCAAGAGGAGAGAGAGCTTAGGAGGCCTCTTGAAGAGACCCCTAAAAGAAGACTCTCTCCCATACGAGGGAGGAAGCAAGAAAGCAATGAAAATTTAAGTTCCTCTGAAGATGTGGCTCCACGAAGATAGCGGTCTCGACGATTGCCTACTCCTCCCAAGAGGAAAAGATCAACACACAGTCCTTCTCCTCGTCATTCCGAAAGATAAGAGAGGAAACAAAGGAAGAAAAGGGCTAGGAAGAGGTCACCCTCTTCTCCTTCATCTTCACCTTCCTCCTCTTCCGATGAAAGCTATGGATATTCTCAAGAGGGGAGGACATCGCAAATCATTCCCTGCATGGAGAAGGTTTCAAAAGCTAAATAAGTTCAAGGAGGGAGGAAAGAGTATCTCTTTTCTCACTTATGATGGCACCTTTGGTGCTACCAACAAAGTGTTGGCCTTCATCCAGCAATTTGATGCGGCCTTTGGAGACAAGGGCTTTACAGAGTCCTCCAAGCTACACCACGTAGCTATGCACTTTCAAAAATCAGCTCGTCAATGGTGGGATAGCCTTCGTGGCAACAACAAATCCCCAAAGACATGGAAAACTCTACCAGTTTCCATCATGAAGCAATTCCTTGCAAGCGATGCAAAGGACAAAGTGCTTACCGAATGGCGCAGCTTGAAGCTTCTCTCTCATGAGTCTATCCACAAGTATGTAGACAAGTTTTGGGATTTACATCTCAAGGCTATTGTCTTTCAAAAAATAGACTTTGTCGAGCAAAGACAACAATTTTGTGCGGGATTACCTGAAGAGATGGCGGAATACATCAACTCTCAACGGCCTAGTACTATTAGCGAAGTAATCCATCACACCATGGTTGCTTCATGTATCAATTTCCATCAAGGGGCTGGACGTAATGTCAAACCCATGGACAACAAAGGCAAGAATGATGCAAAGGGGAAGACCAATGCTCAAAATTCTTCCCAAGGCACTTCCAACAACAACAACAACAACAATCGGTCCAAGGAGAAGGGAGTTTACAAAGGTAAAAAAAAACTCTCTCCTGAAGAGCTTGAATCTTTTCTCAAGGACCATAAGTGTTTCAAGTGTGGGGAGCAAGGACACGGCTATTGCTCTTGCCCCAAGAAGAATACTCGTAATGAGACTCCTAGGGCTTCCACCATTGAAGCTCCAAAAGAGGATGCTCATTGCAAAGGCTCATCACTCTCCTATGCTTTGGGAAAGGTAAGAGAGCATGATGCATTCATCTTGTTTGACCCTGGCTCTACTCACAATTTCATATCAACGGAGTTGGCCACCAAGTTGGGCATTCAAGCTTTTGAGATGGGAGATATGGTAACGGCTGACGCAGCTTTCAAGGGACAGCAAGCCTCTGTTACTCCCTTGATTGGGAAGTTGAGGCTTCATGTCCAAAGCTATGTCGACAAAGAAGAATTCTTCATCTCTCCTCTCCAACATGAGGATGTTGTCCTAGGGGCACCATGGTTTGATCTCGCAGGGCTTCCAATATGAAGTTCTCTGAAAGGAGAATTTACTTCACTTATAGGGGAAAGAATATGTATATAGATGCTAGTGAGCGTGATCACACTATTCCACTTGTAAATTCTCTTGCCTTTGATAAATCAATGAAGAGCTTAGTTTCTGCGCATATGATTTTTGTCAAAGAGTCTCAAAAGATCCTAATGTTTCATCAAATGTAAATGGTAGGAATCAAGAAGAGTTAGACTTGTCTAATTTTCTAAAAGGATTCCAAGATGTTTTCATCGATGATATCCCTATGGACTTACCTCCAAAACGAGGGGATGATGACCATCGCATTGAGCTCCTTCCTGGAAGCTCACCACCTAACAAGCCTCCTTATCGAGTCTCACAAGCTCAACAAGAGGAGATCATGAGGCAAGTACAGGAACTGGTAGACAAAGGGATGGTGAGGCCTAGTTTGTCTCCCTTTTGTTCTCCAGTCTTTTAGTGCAAAAGAAAGATGGTACATACCGCCTGCGTGTGGACTATCGAGCATTAAACCATATCACTATCAAAAATAGATTTTCCGTGCCTCAGGTAGAAGATCTATTTGATAAGCTACAAGGTTCTACCTACTTCAGTAGGATTGACCTTAAGAGTGGCTATCATCAAATAAGGATAGTAGATAAAGATATCTTAAAGACCGCGTTTCACACAATGTTTGGTCTTTATGAATATCTAGTCATGCCTTTTGGTTTGAATAATGCACTGGCTACATTCAATCATCTAATGGAGAAAAATTTTAGACCGTACCGCAAATTCACTGGAGTGTTCTTTGATGATATCATCATCTACTCCAAGTCTTTGGAGGAACATACGCAACATCTCCAAGTGATTTTTCAAGCATTGAGAGAGAATAAGCTTTTTCTCAACCAAAAGAAAAGTGAATTTTTCCTTCAAGAGATTCAATACTTAGGTCATATTATCTCTCAAGATGGTATCTGTATGAATCCATCAAAGTTAGAGGTAATAAAAGCATGGCCTAACCCAAGGAATCTACATGAGCTAAGAAGCTTTATTGGTATGTGCGCATACTATAGACGCTTCATAGCAAAATTCTCCCAAGTAGCAGGACCATTACATGACTTAACTAAGAAGAACGTTAAGTATGTATGGACTGCAAAAGAGCAAAATGCTTTTGATAAGCTCAAGGAGAAGCTTACCTCCCAACCAGTCCTCATGCTTCCGGGTCTCTCAAAACCATTTGAGGTCCAATGTGATGCTTGTGCTTATTGCCTTGGAGCAGTTTTGCTTCAAAGAAGGTCATGCCATAGCCTATGAGAGACGACGACTCAATACTGATGAATAAGTCTTGGGCATTTATGAGAAAGAGCTTTTAGTTGTTCTACATGTCCTAGACAACTACCTATTGGGAACTCCATTTATTCTGCGAACCGACCACCAAAGTCTCAAGTATTTTATGAGGCAAATCAATCTCTCCGACAAAAAAATGAGGTGGGCAAATTTTCTTTCTCAATTTAATTTTCATATTGCTCACATTTCTGGTAAGCACAATCAAGTGGTTGATGCACTTTCATGACGACCAAAAGTTAATGGAGTGTCCATAGCTACTCACAATGACCTATCTTCTATGATAGACGAGTATGCTAATGACCCTGACTTTAGGGACATAATGTCAGTCCTTGCTTTGGGGAAGAAAGAGGAACCATTCACCTTGCAGAATGGTTATCTTCTCCACGGAAATAGGCTATGTGCTACACATTCCCTTCGTGACAAAGCTATGTATGAATCCCATGCTCCTCCATATGCAGGGCATAGAGGTATTCAACCTACTCTCGGAGGAGTAGAGACATACTTCTATTGGCCTACCATGAAAGTGGACATACAACAGTATGTTTCAAAATGTGTAGTATGCCAAAAGACCAAATACGATAGAGGGAAGCAACCTGGATTACTCCAGCCGTTGCCTATCCCAAATTCACCGTGGGAGAGTATATCCATGGATTTCATCTTTGGATTACCCAAGTCTATCCATGGGAATATGGAAATATGGACAATAGTCGACAGGTTTAGCAAACAAGCACACTTTATTCCTGTCAAAAAGACTATAATGGCACATCAAATGGCAACTCTCTTCATATCTCAGATTTTCAAGCACCATGGATTACCCACATCCATTGTGTCAGATAGAGATCCTAGAATGACCAATAATTTCTGGAAAGGTATCTTTAAAAATCTAGGAACAAGATTGAACTTCTCTTTGGTCTATTAGCCACAAACAGATGGCCAAAGTGAGATAGCCAATCTTACAATACTCGATCTACTAAAGACTTATGTTACAGAAGTAGATCAACGCTCACAATGGGAAAAGTACTTACCACTTGTAGAGTATGCTTACAATAATACTGTACATACTTCTACGGAAAGGCACCTTTTGAGATCATTGAGGGAAGACCAAAAAGTCCCTTGCTACTTAAAGTACATGGGAAGATCTTCGCCGCCGATGAGTATAGCTGGGACCTACAAGAATATTTTCAAAAGATTAAGGAGTCTATATCCATCTCCCAACAAAGGCAAAAAGCTGCTATTAACAAGCACAGAAGGGTCTTACTTAAGTTTCCTAAGGCTCGATTAAGGCAAACGACGGGCAAAAATCCTACGGGCCATCAAAAGTATTACGCTAAGCTAGCAAAAAGCTACTATGGTCCTTTCCAGATCTTGAAGCCTATCAATGAGACGGCTTACCAACTCAAATTTCCCAACCATTAGCTCATACACAATGCTTTTCATGTGAGCCTACTCAAGCCCTACAAAGGAGAGCCACCAAGTGAACCAATTATTGAATATCCACCCGAAGTTGAAGACCAAGAAGAGGTGCTACAACCCGAGCTATTCTTCGGCATGAAGACAAGGTACTAAGACATGGTAAGATTATCTGACGGTCTCTTATTAAATTCAAAAATTATCCTTTTAAAGATGCTAGATGGATACAAGGAATACAGCTTAAGGATAGTATGAACCTTGTCAATGCTTACAATGCTACATTAGAGTAAGAAAATATACAAATTTCTTTTAAATGACTCATGTTTTTGTCTTATAAGACTAATTCTCTTTTTATTGTGCACAAATTTAAATAGTATGCATGCTTAGAATCATGTTTGTGACAACGACGTCTCTCAAACACCAAGTAGAAATTGTCACTCTACTTTGGGAGAATGAAATGGACTAAAGAGTAGACATGCTTACAGCAGCTATGTCTCCCAAGCACCAAATGGATTAGTCATCCATCTTGGAAAGATGTCGTAGGGTAAAAGGGATTCTCTACCTGCTAAGTAAAATTGACTAATGACTACGACTTTATCTCTTCTACCTCATAGTTGAGGACGACTATGATTTCAAGAGAGAGATAATGTCATAAAATCTAATATCTAACCAACCCAAATGATTTTCTCATATTAAACTATGATGGGGGCTTTTCACAAGCCAAGCTCCCATACCCCTCTTCTCTCGTCCCCACCCCATGAAAACCCCCTCTTAGGGAGGGAGTGATAAAAAAGCATTGGAAAAAGTAAGAAAAAAATAAAATATGATTATGTAAATATATAAGAAAGGTAAAATAGGCCACCTCATGCCTGTGGGGTAGCCCTTCCCCACCTTGCCTCCTTTTTCTTCACTTTTTTCCCTCCGGGTGTCCCTTTTCCTCTCCTCCACTCAAAAGGTCAACCCCCTCTCTCTTCCCCTTGTCCTTTCTCCTTTCTCTCTCCCCTCAAGCTACCCCACCTCTCACCAATAATGCATTATAACTCACCAATAATGCACCCTAACTCACATGCAACTTACCCTATCTTCCAAAATAGTATACCCCACCCCCTCTTTCTCTCTCCTATCATATCCCATGACCCAAATACCCCCCTCTCTCTCTAAAGGGCGCCATGTCTCTTGTCTTGTAGCTAAATAACCTCCCCCACACTCACACACACTCAGTTTCACTGAAAAAGGTGCCCACAGACCCATCCCCACCCGGTGGTTACCTGATTTTTCTTGTGTTCACACACATCTGCACACAGATTCACCTCTGAACACACTCCCCTCTCTCCCCTCTTGTAATTACTTTATTCTCCATGTCACCTCTCACTTTTTTTCATCAACCCATCTCTCTCTTAGTCTCTCTCTCATGAGACTGTTGTTCTGGCACATATACACACAGCCAGACAAGTGGGGCCCACAGTCACATGGCCTATGTAGATAATGATTTCTTCATTTCTAAATTCTAGAATTTCTCCCCCCTCCTCCCCTATATAAAGAGGGGTCACCATCACACTAAAGACACACAACATCACCAAAGAACACACTATGCCCTGTGTGTGCCTAGTGCACACACACACACACCACCACCATCACCATCACCGCAATCACCATGCTTGTTTTGAGCATGACCTCTACACCCTTGGCTATGGAAGATGAAGGGCAACTAAATGAAGGATGATGGCCATAATCCTCGTGCGAGTCTTTGCCATCAACTCCCACCTATCCGCCATGTGCTCTACCACTCTCTCCCTTCTCATTCCCCTACCCTATGCTCCCCATTTCATCGCCTAATTCTCTAAATAAAGCTTGAGGTTTTGTGAGTATGTTTTCTTGCAATGTTTTGCCCATGTGAGGTGTGCGGAATCGCCACCTAGTCTTGTGTTTTGGAGTGAGCTTGTGTATGTGTGAAGGGTGTGCGGATTTGCCATCCTTTTGTGGTGCCTAAGTACTAAGCCGCTATACCCCCTCCCTCACTCTCTCTCTCTCTCTCTCTCTCTCTCTCTCTCTCTCTCTCTCTCTCTCTCTCTCTCACTTGATCTCATTCCCTTTCCTTTTCATCATTACTCCCAAGCATCCATCTCTCTTGGAAGAAAACTTTGTTATGGTGGTGTGTTGTTTGCGTCCTAGCCGCTGAAGCTAGGTGGTGCCCCCTGTTTGCTTTACCATGACAGGCTCGAGGCGCGCCATTCGGTCCCCGGTGTTTTAGAGGCCGTCGGGGTTCGGGGTTCGCTTTGCTCCCGTCAACTGATCACTGAATGTGGGAGAATAAATAGGGCAAGGGTTAAGATATAGATGTGCTTACTGATCTATTTCATCACGGGGCCAATGGTAAAGGGATCCAAATGAGAAAAGGTCTATCAAAGAGCAAGGTTAACCAATGGAGCAAAAGACCTTAGGGTTGTCTTCATTAAAGCCTTAAGACATAGTCTTTCATTTTTACTCTTTAGTCACTAAGGTCTAAGCAAGCAAGGGCAGCTTGCTTAAGCTAGGGCTGTGCTTAAGCAGGGGGCCTGCCTGCTTACCAAGATCAAATATGTTGCTACAAAAAGGGGAGAGAGCCCTACAAAGGAGGGATGTGTGTAGTAAGTATGCACCTCACCAAGGACCTATACTCTTACGAAAGGAAAGGGGCCACATGTCAAGTGTAGAGGCACATTACTCAAGCAGGCAAGGGGGAATCTTGCTTAAGTAAGGGCCATGCTTAAGCAAGGGGGATGCTAGCTTAACCTCACAAGAGGGAAAAAGGGACACTTGTCAAGAGACTACACATCTTGCCCCAAAGGGATCCAAGCTCTCATTGGCTAGAGGGCTACATGGCCCAATAAGCTTCAAGGAAATCCTAGGGAAGGGGGTCGACCTAACTCTCTCTCTCTCTCTCTCTCTCTCTCTCTCTCTCTCTCTCTCTCTCTCATTTGAGCATCCCATGAGCTCTCTCACTCTAATTCTTCCCTTCACACACTCTTGTGAAGCAAGATCTCCATCTCCTTCTCCAAGCTTGAGAAGTTGAGTGCCTACTACCACAAGCTCTTGGCTATGGATGCAAATCCACAGAAGAGAATGCTTATGCTTGCTTATCAATCTCTCTAATCTCCATTATCACTATGCTAAGCTATGCTACAAGAGCTATTAGTGATTATGTGCAAGGGGTTATTGATTTCTCATAGAGCTACTTGTAATTCTCTCTTCTTCCTCACTCCCTGCCAGCTCTCCTCACCTTTCATGGTGTTTGAGGCCTTGGGATTGAGGCTGGGAATTTTCCAAGTTCATGCTAATCATGTTTATTGTTGTTACCATGCTAATACTTGGTGAGTGAAGCTTACCATCTTCATCTCATCAACAAGGTCTCAAGGAACACAAACATTTGTATTGTAAACAAGTCTTCCGTCATGGAAGAATCTATAATACAAATGCCTATTGGAGGGGGGACCGTCCGGTCCTCTATTGGTGTCAATTTTTCTAAACTCTCACTCTCTTTTACAAGTATTTCTCATGCCATGTTAATGAAGTAATATGTTAGTGTTTCTCTCTCCATCCAAGCACTTTCTTTCTCACTATAAATCTATATCAAAAGAATGCTCAAGGAAATGCTCAATATGTTATTCACTTTCCGCTCCAACTCAAGTTAAAAGGCTAATTCCATTACATTGTATGGGGATTGCAGCTCTAAGCTTCAGGAATGTCTAAACCGTTGACTTTTAAAACACTACCCTCTTACTTGAGAGCTAATGAAGATGAATCCATAGTATATAAAACCACTCAGGTAAAAAGAGCGGAGCAGACCCTAGAGGTAAACAACATCCATTCAATCATGTCTACACACATCCAATGCACTCTTACTTTAGGACAATTGTTAAAAATCAGACCATATTTATGGAAGGATCTATAGAAAACTCTAGAGAAGGTGGAAATAATTGGGCTAATCGCAAAAAAATTGGGAAAATTGAAACACGAATTGGATAACGAAGAGATTTGATTTATTCCAATGAACAAAGTCAAAAAATACTACAAAGGGGAAGAAGGAAATAGAACCCTTCTAGTGAGATATAATGATATAGAAACCATGGCAATACTAGATAGTGGGGTAGGCATAGCCATAGCCACGAAAGTAGTATGGGAATCATGGGGACAACCAGCCATTAGACAAACTCGAATGAAATTGCAATTGGCTAATGGACATATCGAAAGACCATTAGGACTACTTGAAAAAGTGATAGTTAATTCCTGTGGGATTGAATATCAATACACTTTTGCCATAGTAGACTTTGGAAAGAAACTCAAGTACAAAATCATCTTGGGAAGATCTTTCATGCAACAAGTACAACTCATCCAAGATTGGGGAAACAATTATCTGTACTTGAAGCAAGTGTGATCAATAACAAGGGTCAATCTAAAAGATCACACTTATAGAGATGTCATGAAAACGCCCATACAAGAATTCGATTCAGTCTCTTCGGCTGAAACTAAGCTTCCATCTTGTTTGAACAAAGACGCAACTATTTGGATGTGTGGAGTCTCAAAAAATGGGAGCTTAAAATGAGAAGAATGTATTTTAGAAAGGGATTGCATAGATGAAGCCTATGTATCTGAACCCTTTCCAGAGCATTTGTTTGAGCCCTTTGAATGGACTCAAATTTTAGCAACAATGGATGTATGTGTAAATACGTCTATGCCTACTCAATTTTACAATGATCTCAACCCTTCACATTAAAGATAAAATTCATGAATCCAAGGACTTGATGAAGGCTCAACAAGTCTTTTCAGACCTCTACTATGATGCAACAGATAAGTTAGAAGAACATTTTGCTACCTCAGATGATTCGGGGTCAGAAAAAGAATATGTGAGAGCTAAGCTACTCATGAAATGAGGGGAGGAAAAGTTTTTTGACTTTCCAGACCAGAAAACCAAGAAGACAGAAATAGTATAGAAGAAAAAGAGACACAAGAAACTTGAAAGCTAGACCTATGCCGAGTCAGTCTCCAGTAAAACAGAGATGTAGATAGGTGCACATGATTGCGTCAAGGACAAAATCACTGGTGGATATCCTTTAAACGAAAAATAGGGAATGTCAAAAAGATTGAGAAAAATGAGAAAGGAAACTCAAGCAAAACCTAAACACCAGGACAAGGATTCAACCATGACACGAGTTGAACAAAGAAAGAAATATCAAGAGTTGAAAAAAGATCCGAAGGAGATATATTCAACTGAAATGGAAACCACTGAGGAGGAAGGTAAAGATGTAATGAGTGTTTCATCCCATTATAAAAAATATACTCTCCAAAACCGAAAAATCATAGTTGAAAAACCTGTTAAGGAACTGCAAAAACAGGGTGAGTCCTATGAAGGACCTGAAAATGCAAGAAAGATAGATCTGGCTGAACCAAGAGAAAAGCCTAGACCTGCGTACATGTTAGGAAATAAGACGTAGCTAAATAGATAATTGAGTAGATTACTTAATGGAGAGAGACAGATTTATATACACGAGATTATAGAGTAGAGAGAGAGAGAGAATACACACGCTATACGTGGTTCACCCAATGTGGGCTACGTCCACGGGAAAGCAGCCACTCAATGGCTTTAGTACTTCAAAACCACTCAATGGCTTTAGTACTTCAAAACAAGAAGTAGTTTACAAAGGGATTATACCCTTAATGGAGCTCCCGTCTTGCTTCACTCTCACCACCTCACACTCACCTTGTTGCATCAACTTCACACTATGAAATGTGTGTAGAAATGGCCTCCTTTTATAGGCCAAAAGGGTTGCCCTCTCTTATGAGAGACAACCATGTGTAGCCGCCCTTGTGAGAATAAGTCCAAATCGGACCCTCCAATCCGCCCATGTGTGGCCGCCCTTGAGAAGACAAGTCCGCTTTTGAATTCGGCCACCGGCCATTGAATTCGGCCACCGGCCACCGGCCATTGACTTCCGACCACTGACCACCGGCCATTGACTTCCGACCACCGGCCATCGGCCACCGGCCAACCGACCGGTTGTTTTCCAACCACTTTCCGGCCGCCGTCCGGCCATAATATTCCGGCGAAAAAGAATATTCCGGCGAAAAAAAGTCTCTAAAGTTGCCCCTGATTCTTGTCCGTGAAAATTTTGGTTTCCGGTGAGTGATTTTCCTTCACGCACGATGGCTTCTCCTCATAATGGGGGCCTTACAAATGTGCACTTTTACCACAGAAAATTACAAGGGTAAATCAGGCTCCATACTTAACACTACATTCCAAATGACCTGACGGAAGAAGAAGAAGATCTTTTGTTAAGCTTACTAAAAGAATACCAAGATATCTTTGCTTGGTCTTATAAGGGTTTCAAGGGTGTTGATCCAGAAATCTGTCAACATACCATACCGATGAGAGATGATGCGAAACCAAGTAGATAAAGGCCATACACATATAATGAAACATTCTCCATAACTCTTTCAATCACTGAGCATGTTTTAGAATGAGTTGCAAGAAAAGAAGCTTACAGCTTGTTAGATGGCTTTTCGGGATATAATCAACTTTTGGTTGACCCCAAAGATCAGCATAAAACTGCCTTTGCACAACTGAATGGGGTATTTTTGCCTATCAGGTTATGCCTTTTGGGTTTACTAATGCTCCTGCCACCTTTCAAAGATTGATGAGCCATGCTTTTAAAAAATATCTTTGGAGTTTCTTGGAAGTATATATGGATGATCTATGTGTACATTCATCAATCCGAGCTGATCATTTTGAACACCTCAAAAAGGTATTCGAAAAATGTAGACTTTATAGGATTTTCTTAAATACTACAAAGTGCACATTTATGGGTACACAAGGAAAAATTCTTGGATACATAGTGTCTAAAAATGGCATAGCTACTGATATGGATAAAATTCATGTTATTGCTGATTTGCCTAGACAGACAATAGTCAAAGGGGTTCAAGCCTTCATGGGATATTGTGGATATTACAGACAGTTCATATACATGTATGCTATAATTGCAATACCCATGTACAACTTGATCACACACTTTGAATGGGATGATAAGTGTGAATAATCCTTCATGAAGCTTAAGCAAGCTCTCATTTCAGCTACAATATTAAAAGCACCAGATTGGAATAAAATATTCCACATACATGTAGATGCTTCCAATTTTGCCATCGGGTGCATGCTAGCTCAACCAGGAGACGAGAAAATTGATTTTCCTATTTCTTATGCTAGCCAACAGTTGAATATGGCAGACAAAAACTATACCACCACCAAAAGGGAAGGACTAGGAATGATCTATGCCGTGAAAAAGTATAGACATTACTTATTAGCAAAAACAATTGTGTTCTTTGTGGACCACCAAGCCTTATTGTATTTGGTCAGAAACCCATGCAACACAGGGAGAATAGTGAGATGGTTCATCATTCTTCTGGAATTTTATTTCATTGTAGTTGTGAAAAAGGGCACCACTCATCAAAGAGCAGATCATTTGTCAAGGATTGTTTTCGGAGAACCACCTAAGGAAGTAGATGATGATCTACCAGATGCATATCTGTTCTTTTGGAAATGATACCTCGATGGTCAGAATACATGTATCCTTGATGACCATAGCTCAAGTGGATTCACAAATACCACTTCCTATTACAATTGGATTAATTGAGCAATTGGCTATGTATTAATCACTAGCTGGAAGGTTGTACAAAAGAAATCGAGATGGAATATTGATTTTATGTGTTAATCATGAGGAAAAAACCCAATACCTAAGTCAAGCATATATTACCATAGTAGGACTTCACTTTGTGGAAGACCAAATTATGCAAAGGATCTTGAGACTTGGAGTATTTTGGTCAACTATGAGGAGGGATGTTCACTCTTTTCTGAAAAATTTCCCTCAATGTAAAAAACAAACACCCATACCTCATGTGACATTGTTCCAAATATCACTTGTTCCTAAATGGAGTAACTATCTAGTTACTTACTTATCAAGCCGAACATTTCCTGAGGATATGAGTAAACGCCACCAAAGAGCAATTGAAACTGAAGCAAGAGACTATGCTCTTATTGGAAACCAATTGTATCGGAGAGGTAAAGATCAACATTTACGTCTATGCAAATGAAGATGAATATATTTTCATTATAGAACAAGCACATGTTGGATTAGCTGGAGGTCACTTCTCTAGTGAGACACCGCAAGAGCAATCTTAATGGCAGGCATATGGTGGCCAACACTTTTTGTAGATACCAAAGAATATGTTCGAAGGTGTGATGCATGTCAACGAGCAAAAATGCCAACCCGTGTATATATCATTCCCTTAAGGCCAATGATGGGGGCTAGAGCCTTTGCAAAATGGGGTATAGAATTTTTTGGGCCAATACAACCACCTGCTTATAGAACCCAAGCTCAATATATCATTGTAGCTACGGACTATTTGACTAAGTGGCCCGAGGCTAAAGCAACTCAAAAGAATGATGCCAAAACCACAACTGCATTCTTGTATAAGTACGTGTTCACAAGATATGGACTGCCAATAGAAATTGTCAGTGATAGGGGAACTCATTTTCTCAATGAGGTAATTGATTATCTTCTTAATGAATTTATGGTCATCCATAACAAATCAGCTCCCTATCACCCACAAGCAAATGGACAAGATGAGCATACGAATAAAATTCTTAGCTCGGTATTGACTAAAGTGGTTAGTTCAGGACGGACAGATTGGAAATGAATCTCCATGCTGCTATGGACTTATCGAGTTTCATTCAAAACAGCTTTAAATGCTACACCCTTTAACCTTGTTTATGGTTTTGATGCCATATTACCAATAGCATTTCTATTTCAGACACTAAGGGTAGCCAAGGATCTTAAGTGGATTGGACATGAATTGTTAGAGAGACTTGAATATTTAGAAAAGCTTGATGAGCAAAGGCTAACAGCTGTAGCTCACATCTATGCAGAAAATCCGAAACAAAAACAGTTTTTTGATTCCCATCTAATTACAAAAATCTTCAAAAAAGGGGACTTAGTTTTAGTCTATTCCCTTAAGCAACACATTCCCAAGTTTAAGAAAAACGGAAACAGACCGTTTATCATTGAAGATGTATCTCTAAGTAGAGAAGTTAAGTTGTCTACCCTAGATGGTGAACCAATGGCTAATTGGATTAGTGGATGTCGTTTAAAGAAGTACAATTTTCCACTAACCAATGAATTGCTAGAAAGGATGCATGCAGCAAAGCAACGAAAGATAAAACCACAGCAAGTTATTGATGAAACCCAAGAAGAAGCTCGACTTCGAGTACTCAAAAGAAAAGCTACTCTTAAAAACCAAAAAATACCTATTCCCATCAACACTCTGGAACTAGATGATCAAAAATAGGAATTACAGAAAGAAACAATGTCAACAGATGATGAATGGTTAGACGGAATGGACCTTCGCATCAAAGTACAGCTAAACAAGTATAGCACAAATGCATTGGTCGATACAGGAGCTCGAGTAAATGCAGTCAGTTATTCCACGTACAAGAAAGCAACAAGTCAGTCTTTAAAAGCAGGAATAGTGACTATTAAAGGATGCAACAAGAACCCAACACCAACATTGGGAGTAGTCAACTTAAACGTGATAGTACATGGATGTTCATGCCCTCATCAATCTGTATGCTTACCAGATAAACACACGAATGAATCAATGATTCTTGGAATCTCATGGATGTGGGCGTACAAGGCAGTACCAGATTGGGATACAAATCAGCTCAAGCTATCACCTAAAGGCGGACAACGCATTGTTCCAATTGCACCAAGCAAGGAGGAATGGAAAGGAGGTTATCAGTAGAGCAAACCATGAAGCAATCAATCTTCTCCATCCTATAGAAAAGCAAATGCTACGAGTAGCATGCAAGAACTTAGGAAAAATTGGGTACCAAAAGTACGTGCCATGCCCAAAACATCATCTACAGTACCAAAGACGGTTCCAAGGTTCAAAACACAAAGAGGAGCATCTTTGAATAGGGAACCTAACACGAAATGGATTTGGAAGAAAAAGGAGCACTTATCTTCTCCGCAAACCGTAAAACCAATCAAGCAATGGAGAGTTAAGTCTTAAAAGACTCAACCACAACAGTCTAACCAAAGCAAATCAAGATACCAGTGGCGGGTAAAAGCTCGACAGCAATCATTATTGATATTGATAGCTCAGGGAATCAGCATACCAAAGCATCCTAGAGGTACAATCAAGCAAAGAGCACACAAGCTACAAGATTTTCTTTTTGGAAGACAACAAAAGAAAACCTCAACATCAGAAACTCTTGAGTTAATTACTCAAGACCCAATTCTTGAACAGCATAATGGTTTTTACTACATTGATCTTCGAAGCATAGCAGAGCCAACCAAGGCTATGCATAGACACGATTGTTCAACCCATGCACACAGTCGTCCCGAAGTACGCCATTTAGGAGGGGTGGAAGGGAACTAAGTAATTAAGGGCAATGTTTGAAGAGGGAGGAAAAATTTTGATATTAACATGTGATTTTTTGCAACATTACCTAATAATGCCCTTACAAATCATCTACAGGGGAAATATAACTGATAACATCTCCCCGATGAGTGTAAATAGTGTATATACTATGAGAAAATCATTGGAATTAGGGTTGTAGAGAGACACACACAGCTTGGAGAAGACGAAGGAAACTCAAGGCACAGAATAGAGAGTGTGTTACTTAGTGTGCAATGGAAAGATCGATAGCCCTAGAGTGATGGGCGTATATATAATGCACGAGGGAAAAAACCTCCTAAAGAGGGAAAAAATGCCCCGACGGTCCTAGTGTGTTCACACACATCACTATCACATGTATATGGTAACAAATCCCCCCTGGAGTGATGAGGTGAACGAGAGCTGGCACATGAGTAAAGGGAAGTGCCATGCCCTAAGGACATGATCAGTCCACAAAGGGGAGTAAGCCCAAAGCTTTGCGGAAAGCTTCAAGCTTCTCACAAGACAATGCCTTTGTGAAAAGATCTGCAAGGTTGTCCTATGTTGGCACATAAGCCAAGATGATCTCTCCTCCTGAGAGCCTCTCCCTGACATAGTGGTAATGCACCTCAATGTGCTTTGTGCGAGTATGAAAAACTGGGTTCCTTGCAACTGCCAATGCGCTCTGACTATCAGTATAGATATTGTTGGCAGTGTCCTGTCCAACACCCAAATCAGCCATAAGGCGTCTGAGCCATACACACTCAACCGTAGCTGTGAAGACTGCTCTGTACTCAGCCTCACAACTCGAAGTGGCCATAGTAGGTTGCTTCTTGCTCAACCATGATATACATGAACTACCAAGCATGAAACAAAAACCACTCATGAGGAAAAGTTTGGACTAAAAAATGGGCCTTGTAAGAAATGCCAGGTCAGCTTAGAGAGAGATAATAGAAAGTCCCTAATTTAATTTTTGATATTCACTTTCAAAAAAACTCGGATATCAGATTTGGGGGGTACATTTATTAAAGCTCTCAAAAAGTGTTCAGACAATGATAACATACGACGGCTCCGAATTGAATGCCGATTATCTCAATCTTTTGGATTTTTCAAAACTAAGATTTGGTGCTCAACGAGGTGCATTGAATGTTATTCTTCTCCTCAGTTTCGCGTCTCTCTTGCTTTCCGCCTGCGCGCAGTCTCTTCCCTTGAGCTCTCTTCCATTTGCTCCACTCTTGTGCTCTCCTCTGTTTTGAGCTTTCTCATTCACCAAGTCGTCTCAATGTCATTATCATCTTCACACAGAACTCAGACGAGGAGTCAAAACGATGTGTATCATATGCATATCGAACTGTCGAGAGAATACGAGCCCCTCCACAAGAAGAATAAGCGAGGCATCATTTCCGAAGATTCAAAAGAGAACTTCAAATTTCAAGGCAAAAAAAGCATCGATCTTTGGGTGGATGGCAGGATATATCGTGAGCATCCTATCACCAACTCAACTCCATCGTTCAGAAACATAACGTCATTGCTAAACTATGTAGGAGACTGTTATTCTGGTTTATATGGCTACACCAAGCATTTGGCGGCCATAAGTGATATTCTTAAGCTTGAGAGAGACCTTGCACACAAAGAAAACTTTTGCTTGAAGCAAACTGTGACAGAGTGCGCTCAGCAACTGAAAGGCAAGGACGAAAGCATCACGCAGCTCACGCAGGATCTCAGAGAAAAAAATAATGTCTTGGGTCCTCAGTTAAGAGAACGACGCTTACGAGACATTGAACAGCTGAAGGTTGGTTCTAGGGGTTTGAAGAAGAGGGTTAAAGCAATCAAGTAAGATTATCATTCAAGAAGGTTTAATTCATCTTTACATTTGTAGTTTTATATCTTACTTTTCATATTTATGCTTAGATCGTTGCTACATCCTCAGTCAAATATTGACAACAACACACAAACTTCTTCAATTCCTTATGGTCTCATACTAAAACGCAAAGATGTCGCCGGACTTTTGGACGATAAGCACTACTGCAAGATTGTTGCTAAGCAACTTGACACTCTTTTGAAATAAAATCAACTTCAAACACGTGATTTTCAGTCAATTCTGGATGAAGCCGGAATATCCAACAAAGATTATTCTGCAATTTTTAGGTATGTCTGGTGTTTGAATCAATTGTCTTCACCTGTCAAATCAAATGTATGCAATTTTTAGGTATATTGGATATGTGTAGCATTTGAAAACTTGGAAATAGTCCAATTACTTAATTTTCTGTTTACAGAACTATGCAACAACAAAGTAAGAAGTTCAATCTCAAGCACACGTTGCTGCCAAATCCTTTCTCCATTCGAAAGACAAGACTGGAGGTCAACCAGGAAGTGCTTCCGACATTGGGTACTCCTTTTCACATTGAAGCAATGTACATATTGCCATCAGCAGAGGAAGTGGTCTATGACAAATACAATAATATATTTTATGATTTAGTAGCTTTGCAGACATATATTGTTCAATTGTTCGAGGTTTCTCAAGAGGAATGCAATGGAGTCTTGAAGTTTGTGCTTCAACTGGATGAGTGCGAGCTAGTGAAAGAGATAAAGGTTGAGCGTGTCACAATAACACTTGTGAATAGAGCATTAGATGAAAGCATTGCTTCAGACGACCCTAGAAACTTTAGCGTGCAATTCGAAAACAATATTTTTTTATTAGCCACATTCAAGGTTTGATATCAACAAGTTTTTGCTTTAAAAAATGGTTAGACATGTTTCATTTGATTGGTTTAGTTTTCCCTTTTAGGTGCCTACAGAGAATTTCGATATTCTTAACTGGGTTTTCCATCAAACAAGTATTCCTGAAGTCATAAGCGAACAGAGAAATGGAAAGACACTCGATGTATTAGGCATGGGTTCATACACAGTAGAGTGGCATATGGCTGGAGATCTCAAAACCCTAAAGTGTATGTACAACATCTCAAAAGGAGCAACAAGTAAAATCCCTTGTTTGTATTGCATGGGAGGAGTCATTGGTCTTGACAAAAGAAATTGGAGGAGAGCACCGGACATGCACTTGCAGGACCTTAACTTTCGCCCAGTGTTGGATATTCCACTATCCAGAGTACATATTTTCACGATGTATGCACTCTGCACAATCATTGAGAAACTTATGTTTCTGTGCATTTGTTTTCTTGGACCACTCGGCTAGCATCAACAAAACAAAGGGCTATATTATCATTCGAAACAGTTTTCTCAGATATGGGCTTGCATGGAGGACATGTGAAAATAGAGCAGGACGAGAAGAGGTCTAAGAATGGTCGAGATGTGCCAAAGAAGTTGTCTATTGGCCGTGTGAAAGCCCGTCTCTTCTTGTTGATGCCAACAAGTGGTAGACAACGCAAAAGCCAAAGTGCTCTAGAAAGGTTGACATTGAGATACAACCGGTGGAGAAACCTACACAATGCAGTGGTTGACCACACAGACAATGGTGCAACAAGGACTCGCAAAGTGAACGTGTGGAAAATTTTGGATTCCATATTCAAGTTTTGTGAGCTCAATACTTGGAGAGATACTAACTATACATTGTTTCAAGACGCTCTGGAGACCTTCCACAGGTCTTTCATAGCTGCATGGACAAATCAACACATAACTCATTACATGGTATATTACTTTATTTGATAAAATTGTGATTATATATTCACATATAAACAATAGGATTGTTTTTTTTTACAGCATATCATATGCAACCACATGCCTTGGTTTGCTAGGCAGTATGGTAGCTTGGCTATATGGTCTACACAAGGTATGGAGAAAACTCACTACCAAGCCTATACTGGCTATTTCAGCCACACTCGTCACGGAGGTGGTGCAAACAAAGCCAACAGTTTGGAGGAACTACATCAATGGACTTATCAAAAACTTATGCATAGAACACACCGAAAGGAATGTGTCAAAGACAGTCAGATTGGCCAAGCAATGAGATTAGCAAGCAAATGACGGAAGAAGGAAATATGGGAGGCATCTTCTGCGGCATCGCGACATGTAGAGTGGCGACTTCAAAAAGAACGCATTGGAAAAACTTGGACAACTCCGACCCAAGTTGTTTGAGACTTCCTAAAGATAGCGCATTGTAACACAATATAATTTTTTGTGCCAAGAGAAGACAACCAGTCACAAAAGTGAGAAACATAATGTACTCATTGTTTTGATAGAAAATGTACTATTTTTTGGCATCGACAATATACATTGGAGCTTCTCTATTCTTCATCTTCGTCAGGAAAAGTTACAAAATATTCTGGCCTTTGTGCCTGCTATGTGTTATTGTCTTCTTCTTGCCTTGGTCTTTTGCAACCTAGTCCTGTAGGTTCGTTTGTCGACAGTACATTTGTCTCCACCTCCACAGCCACAAGAAACATTTCTTCAGTAGGCAGATGCGCAATTGGTTGTTTATTGCGAAACATAGTATGCTTGTCATACTCTAGTAATTGCACAGGGTCAGTGATTTCGCATGCCAAACCATATGCTGCTTGGGTCAAAAAATAGTGACTACGCAAACCATACATTCCTGGCCCTTGGCCAAACATATACAATGCGGCCTTTTTTTCTAAAAGCATTATTTTATCTACGTTCCACCTAATGACGGCCCCTCCTAAATATCTTGAAAGTGTCTTCAATGTCATCAAGGGTAGCTCCGCGTTGTCATTGGAGAAGGACGAATGGAAGACCAAAAAACTCGGATACTTAAGATTCTTTAAGTATTGGCCGAGAGAGGAATTCTTCCCTAAATCTCCCATGCCTCGTCGACGAGGGCGAGGAATGAAGGTATCATCATAGACCACCAACTGCAACAAATTAAAGTTATGAAATGAGATAAGTAGAAACCAAAAAGGTAAGGCAAATAAAAAAAGATTACCTTCTGGTTTTCATCTTCCTCAGTAAGTTCTCATTCCATAGGTTGATGCTGCCCTGACCTCCAGTGGGCGCATTGGAGGTTGAGGCCAAAGATGATGAAGAAGTGCTTGCCTTACCCATTTCTTCAATCCCTAGCTTTTTTTGCACCTCCATGAACTCCTTTTCTGTTGGAAGCGTGCGCTCATACCTAGCAACATCATTGTAAATCATCACAAGTGCACTTGCGGGGTCAACGAACTCATCATCATTTACATGGGCATCTATAACAGAATACTTGTCGTGCTCAGGGTCAATGACAGCATCATCCTCTTCAAGATTCTGTGCCACAATGGCAAGGCAATAGTCCTCTCGAAGGTCAAAAAGCTCCATAATGTCATTAAGCATGACATACTACAAATCACCAATAGGTATGGTAGGTAGAATACAAGTAGGCAAAGCACCCTCCTGAAGCTGGACTCCCTTTGAAACCTGCAAGGCAAGGCTTCCCCGAGACTTGGGCTCTTGACCCTCCCTAGTCTGATCCTCTAGTGAGGCCTCTGCAGCATCCACATGCTCATCCAAAATTAAATGCAAATATAAAATAAAACCTGCATAATATTCAGCCACTCGACACTTGCGGTTATGAAGTTTACACTTGTAGTCTGTTATCTGCAAGTGCACTGGCAGCTTAAGGCAACTCCTAGAAAATATGTGTTTCTTGGAGGAGTCCAAATTGATATCCTTCATGTGAACAAAACGAACTCCTTGTATCTCGACAGTGCCACCAGACGTTTGCTACTGGTAGGTCTGCTCAAAACCTGATAGGTAATGTTGCGCGGAGACAATCCACTCATGCAAAGAAAAATATGGATTAAACATCGGCCTGATCTCTGTCTCGCGCTGCTGAAGCCCAATGTGGTATAGAAAATGAGATAGTTTGTCTTGGGGGGCATCCTCAGAGCAAGGCACTTCCTCCTCTGCTTCAACATTGAAGGGTTCCATAACGGAAATTCAAAAGCGAAGATAGACCAGAGAGAACAACATCCAAACAAAGGGCAAATGGGGGAGCAAGTCATATTTATAGGACTCTTGAGGACAATGATGACATCAATTGACGTGCATCATGGGGCCGACGTGCATCATGCAGTCGCCGTGATGATTACGCCACGTGTCAGCCACCGTGGAACGGTCGCGCCACAACGCGAAACTCGTGCCGCCACAACAGAAAAGAACCGCTATCACGTTTTGGCGCGACAACTTGTTGTCTTGTCATAACGCGATACGGCCAGTCCAGAGTACCCAGGTCCGCCTCCTCGCGTTGTGCCGTGATGCCTTTTTGTCGCGCCACCCGTGCATCATGCAGTCGCCGTGATGATTACGCCACGTGTCAGCCGCCATGGAACGGTCGCGCCACAACGCAAAACTGGTGTCGCCGCTCCACCGCTATCGCGTTTTCGCGTGATAACTTGTTGTCGCGTCATAACGTGATACGGCCAGTCCAAAGTACTTTGGTCCGCCTCCTCGCGTTGTGCCACGACATACCGTTGTTGCTAGGGCAACCCGTTGGGGCGCTTCTTTCCTCGTCGTGCCACACCGCAGATAGGCAGTGCCACTAATTTCGGCACCACCAATATCGCTTGAGTCCCGATGTGCCACGTGGCATGTAATCATTATGCTCGCACGCTTCCCATCATACCTCGCAATGTCATGATTAATGCAGCTGCCTCTTCTCATTATACTTATTCCACTAATATAAACACCCCCTTTTTTTCTCATCGTTTTTTCCGAAGTGTCTCTAGTCACTCTGCGTTTTTACCCACATCCAGATTTTCATATTTCCTCGCATTCTCCTTGTTCAGGTCATGGCCCACACAAAGCAAACAGCAAGGAAGGTTTATCGTGGCCAGTCTGGTCAGCAGGGCCAGGCTAGCTCGTCTACAGTGCAACCGTCAAAATCGTAGGTGATTCCGAGCAAGACCATGCCGCAGTTACGGGCAACAATGCGAAGAAGAAGATACAAGCAGAATAGGAGCGTTCTACTCGAGCTTCGTAAGCTCCAAAATCACATTTCATTGGAAATACCTAAACTACGCGAGATTTGCGAGCAACACAACCTAAATTTCCGGTGGTCTCGAAGTGCAATCGGGTGCTTGCACGAGGCCGCCGAGGATTTTTTTGTAGATCTTTTCCACGACAGCTACATTCTCTCGGTCCACGCCCATAGGACAACAATGATGCTGCGAGACATCAACACACTTCGCCTTCTTAGGTTTAGGTATGACAAAACAATACCGCCTGTCGATATTTCAGACCGAAAGAATGGACAATATTCTTAGAATACCACCTATTGACAAGGTCAAAGTTCATGAGTGTCTACACAAATGCATCGATACAGCACCCGTCTCAACACCGAGTGGGACACAACAGAAGACGATAGTGAAAGATTGGAGCAGTTACACCTTGAGATGATGGAGGAACAAATGGCAGATGCCATCAACGACGCCAACGCTGATGATTTGTCATTGTTGTTTCCCTATTTTCATGTTGGCCTTCCTGTGTAGGGATGCATTCTTTTTTTTCCCTATCACCCCCACGAGATTGCAATTTTACAGAACCGGACGAGGGAACTCACAGACTCAATCATCAATTTCTTGCTTTGGTGCGTGCTATTCTTTTTTTCATAATAAATTCTTTTAATATATTCAATTTTGTATGACACGAATTTCTTTACAGTTTTGTAGTTTCAAATTTGCCTTGGAATACGCAAGATGATGTTGCCATCCTTGACTCGAACCTCTCGGTCGTTTTGACGGCCGAGGATACATCTTTAGTGGAAGTAGTTGACTGGTTCCAGTCAGTGAACATGGAGACGGAAAATTTTTTTGTTCTGGCTTATCATGAAGGGTACGCAATGTTTTCAATAGTGAAATTATTTTATCTTGAACTCTAATTTGTTGTGATGACATATTTTTTGCTTATGTTTATTTGTAACAGATCTCATTGGAGTCTTGTTCTCTTACACCTTGAACGAAACCAGTGCTACCTTGCTAATTCATCCCATGGATTTCATGGTGAAGTACGTAGGTAAGAGGTTTTGTATTTTGTTCGACATCGCATAGAATTTTGTTAAAAGTCGCTTATGAAATTTAATTGTATTTTGCGCAGATCTGTTCGGAAGCTTGTGTCTTCTCTTGAAGCTTTAACGCAAGATCAGATATATGAGAATCTTACGATTATTATTTGCAAAGTACCTAAGCAGAACGATGCCTACTCTTGTGGATGGAGGGTCTTAATCAATGTAGAAATTTTGTTAGGGGTCATGCTTGATGGAAGTCGTAGAAGTGTAAGCATTTGACACTCGTTTACAGATTTGTATCTTAATAAGTTAGTAGCTATGTTAATAAACATGATGTTCTTTACGCAGGTAAGAAATTTGGTAGATTATTCAAAGACTGATGTTTCTTTGTTTAGAAACTGAATGATTGAAAACTTGATCAATTGTGCGACCATGCGTCCAAACGGAGCACGTGATGCTTTTATCCCGCCAGCACCAAGGCCCACGCCTAGGCCTCCACCGACAAGATACCCAGTGTCTGCCACACCAACACAAGCACATATCAATATCTCTCCAGATGCCTCCCCAACCCAAGCTCCCACCAGTTCTCGTCCTGAAGAAACAGCTCCAGAACCCTCAAACCCCCCACCCGGCACCTCTCCTGCTCATGAAGCAGCTCCAGAGCCCCCAAACCCCGCACCCAACACCTCTCCTACTCATGAAGCAGCTCCAAAGCCCCCAAACCCCCAAGTCACCACCTCTCCTCAACCTCAACCAATAGCCCCCACATCACCACACGCACAAGATTAGAAAGAGATTATGAAATGTACTTTTGACAAATTGATTACAAGCTGTGGATCGAAATTTGACTTTTGTTTTGATTATGGTTCAAAGTTTACAAAATGTTGTGTACAGCTTTCCAAAAAAATGGGAGAGTGGGGATCCAATGGTGTTTGGTAATGTAGAGAGCTGCCTTTGTCGAGTAATCTTTGAGAATAGTATTTGAATTATTGTGTACATTTAGTTCACTATTTCAAGTCTGTTGCTGGTAATCTATGCACAAAGAGTCGTATTTTCTTGTCTGTGAGGTACCTGCAATGCAACGTACGCGATAAGACATTGGGACATGAGCACGATAGAAACATCAACGTATAAAAGTAATACATGTAGCTTAGTACCTTTCGCATGCTACACTTGAAAACAAATTTTGAAGACAAATTGAGATCGGACTCATTTAACATATCCTCTCGAACCTGTCTTAAAGTGACATTTGATCTAACCACAACAACTGTAAGCAAATAATTTGAAAACCATATCTCGATGGACATCAAGGGATTAAAAGCATTGTCACTTAAATCTTGATCCATAGCTACCAACTGACCATTCACTCGATGCCACCTCATGTAGTAGAAAGAAACTATAAAATTCTGTGATGCTATCATACACTTGCACACAACCGAGCGCTTGTCAACTTTGCACAAAATGCCTTCAGAATCACTGACATCCCAATTATCATCCAAAAAATCAAGGCAAGTTTGGGATTTTCAGATGAACATGGTTTCTGTTTTTCTAACCTCCTCATCGTGGAAGAAATCTATAAAGACATGTAATGGCATAAATAGACTGACTCGTACTTGCCTGCTTGCAATGTTTGGTCGCAAACACTTCAAAATTTCCTGATGAAGCTTGAGTTTAAGACACTCAGACGTTTCTGAAGTTGGAACTGGCCACTTTGGGGAATCTTGTTGGGGAAGAGGGAAAGGTTTCAAAGTGCCAAATCCATGGACAGAGCAAGGGGCATTGTAAAAGTAGTCGTAAAAGAAAACTCCCCTCTCTGCGAGAGCTCTTCTTGCACTAGTTCTGTACATAAGTTCTCTCACCGAAGCATGAAAAGCATCAAAAATACCAATTATGCACTCAACTGGTTGCCAGTCTTCTTTGTTAGAAAGATAAATATCTGCAAAAACAAAAGATAAGAGAATGGTCACAAGAAATAGTCAACAAAATAACTTGAAGGATCTTTAAAGACTTTTTAGCAATATAGTAGTAACACAGTTTGGTCTATGAGCAGGAAACCCCAAAGGTGACTGTTGTAGTCGTAGTTTGGAGTGCATATATGCATGCTCAATGAGCACTTCTTTTACTATCTTTCCCGTTTGAGACAAGCGAAAATCTTTCACACGTCCTTTGTAGCTGTTGATGAATTCATTTGACATCCGTTTTCTTCTTCTTGTTTGAAGCAGAATCCAACTACCAATGGTGACTGTGGTAGACATCCAGCGACCATGGTCTAAGTCAAAGCTGTTGAATAGTTCCACAGATTTAACAGAGGCGGATGGTCGTCGTGGTCGTCTTCCTTCCATCTCTGCTTCTATTAGCTGCGAAGTGACACTGCGCAAAAATGATAAAAGAAAAGAGGCTCACTAGTTTACACAAGAAGTAGTAGCTTGAAAAGTGTTCATCAAAAGGTGTGCCTCATTGAATGTGAGTTATGGCACATTCGGCGTTCGTCGCCCATGGTAGGGGAATAATTTGCACAAATCATGTCGTATCTTCTTATTCAGATCTTTTTAACAGAAAAAACTATTTTTTGAAAACGCAAAAATTTGAGATAAAAATCAAATAAATTGGAGCTACCGTTGTGGTGACTAAAACTCTATTGGTCGAACAACATTCTCTCTCTAATGCCAAAAAGTCCTTTTTTGAGTCCAAACTTTTCCTAATGTGTGGACATTCACGTGTCAAAACAACCAGGCCAATTTGAGTCCGAATAAGCATGTAAGTCTGGCGGCAATGATCCCCCCTTAGGATAAAAGAAGCCAAGATGTAAAGTGCCACTAAGGTAGCGGAAAATCCTCTTGACAGCCTGCCAATGCTTAGACCCTGGGCTATGCATAAATTTGCTGACCTGTGAGACTGCAAACTGAATATCCGGCCTCGTGTTGCATACATAAATGAGGCAGCCAACAGCAGTTTGATAAAGAGTGAGATCAGCAAGATCGCCAGCATCATGTAGACTCAACTTCAAACCTGTTTCCATGGGAGTGGCAATAGGTTTTCAATTTTCAAGTCCAAACTTATATAGCAATGTCTCTATGTAACTTTTCTGACACAAGGCAATACCACCATCACACTGCTTAAACTGTATACCCAAGCAATGATGCAACAGCCCCAAATCTTTCATTTTGAAAGTAGCATTCAAATCAGCCTTAAATTCAGCAATATGTCTCTCATTTGGTCCAGTGATCAACATATCATCTACATAAAGAACCACAATGAGAAGTACATCATCTTCTTGTGCTTTCTGTTGGACTGTTACAAAAGCCTCGTTTAACCAAATGAGTGTCAGCTTTCTCATACCAAGCACGAGGAGATTGCTTCAACCCATACAAAGCCTTCTTACATCTTCACACTTTGTCCTCTTGTCCTTTTATGACAAAACCGCGAGGCTGCGTTACATAAACATCCTCAAATATGTCACCATTCAAGAAAGCAGTAACAATGTCTGATTGATGTACATCCCAACCAAAATGAGCTACCAATGCACATAGAAAACGCACAGTAGTCATACGACAAGTGGGAGCAAAAGTCTCTTCATAATTAATGCCTTTTTGACGTGCATAACCCTTTGCAACAAGTCGAGCCTTATCGCGATCAATCTCACCATCCGGCTTGCGTTTCAACTTGTAAACCCACTTTGTACCAATGGCCTTTTTGCCAGGAGACAAATCACATAAAGTCCATGTGTCATTTTCTATAAGTGCATCATATTCTGATTGCATGGCAGCCATCCAATTTTTTGAATTCTGTGCTTCATCAAAAGACAGAGGCTCCTCAACATCATGTAAGCTAGACACAGCCAAAGCATAACGATCTGATGCATAAGATGCATGGCGAGAGCCTGAACGAGTACGACTAGACAAAGGTGCATCCAATTTACTGTCACGCAAAGTGTGCACTAGCCATTTTGGCATACCTCTAGCCTGCTCATTTTCAGCCCTTTCCTCATCAAGTACAGCATGTACATCTCCATCAGTAATAGGCTGATCTGTAACATTTTCAGAAACCCCCATAGGCTGTACATTTGCCTCATTAGAAATTACATTTGTATTTCCACCACTGAAAAGAGGCAACAAAGTGTCATAAATGTCATGTGAGCTTAGATTACTGTCTCTAGTACATGACAGCAAGGGCTGAACAGAATCTTCCACAAACACTACATCCCATGAAACCAGAATACGCTTTGTTTGCGGATGATACAACCTATAACCTTTTCTTTCAGCACTATAGCCAACAAAAATACATTTGACAGCCTTATCATCCAATTTTCTGCGTTGCACTTGTGGCACCAAAGCATATGCCAAATAGCCAAAAACACACATGTGCTCAATAGAAGGCTTTCTATCATGCCATGATTCATATGGAGTAATAGACTGCAAAGCTTTCGTAGGACACAGGTTAAGTACATAAGTGGCACACATGATGGCCTCACGCCAAAAAGATTGCGGCAAAGCTTGACTTTTGACCATACTTCGTGCCATTTCCGTTAGTGACCTGTTTTTCCTCTCAGCAACACCATTTTGCTAAGGTGTATAAGGCATTGTACATTGGTGTTTTATCCCACAACTAGCCAGAAATGCATTAAATTCATGAGACATATACTCCCCCTCTCGATCGGAACGGAGGGTGCCCATAGTACATTTTGAGACATTTTCAGGCCTAGCCAGAAATTGTTTGAAGCACATGAAAACTTTGGACTTCGCTTTAAGCAGAAATACCCATGCATGCTTGGAGTAATCATCAATGAAAGTCACTAAGTAAAGGTAATTCCCCAAGGATGGAGTTTGCATCGGCCCACAAACATCACTATGCACAAGCTGCAACCTGCATGTGGACCGAACTGAACCATCCTTTGGAAACTTAGAGCGCTGCATCTTACCCAAAATACAGCCCTCACAAACATGTTTGACAGGTGCTTCAAGAGGCGGCAAAGAAGCAACCATATCAGATTTCTGCAAACGCAGCAAACTGGCAAAATTCAGATGACCAAAACGTGCATGCCAAAGTTTTGCATCTGAAATAGCCCTTGAATCTGCAACAACATTTGCGAAATTTTTCCCACACTTGTCATGCAAAGTGAGCTTATACAGCCCACGGCACAAAAGGCCAGATGCAACAATTTCATCACCAAAACTGAGATCATGAACTGTACATCTGTCATCCATAAATTTGACTACAAGTCCAAGTCTAGCAAGTGCGGACACAAACAAGAGATTCTTCTTGATCCCAGGTACATAAAGTGCATCAACAAGTGTGAAAGAACTGCCATTAGCAGCAGTAAGCACAATCTTTCCAACTCCTTGAACCGGATAAGAGACGTTGTTGGCACAAGTGACTGATTTCCCATGAGGGATAGACTTGAGAGAGGTAAACAATTCACGATGTGAGGTAATGTGCTTTGTAGCACCACTGTCGAAATACCACACATGTGAATCTGCAGCAACTGACAAGCATGCATCATGGACAACAGGATTGTAAGTGCACTTTGCGCTAAAAGCCCATTCTACATCAACATCAGCAACACAGTCTCCTTTCACAAAAGACTCAACCAATGGCTGCATTTGTAGTGGAACCAACATTTGCAGTGGAACCACCCTCTTTCTTCTTAGCCTCTTTGGCCTTCAACTTAGGACACGACTTGATCAAGTGATCATTAGCTTTACAATAATGGCAACGCATCTTCTTTTTGCCCTTATCACCAGAATTTCCAGACGAATTGCTACCAACAGAAGCATTAGGAACATAAGTATTGCCACTCCCAGCAGAACCATAAGAAGTGGATGCATTGCTGTTACCACCCTTTCTTTGAGAAGCAATAAAAGCATGTTCAACTGCACGCTGTCTAGTCTTGTTTTTTGTGGAAAGTGACTCTTGCAACAGCAATGTGCATAATGCATCAAACTTGACAACTTCAGGATTTCCTTGGGTCATCAGTCTCCAAGTACTAGCAAAAGTCTGGTAAGAATCTGGTAAGGCATTAAGAACAGTCTGCACAAGGGAACTGTTTGAAACAACTTCAATTGCAGAAATAAGTTTCTCATTGATATCCTTGACACTAGCAAGGATAGTGTCCATATCATCTTCCTCATGCATAATCTTCGACTCCAGCTCTTTACGCAGCAAAGCAATTTTAGCCTCATTGGGACTTGGATAAAGACCAGCCAAAATATCCCAAGCCTATTTTGTAGATTTTGCTAAACAGATGTGAGGAACAATGGTGCGCTTCACAGAAAACGCAATCAATGCATGAGCATGTTTGGCGGCTAAGTCAACAATGGCCAAGCGGACCAATCAAAGATGCTATTTACTATTTTTAGTAAATGCTAACGAGGCTAGATGATGTGGATGCGAAGTAAAGATGAAGATGAAGCAAATACAAGCAACAGATGCAGAGAAGAGTTGGAATTGATGACTATCTATGGAGTTACGGTCACAATTGACGGTCACTTAAGTTTTAGGATTTTGCATCAAATGACCGCAAATGCGGGTTGTAATTATGTTTTGGGCTCATCAAGAGTTCCAAGTTGTAAACATTGAGCTATATTTAGATCTTAGGCAGTGCAGATAGCATATTAAGTGAGTTTGGCCATTTGGGTGCCCGGCCACTTCTAAAAAGCCTAGAGACTATATAACTCAAATCACACAATGTGAAAGGGGATTCTTACTCACTTGAGATAAGCTTGGTGAAGAAGGAGATGGCTATGGAGTTCTTGAGCTTTCTACGCGCGTACATGGACGATTCGGCCCCATGCCAATAGCTAAACTCTAACCTCTTCTCTCTCATTTGCTCATGGTGTAATCAATGCTTGATTAATCAAAGATTAGTGGTTGATTTGTTGATTAATCTCTCTCTTTTTTCATATTTCCCTCTTGTTTAAGCATGTTACTAAGTGTGTGTAGGCTTGTGTAGAGTGTTGGTGCCCGGTGTGGTCATTCTATGCTATTCTATGCTCAATGTGTGTTTGATTAGAGTTGGATTAGTGATTGATTAGAGATTAGTGTGTGATTAAGATTGTGTGTGAGAGATTAGGCCGAATGGTAGAGTAAGTAGTGTGCTCACTCCTCGTAGCAACATCTTACCCGCTCCGTAGCTTTGTTTGTGTGTAGGTTTCACCTTCTAATCCTCCATTTGGCACGCACAAGCCACTTGTGTGTTTCCATGCCCTGGCCGGATCCTACTCCTCGAATTGACATTATGTTGATGTCCTCACTATGCTAGGATGACGTCCCAACATTGGCACCATTGCCGGGGACGAAAACCTTAGGTAGGTGACCGAGACTAGTCCTTGAGGATAGGGATTCTTTGGCTTGCCAAGAGTCTAGTTTTACATTTAGATAGGATCAGAGGGTGGAGGACTCTCTAGGTCTTAGAGGGAGTCTAGGGAGCGTGTGTTTGGCCTAGATCCTTCGACTTAGGTAGAATTAGGTAGACTTAGGTAGATTTTTAGTTCTTAGTTGAGTTGAAGAGTAGGAGTTGGAGTGGTAGAAGCGGTGAGACGAGAGCTTGAGAGTCCGGAGAGGCCAGAAAGCAACCAAAACACCATTATCACCATTTCACATGAGGAGTAGGAGTAGAGTAAGTAGGACATCATGATTTAGGATCTAGAGCATGTCATGCATGTATACTTGCTTGTTAGAGTCATCACAAGGTTGTAAAAGACGCAAAAAGACGCAAAAGTGTGTTTGAGAGCTGAAGTGACGTCTAAAAGTTATTGTGAGTGTTTCTGATAGAGCTGTAGAGCATCAGGAGCATTTCTGTCAGGAAAAAAATTTAATTTTAAGCCAGGAGACATCCTACGCGTAGGATGTCTACAAGCTAATCTCGTGGTTTTTGGAATTTTGAGTTGACCAGTGTGTTCAGAAGGTAGGTTTTATCCTATTTTTACCTGGAAAGTGGAAATTTGACCATATCTTGACAGGATAAGGCCAGATAGACTGAAATTGCCAGACATCCTACCCAAATTATGCCAAGGCATTATTTTAAGACCAAAATCATAGGATGACTGCATGAGCATGATCTCCATGATATATTGAGTGACTGAGAGAGGTTTCATCTCATTTGGGTGAGAAAATTGGGTTCTAAGCAGACTTTAGCACTTTTGACTTAAAAAGGCTAGAACAGGTAAAATTGGGGACTTTTGAAATCCAAACCAAAATCTAAGCATACCACTGGGTTGCTGACATCAAGTGGAAGCTATGGGTCAAGTCTAGGGGCAAAAAGGCCAAAAAGACATCCTACGCGTAGGATGTTATCTGTGTGATTTTGCACTCCAAACTTAATTTTGAGCATACCAAAGTGATCAGCACCTCAAGGGGAGCCTGTGCTTTGCATTTGAAGCCATTCTGGGCACAAAGACATCCTACTAAAGCAAGAAATTGAAGCCAGATACTGACTGTGGGCATAGCAAGGTGTTGTATAGCCTGAGGCAAGCCTCCTAGTCAATTTTGGTCCAAATTGGAGTTGATTAGACTGATCAAGATCAGCAGCAGGCTGTCGAAACAAATTTCTGATCCATTGACCAGCCTATAGGTATCCAAATCAAAAAGTAAAAACAGTTGTGGACTCAGCACATCAAGGGGAATCCATAGTGCAAGAATCCAGGCAAAACAGAGCAGGAGACATCTTACGCGTAGGATGTCTACTGGGGCTTAGTGAAAGGAAAAGTTGACTAAGCTTAGACAGTGAGGTTCCATTTGGCTTAAGGGTTCCAGAACTTCTTTCAGAAGTGAAATTGGACCTTGTTTGACCTTTTGACGGAGCAAAGACTGAATTCAGACTTTTCACGTAAATTGATCAACATCCGAGGGAAGTATAGTTCTAGATTAGCAAGCCTAATCCAGAACATCAGCAATGTATAAAATATAGTAGTGGTTGAGGTTAACTCTCCAGTTATACCAATCATTACTAAGATAACCTCTAGCAGTTAAATGCTTTGATTCGATGGCGAAATTAAACGCTTGTGTACAGGTATATTCAGCAGCAAAACAAGAAGTTGTTAAGAGACTGATCCTTTGCCAGGTGAGTGGTTAGATTTGTAATAAGTTGCAGTGATAAGTTTGATGAATTTAAGATCAGGAAGATACATTTTTAGAGACCAGAAGGTAGCAGGTGACCAAGGTAGCTTAGTGTCCACCGAAGAGAGTGTAACTCAGGCAAGGCTAGATCCACTAGCACCGATTATTGAGGAGGGTAGTGATACTGACACTTCATCAGACAAATCCTTCTTCATGATGGGTAGTCAACAGCCAGGAGGTTTTACCTATGACAGGAAAATGCCAGGAGGAAGCACCTCCCTAAATCCTTTGAATGATTCTAAGTTCACTGTGATCTTCTTAGAAGGAACAAACTCAAGGGGAGCCCTAGTTTATTCTGACTATCGAGGACGCAAGTGTATTTGTATTGAAGAAAGATGATGGAGTCTATGATGATGGAGATAGATTTCGAGACGAAAAGGGGAACCACTATCTGATAGTTAGTAACCCTGAAGATTACAACAGATATGGAGATAACGTGGCAAAGGGGAAAATGGTTTCAGAAACTCAAGAACCACCTCGAAACATTGATCGACCTGGAGCAATTTTTATGTATGATAAGAAAACAACTAGGGTTTCAACTTATAATGAGAATGTGGGAATTTACAAGTATGAGAGTGAGGGAATAGTCTCTTACTTTCTTTGCAAAGAACCATACCCAAACGAGTTAAGCAAAGATAAGGTTTTTTACTTATTCTCTTATGAAACTGCAATGGGGAAGGATATAGTTTTTGTTGATAGGTACGAGCGAGAATACCAACGTATTCTCCCAAAGGAGGTAGAAAAGGCAACAGTTCCAGGAGCATCAACATATGCCCCCGATGAAGTGCCAAGAGCCATCTACACCCCTAGAAAGTCTACAAATCCCTTTTCAGAGGAGTATGACACGACCTCACATTCTACCCGACCGCAGACATTCAACAATCAAAACCAACCAGCAACTCAGCCATCATTGCAGGCATGGCTTTGACAGATTGCAACATTGGAACAGGACTGAAATCGAGATAGTTATCAAGCCCCACGAGGGCTAAGGGATTTACAAGAACCACCACTCCACTCAAGGTATCAAGGAGAGAGTAAACCAAAGACTCAAGGGTCAATAGAGCCTAGAAGACCACCCATAGAACGAGTTCGGAGAGATGAACCATCTCTTGCAAGAAATGTTAGAAATTATGGCTTAGGAGCACCACTCGGAGAGGAACCAGCCTACTACAGAAGACCAGAGGAGGTATATCGGCTAGGACGTGGAGATCTAATGATGAGATTTGTAGACCATCATAGAATTAGACCTTCTCAAGTGCAAAAATGGGTAAACAAGAAATACACGGGAAACAGAGATCCAAGAGATCATGTAGCAGCCTTTGTGCGTGTAATAAGAGCAGAAGAGGTGTTAGACTTCCCTACCCCATTTGCAAGGTTTGGACTAACCCTAGAAGATGACGCTGCTACTTGGTTTGACTCTGTGGAGCGTAGAGACTTTGAGTCTATGGAGGAAGTGTTTGACGAGTTTATTGAGGAATTCTCACAAAGGGGGGTAGCTCATAATACCGTCTCACAAATCCATAAATTCAAACAGAAAGACGGAGAATCTGTGCAAAAGACAACCCTAAGACTAAAAAGGTATGTTAAGTTCTGCCCTGTGGAAGAACTGCCAACTCAGTCCAGACTTATGCTTATATTTATCCAAAGACTAAGGAATGCAGATCTCCAGAAGGACTTACATATGAAGAGGAGCACGACGTTGAATGAGTTAACCAAGGAGGCTCTTTACCTTGTGGACAATTGTGCGGTCTACAAAGAGGGTGAGTTCAAGGATCTTGACAACGATTCATCCTCACAACAAAGTGGAAGCAAGTCTTCTAAGACAGCACCGAAAGGAGAAGTAGCTGTATCCAGGAGCATCTTGTAGAAGAAGTGCTAAAAAAAAATTAACTTGTACGCCAAACCCTAGGCTAAACAGCCCAAGTGGTGTGCTATTGAACAAAAATGGACAAACCATGGGACGGAGGAATGTTATTATAACAAGGGATATGTGAGAGAGAGACCTTACACTCCCCAAGCTCATGTAGCTTCTCCTCAAGTTCAACCGATGCCTAGGTATCAAGCAGGTAACCTACCAGGACCTGTAGGCGTAGAAAGACCACAATCAATATTGGGGCAACAACCACCCCTCCCAGGATTACGACCAGTTGGCATAAGATACACACCAACAATAACTGAATCAGAAGAGAAGGCTTTGGTGCCTATGCATGCATATTATGAAGATCCCAATGGATATACGACAAACCCTACCTATTATCCACCGGAAGAACCCTCAACACCAAAACCATGGAGCATGATGGGAGGTGCAGGACCACCTACAGCTGTACAGGCAGCAGGAGAAGGAAGATATAGCTTAGCCAACGGAGGCATGGGCGGACAAAGACATGCATACCAACAAAGAGGAGCTCAAGGATCACCTCAACAGCCTAAAGGACCCTGCTACAAGTGTGGTGGAGACCATTGGCTAAGAGACTGTCCTCATGATGAAATCATTAGAGTCAACGCATATTGCACCGAGTGTGGAGTTACTCATTTGATTCCTGATTGCCCTAAGAACCCGAGCAAAGGAGCAAAAACTACCTTGAACATGCTGGAAGTCATGCCTTCTAGTGGAGGGTCAGAAAACGAGACAATCATACCTATTCAGGCAGTGACACGAGCCCAAGCTCAAAGAATGACGAACGAACCCATAATTGAAGAGCCAAAAATCGATGCCCCAAGTTCAGAAACGAAAAATCAAAGAAGCACTTGGAAAGCTAGAAAGGCCCGTATGAAAGCCAGGAAAGAACGAGAGCAAACTGCTCTATCCGAGGAGTTAAAACACACAAAGGATAGATTAGAACGGTTAGAGGATCTAGCTAGCCTAAGCTCACACACTGCGACAACCATAGCACCCAAGGAAATAGCAGAACCCAAAAGTGCAGGATCAGGAGGATCAGTATTGGCAGACAAGATAAATGAGCAGTTAGATGCACTTCTAAAAGCTTATGAAGCCAGACTCAAAAAGAACCAAACCCAAGATCAAAGATGGATTACTTATCCATATGCTGAAATAGAAAAACAGAGGTTGGAAATGTGTAGAAAGATGATTGAAACAACTCAATCTTTGATAGAAAACCCGCTTGGTAAACCTGCAAATGGGCATGAAGTACCATCTCCAACCCCTATCAAACCAACTTTAGAGGAACAAGTAGAAACGAAGGAAAGACTCACGAAAGCCTATGAGTCTAGGGGAGAGCCTATCATAGTGCCAAATACAACAGATGAGGCAAGTGACGGGTTCCAGCCTAAAACATTGGCAGAAATGGGTAAGGGTTGTAACGGTCTAGATGATCTGTGGAAGCAAATCCGTGAGGCCAATGAAGCTAACAGGGTGAGTTACCACATGAATAGCAGGGGAAAAGAGAAGAATGAGATCTTACCTCCTATTGAAGAATTTGAGGCAAGGTCACAAGTGAACTTTGATATACATTCACAAGGGGGAGACAGGGATCAATTAGTTCGGGGCACAGCCAACCAGACTCGCTGAAAACTCTACCCTCTTACCTAGGAGAGTATGAAGCCAAGTCTGAGGTGAGACCAATCCCATCTCAAATACTTTCTTCTAACAAAGTGATTGATTCACAAGGGTTGATTGAGTTATTGTCCACCCCGGTGGCATGCACAATCACATTAGCCGAACTCCTAAGGTTACGACCAAACATGTGGACCACAATAGGAAAATGCCTAGAAAAATTTGGAGTGAAAGACCCCACCTCGAAGCTTCAGGAAAGGATCAGAGAATTGGACAGGCCTCAACTAAACACTAGGCCAGTACCTTTAAACAAGGTTGGAGAGTATTGTGAGGGAGAAGATGGAAACACCACGCTACCAGTAGAATTCCAAGGAGTAGTTTCCAAAGCTATTCTTGATAGTGGAGCGGGAGTTGCTATCGCCACCAAGGAAATCTGGAAAAAATGGGGAAAACCAGCTTTGAGAGCTACCAGAATGAAATTGCAATTGGCAGATGGGTTTATGGAGAAGCCTCTAGAACTCTTAGAAAAAGTGATTGTCACTTCGTGCGAAATCGAGTATGAGCATACATTTGTAATAGTCGATTTCGACAAAAAGAACAATTACGAGATCATCTTGGGAAGACAATTCATGAGACAATTAAAGATGGTCCAGGATTGGGGTTACGACCACATATACCTCAGACATGGCCAGACAACAACCAAAATACACCTGAAAGACCATAATTACAAGGATGTGAACCAGACACCAGTGGAAGAGTTTGATTTAGCTACATTGGCAGGATCGGAACTCCCAACATGGTTAGGACAACAAAAAGAGCTATGGATGTGCGGAGCTTCACATTGTGGAAGCTTAAAAAGAGAGGAATGTGTCTTAGAAAGAACGATTGAGGACAAGGAGTATATTCCAAAACCTTTTCCTGAAGATACCTTAGAACCTCTGGAATGGAAACACATACTAGCAACATTGGATGTTTGTACCATTACAGATAGTCCAACAACAAAATTTTGCGATAAGGATGGCTATGATGTGCTACCTTATTACATGGTAAGCCTTATACCAGGAGGAGATGAGATGGTAGAACCACCAGAACAAGAAGAGTTTTATAACTCCTCTGAACATCTGGAGGTAAATAACGATGCAGATAATGAGTTTTCAGACAACTCAAGTGAGCGTGGGGAGAAAACAGAGAATATCAAGTTTTATGATTTTGCTAATCAGCACCCTAGACGCCAGGAACACTATAGGAGAAAACGAGCAGGAAACAAAGTGAGAGAGAACCTGATGCCCAGGATAAAAGATAAAACTCACTATCTGATGCTTGTCAAAGCAGAGGATTGTGTAAAAGATCAAGTATCAGGACGATTCTCAAAAATTCAAAGGAAAAGAACGCGAGAGGAAATAAGACAAGTACGGAAAGCTAAAACCGAAACAAAAGCACAAAAAGAGCAAAAATAAAAAAAAGAAACAATGAAAGACCAAGAGTGGACCAAACTGGAGCGTAAACAGAAATACCAAGAACTGAAACGGTCTTTACGAGACGTATGGACTACTGAGGAAGATAGTGACGGAAAAGGGGAGTCAGAAAAGGGAAACATGAATGTACCATCACACTATCGGAAATTCACCATCCAGAACAGAAAAATCATAATGACACCACCAGCCAGGGAAAGAACAAACCAGGAATCTTATGATGGGCCGGAAAATGCTAAACGGATAGACCTCGCTGAATTAGGTGAAGAGCCTTAGCCGGTCTATATAGCAACTGATTTAGAGCCTGAAGAAGAAGAACTGCTAACACAAATTCTCAAGAAGTATAAAGATATGTTTGCATGGTCCTACAAAGACCTCAAAGGAGTTGATCCATCGATATGTCAACGTACAATTCCTTTGAAATCAGATGCCAAACCTAGCAAACAACGTCCTTATACATATAATGACACATTTGCTAAACGAATAAAAGAGGAGATTGACAAGCTGATGGATGCCGAATTCATCTATGAAATAGAGCATACAGATTGGGTGTCACCCATTGTGGTAGTCCCCAAGAAGAACAGAAAACTACGAGTTTGTGTAAACCTCAAAAAGGTAAATGCAGCCACCATAAGGGAAAATTACCCCTTGCCAATCACAGAACATGTACTTGAGAGGGTGGCCGAGAAGCGAGCTTATTCCTTTCTAGATGGGTTTTCAGGGTATAACTAACTGGCAATTGCAATAGAGGATCAACACAAAACAGCGTTTGCCACAGAATGGGGAATTTATGCGTATCGAGTTATGCCTTTCGGCTTAACTAATGCCCCAGCTACCTTTCAAAGGTTAATGACGCACGCGTTCAAAGAATACCTGATAATATTCTTAGAAATATACATGGATGATCTTTGTGTACACTCTCTTCTGCGAGAGGAACATATTGACCATTTGCAAAAGGTATTTGAAAAATGCAGAACATATCGAATCTGTCTTAACCCGAAAAAGTGTATTTTTATGGTTAGGCAAGGCCGCATCTTAGGACACATTGTCTCCAGAAATGGCATAACCACTGACCTAGACAAAATCAAGGTCATAGTAGACCTGCCCAGGCCTACTAATGCAAAACAAGTGCAATCCTTCATGGGACACTGCGGGTATTATCAAAGATTCATATATATGTATGCAGTCATCGCACAACCTTTGTATCGTTTGTTAGTCAATTTCGACTGGACCAAGGAGTGTGAAACTTCATTCCAAAAGCTGAAGGAAAACCTTGTATCAACACCTGTACTTAAAGCACCGAATTGGGAAAAAATATTCCATGTTCACATTGATGCTTCTGCATATGCAATCGGGAGTATTCTGGCTCAACCTGGAGACGAAACAATGGAGTTTCCAGTTTGTTATGCAAGCCGACAGTTAAAAAATGCGGAAAAGAACTACACAACCACCAAAAGGGAGGGGTTAGGAATGGTTTATGTTGTAAAGCAATTTCGGTATTATTTGCTCGCAAACAAATTTGTGTTCTTTACAGATCATCAAGCTCTTTTGTATCTGGTGAATAAGCCATGCAATACCGGGAGGATTGTACGTTGTTTTATTATATTGCTAGAGTTTGATTTCATAGTGGTAGTCAAAAAGGGTAAAACTCATCTACGGGCGGACCATGTTTCAAGGATACACAACGGGGAAGCTCATGAAGGAGTAGATGATGACATACCAGATGCTTATCTTTTCAATATTGAAATGATACCCAAATGGTCTCAGGAAATTGTTAGCATTCTTTCCTTTGGTGGTAGGTTCAATAACACATAAGACCGGATCCAAAAAACAAACAATTCGACAAACAAAAAACTTCCAGTTGATTGCAAGACGGCTGTATCATCTAGAATTGGACCAACTTCTACGATTATGTATAAATCCGGAGAAATTCGAGTGTTATCTAGAAGAAGCGCATGTCCAGGATTGTGCATTTCATTGTTCAACAGTGAAAACACACCAGAGACTGAAACGGTTAGGGATTTATTGGCCAACTATGTACGCAGACACACATGATTATGTTACCAATTGTACTATATATAGTGCCAAACGACCAGTGGATCACGCGACATTGTTTCAGGTAAACATTGCACCTGCATGGAGTCAATATATCATTGATTTCTTAACCACAAGGACGTTTCCTGAAAACATAACAAGAGCACGAAAAAGGGCTATAGAGCTGGAGGCTCGTGACTTTCAGTTAATTGGGAACCAACTCTATAAGTGAGGAAAGGACAATCAACTTAGAATCTGTGCAAGTGAAAGTGAATACCTGCTGATTCTAGAACATGCACATAGCGGAATAAGTGGAGGCCATTTTTCAGGCGATAAGATGGCAAAAATTGTCTTAACCGCAGGAATATGGTGGCCTACATTACATATGGACGCTGAAGAGTTTGTAAAGCATTGTGATGCATGTCAGCGCACCAAGGTGCCGATAAAGAGAGATGAGATGCCACTACGGCCAATGATGGGAGCAAAGGAATTTGCAAAATGGGGCATTGATGTTGTGGGACCTATTTCACCCTGCATATCGCACCCATACCCAATATATCATTGTGGCTACGGACTATCTCACGAAATGGGCAGAAGCCAAGGCAACACAAAAAGCAGATGCACGAACCACTGCACAATTTTTGTATGAAAATGTCTTTGTACAATACGGTTTACCAATAGAAATTGTCAATGATCGAGGAACACATTTTCTTAATGAAGTAATTGAATACCTGCTCGAGGAATTCATGGTCATACATAGGAAATCTACTCCATATCATCCACAAGCAAATGGACAAGCTGAGGCCACAAATAAAACACTATGCACGGTTCTCACTAAAATTGTATCAGAGTCAAGAATAGATTGGGATCAGCAGCTACACTCAACACTATGGGCATACAGGGTAGCTTACAAAACATCGATAGGAGCAACACCATATAACATGGTGTTTGGCCTAAATGCTATATTACCCATAGAGTTTTTAATTCCAACTCTACAAGTAGCGAAAAGCTTAGAATGGACATGGCATGAGCTCTCTTCAAGAATAGATGATCTTGAAAAGCTAGATGAACTCCGCTTGAGAGCTGTAGCTTCGATCTATGCTAAAAAAAGAAGACAAAAGGAGTTTTTTGACAAGCATGTGCGTACGAAAGAGTTCAAAACAGGTGATTATGTACTTGTTTATACCTTGAAGCAACATGCCAAGAAAATTAAAAAGCGAGGAATGGGACCCTTTGTGATTAGTGACCTACCATAAAGCGGAGTTTTCAAGCTTGCTACATTAGCAGGTAAAGAAATGTCAAATTGGATTAGTGGGTGTCGATTGAAGAAATATCATTTACCACTAACACTAGATATGCTTCAACGAATCCATCAAGGAAAACAACGAATGAAGGAGAAACAGAGGGTACGAGAAGAAGCTCAAGCAGAAGCAAAAGAACGCATTGCAAAAAGAAGGCTTCTAAGACGACGACAACAATGTGGAGCACCATTGCGAATCAATGCCATTCGACTAACGAAGTTTGATGAAGACACAGTGGAGCCAATAATTGCAGTCAAAGTGGGTAGCAATCAAGTTGAATCGACGGCATTGCTTGATTCGGGAACTCAAGCAAATTTGATCTCTGACAGATTATACAAACAGCTCAAGTCCACAGGTCAACTTCATTCTACTCCACAAGTGCTGGAAAGTAGTACATCACATTCGCTAAAACATTGGGATGGATTATATTGCATGTACAAGTACATCAATATATTTACCCACACAAGTTTTATGTGGTGACGGATGAAAGCACACAACACCCCATGTTGTTGGGACAACCTTGGCAAAAAGAGTACAATGTATAGATAGATTGGACTACGAATGCAGTCAAAATTCAGCATGCACAAGAACAACAGGTGGTAACCTTTGCTCAGCAACCCCGGAAGAATCAGCTGCCAGCAATTCAATCACTGGATAAAAAGCCGAAAGAAAGGATGCCACTAAAGAACAACATGATACCCAAGGCTAACAAACAGGGAACTGCCAACCATGCTCACTACAAGCATAAAAAGTCACCGACCGCAGTGCGAAGATCAGAGTTAGTAACACGAGCAAAACAAGTATGGGTGCGGAAGGATAGCAGTGACATGGCAGACAAACCACAATACGACGGAAGAATTCAACAGAGACAGGTAGTTCAACCAAAACCCAAGGGAATAAAACAGATATGGATCCCAAAGAAAATGCTCAGCAACAACTCAAATGCGACTCGCATTTGGATACCGAAATCGGAGCAAAAGGAACTTCCTTCAGTACAAGCAATATCGGAAGGAGAACAACTGCATTTGCAATCGGCAAAACAACTTATGTGGATGCCAATCAGCAACAAAACAATGGCAACCAATGCAGTAGCAATAAACCTACAAAAACTGCCAAAGACAAGCTACCAATGGAAAGCAAAAGAGATAAGGTCTACGGCCATTCCGGCCAAGCCAATTCTCTCCAAGGAGACAACTACGGCCATATCAACAGTAGCAACAAAGCAAGCGACTTTTGCAAGAAAGACAATCAAACAAAGAGTAGTAGAGTTACAGCTTTTACTTGCAAAGAAAACAGGAAACCTCAACGGCGAATGCCAATAAGCATCTCGCTTATACCCTTCTCTTGCACAACATTAATTTTTCCATGCATTGACCGAGTATGCATACAATAGGGCCACATTACACGGCCAAGCATTAGCACAATTTTTTCAACCTATGCACGGCACATACTCCGAGGCGATACCCTGTCGTCCGGGAGGACTCCGGCTAGGAGGGGGGGAGGCATTCTCAAATGCGGACCCAATGGCAGAAAGAGCAAAAAAGGGCATGATTAATGACTATTTTTAAGGGTTGTTGTTTGATTGCGAGATTTTCTGGACTAACCCAAGTACATATGCCCTTATACAGCATGAATCTACAAGTATATGGGGCCAAACGCCAAATCAAGCCCCTAGGTGTTTGTATATAAGTAAAAATAGCCATTTTTCGAGCAAAATATTGGTAAAACGGAGAAATCCGGCCATAAAAATTGCATGTGATTGTATATAATGTTTTGCGGTGATGTTTTTGATTTATTATGATTTTTGGGGATTTTTGGGGTTTGATTTTCTATTTTTCTTTTAATTTTGCTAATTTTCGGCAGAAAAACTTCAAAAATACAAAAAGCAGGTGAAAAGCAGTCGTAATGATAAACAAAAAATATGGGGATGATCAGTGACTATAGGACAACCTATGGTACAGTGGGGGTGCAATTATGAGACTAGAACGGAAAGCGTGTTTTTGCCAGATTTTGACCGAAATGCCAAATTTCTAGTAAACAGGGCAAATGAAGTCCAAATCAAGAAATTTTTGAGCCTAAACCGCATCTTGCAAGAAGTTGGGAGCACATGTCAAATTTCATGAAAAGTGGTTGGGGGACCCCCATTATAAGAAATTTTCACTTCATTTTAAGCTCATTTCCACTATTTACCTTTGAGAGAGAGCTTCTGCCACCTAGAGCAAACGGAGCTTCCAGCAGCTTCTACGACGTGCACGACTACCCGACGGGCTTTAGACATGAGAGGGAGGCTCACCACCTTGAGCTTTTCGCGCATGTTTGTCGTTTTGTCGCGAAAACTAGCGTAAGGTTCACAAAGAAAGCGGACAGTAGAGACCTACAAGTAGAAGTGGCCACCTAACGGCTAACCCAAAAGCAATGAGACTTCATCGGCAGCTTACCCTAGCATAGGAGACCAATCGTGGATGTCCAAAGGCAGTAGAAAACCATCGGGAATAACCCGAATTCCTAGAACCCCGTAAGAGGCCACCAAATGGGAAATCGGCGGAGAGGCGCCCAAATGCTACCAAAATTCATGGGTAGGAGCATCTTGACATGCTCGACAAGTCTATGTAGCCCACATGACCAAAAGGTGACCCGAAGCGGCACTAAACTTCAGAAACGGCATCAGACACACAAAACGTCAAATAGCTCTCGCGGCCAAACCGCATGTCCGTTTGCCACCAAACTTCACGAGCGGCTTTCTTAAACCATCAACAACCAAGACCTATGGTGGTAGACCACCACAAGTCATCGAAGACATGTAAACGCAACCACGGGTGCTTCTAGAGTGACAAATTGCCAAATGGAGCTCCGGTGAAGCCAAAGTCGACAAAAACCATACGGCAAGGATCCCCAAGGGATCAGGAAGCTATGGAGACCAACATCAAGAAATTTCATCGCCGAAAAGCACTCCAAAAGTCAGAAAATGGCTCGGAGGCTTTGAAATCCACACAGGGAGTTACTTTCTATCCATTTGACTTTTTTGTTGAAATTAGGCTTAAAAGGGACTCAGGGGGACTAAGGGCAGGCACCAATAGCAATTTCCATTAAAAAATCATCAAGAGACATCCTACACGTAGGATGTCTCAAGGCCATTTCTAGGCACAGAACCCAACATTTCTCATCACAAACATTTTTTGAATAGCCTTTACATGCTAGCCACCAAGTTTCATCACATTTGGACCAAAATTGACCTCATATGCATGAAAAAACGCAAAGTCAGGGCATAGAGGCAATAATGGGCCATAGACCTACCAAAACTTGTCCAAACCACATGAAACTTTCACAACACATCCATGAGCACATAGCCAACCAATCTGTGTGGTTACTTGCAAAAAATGATGAAGTAGACATCCTACGCGTAGGATGTCTATTTGACATTTTTGACCTACAGAGGGTGTTTGTCCATTCTAGATCTAATCACATCACCTTCAAGAGCTCATATACCAAGTTTGAAGCCATTCTAATCATTTTTGATCCCCAACACCTCCAAGATACACATTTTTGAGCCCAAAAACACTACATGGGGTCTTACCAACATCAATTCTTGTCCAAATCAAAATCCAAGAGCATGGCCATGTTCCACATGCCAAGGACTACCCACAGAACAAATTTCAAGCCATTTTGATGAAAAAGACATCCTACGCGTAGGATGTCTCCAGCATGTTTTTGAACTTCTGTGCAAACAATGACATCATGGGAGCCATTACCATGGTGCAAGGAGCCCATATATCAATTTTCAACCCATTTGGATATCATTTGCTACCTATTGTGGACATCCTACCCAATTTGTGATCCTAAAGCCAGAATCTGCCCAAAAATCCACTTTTTGATGCCCAAATCCAAATCCAATCACATAGCCATGTTGCACAGGCCAAGGACCACCAGCATGTCAAGTATCACCAAAATCTGATGAAAAAGATATCTTACGCGTAGGATGTCTAAATGATAAATTTTTGCTTGAATCCTATTGTGAGCACATGCACAGTTTCACAAGTCCCTTTTAAGTTTTATTTTCAATTTTCAAGTCATTTGGATAGTTAGAACTCGGTTTCTCAGCTGATATGGAAAAAACGATAACTTCGGACTACTGAGTGCAACAGGATTTATGGCAGCCGCAAAGTCACCGACAAAGAAGAAGAGGATGACCATAAAGGATTATTTGGAAGAAGTAGAGCCCTTCGTTGTACCAGAAGGAACTCTAAAGCCAACCAGCACATGGATCCAAGAGGATCTGCTAAAGTCAAATGATCTAAAGATCTACCAAGGCGTGTTCAAAGACAACGAAGGAAATGTGATAGAACCATGCTACCACGGGAGCTCAATGAGTTCGTCAAAAGCAAGATGGCAGAGTACCTAGAGAAGATTGATCTCCACAATTATTTTGAAGCTGTGCTGGCAGGAATCGACATAAAAAGAGTATGGGAATTTGTGACGACAATCAAGGAAGATGGAGTGGCCCGAGTTATGGATCTGCAGGGCAAGCCAGACACGGAGATTATAATCACGGAGAGAGTGGTGGTAGCTACACTAGATCTCTCCAACAAAGGGGATAGTGTAATCAAAAGAAGAGACGAAGTAAAGGTGTACACAGAAAATAAAGGCAACGACACTTTTGAAGACATTGCCAACCCCAAAGTGGCAATCATGAGCCAGCTTTACAATCAGTACTTCCATATGTGTACAAAGCGGCCACAAAAGTACAAAAAGCCGCCCGGAGCAATTGCCACAACCTTCACTTGGGCAATGCAGAAAAGAAAGCCAAAGGTAATCAATTATGCAGCTTATATACATGATAATCTGGTGAAGATGGGCAACAAGAACCCCACATACATTGTGTCGGGTGAGCTAATCACGAAAGTGATTTATTGGGCCTTGCACGCCAAAGGAAGATGGCCCGACCCTCCATCACAGAACGACTGGATGAGGCTCAAGGAAGATAAGGAAGAGGAACAACCCAAAGCACCTAGGGTGGCAACACGTTTGAAACGCCGGTTAGAAACTGTGCAAGAAGAGCAGCCAGAGTTGAATAAAGGGAAGAAAGAGAGTGTCCAAGTGCCATTAAAAGATACGAAATCACAGAAAGCGGCACGGCTAGAGCGGCTAATGGAAAGTTTCAGATCTGAAAGAGCCCTCAAAGGAGATTTGAATGAGCTATGGAAGCCGTCTCTAGAAGCAATGTCGGGATCATCCCGAAGGGTGCACAGAGACAGATTTGACGACTATATTAAGAATTTTGACATTCTGGATGCTACGGCGGAAAATATCCCACATGTACCATTTACAGAAGCAGAAGTAGAGGAAGTCCGACGGCAACTGCTAGAGAAGCAGGAAGGCCAAGAAAGAGAGAGGAAGACAAAGGCGTACAAGAATTTCAAGAAAAAGCCGACAACTCCACCGTCTAGCCCTGAGTCCAGCCCACCACCCTCACCACCTCCTCGTAGCCCTCCACAAACTCAACAGAAAGAGGAGCAAGAAAAACCTGAAGATCAAGAGGAGTCAAGGCAAGAACAGAGCTAAGAACAGAGCCAAGAACAAGAGAAAAAAGAAGAAGCTAAGCCCAAAAGTGAGCAACCAGAGCCAATCAAGCAAGGTATAACACATTTCTAGACCTAATAGCTGCCGGATATTCAAAAGAAGAGGCTGCCACAGTCGCATTTGACTTGGCAAGCACGGGGCCCAAAGAGCAAATGCAGAGCCTGCGGTTAGTGGAGCTAAAGGAGATGGCCACTGATACAGTGGACCTGCACCCGCCCACCAATGATTGGGATGTGGTGATGACCAAGCTAACCGGGCTAAGGGCACAGTCAACGGCCACAGAAAGTGAAATGGCAACTCTCAAATCCACTGAAGTGCAGATAAAGCTTGAAGTCGACACTTTACAAAAACAAAGCCAAAGGTAGATAGAGAAAGAGAAGCAGAGTTGCAAGCTAGTCTAGCAAAGGCATTGCAAAGATGCCAGAAAATGGAAAGAGAGAATCAGGTGGCAGCTCAAAGACTGCAAGGAGCCGAAGAAGAATATAGAAAAATCAGCAAGACATTGACAGATGCAAAGAGGGAAAGGGATAACCTAACCCTACAGCTTGCTGAAGAATCTAAGGAAGTGGAATCAATGCGCAATGCCAAAGAGAAGGCAGAAATAGAGCAGGAGGCTAGCCAGGATGAGGTCCTTGAGCTCAAGGACCAGCTTAAAGTTAAAGATCAAACCATCCAACGGCTACGGGCATCTCCAGCCAGAGTCAGAGCTACTAGCTCGACTCACACCACTTCAGAGAGCCAGATTTATGAAGAACAAATGAAAGAGCACCAGAAAGAGTTGACCTTAGAGAAGAAGAAAAGGCTGATGATGGCAGAAGGATCAGTAGTCATGCAAACCCGCATGGAAGAAGAGCAGAAGGCAATGCAAGATGAGCTAGAAAATATCAAGAGAAAGATCGAGGAGATGGAGAAGATAAACGCTGATTTGAACGACCTCCTCGTGAATATGGGAGAACAAGCAAAAGCAGAGAAACAGACATTCCAAAAGCAGATAGAAGAGGTGAGAGAGGCCAGCAGGCAGAAGAGCAGGCAAGCACAGGGCCAGTAGCCATGGAAGGCATAGACCTAGAGAACGTGGCAGGTCCTGTGGGACACACCCATGCAAGAGGAAATCCTTGTAGGACCCTCTCAAGAGTCACAAGATCTGACACAAGAAGAAGAAGAGAAGCTGCACAAGGCCATAGAAGCAAAAATCAGAGAAACGGCCAAAGAAGCTTTGGAATGGGAGTAGAGGGTTTTTAAATCCATGACCATTCAGAAGATAGACGCCAGCAACCTCCGGCATGAATGGCTACAGCCCTCTCTCCCATATCCTTTGCTAAAGTACGAAGCCGCTACAATCAACAAGAGAATCAGAGAAGAGCCAACAGTGCCGCTGTACACAACAGATATCTCCAAGTCTGAAGGGGTAAAGTTGATAGTCGACTCCCAACCCAGGTGGAGAAAGGCATGGCTGACGAAGTATCCATAGTACCTAATCCATTTGGTAGAGGCACCCAAAGTCATCAGAGATAACCTAAGCTTCTGCCCTCTACCAAGGATGCGGACGTGGAAGGCCCAGGAGCTACTACAAAGAAGTCAACCCACTTGGCTAAACTATCCGAAGCTGCCAAGCTTGAAGGCAGGAGAGAGAATAAGTGTTCAATACATGGTGAAAACCCTAACGGGCGCCATCAAATTGTTCACTGGCTCGCCTGACCTCTCTTGCATTATGATGAGAAAGATTTGCAAAACCCTTTTGGCAGTCTTCGAGACGTTCAAACCGGGCTAGGCGATAGACATTATCTTCTTCTTTCAAGATACTTATAGATGTGCATACGATCTGTCTGGTCAGCCTTCCAAGGAGGTGATACATGCATTGTATGAAAGGATTATGTTTTTGCCATCCTATCACCTCCAGGCCTTTGAAGAAGATTTCTACACCAGCTTCTTCACAATCAACACCGACATATTCGGCCCAACACTACTGGCTTTACATGCAAGATACGAGTCGCTGCTCAAGATGCGAGAAACCATAAGATGAAGAAGCAACTCAACAGCCATGTCGGGGACGACATGAGCAAGGAGGGGGGGAGTGTTAGAAGCTGGACACACCCTACAGAAAATGACGGCTCGGCAGATTATTATTTTTGTAATTATTCATTCATTGAGAAAACCCGACATTTCACCTTGTAAATATTGGGGCTTACAGAAGTTTCCAGATTGTATCCCAGTTTTGACATTTAGATTGAGTAGAAGGTTAAATTGGAACATTAGGGTTTGAGAATTGTGAGGTATTTATACCACTTTTTGACCTTAATGAAAGACCTTTTGTCATTTTAAAAAAGTTTCAAAGAGTGAGCGTACTGTGTACGAGAGAGAGTGAGAGCTTCATCTTGACGCTACGCGCGTACCGGTGGTCAGAATCGAGTGCATAGAAGTGCAGCGTGTTGCCCCCGACGAGATCTATGCGTCAATACCTACATTGCGCGCGTACGGTTCAGTTTTGCGAGCTCCATCTATGAGCTTCATCTGGTGAATCGGTGAGCATACATTGTCTGATTTTGCATTGCAGCATATCCACGCGTTTGCATTGAGTAGAGCTACACATTAGGCACTTTAGATTTTGGAAACGAAGACCTGCAAATTTCGGCCAGACATCCTACGCAGATTTTGCACCGGGTGTTTTGGGTTGGGATTTTGGTTCATAGACTCTTAGGGAGAGTGACCTATTGGTGTTAGTAGGGTCTCCTTTAAGTTTTGTGGTGTTTCGAGATTGTTTGATGGGTGTTCGGCTCTAGAAAGCATTGTAGGAAGTTTCCTCTTATGCACTCTTGAAGGCTGTGACTTAGACATTGGGTAGAGACCTCTGTAGGAATTAGTTAGGAGTCGGTCGAGTGTAGGTTGACACCCTATGCTTGCTTCCACGCGCCTGCAGGTCGAAATTCGTCCTTAGCTGACAAATCTTGTTAGGTGAGTTCTCGCTGTGCTGACGTCCGTCGCGGCGTATCCGTCCTTTAATAACCCTCTTTTTGAGGATTTGAGCTCTAAATATCTAGATATATACTTTGTTGAGAGCTCAAGGCAGTAGTGTCAAGTCAAGTCAAAAAAAAAAAAGAGTGTCAAGAGTCGGACAGCTGAGCCGATAAATGAGCAAAGTGTTAGACCTAAGCTTGGAGTCCTAATATTTTCTTTGGTCTATGAGTCTAGCTAATTAGGCTACAACTCAAGCTGGAAGAGTTGAGCGTAATTATATCAAGTCGCTCATTCTGGATAGGTGAGCATAGTCAATGTATTATTTTAATCATGGTGGAGAGGCGAAGTGTTCAAAACAAAACACACACGCACTTGTGCACATTAGGAGAGTGGAAACCATTGCATCAAACGCCCTTCTCAAGAGTAGTGGAAGCTAGTAAAGTGAAATCTGTGCAAGCATATTGAATGTCCCATAATTGGACATTTGCATTACGCACTCTTTATTGTTACACCCATGCACTCACCTTGTAGGTACATTCAGCAACAAAGCAACTCCAAACTCAAGGCAGATCATCGACCCTTTTCAAGGGACAGAAGGCTTAAACAATTCGCTTTCATGTTATTTATATAAGCCCACTCAATTCAGTCCCTAAACACCCATCATTGTATATTCCCATAATAAGATCACATACCTTTGGGCACTTTTTCCCATGAGGTTTTTCCCCATTGGTAATCCAGGGTTTCCAGACCCTAACGCACTATACCTAGCTTTTTATTTTGCTTTATTCCCATAATAACTCAAGCCAATTGCTTTTACTTGAACCCAAATGCCTAATCTCATATTACACCAACAAGTCAACCCATTAGCTTACAGCACTTCAGAACAACATTCACCACCAATTTCAAATCTCTCCAGTGCCAGCCAACCAGGCCACGCACGAGGACGTGAACTGAAATCGGATGGGGAGAGTGTTTGGCGGCTAAGTCAACAATGGCCAAACGGACCAGCCAAAGATGCTATTTACTATTTTTTAGTAAATGCTAACGAGGCCAAATGATGCGTGTTACCATATACATGTGGTAGTGATGTGTGTGAACACACTAGGACCGCCGGGGCATTTTTCCCCTCTTTAGGAGGTTTTTTCCCCCGTGCATTGTATATACGCCCATCACTCTAGGGCTATCTATCTTTTCATTGCACACTAAGTAACACACTCTCTATTGTGTTCCTTGAGCTTCCTTCATCTTCTCCAAGCTGTGTGTGTTTCTCTGCAACCCTAATTCCAACAATTGGTATCATAGTAGGTCACGTCCTCCCGGGCTTAGTCGCCAGCTGCTCCAACACACACCTGCTCACTTTCTCCGATTTCAGTGAGCTTTGGCGAGCGTTCGCAGGTCGACAAATTTTTTGGGTGAACTCGAAGAGCTCGGTCTGCTCAGAATTTTGATTTGGGCTCATTTCGGCCTCCGTTTCCACTACAGGCAGTACTGCACAAGCTATTTCGTCATTTTGTGCAGAATTTTTGTCAGTGCCGTTTTCTGCATAACAGGTGCCTTATAGTCTTCTACGGTTTGTGCTATATAGCACAGGTTGTTCCCGCTCCATTTCTCCTATTTTCGGGCAGTTTTCACATCAGGTGCAGCATTTACCATGGCTGACAACAACAACACACATGTGTTCAAGATGTTTGCTGCTGAGGAGAGGTTGGATGGGGACAACTACCCTATGTGGGCTTATATGATGCACCATGTTCTTGTGTCAAAAGGTGTCTGGAACATTGTGCAGGGCATTGATGTACGTCCTGGTTCTAAGGATGTAGGCGATGTTGAGGATGTTGCAGGTCTTGCTGCAAGGATTGCAGCTGTTAGAGTTGTTTTGCCTATGGCAGAACAAGCTCATTGGGATGTTAAGGATGCGTAGGCTCATGAATTGATTGCGTTGTTTGTGAAGCGCACCATTATTCCTCACATCCGTTCAGCAAAATCTGCAAAACAGGCTTGGGATATTCTAACAGGTCTTTATGCAAGCCACAATGAAGCTAAAATTGCTTTGCTGCGTAAAGAGCTGGAGTCGAAGATTATGCATGAGGAAGATGATATGGACACTTTCCTTGCTAGTGTCAAGGATATCAATGAGCAGCTTATTTCTGCAGGTGAAGTCATTTCAGACAGTTCCCTTGTGCAGACTGTTCTTGATGCCTTACGAGATTCCTACCAGACTTTTGCTAGTACTTGGAGACTGATGACCCAAGGAAATCTTGAAGTTGTCAAGTTTGATGCATTATGCACATTGTTGTTGCAAGAGTCACTTTCTAGAAAAAACAGGACTAGGCAGCGTGCAGTTGAACAAGCTTTTATTGCTTCTAAAAGAAAGGGTGGTAACAGTAATGCAGCCACTTCTTATGGTTCTGCTGCGAGTGGCAAAAATTATGTTCCTAATGCTTTTGCTGGCAGTACTTCGTCTGGTAATTCTAGTGATAAGGGCAAAAAGAAGATGCGTTGCCATTATTGTAAAGCCAATGATCACTTGATCAAGTCGTGTCCTAAGTTGAAGGCCAAAGAGGCTAAGAAGAAAGAGGGTGGTTCCACTGCAAATGCTGGTTCCACTACAAATGCAGCCATTGTTGAGTCTTCTGTGAAAGGAGACTGTGTTGCTGATGTTGATGCAGAATGGGCTTTTAGCGCAGAGTGCACTTACAATCCTGTTGTCCATGATGCATGCTTGTCAGTTGCTGCAGATTCACATGTGTGGTATTTTGACAGTGGTGCTACAAAGCACATTACCTCACATCGTGAATTGTTTACCTCTCTCGAGTCAGTTCCTCATGGGAATTCAGTCACTTGTGCCAACAACGCCTCTTATCCAGTTCAAGGAGTTGGAAAGATTGTGCTCACTGCTGCTAATGGCAGTTCCTTCACACTTGTTGATGCACTTTATGTACCTGGGATCAAGAAGAATCTCTTGTCTGTATCCGCACTTGCTAGACTTGGACTTGTAGTCAAATTTGTGGATGACAGATGTACAGTTCATGATCTAAGTTTTGGTGATGAAATTGTTGCATCTGGGCTTTTGTTCCGTGGGCTGTATAAGCTCACTTTGTATGACAAGTGTGGACAAAATTTTGCAAATGCTGTTGCAGATTCAAGGGCTATTTCAGATGCAAAACTTTGGCATGCACGTTTTGGTCATCTGAATTTTGCCAGTTTGCTGCGTTTGCAGAAATCTCATATGGTTGCTTCTTTTCCGCCTCTTGAAGTACCTGTCAAACATGTTTGTGAAGGCTGTATTTTGGGTAAGATGCAGCGTTCTAAGTTTCCAAAGGATGGTTCAGTTTGGGCCACATGCAGGTTGCAGCTTGTGCATAGTGATGTTTGTGGGCCCATGCAAACTCCGTCCGTGGGCAATACCTGTACTTCGTGACTTTCATTGATGATTACTCTAGGCATGCATGGGTATTTCCGCTTAAAACGAAGTCCGAAGTTTTTATGTGCTTCAAACAATTTCTGGCTATGGCTAAAAATGTCTCGAAATGTACTATGGGCACCCTCCGTTCCGATCGAGGGGGGGAGTATATGTCTCATGAATTTAATGCATTTCTGGCTAGTCGTGGGATAAAACACCAATGTACAGTGCCTTATACGCCTCAGCAAAATGGTGTTGCTGAGAGGAAAAACAGGTCACTAACGGAAATGGCACAATGTATGGTCAAAAGCCAAGCTTTACCGCATTCTTTTTGGCTTGAGGTTATCATGTGTGCCACTTATGTACTTAACAGGTGTCCTTCGAAAGCTTTGCAGTCTATTACTCCATATGAAGCATGGCATGATAGAAAACCTTCTATTGAGCACATGCGTGTTTTTGGTTGTTTGGCATATGCTTTGGTGCCACAAGTGCAGCGCAGAAAATTGGATGATAAGGCTGTCAAATGTATTTTTGTTGGTTATAGTGCTGAAAGCAAAGGTTACAGGTTGTATCATCCGCAAACAAAACGTATTCTGGTTTCTCGGGATGTAGTGTTTGTGGAAGATTTTGTTCAGCCCTTGCTGTCATGTACTAGAGACAGTAATGTAAGCTCACAGGACATTTATGACACTTTGTTGCCTCTTTTCACTGGTGGAAATACGAATGTAAGTTCCAATGAGGCAAATGTACAGCCTATGGGGGTTTCTGAAAATGTTTTAGATCAGCGTATTACTGATGCAGATGCACATGATGTACTTGATGAGGAAAGGGCTGAAAATGAGCAGGCTAGAGGTATGCCAAAATGGCTGGTGCACACTTTGCGTGACAGTAAATTGGATGCACCTTTGTCTAGTCGTACTTGTTCAGGCTCTCGCCATGCATCTTATGCATCAGATTGTTATGCTTTGCCTGTGTCTAGCTTACATGATGTTGAGGAGCCTCTGTCTTTTGATGAAGCACAGAATTCAAAAAATTGGATGACTGCCATGCAATCAGAATATGATGCACTTATAGAAAATGACACATGGACTTTATGTGATTTGCCTCCTGGCAAAAAGGCCATTGGTACGAAGTGGGTTTACAAGTTGAAACGCAAGCTGGATGGTGAGATCGATCGCCATAAGGCTCGACTTGTTGCAAAGGGTTATGCACAGCAAAAAGGCATAGATTATGAAGAGACTTTTGCTCCCACTTGTCGTATGACTACTGTGCGTTTTCTATGTGCATTGGCAGCTCATTTTGGTTGGGATGTACATCAATCAGACATTGTTACTGCTTTCTTGAATGGTGACATATTTGAGGAAGTTTATGTAACGCAGCCTCGCGGTTTTGTCATAAAAGGACAAGAGGACAAAGTGTGAAGATGTAAGAAGGCTTTGTATGGGTTGAAGCAATCTCCTCGTACTTGGTATGAGAAAGCTGACACTCATTTGGTCAAACAAGGCTTTCTTAACAGTCCAACAGAAAGCACATTGTATGTAAAGCGTGAGGGTGATGTACTTCTCATTGTGGTTCTTTATGTTGATGATTTGCTGATCACTGGACCAAATGAGAGACATATTGCTGAATTTAAGGCTGATTTGAATGCTACTTTCAAGATGAAAGATTTGGGGCTGTTGCATCATTATTTAGGTATACAGTTTAAGCAGTGTGATGGTGGTATTGCCTTGTGTCAAAAAAGTTACATAGAGACATTGCTATGTAAGTTTGGACTTGAGGATTGCAAACCTATTGCCACTCCCATGGAAACAGGTTTGAAGTTGAGTCTACATGATGCTGGTGATCCTGCTGATATCACTCTTTACCAAACTGCTGTTGGCTGCCTCATTTATGTATGCAACACTAGGCCGGATATTCAGTTTGCAGTCTCACAGGTCAGCAGATTTATGCATAGCCCAAGGTCTAAGCATTGGCAGGCTGTCAAGAGGATTTTCCGCTACCTTAGTGGCACTTTACATCTTGGCTTGTTTTATCCCAAGGGGGGATCATTGCCACCAGACTTACATGCTTTTTCGGACTCAGATTGGACTGGTTGTTTTGACATGCGAGTGTCCACAAGTGGTTTTTGTTTCATGCTTGGCAGTTCATGTATATCATGGTTGAGCAAGAAGCAACTTACTGTGGCCACTTCGAGTTGTGAGGCTGAGTACAGGGCAGTCTTCACAACTACGGTTGAGTGTGTATGGCTCAGACGCCTTATGGCTGATTTGGGTGTTGGACAGGACACTGCCAACACTATCTACACTGACAGTCAGAGCACATTGGCAGTTGCGAGGAACCCAGTTTTTCATGCTCGCACAAAGCACATTGAGGTGCATTACCACTATGTCAGGGAGATCCTCTCAGCAGGAGAGATTAGCTTGGCCTATGTGCCAACACAGGACAACCTTGCAGATCTTTTCACAAAGGCATTGTCTCGTGAGAAGCTTGAAGCTTTCCCCAAAGCTTTGGGCTTACTCCCCTTTGTGGATTGATCCTGTCCTCAGGGCATGGCACTCCCCTTTACTCATGTGCCAGCTCTCGTTCACCGCATCACTCCAGGGGGGATTTGTTACCATATACATGTGGTAGTGATGTGTGTGAACACACTAGGACCGCCGGGGCATTTTTTCCCTCTTTAGGAGGTTTTTCCCCCCGTGCATTGTATATACGCCCATCACTCTAGGGCTATCTATCTTTTCATTGCACACTAAGTAACACACTCTCTATTGTGTGCCTTGAGCTTCCTTCGTCTTCTCCAAGCTGTGTGTGTTTCTTTGCAACCCTAATTCCAACAATGCGGATGCGAAGTAAAGATGAAGATGAAGCAAATACAAGCAACAGATGCAGAGAAGAGTTGGAATTGATGACTATCTATGGAGTTACGGTCACAATTGACGGTCACTTAAGTTTTAGGATTTTCCATCAAATGACCGCAAATGCGGGTTGTAATTATGTTTTGGGATCATCAAGAGTTCCAAGTTGTAAACATTGAGCTATATTTAGATCCTAGGCAGTGCAGATAGCAGATCAAGTGAGTTTGGCCATTTGGGTGCCCGGACACTTCTAAAAAGCCTAGAGAGTATATAACTCAAAACACACAATGTGAAAGGGGATTCTTACTCACTTGAGATAAGCTTGGTGAAGAAGGAGATGGCTATGGAGTTCTTGAGCTTTCTACGTGTGTACATGGACGATTCGGCCCCATGCGAATAGCTAAACTCTAACCTCTTCTCCCTCATTTGCTCATGGTGTAATCAATTCTTGATTAATCAAAGATTAGTGGCTGATTTGTTGATTAATCTCTCTCTTTTTTCATATTTCCCTCTTGTTTAAGCATGTTACTAAGTGTGTGTAGGCTTGTGTAGAGTGTTGGTGCCCGGTGTGGTCATTCTATGCTATTCTATGCTCAATGTGTGCTTGATTAGAGTTGGATTAGTGATTGATTAGAGAGTAGTGCTTGATTAGAGTTGGATTAGTGATTGATTAGAGAGTAGTGCTTGATTAAGCTTGTGTGTGAGAGATTAGGCCGAATGGTAGAGTAAGTAGTCTGCTCACTCCTCGTAGCAACATCTTACCCGCTCCGTAGCTTTCTTTGTGTGTAGGTTTCACCTTCGAATCCTCCATTTGGCACGCACAAGCCACTTGTATGTTTCCATGCCCTAGCCGGATCCTACTCCTCGGATTGACATTATGTTGATGTCCTTCCTATGCTAGGATGACGTCCCAACAGAGCCTGTGCATCCTTAACATCCCAACGAGCTTGTTCTGCCGTAGGCAAAACAACTCTAGCAGCAGCAAGACCTGCAACATCGCCTACATCCTCAGAACCAGGACGTACATCAATGCCCTGCACAATGTTCCAGACTCCCTTTGACACAAGAACATGTTGCATCATATAAGCCCACATAGGGTAATTGTCCCCATCCAGCCTGTCCTCAGGAGAAAACATCTTGAACACATCTGTGTTGTTGTTGTCAGCCATGGTAAATGCTACACCTGATGTGAAAACTGCTCGAAAATAGGAGAAACGGAGCGGGAACAACACGTGCTATATAGCACAAACCGTAGAAGGTTGTAAGGCAACTATTATGCAGAAAACGGCACTTACAGAAATTCTAGACAACGAAATAGCCTGTGCATTATTGCCTGTAGTGGAAACAGAGGCCGAAATGAGTCCGAATCAAAAATTTGAGCAGACCAAGCTCTACAAGCCCTCCCGAAATATTTGTCGACCTGCGTCGAACGCTCGCCAAAGCTCACTGAAATCGGAGAAAGTGAGCAGGCATGTACGGGAGCTATTGGCGACTAAGCCCGGGAGGACGCAACCTGCTCTGATACCAATTGTTGGAATTAGGGTTGCAGAGAGATACACACAGCTTGGAGAAGACAAAGGAAGCTCAAGGCACACAATAGATAGTGTGTTACTTAGTCTGCAATGGAAAGATCGATAGCCCTAGAGTGATGGGCATATATATAATGCACGGGGGAAAAAAACTCCTAAAGAGGGAAAAAATGCCCCGGCGGTCCTAGTGTGTTCACACACATCACTACCACATGTATATGGTAACAAAATTAATTAAAAATAGTCTTTTTTTATATTTCATCATTTTTCTTGATATTGGGACTTAAAAATGGAGAAATTCAACGAAAAATAATGAAGCTATGGTTTCAATGGATTTTCTTAATTACTAGATTTTCACTTTGCTTTTTTAGTGCATTTTGTTATTTTCTTTGATTTTTCAATAAGCATGTCAAAAATTAATAATAAATAGCAATTGAGCACAGATGGAAAAACTAAAGATACGCTGATGATCAGAAGGACAAGGCGGACAAGCACAAAAAATTTCAATCAAATTGGCAGATGGAAGCGGGAAGCCTAAATTAGGCGGCCAAGACCTACTTCTTGCAGAATGAGCTACAGGAACCCGATTGAGGAAATTTTTGAGTCTAACATAGATTTCACGGCCTAGTAGGACTAACAGGGGAATTTGGGAAAAAATGGTTCGGGAAGTCCGTGTATAGATATCCAGGGTAGTCTAAAATCACCTCATTTCCACTTGTCGCCCTTGGAGAGAGAGCTTTCGACCTTCTTCGCACGTGATATCCGGAGTCCACAGTCGCCCGTTTACAACGCCATCTCACACGAGACATTAGGGGAGCAATGCAAGCTGCGGAGAAGGCCAAGAAGAGGGTCTCTCAAAAAGAGAAGCTGTAAGAGCTGCCACCCTACCAATTGGACCCCAGTTCAGTAAAGACGACCAAAGCAACGTACTTGTCCAGAGAACAGCTTGAGAAAAACAATACAATGGTTTTCACAGGCAGATTTAAAAGTGAAGAAGGACATCAGGTAGAGCTGCAACTTCTACCAAAAGAAATCTATGAAGTCGCAACAAAGCCTGACACAAACGAGGCCAACAGAAGGCTCGGCCTCAGAGAATTCTATGACTAAGAACCATGCGGTGTAGACTTCTAGTAAAGCCTATGAGCTCTTGTCTATAATTAAGAAAGATGGATCATCCCAAATTACTGACCAACAAGGGCAGAAAGTCGAAGTAGTGATCACAAAGGAAATAGTGGCCAAGGCTTTGAAGTTGCCAATAGAAGGGATTACAATGAGGGCTCGAGACAGAAAGACAACAGGCACCTTCACCAAGGAGACTGTTGCAGAAGCCTTTGCCGACCTCATCCAAAAGCAAGTGGAAGAACCAGCACGCTTGTTGAAGGAGTACGAGCGGAAGTGCGACGCTAGAGAGAGTGCGAGAAGAAGAGCACGACGATATGGTGAACTCGCTCTACTGTAATGTGTAAAGCGTAGTGAGTTTTTATTAGGTTTTAACAAAAGAATATGTGTACATACCTGGCGGCCCGCCCACTTACCTGGGCGACCACATTGGGCTTTATACCCCAACAACCTCCCACTTAAAGTCCAATGTGGTACTTTAAGTGTGAGAGAAGCTACTATACAAGCTAATATACAAGAGATGTAGAGAAGTGATGTACTACCCTTCACCTAACTGCTTGCGAAAATGCGCAAAGCTCTCTGAGGGAAGTCCTTTTGTAAGTAGATCAGCAAGATTTTCTGTGGTGTGAACTTTGACAAGCTGAAGTTGCTTATCCTCGAGCATTTCCCTGATGAAATGATACTTCACATCCACATGCTTTGTCTTTGAGTGATAAACTGGATTGCGAGCCAATTGTATAGCACTTTGACTATCACAATATAACACAGGCATCTCTGCTTTGATTCCCAAATCTGTTACTAGTTGATTAAGCCAAATTGATTCTTTGCATGCCTCTGATGCTGCAACATATTCAGCCTCTGTAGTAGACTAAGTAACACAATCTTGTAATCTAGAACGCCATGATACTGCTCCACCTGCCAATGTAAAGACATACCCTGACGTAGACCTTCGGTTGTCTAAGTCACCTGCATAATCTGAGTCTGTAAAACCCTTTACACTTAGCTCCTAACTCCCATAGCATATATGCATACTCTTTGTAGCTTTCAGGTATCTCAATATTCCTTTCACTGCCTCCCAATGTTTCTTGCCTGGGTTTGACATGTATCGACTTACTACTCCCACTACAAATGCAATGTCTGGGCGAGTAGCAATCATTGCATACATCAAACTACCCACTGCAGACGCATATGGAATCTTATCCATTTCAGCCTGTTCTTCCTCAGACACAGGACAATCTTGTTTGCTAAGTTTCACATATGGTGGCAATGGAACACTCATTGCTTTTCCCTTCTCCATATTGAAACGTTGCAAAACCTTGTCAATATACTCTGTTTGAGATAACCAAATCAACTTCTTTGATCTGTCTCTCTCAATGTGCATACCAAGTATATGACTTGCCTCACCCATGTCTTTCATGTCAAACGATTTTGCCATCTTTGACTTCAAAGCTGAAATTTCTTCCAAGTGCTTGCCAGCAATCAACATGTCATCCACATACAAAATAAGGATCAGCCAACTACCATCCTTAGCCTTCTTTGTATATAGACAGTGATCGAACTCACTACGTTTGTAGCCTTGAGAAAGCATAAACTTGTGGAATTTATGGTACCATGCCCTCGGTGATTGTTTTAAGCAATAAAGACTCTTTAACAACTGGCATACCCAATCTTCCTTGCCTTTCTCAACAAACCCTTCTGGCTGTTGCATGTAAATTTCCACATCTAAATCACCATGCAAGAACGCTGTCTTGACATCCATTTGGTGCAACACCAAATCTAATATGGCAACCAATGCAAGAAAGCATCTCAATGTAGTCATCTTGACCACCGGAGAGAAGACTTCATCAAAGTCAATGCCTTGTTCTTGCTTAAAGCCCTTGGCAACAAGCCTTGCTTTGTACTTTGGCTGACTATCATGAGCGGTGATCTTATACCTGTAAACCCATTTACAAGGTAGAGCCTTTTTGCCCTGTGGTAATTTAACTAGCTTCCATGTCTTGTTTTTATGCAAAGCTGTCATCTCTGACTGCATGGCCAATTGCCAATTCCCGGAGTCCTTCATTTGCACTGCTTCCTTGTAACATGAAGGCTCATTGCAATCAGTCAACATGACATAGTTCATAGATGGAACAAACCTATCAGGAGGTCGCGTGACACGTCCAGATCTACGCACAATAGGTGGCTCAGGCAGCCACAACCTGTGGTTCCAATCTATCCTGTCCTTGCTCCTCTTGAGCCCTGACATTTTGTCTTGCACGTGCAGGTCCATCTTCTTGGAAGACAACTCTTCTAATCTCCTCAACCCTCTCTGGTTTAGAATGAGATTTGGATTCATTAAAGTGAACATCATTGCTGCGGACAACCTTTCTGGATTCGGGATCCCAAAGTCTGTACCCCATCTCACCAGAATTACCATAGCCTAGAAAGATGCACTTTCTACTCTTTGGCTCAAGTTTGTTCCTAAATTCCTTTGGAACGTGAGTATATGCCTCACAGCCAAAGACTCTGAGATGCTTGCATGAGGGCATTTTGCCTGACCATACCATCTCTGGCACTGAATCCTTCTCCAAAACCTTGCTAGGAGATCTATTTACAAGATGAACAGCTGTTGATACAGCTTCAGCCCAAAACCCATTTGGAAGCTGTGCATTAGACAACATACTTCTGACCTTCTCTTGTATGGTCCTATTCATCCTCTTAGCAACACCATTTTGAGGAGGATTGTAAGGAGCAGTAAGTTCACGTTTTATACCTTTTGACTCACAAAAGTCCTGAAAGGCCTTTGAAACATACTCTCCACCATTGTCAGTGCGTAAGCATTTAAGCTTCTTGCCACTCTGATTCTCCACAAGTGTCACAAACGTTTTGAAAACACTAAACGCTTCATCCTTGTGCTTGAGAAAGTAAACCCATACTTTCCTCGAGTAATCATCTATAAATGTCATAAAGCAAGAAGCTCCCCCTAGAGATAGGTTAGGCATAGGTCCACACAAATCACTATGAACAAGTGTCAACTGTGTATCTCTTCTACTGCTTCTATGCTTATGTGGCTGCTGTGTTTGCTTACCATACAGACAATGTTCACAGAATTCAAAATCATTAAATGAAAAGCCAGGCAAATAACCAGAACGAGACAAGATTTCCATTCCCTTCTTGGACATATGTCCTAACCGGCTATGCCACAAAGAAACGTTCGGCTGCTCGGTTACATTGATTACATTTTTAGAGACATTTGATACATAAATCATGTAAATTCCTCCAGACTTTACTCCATGTGCTACTGTCATAGAACCCTTGGATATCTTCCACATGTTCTGTCCAAAAGTGGTGACGTAGCCAACATCATCAAGTAAACCTGTGCTGATCAAGCGCTTTGTAATTGCGGGAACATGTCTCACATTCTTCAGCGTGAAAGAAGAGCCATTCTGAAACTTCAATTGAACATCTCCAACACCTAAGATCTCACATGTCTGCCCATTGCCTAGCCGAACATGATCTTTAGTGGTCACATAAGAGGTAAACCACTCCTTGTTTGGAGACACATGAAGTGATGCCCCTGAGTCTATAATCCAGTCACTCAGTGCATTTCCATCAGATGTTGTAAGAAGAGCTGAGTCCATTGTATTCTTCAAGAAGTAGATGTCTCCTGACACTAGACTGTCATCCTCTGCAACAGTGTTTGTCACATTTATTTCTTGAATCTTCAATGGGGTCCATCTCAACAACAAAGTTTTGATGCACTCAAGGATGCACTAGCTACAAGTCCTATTCTAGCTATTGTGTATCCTTTTAAGCCATTCATCTTAGAAACAGATGTCGGTAATTGTGCTATTGGAGTAGTCTTCTACAAGAGGGAAGGCCAATTACATGTGAAAGCAAGAAGCTTGATGCAGCCCAGCATAATTATTTTGCTCATGAAAGAGAACTCTATGCAATCATGTCAGCTTTGAAGACTTGGAAACATTATTTGTATGGGGTGCAATTTGTTTTTGACCATGAAAGCATAAAATGGTTTACACAACAATTAGATTTGAAGGGTCAAAAGGTCAAATGGACTAAGATTCTTTAGGAGTATGATTCTAAGCTTCGGTATTGAAAAGGATACTATAATGTGGTAGCTGATTCTCTTAGTCGAATGCCTAAGATCAACTCCCTTCTTTTCATTGAGATACAAAGCGAGTTTTTGGAATCTCTTAAGGAAAAATGTGAGCATCATGAGGCATACTCCAAAGTGTGGAGCCATGAACAAATGAAGGATCCTTCTCACTTCAATGTTGGTAATGCATCTTTAGGCTCCACACTCAGTTCTCCTCTATCGAGTGATGAGTTGCAAAGTTTGAAGAATTTTTCCGTTGGATGATGGGTACCCACTCCACAAGGAGTGAGTCTGTGTACCGTCGGACGCAGACTTTCGGCATCAAATTCTTTACGAATGTCACGACAGTCCAAGTGCAGGGCACCTAGGCATTAAGAAAACTTATACTCTCATAAAAAGACAGCTTTACTGGCCATGTTTATATGGTTACGTTCAAGATTATGTCTTACATTATAAAAAATGTCAAGTTAATAAAGCACACCGCCTGAAGGCAGGAGGACTCTTACATCCTTTGGAGATTCCCAATGGAAAATGGAAAAGTATCTCTATGGATTTCATTGTGGGTTTACCAACTACTAGTCGAGGTCATGACTCGATCTGGGTGGTCATAGACCGGTTAACTAAACTATGCAAGTTTATTACAACTAAGTCAACCATTAAGACTCCATACTTAGTTAAGTTCTCGGGGGGGTGCGCTATGTAATCATGTTAATGTATAACGTGAGTTCGAAAGGAGGGATTTTAGAATACATAAAAATTAGGCAATTTAAAGGAGATACATTAAAATAAGGGGCTTTTATATTCAATTTTGAAAAAATTTCCTAAAATAAGGGGTCATTTTATTTATTTAAACGTGTTAAAAGAGGGGTTTTTTAAATACCCCATGAACGCACGTTATATAGGGGGGTACTGAACAGTGAACCCCCCAAGGCTAAGTTATTTGTGGATAATCTGTACCATTTGTATGGATTGCCAAGTAACATAGTGAGTGATAGTGATCCCAAGTTTAACAGTCACTTCTAGAGGGCTATGTTTAAACAATTGGGTACACAACTCAACCTAAGTACTGTAGATCACCCTGAAACGGAGGGTCAAACTGAACGAGTCAATCAAGTGCTAGAGGATATGCTACAAGCATACGTGAGCAAGGAGCAATCAGATTAAGAATATTATCTTCCTATTTTTGAATTTGCTTACAATAGGGATGGATTTAGTCATTTCATGCTCATGTATGGTTTTCAAGCTAGGTCACCAGTTACGGTGGGGTTGGCAACTGCAAAGCTCCAACAAGTCAAGGATTTTCTCCAAGACCATATGAAAATGCTGAAACTAGCTCGTCAAAATGTTCGACAAGCACATGATCGGTATAAGAAATATGCTAATGAGAAACGTCGGCAAGTTACCTTTACGAAAGGAGAAGAGGTCTTTTTGCATGTGCCAGAGCATTCAGAAAGTCTGAAGAGACTGGGCCAACACCTAAAATATCTCTGAGATATTGTGGGCCTTTCAAGATACTCAAGTGAGTTGGTGATCGCACCTACAAACTCTCGTTACCTGCGCACTCTCGTATCCATCCGGTGTTTCATGTAAGTCATTTACACAAACGTTTGCATGCGGACGACAATGTCATTGACCAACATATTTTGGTTGATTTCATTGAACCTCCAGCCCAGCCGCATGAACTTGAACGCATCTTAGACTATCATGATTTGCGTACTCAGCATCAAGTACATCGACAAGGTTTAGTCAAGTAGGGAGATCGACCTGAGGAAGGTGCCATTTGGGAAAACATTAGTGTTTTGAAGAAGAAGTTTTCCACTTTTGTTTTTGAGGACTAAAACACTTCTCCAAGGGGGCACTAATGTAAAGCCAAGGGCAACCCAAGGGGTCTCGGACCTATGCCAAGGACCTAGACGGCTTGGAATGCGGACTGGGGATCCAAACGGACAAAGACTGTGAGTCTTATGGTATATTTATAGGGTGGTAAGGAGGAGGATCTCCCAAGTAGTCTCTAACCAACTTCGCTCCAAAGTCTGTTAGATTATGTACGACAAAGGCCCACCAAGAAAAACTAGTTTTTTGAAAACACTGAGCTACCCTTCAAAAACAAACACTAAGGCTGGTTAGACATAGCGTGCCGAATGTTGGGCACGCTTGAATTACAGCTGGTGCACGCAGATTCGTCGAGCAAAAGTACCAGCGTCCAAAAAGAAGGACAGCCAAGCTCTGCTACCCATCCTTGGGCGGGGACAGATCTCTTGTCGTGAGGTTTGCTGATATCTAAAGCAACCGATAGGCTGAGAAAGCCTTGCTGAAAAGTTGCCTGGTTATTTAATTCTTATTTCAAATTGGGGAGGTTGGTGTGTTAAGCACGCCGGCCCAACTCGGGCAAGGGCCTGCCCATTAGTGTGTGAACGCCCTAAATTAGCCCAAAATACGTAAAATCCGAAAGCCAAGGTGAACTTTTGCTTTTCTTGCCCGAGCCAAGAAATTCGTCGCGACTCGCAGCTTGTGCAGCAACTATTACCTGCTGCATCATGTGTGATTGTGCAAGCGAGACCGTCCTTTTTCGCCCAAAGAAGCGCTCTAAGGCGCAGGAATTTTTGCACAACAAGGAGAACTCCTCCTTTCCAGCAGGAAAACCTACGGTTAGCAGATCAACGCCGTCTCCGTGGGATACGCCATACATCAGCGCCGATGTGGTGAGGGCGTCTGGGCATTCTACAACTGCGTCTCAGCTGGACGAGGGCAAGACTTTTCATGGCATAAGTTTTCAACCATCCAAAGCATCATGCTCTGAAGATTATGTTGGAGAGAAAGTTTCTGTCTGCAGTACACCTAGTCTGAGACAAAAATGCACATTCGACAAAGGAGGGCATGGCCTTGCTGAGAACTTACGTCGTGGTGGCCGCACAAGAACATTGTGGCCACAAAACAGGAGAATTTCTCAAGTTAATGCAGACAAGGCACAATGGGAAGACGGACAGTTAATGAGGTCTGGAGCTGTTAGGGGGTTTGAATTGCAGAATGAGATCGAGAATGAGGTTGAGGAAACACCCATTGTTTTACTAGTACATGATATGAAGCCACTGTTCCTTGATGAGAGACTGGTGTACTCAAGGCAGGGAGATCCAGTTATGCCCGTGAAAGATCCTCAATCCGACATGGCTCTAATTGCAAGGAGAGGCTCTGCACTAGTTCAGAGGATTCATGAGAAGCAAAGTTTAAATAAATCCCGCCAGCGGTTTTGGGAGCTAGCTGGGACAAAGTTGGGAGGTATTCTGGGTGTTGAGAAAACTGCTGAGCAGGTTCAGGCGGACGAAGTAGTCGGGGACGAAGGTGACGTGAACTATAAGGAGAATGCTAAGTTTGCAGCTCACTTGGAGGAGAAGGGCAAAGCTGCGAGCGAGTTTGCGAGAACAAAAACAATAGCAGAGCAGCGACAGTATCTTCCCATATGGTCTGTTCGAGATGAGCTGTTGCAGTTGATACGGGAGAATCAGGTGATAATTGTGGTTGGGGAGACTGGCTCAGGGAAGACCACTCAACTTTCTCAGTATCTACACGAGGACGGGCTTTCAACCCATGGCATGATAGGGTGCACTCAACCTAGGCGTGTAGCTGCTGTGAGTGTCGCAAAAAGAGTGAGTGAAGAAATGGAGTGTCAGCTTGGAGACAGGGTTGGCTATGCTATCCGTTTCGAAGATGTTACTGGACCAAATACTATAATCAAGTATATTACTGATGGTGTGTTGCTCCGCGAAACATTGAATGAGGCTGACCTTGATCAGTACAGTGCAGTTATCATGGATGAAGCACACAAGAGGTCTCTTTACACGGATGTTCTATTTGGGATACTGAAGCAGGTGGCTAAACGACGCCAAGATTTCAAGCTCATTGTAACTTCAGCAACACTGAATGCTCAGAAGTTTTCTCACTTATTTGGAAATGCCCGTCTTTCACATTCCTGGTCGAACGTTTCCAGTCAGCATCCTCTATAGCAAAACACCATGTGAAGACTACGTTGATGCTGCTGTCAAGCAAGCTATGGCAATCCACATGACATGTGGTCCAGGTGATATCCTCATTTTTCTAACTGGCCAGGATGAGATAGAAAGTGCCTGCATTTCTCTAGCAGAGCGGATGCAGCAGCTGAAGACCAGTGAAAGACAAGGGCCGGCTGCATTGGCAATTTTGCCCATGTATTCGCAGCTTCCCTCTGAATTACAGGCCAAGATTTTTCAAAGAGCAGAGGAGGGTGTTAGGAAATGTATTGTGGCTACTAATATTGCGGAGACATCTCTTACAGTAGATGGAATTTTTTATGTTATTGATTCTGGGTATAGCAAGCTTAAGGTGTACAATACTGGCATGGGGATGGATGCCCTCCAAGTGTTCCCTTGCAGTAAAGCATCAGCAGATCAACGATCTGGAAGAGCAGGACGAACAGGACCGGGTACCTGCTATCGCCTGTATACTGAAAGAGCTTACCAAAATGAAATGCTACCGAACCCTGTTCCTGAAATGCAATGGTCAAACTTGGGTGCCATTGTTTTACTTCTGAAGTCATTGGGCATCAATAACTTACTGGATTTTGACTTCATGGATGCTCCTCCTCGGGAAAACATATTGAGCTCCATGTATCAGCTCTGGATCCTAGGCGCCCTGGATAATGTAGGGAGGTTGACGTATTTGGGACGAAGGATGGTTCATTTTCCTCTTGATCCAACTTTAGCCAAAATGCTATTGATGGGTGAGGAGCTTCTATGCGTGGATGAGATGTTAACTATTGTATCAATGCTTTCTGTACCGTCTGTATTCTTCAGACCTACCGATAGAGCTGAAGAGAGTGACGCAGCCAGAGAGAAGTTTTGGGTACCAGAGAGTGATCACCTCACCCTTTTAAACATTTATAAACAGTGGAAAGCAAACGGCCATCGGGCAAGTTGGTGCAATGACCACTTCTTCAATGTGAAGAGTTTGAAGAAGGCATGTGAGGTGCGGTCGCAGCTCATGGACATCTTGAAAACACACAAGATTCGTCTTTCATCCTGTGGATCTGACTGGGATGTCGTACGCATTGCTATTTGCTGCGCCTATTTTCTGAACGCTGCTCACTTGAAAAGTGGAGGGGAGTATGTGAATTGCCGGTTAGGTACACCCTGCCATCTTCATCCAACGAGTGCTCTGTATTCTCTCGGATGCGTACAAGAGTATGTTGTGTACCATGAACTAATCTCTACGAAGAAAGAGTATATGCAGTATGTGACTGCTGTACAGCCTGAGTGGCTGGCTGAGCTAGGACCCATGTTTTTCAGCATAAAGGAATCAAATACTACACGGCTTGAAGGTTAATGGAAGCAGAGAGAAGAGGAAAGGTATATGGAGCAGCAGATGAAAGAGCTTCTTAGTCAACAACAGCTGGAGTTAAATGCACAGAAGCAAGGTAGACATAGGAAACAGCAAGTCATTCTGACACCAGGTCTCAAACATGGAAGGATCCCCAAGAGAATCGGGCTTTAAGGCAGTGCTTTCAGGAGCACTATTGTACAGGAAGATTGTTGGTAGCCTAACAATCTCAAGACCAGATTTGAGTGATATGGTTGCCTTTATGTGCAATCCAGCAGCCTACTTTGCTTCTGCTCAATGGAAACATGACCAATGCTGCTGCAAGAGGTTATGCCTCAAGTTGAAGACCTCTCTTCAAAAAGGTGTTTTAGGACAAACAAATTTCACGACATTCTGTAGTGCAGACAACGGCACATCTGCAAGGATGACATTACTTGTCTTGTAATGTTGCAATCGAATATATTTATTTACATTGAGAGAGAGAGAGAGAGAGAGAGAGAGAGAGAGAGAGAGAGAGAGTCCTTTACATTTTTTGACCTTGGAAACTGAAGTCCAATGAAATGATGTGACAAAGGTTTAGAGAGAGAGAAGAAGAAGAAGAAGAAGAAGATTGTTTTAACGTCGTAGGAAACTATCCCAAGAGACTGTAAAGATCTATCCCACGAGAAGAGTTGAATTTAAGAACATGAGGGTTTCTATCCAAGTGTAAGTCTCTTGAAGTGCACTTATAGGAGGGTATGCCCAACAAGCACTAGCCAGAAAGGCTTAGATTGTTTTTGGTGGATGCAATAGGAGGGCATATGCCCATATGGATTTTAATTTGCTTAATTTTCTCCATGCATGTGGTCACTTGTGTCTATGAGATAAGAGTCTTATATAGTTTAACAACGTCTAGGAAAAATTGTGCCATTCCACTCATAAGGAACAATAAACTTCCATGGTTGATATATCTGTTTTCAAGAATGGAAACTCCGGGATTACACTTCTTCAACTTTGCTCTATTTACAAAGGATGTGAAGCAAGGGCTTCTCTCTAGATGCAAGTAGTAAAATAGTACTCTTGCGTTGTTGATCATTTTGTGGTCCTAAAATTTTGCCACTTTGAAGTCCACCCACCTATTTGTAGGATTTGGTGTACTATGGTCAAGAATTTGTCTCCTTGAGATACCGTTGCCGAGAGTGACATGTGCATCCTTCCGTAATAGTCCGTTCTTAAATTAGAAGGCTACAACACCCTTCCATGGGGTTTTACTTTTCTAGAGAAGGGCAATTTGAAAAAGGAAAAATTACCAAAATACCATGCAAACATCTCTAGAAAGATTTTGTTTTCCAACTCTTCATAAGAAGATTGGTTCTCCTCAAGAGAAGATAGAACGATAGTATTGACGTCTTTTAAGATGCAATTGATGGCTCTCTCTCTCTCTCTCTCTCATCCCGGGCCCACATACCAATTTTTGAATTGAGAGAGAGAGAGAGAGAGAGAGAGAGAGAGAAGAAGAAGAGAAGAGTTTTAACGCCGTAGGAAACTATACCAAGAGACCTTAAAGATCTATCCGACGAGGAGAGTTGAACTCAAGACCTGTTATTCAAGAGGGAAATGGCATAACCAATCTACCACACTTGGGTGATAGAAAGGTTATACCATTTTTCTGTTTTTATTAGCACACACACCCACACACACCCGAGAAGAAGACAGTTTTAACGTTGTAGGAAATTATCCCAAGAGACCTTAAAGATCTATCCGACGAGGAGAGTTGAACTCAAGACCTGTTATTCAAGAGGGAAATGGCATAATCAATCTACTTGGGTGATAGAAAGCTAATACCATTTCCTCTTTTTATTAGTACACACACCCAAGAAGCAGAGAGTTTTAACGTTGTAGAAAACTATCCCAAGAGACCTTAAAAAACGAGGAGAGTTGAACGCAATACCTGTTATTCAAGAGGGAAATGGCATAACCAATCTACCACACTTGGTTAAAGTTGAGAGAGAGAGAGAGAGAGGGAGAGGGAGAGGGAGAGATAGAGGTCAAATACTTTATTATAATGAGCTATAGCAAGCTTATTCACTTTATTGCTTCCATTGGGGAAGACATGTAGTGACCAAGCTATTGAAATCCAATAGTTGTGGGCAAAGTTGTCAGGCAAGCCGCCGTCTATTTAAGCTCCATCTCTATGCGCCCTTGTAATCACTATCTAAGTTTAAGCATGCACCTCCACACAGGGTGCCATCTAGCTGTGTGCATGGCCACAAACCCTATGCCTAGAAAATTTTCGAGTGCTTGCACATTTTGTGTGTGTGTGCGGAGTTTGCTAGTTAGCTATAATTCAATATATTAGGGAGCTAGGCTTGTAGCTCCTACATCCTAAACACATTGGCGCGTTCACACACAAACACCATCACTTTCTTTGATTACAATCCGCCATGAGGTGCCAACAACAAACAACAAGAAAAAATGACAATATTGACAGTGAAAGAAAATATGAGAGAGAGAGAGAGAGAGAGAGAGAGAGAGAGAGAGAGCTTACCCTGCATTAGGAGAAATATGGACTTTGCATGGACCTTGTAAGGAATCCTAATTTTTAGGGATTAAGACTAATGTTGTGTAGGGTTAAGGGGACAAAGGCATTCAAGAAGGTATTTTTGAGTAGGCTTTTCTAGCCTTTTTTTAGACAAATGTAGGATGTGGACATAAGAGGTTACTTTTTCTCTCTAGCTTTTTGAAAGTGAAGGGAGTAAAGGGGTGTGGCCATATCGGCAACAACGTGGGTCACTAAGAGCCAAAATTTGACTTTAATTCAAAAAACTCATTTTTACTTATTTTTTTACTTAAAACTCTCTCCCAACATATATACATATCCAAAAATCATTTTTTGACCCTTTTTTTACCTACAAGCTTCGAAAGTCCATTTTTTCAAAATCTTTTCCCCCAAAAAATAATAAACACTTTTTTCTCTCCTCCTCCTCCCCCCTTCTCTCCTCCCTCTCCCTCCCCCTCTCTCTTTTCATCCTTTGCTTCCTCACGCAGCAGCTGTCATGGTGCTTACGGACATCACAAATCGTTTGCTTCCACCACCACATACTCCGCACACCAAAAGCGTACATATTCGCTTGTCCACGATGTTTGCACCAAAGGTTGCATATGAGGGTGATCAAAGGTCATCACAGGAACGTCGTGCCGCCAGGGAGACGAATGTTGACATTTGGGTGGACGGCCATTTATACCCTTACGATCCTATAAACCGCTTCCATCCATCCTTTAATAGTCTTTCAACATTTCTTCAATATCTTAGGAGGGGAGAAGCAGGCTTGTTAGGCTATTGCAAGCTGTTGTGTATGGGTGCAGGTGCTTTTTTGCATATGTGGATGCACGAATGTCAAGCTCTTCAGCTCAAGACGACGGCATTACAAGAAAGTATTGCCTCTTCGGAGAGGGAGGTTGAAACTCTTCAACAATAAATGCAGGAAAAGGATGCCCACATTACGAAGCTTGCCAACACCATCACATACTTGAAAGAAACACCCCTTGGTGCAAGGGAGCGCAAACGCACGTATTCATCCATTGAAACCCTTGCACATTCGGGTGGAGAAACACCCCTTGGTGCAAGGGAGCGCAAACGCACGTATTCATCCATTGAAACCCTTGCACATTCGGGTGGAGCACGCAAACAACGAGTTTTGCTTGCAAGATACATTCTTACTTCACATTATTTTCTAACATTTATCTTATTGGTTGCTAGAAACTTCATCCAGGAGGCATGTGATGAAACAAGTCAAGATGATCAAGTCAACCTTCTCACTAGTTGTCTCAATACCCATGATGTGATTTCTATCTTACAATCACCTGGGGGGAGGCACATTAAGGATGTAGTCACCAAGGACCTTATGCGCAAATTGAGAAATGTGGTTAGTGGAAAGTTGACGTGCAACAAGCTTGTGATGAGGTTGGGATCAGCACCAAAGCCTATCAGGCTATTTTTCAACTCCTAAAGGATGCCCTCAAACAGCGTGGCATTATGGAAAACCTATTTCCGGTTGCGCACAAGGTCAACCTTGCAAAGAAGGCCACAAACGAAGATGTGTTCTCCCGCATTACCTACACATTGAGGACACAATGCCAACTTCGCTTTATGATTCGTGCACAACAAAGGCAAGGGAAAAAGGTAAGAAACACTCCATAAGACCTTTGAAGAAGGGCTTCCTTTACACAATGTGGAACAATATTTTTGTGGACCTTACAAGGATTCAACAAACCATGCTTAGATTTTACGAGTTACCTGAAGAAGGTGACACACTATACTTCTTTCTTTTGGTTGTGTTCTTACCATAGACTTTGAAGTATAAGGTCTGGCCACTATTTATTTTGTAGTGCTTGACACAAAGGTCACTTTTGTGTTAAAACTCGATGAGCGTCAAATAGTGAAAGGCCAAAGGTTAGAGAGGCTAAGTGCCACTCTAATGAATAAGGCCCTTTTACAAACCAAGCAAAGGGATTCAGTTGAGCCATCTCCCACCCCGTCTTTTAGTGTGCAATCAGAGAAAGACATTTGGTGGTTGGCTGCTATTGAGGTGCCCAAAGAAACCAATGGAGTACTTTCATGGATTTTTGAGAGAACTCCATGGATCACAGAAGTAATACACTCCCAAATTGCAAGTGAGAAGCTGGAGGTTGAGGGTTTTGGTAGCTTTGATGTAGAGTGGGACTTAGGTGGGGACTTGAAGACCATAAAGTGTTTGCTTGGCTGCAAACAAGGGGCTTCTTCTCTCATGCCTTGTCCATTTTGCACTCGAGGACACAAACCTAACAGACAAAAAGCACACAAGAACTCTGCAAAGGGTGGTTCAATGCTTCCATGGCAAGGGGATGGAGAAGAAGGGTTGGACTGTCGTGATGCCGAAGATGAAGGGAGAGAATGGAAAGCGTCTATTTTGAGATGTCCCATGCTCAATGCCCCAGACCGTGCACAAAAGGACCAGGCTTGGAATCCAGTCTTTCCTTTTCCTCTATCGAATGTACATTTTTGTACATCACATGCATTCATGCACATTGTTTATAGGCTATTGAAGCTCCACATTGACTATGCTTCACAATGAAGCCATTGGAAAAGTCCTAGGAAGCGAAGGGTGGAGGTACTCTTGAATTCCATTGGCTGTCCACGGTGGAAATGTGTCTATTGTTGCTGCAAAGAACATAGGGGAGGCCCATGAAATTTTCCAACAAGTGTCAATGAGTGGACAAAAAGCCAAACACTTTTTGAAGAAAGTAACCCAAGGAAATCCAAGTCGATATGATGCTCAAAACAACTCCAAGTAGGCAGGTAACCTTTGGGAAATTTGGAAGGAGTTATGCAAAGATACTACTAACAATGATTCAAATGGTGAGTTTGCAAACAAGCGCAAACAAGTTTGGGCACATTTTGATAAAATGGTCAAACTTATGGGCCTTACTAGCACAACAGAAGAACAACACCAATCATTTCAAGAAGCCTTGACGGATTTCATCAAGGTCTTCACCCTTTCTTGGGGTGAAAATAACATCACACACTACATGGTATGCCATGTTACGTAGTGAACTTATTACAAGGGATTGTTTTCATTAAATATTATGGATCATTTTCTCATGTGAACAACATATATTGGTTGTGCATGGTGCATTTTTTATGCACAAATATGGTTCTCTTGAGATTTTTAGCACTCAAGCCATGGAGAAGTCCCATTACGAGCAAGGGGGGTGTACTTCAAAAATACTTGACATGGTGGTGGAATGGTGCAATCCAATTATTTGAAGGAGATGTTCAACTGGTTTTTTCACACACCATTTGCTCATAAGATCACAATGGCACGCGTGCAACAATCCAAGATTGCTAGGGAAGTACGGAAATGGAGTCGCCAAGAGCACAACAACAAGTGGCAAATGTCACAAGGCCTCGCCAAACATGCTGCTTGCATGGCGCCAATGCAGAGTGCGACAAGGATCAAAGTGGATTCTACGCGAGTGACTACACATGAACGCAGGGTCCAACTCTTATTTACATATTTTTTTAATAAAGTTTGGTGCATCCATTTAAAAAATAATAGTTTTTTGCAGAAAATAGTGTAAATAGGGCCCTTTTAAAATGGGCCCTTATAAATATTGCATGCTCTCATAAACCACTCATTTCTTGAGCACAGGTAAGCTCTTACCTGTCCCAATGGCACGTACCAAACAAATCGCCAAAGAGCATCCACCTGCCAATAGAAACACCCTCCAAGGATGTGAGAGGCCAGCATGGCTTAAAAGCACAATAAAATGTTCCAGGCACACTCTTCAAGCAATGGGCATGGCAACAAGGCCCAAGAGTCATTGAGGGTAGAAGATTCTTCACCTGCACATCAACAAACACCTGGCAGTTCTAGGCACTCTTCAAGCAATGGGCATGGCAGTCGGGCCCAGGAGTCATCGAGGATAAAAGATTCTTCATGTGCACAACAACACACACCTCGACGTAGAGTGAAGCAACGCGCCCAACGCTGGCGAGAAGAGCATGGCCAACAACCACCAGAGTCTGATAGACAGGAGCCGCCGTGCCAGCAATCACAAGTAGGACCATCCAGAGCTCAGATACTGAATCAGAGGTAGAGCCACCATGGCAGCAAGCTCAGATGCCACACATCGGGTGCCAATTGGGGGGAAGACACTGCCTCGTGGCCAGGGAGCTCTCCCCACAACACAATATTGAGAGGCAAGGGAAGAGGATGACTCAGAAGAGGCCGCAGATCCAGCTCCAAAGAATATAAATAGATGCAAAGCTAAGTTTTTCAAGAAGCCCAAACACCGCCAACCAGCAAATGTGTAAGTGCCCCCAAGAAAACCTCAGCGGCGTTGAAAAATAGCAAGGACATTTTCAAAAATCCCGCACTACCAGAAGACTACCGAGCTTTTAATTCAACGCGCCCCCTTTGCTCGCACGGTGAAGGAGGTGCTTCAAAGCTATAAAAATCAATACAAGATGCAAGAAATGGCGCTGGAGGCTATTCAAGAAGCTGCAGGGGCCCACATCATTTCGGTGTTAGAAGATACCAACCTATGCGCCATACATGCAAAGAGAGTGACATTACAACCAAAGGATATGCAGCTTGCACGTCGATTGCGGCGGGACTTCGAGCATTAGCCAAAGTTACACCTCCCTTTTTGTATTGCACACCCTTCTCTTTGTAATCAGATCACTTTGTAATGACAAAATGATTGAGAGTTGTGTTTACTGTCTCCAAATTCATTTGCCTTTTTTGATTATCATGTGTTTTAAGTTAAGTGATTCTGGTCATAGATTTTAATTTAAATCAACTATTAACTTCTTTTGGTATCTTGGGGGGCATACTAGGCCAGATAAAAAGGGGTGGCCACAAGGGCGCGCAGATAGCCCAGCCAGCAGTTTTGGATGGCTCATCTGCGCGCTCTTGTGGCCACCCTTTTTTTTGCATTTTCTAGCCTTGTTTGCCCCCTAGGATATAAAAAATGTTAATATCTACTAAAATCAGATGTTTATGCAACATGACAATATAAAGTCCACTTCTTTCCACTTAGATGATTTTTATATTGTCCCCAATTTGATTTGACCTTTTGGTTTAGGGAACTATTAAGTTAAGGTGAAGGGAGTGATCATGTGCATGAAAAGTTAAATTTAAGGTTTATCTCACCATTTTAAGGGTCTTGGAGTGCAACAATGGCAAAACAATGCAAAAAAAGGGGTGGCCACAAGGGTGCGCAGATGAGCCATCCAAAACTGCTGACTGGGCCATCTGCGCGCCCTTGTGGCCAACCCTTTTTTTGCATTATCTCGCCTTGTATGCTCCCCAGGATACCAAAAAATGTTAAGATTTAGTGAAAGCAAATCTTTATGCAACATGACATTATAAATTCCGCTTTTTTCCACTCATATGATTTTTGTATTGTCCCCATAATGATTTTTCTTTTTGGGTTCTTAATGTATTAAGTTAAGTTGAAGGGAGGGATCATGTGCATCTTATGCTGAGTTGTTTCTTTAAGCAAAAAGGACACCACTTATTAAAACAAATCACCAATTTCAGTAATTTACAATATTGAGAGATCACATCGAAAAGAACGTACAAGATAGAGAGGCAATTCAAAATATATTTTATTACTTCTAAAAAGTTGATTTTACATCATACATCTGAGGAGCTAATGTATTATATGAACTTAAAGCGAGAGAATCTTACCAGAAAAAGGAAAAAGTGGTGATAAGAGATAAGAAAACGGGACGGGAGGAAAAAACGACAACAAATTAATATCTACGGCAGAAACCCCCTAGAACTAATGTATTATATGAACTTACAGCGAGCGAATCTTACCAAAAAAAGGAAAAAATTGTGATAAGAGATAAGAAAATGGGACGGGAGGAAAAAATGACAACAAATTAACACTAAACGCGTTTTTCTATTTAAAGCTTATCAGTAGTGTTAATTTTTGTACAAGGATTGGGGGCTTATAAATAGGGGTTGGGGGTTTCAAACCCAAGGTGGGTACAAAAGGTGAGGATTAAGAGGAGGATACAAGCATTGGTACATAAAAGTAAATGCAGGTATCTTTTGGTAGGGAGAAGTAAATAATGGCAAGTTTTGGTACGATGTGCACCATTAGGGGGGGTAACATCAAGATAAGAGAGGCTTTGGAAGAATCAATTTATAGAGAGGCACAAAAAGGACAGGATGCAAAAAATTGGTATTGTCACAAAAATTGGATTTGGGGGGGGTGAAGGAAGGGGGGAAGACATTTTAGCTAAGAGGGGTGTGAGAATTGGAGGTAAGTATTTTCCCAATATTGGGCCCATTGAGCCAACAAATAAGGGGTTTGGGGATGTGGGATAGTTCTGGTGTGGTGCTAAGCTAAAGGGTGAGAGGTTTGATCAAGGTACGAGAGAGATTAAGGTTGCGTGTGAATGGTGGAAAGGGAATTTTTACTACAAAGGGAGGCTCTTTTGATGTGGGTTTCTTCATAAGGAGAGAGTCTCTGTCATTGTAGGAAATAAGGGAGAAACAGTTATGGAGAAGATCTTGTGGGTATCCCCTTGCTCTAAGTCTATGGAAAAAATGGGCACGAATGGTAAGGAACCCATCTAAGGAGCTCTCTCTAATGACATATCGTTCCAGTTCCGAGATTATAAAAGCGACTTTCTGGTGGGTGGGGTGCCAAGATTGCCAGGGAATGTAGTTGTAAGAGTTAAGGCTTTTCTGAAAGCAGTGAGAATCGACAGTCCTTGAATGAGAAAAGGAGGGTCCTTTGAAGAATTGAATGTCAAGGATGGAAGCTTATATGGAAGAAATGACTGGAGAAATTTTGATATGGTTCTAAAGTGGTGACCCATAAAGCTTTAGGATTTTTTCAAGAGCAAGAAAGGAGCCTTGCCAAATGCCAAAGGCATCGTCGATGTATCTTTTGAAATAGACGAGAGAGGGATGGGAGGGAAGATTGATACTATCCTCTAAGTGACAAAGAAATAGGCAGGCATAAACGACAGCAAAATTAGACCCCATGGCAGTGCCTTTGATTTGTCGCCAACAGTTTCCTTGGACAGAAATCTAATGGTGGTTAAGGACAAGAGAGGCCAAAGAGAGGATGAGGTTCCTTTTGGGTAAGGAAAAGTGGTGTTGGATAGAGTCAGAGAGGGCAAGCAAACCTTGTTGTATGGGGATGTGTGTGTGTGTGTGTGTGTGTGTGTGTGTGTGTGTGAGAGAGAGAGAGAGAGAGAGAGAGAGAGTATCTAGGCTATGGCGATCGTGTGTGTGTGTGTGTGTCTGAGAGAGAGAGAGAGAGAGAGAGAGAGAGAGAGAGAGAGAGAGAGAGAGTTTCTCATCTATAGATTTGCCAAGTTTTTGGGGGAAAAATTCAAGCATTGCTCTCACCTCTAGAGAGAGAGAGAGAGAGAGAGAGAGAGAGAGAGAGAGAGAGAGAGAGAGAGAGAGAGAGAGAGAGAGAGAGAGAGAGAGATAGGAACAGAGGCTCTTGAGCCCTTAAAAAAGCTAAGTTATAGTTGTAGTTGGTGCCAGACATGGTTTGTTATAGCTCAGTGCTAATCCATATGTGGTCGAGTGCAGAGCTGTGTATTGTGGTTGGATGGTGTATCAATTGATGGAGTCCGTACTGGTGCATGAGGGTGGATAGCGTTTTGTATGTGCTGGGTTGATCAAGTGCGTCAATGTTGAAATCTCCCATTATGATCAGTGGGGACGAATGATGCTCGTTGAATGAAGGAGGCTAGAGATGCTATCTAGGAACGTTGGGAGTGATGACGTCGGTGCCCTGTAGAGCGAGACGACTATCGCCACGCGCTTGTTTGTGCAATGGAAAGCTGCACGAACTGTTTCAAGAGTGTGGTTTATGGATTTGTGTGTTTGCGTGGGTATTAGGTTGCTTTTGTGGAGAATTGACACGCCGTGTAGTTGTGTTGAGGATATGTTCTGGAATCCTGGAATGGTGATCGCATGTAGTCGAGTCTCTTGGAGACAGAGCACGTCACAGGCCATTAGACTTGTGTCATGGATGATATTGTCTGCATGCTTTCTAAGGGAGACGACGTTCAGTGATTGTACAATGTAATGTGTATCTTGGTGGAGATGTAATTGCTTTTGGATGGGAGAATAAGTTGCTTCTGTTCTCAATCTATGGAGCTCTTCAAGGACACTTGGGTCGATACAGACATTGTTGGGGAGTATGCTGTCTATCAAATCATTAAGACTAAAAATTTTCAAGGCCAACAGATCCCTCCATGCATAGTCTGTTAGAGCAGGCTACAAAAAATGGATGTTGCATGTGATCACGTAGCGTACCTGAGGAAAGTTTGGTGCATTTTCTTGGTGTTGAGCTATTAACATGAGTTGCATCCTAGCACATTGCACCCTCGCCTGCCTGACTTCGTCTTTGAGAGAGAGAGAGAGAGAGAGAGAGAGAGAGAGAGAGAGAGAGAGAGAGAGAGAGAGAGAGAGAGAGAGAGAGAGAGAGAGAGAGAGAGAGAGAGATGGGGGGGGGGGGGGAGGTAGGGAGCTACGGACATCAGCTTTTGTGGCTCCTATTGGACAGAGAGAGTTGTTGCCAGTGTGTGCAGAATCTAGTTAGATTCAGAGTCTATCTTGAAGAAAACCAATGAAATTCTACAAGATTTAGAGTAAGTATTGACATACCTCAAATTATGACCTAAAAACTCAAAGAGTTTTAAGTGTGCCCTAGTTTTCTTTGGCTAGGGGAAATGTTTTTTGGCATGCTCTATTTGCAACTACATCAGCTTTTGCAGCACCTCATTGAGAGAGAGAGAGAGAGAGAGAGAGAGAGAGAGAGAGAGAGAGAGAGAGAGAGAGAGAGAGAGAGAACACTCCCTTATGATATGCTTAGTGAGGACTCCCCATAGGTCTTGTGAAGGGCATTTTATTTGGAGGGCCCTTCATCGCTTAACACAATTTCTTACAAGTTAGAGCCATAATAGCTGCTTTGGCACACGCAGAGAAGCGCATGCCAATCAAGCATCTTACTTGAAGCAACCAATTTAGAAGGAGTATCAAGAATGTGGAGGGTGGTAACACATAAGAAAACAGAAGGAGTCACCAGACTTGGCATTGTTATGCATGTTAGTTGCACATCGAGAAAATCAAAAGCATATGGACCCCACATCATGCAAGTAAAGGGCCCGACAATGGTGCCTTTAGAGGGCCGATGGGGGATCCCTCTATTCGCTCCACCCATTACAATTTAAAATTTTAGAGAGAGAGAGAGAGAGAGAGAGAGAGAGAGAGAGAGAGAGAGAGAGAGAGAGAGAGAGAGATACCCTACTTGAATATGTGTGTATGAGAGCAAGAAAGTCCATACTTGTGTACAAGATGGTACGACTGCCAACCAATATGTATAGACGCAAATTGGAGGAGAAAAGCCTCTATCTCTTAATAAGTGTAATAAGGTGTGTGTGTGTGTGTGTGTGTGTGTGTGTGTGTGTGTGTGTGAGAGAGAGAGAGAGAGAGAGAGAGAGAGAGAGGTGGGGGTGAGGGATTGAAAAAGAGTACTAAGAACAATAGCACAAGGTCACAAGATCTATGCTGCAAGTCTTTGACGATTTGAGTGCCCACACACACACACACACACACATAGAGTGACATTGGAAGAACAATCACAAGTACTCTGAAATTTGTATCCATAGCCTTGAACTGAGGTGCATATTGTGCGTGTACGTGTGTGTGTGTGTGTGTGTGTGTGTGTGTGTGTGTGTGTGTGTGTGTGTGAGAGAGAGAGAGAGAGAGAGAGAGAGAGAGAGAGAGAGAGAGAGAGAGAGAGGAGGTGGAGGATAAGAAAAGATATTCCAACATAGTTGGAACAATCCCAAAGATTTGGGGGATCCACTTGAAACTTTAACTCAAGTTTTGGAGAGAGAGAGAGAGAGAGAGAGGAGATATGATAAAATTGGATCGATACAAGGGATGATACAGACAAGTTGAATGCAAATTTTGTGTGGTGTGTTATGTTGTGTTGTGTGTGTGTGCACGCATGCACACATGTGTGTGTGTGTGTGTGTGTGTGTGTGTGTGTGTGTGTGTGTGTGTGTGTGTGTGTGAGAGAGAGAGAGAGAGAGAGAGAGAGAGAGAGGACACATGATATAATTGGATCGATACAAGGGATGATACACACAAGTTGAAAACGACTTTTGTGTGGTGTGTTGTGCACACACACACACATGTGTGTGTGTGAGTGAGAGAGAGAGAGAGAGAGAGAGAGAGAGAGAGAGAGAGATTCATTGGAAAACAAGTTGTGTTGTGTTGTGTTCAATGATACACACAAGTTGAACACAACTTTTGTGTGGTGTGTTTTGTGTGTGTGTATGAGAGAGAGAGAGAGAGAGAGAGAGAGAGAGAGAGAGAGACAGAGATTCATTGGAAAACCCTAATAGAACTTATGTATTATCTGACAAGTGTTGAAATTAAGAGCTATTACAAGTGACCTCAAAGATCTAGCCAACAGGCCTTCTTTAACTCAAGATGTGTAGAGAGAGAGAGAGAGAGAGAGAGAGAGAGAGAGAGAGAGAGAGAGGGAGGGAAGAACTTCTAAATTTATATGAACACTTTCAAGATACCTCAAGACCTATGTGCAGAGTCTTCAACTTAAGGGCATGTGTGGAGAGAGAGAGAGAGAGAGAGAGAGAGAGGGGGTCTTTTATGATCTTCATCAAAAGTAACCCTATAACGTACTTGAGAGCATTCAATGGTGCATAATCCCACCTTAATTCCTTTGTTATGTTGGTGTTATCATCATTAATTTTATAATTGATATTACATGACAAAAACATAAATCCATCATTGATTTTTTGTGCTTTTGAAATAGAAGTTATTTTCATAAGAATAAAGGCCTTTTTTTTTGGGTGCAACAACCCACAGGTTACTTACTAGTTACTAGTATGTGACCCGCGCGTTGCTGCAGCCAAGAAGGAGTATCATTCAATTTTGTGTAACCTCCCCTCCCCCCTTCTTTGAAAGGATAACATGTGTAAGTATTTTTTATGCATCCAATTGAAGGTAGTGACAACCATATCTTAAATGCTTTATTATGTGCAATAATGCATTATGGTATCAACCTAAATGACACTGGCTTTGTGCGACAATAGAAAGTGCATAGAGAATTAAACGAACATAACAACTACATAACATAAATTTAAAAGACTACACATGAGGTTGGGGGGAGATGAAGAGAGAGAGAGAGAGAGAGAGAGAGTAGAATAAGAACATGGTTTTTTTACCTTTAGAGAGAGAGAGAGAGAGAAAGAGAGAGAGAGACGGAAAAAGGGAAACTAAAAGAAAAACAACAATCCACTTCCATTACTATAAGTAGTCTTTGTAAGCCCTAATATTCGTCTCTAAAGAAAGTTTTTTACAAGCCACTAAATCTTAACTAACAAAACAGCTGTAACTTCAAAAAACGACAGCCTTCGGGATGTTGCATTTGGTACTCGTGGAATCCATGGACCCACACAATGAACGCTCCTACCAAAATGACGACGCCCCTCACACAGGGTGTATAATACAATCCTCCCATTCTCATATCTATCCCTATAAGAGTATTTTGCATTGGCCGGCAAGCGATCTCCGAGCTCGCGAACCGTATGTGAGTTGAACCTGCATCATGATTCAAAGCCACACTGATATGAAAGTACCCTTGGAGTCCTCCGAAAAACTCATGCACTTCCATTAAAATGTTATCACGATAATAGTGATTCCTGCAAGCCAATTGGTTAATTACAATAAGTTCAATAAGCAAAAAATATTTAAAAAAGCATTGTGCTTCATTGGTGTTCCTTACCTAACAACTTCAAAGTTTTCAATAATGTGTACTACATCATGCGTACTAAGTGGGCCTCTCCAACCAGGTGGATCTAAATGAGAAAATTGTTAGTTTGAACACCAAGCTAGAAAATTTTCAAAGGATATACTTAGATTCTACCATAGATAAGAAACGGCGGATGATGAAGCATCCAGCTAAACGTAGATACTGTCCAATGCCTTCTTTGACGTGGCATCTATAAATACAATATTTCAACCCCGTCCAAGAAACATCATAATATCAGCTTTTCATGACAATCAAAGTGTATAGAGAATCGAATCAACATAGCAACTATAGTATGCGATCCACATGTTGGTGTAATCCAAAAGAGCACACTATTGATACCATTGAAACTTTGAAATTTGTAACAAAATCTTAGTTCTCGATCACTCATAGACATGCATAAAGATCTACATAAATCTACTCGTTTATGTGTACATAAGCCATAAACTTTCAACATTTTCACATAATGAGATGGAAAAACATGAAAAATATCACGCATATGCAACAACTTAAAGCAGAGGCAACACATAGTTTTGAGATTTTAAGAAAAGAAAATAACTTCAAATGCAATACCGATAAACCTTCAAACACCGACAGACCTTATTTGCAATTTACATTTCCACTCCATGCAAAATGTCAAAACAATCAAACAAAATAGTTAGTGGCAAATGATGCTTTGGTGGAGTTTCAATTGGTAATATATAATAACTATAGTAACATTCAAATGTCCTACACTATCATACATCGATGACCCTTTTGTAAAAATAATTCCACAAACACTATCGTCTTGTTTGAACCTTCCACAATTAGGATACATTATACATACTTTGTGGATACACATCATAGTAGGGTCTCAATGGTCCCTAATTTCCAAAAGCAAAGGGTTTCATGGGAGGAAGTTTGTTGTTTGCAAAGAGAAAACAAAATTTAGACACGTGCATATGCATCAATACAATAAAATATCCCATTGAAGTGGTTTGATGTGCATGACCCCAATCTGAAGTTGTCTACAATGGTCATTACGAACTAATAATGGGGTCCAAAAAGTGCTACCCAATTATTTGAGAGTACAGAAAGTGAACCAAATCTAAAGGAGTAAGACAATTTCTACTTGTAAACCTAAAGATAACTTTCAGAATGAAATGTAGATAGTGGAAAAATATCATGGAATCTATCAAGCTTCCAAGTATTTCATTGCAACGTCCTTGAATCTCACATAGCTAAGCATAGTTGTAACGATGGAAGCCTCTTTTCTAAAAACATGCTACCTTATGTCCCCAAGCCACAAAGGTAGTACCTCATATTGTTTTGACCAAAAATATCATCTCAACCAAAGTCTCAAAACTTAATTTAAGTATACTATATGGCTTCATGCCATGTAGATCAAACAACACAAGTAATAAAAAAAAAAAAACAACATGTTCACTAATTTATCCTACCAACGCAGTTCAAAGCAAGGTATGCTTTAGTACATCAACATACTAAATCAAATTAACACACACAAGTACGTGCTTCAACTATTTCTAGTAGCCAAGGTTGAACGTTGTTGTATGGCACGGCCATTAGAAGCTCGAGCCATCTTTGTCATCAATGCATGCAATCGATTCAGATGGACCTTGAGCCGGGTTGCCTCTCCTTCTAAAGCAAGGACCTGGTCCTTAAGTGCATCAATTTGGACCTGGATTTCCCTATTGGACATGTGTGAGCTTTGCATTGATTCAAATTGTTGCTCCATGCACACCAGCGTGTTGAATTGGTTCTCCTCAACCTGGGCCATTCCTCATTAAAGCGTTGTGCACATAAACGCACCTCATTGCAAAGGTCTACAATTTGTTGGCCATTCGCTTGCTGAGCCACGTCCAAAAGCGCTTCCAAGTGTCGTTCAAAGTCCAATTGCCTAGACTCACTACGGACAAAGAAGTCCCATAATGCAGCCATGAATTCATGATTCCCATCATTTACCACAGGATTAATAGAAGAGGATTCCACACATCGAGCACTTCTCTTTGCCGCTCGAACATTGGCAAACCTTGGAGGAGTGGACTCAATACCATCCGACTCGGTCTCAACGATGGCATTTTTATTCATGTTTTCCATAGTTATACCATCAAAAACTACATCACAATGCATATAAAGTTGAACTATGTGTCAACTACCATAAAGGAAGCAATCCCTTGCACAATATTACGAACATAACATCTTATCATACAAAAAAACATAATCTACACAAAGCATAAGAGGTGCAAGTTTAGGAAAAGACACAGAGAGACTTTAATGTTTTCCTCAAGCAACATGCATGATTTTCTCCCTTCCTTATTACACATCTCTCTCTCTCTCTCTCTCTCTCTCTCTCTCTCTCTCTCTCTCAACATAGCAACCTTTCCTCTCACAAACGTGAGGATCAATGCATAGAATTTTTGTGCTTAAATAAAGATCTCTAAGATATGAACCTAATATCTTGGATCCCTCAAACTCAAATCGCAAGTGGAAAACTCTATTGCATAGAATTACAAAGTCATAATAAACACCAAGACATTTAGAAATGTAACCAGATTTTCAAAGAACATTGCCTAAAATGGATCACAAGCATAACAAAGCTATTGATATGTTTGTCATACACAATCAAGGACATTATCGTGCCACAAATGATCTAAGAGGCAACATCAACGTAGCTCGCTTCATCATGCAATTGGCAATCGGCTTGGAGTTTCTCCATTCCTAAATTAAGGACCGTTTTTCCATCCCAAGGTTGATTATCTCCTGGATTAACAAACAATAGTAGTAAAAAAGGGAGACTTTTTTTAAATAATACAATTGAAACACCAAACACAACAATTTACACATACCAGTTATTGCCACACACTCCTTCCTTACCGAGTAGACACCGTACTCAACGTCGGAGGAGTATGCCAAAATACGCAATGTAAAGATATCGATAGATGGCAACTTCGTAAGGTCCGTAACACATAAGGAAACAAAAAAACCATGAATCTTACTTTATGCCAAGTGATTTCTAATTTCATGCACACACACCTGGTTTTGTAGTGCTTGCGGATGGTTCTAACAATTTTTTTGTGCGGCAAAGGTGCACACCAAAAAAGTGGCTCTGCTTAAAATAATGGGAAAAAAAAATCAAGGTCCCAAAGATAACACAAAAAGTCTCCACATCATGTCTTAATGGTGGACAAAAACATACCAGCATGTGGATGATCTTCTACATTTAATAGAAAGGACACCTCGGAGATGTAAGTCATTTGATCCATGATCTATATACCCAAATGGAAACCACAAAATAGACAATGTGAGGAAGGAACAAAACCTTCACATGACATAGTTTAGTATATGTTATGGTGAGAGGTAGAAAATTAATTCACAAAATATTTTATGATTTGAAACATATACAAAGAAGAAGACAACGATGAGAAGGATTGGAGCCTTTATATGGCATTGATTGATATCTCATGGTACATAATGTTTATTGTTAGTGCAATTGTTTTGTAATTACATCAACGTCATGTAGGAGAATTTTCACTCCAGCAGTTGAGCGTGCACGTGACACTGCAACATACAATTGTCCATGAGTGAAGACCGTTGTCACCAGGTATAGGCCCAACATGGTAATGCTTTGGCCATGTGACTTATTTATCGTCATACAGAAAGAGGGATTGGAACCTTCATATGGCATTGTTTAATATCTCATGGTACACAATGCTTGTTGTTAGTGCAGTTGTTTCGTTTACATCAACGTCACGTAGGAGAATATTCACTCCAATGGTTGAACGTGCACGTGACAATGCAACATACAATTGTCCATGAGTGAAGACCGGTGTCACCAGGTATAGGCCCAACATGGCAATGCTTTGTCCTTGTGACTTATTTATCGTCATACAAAAAGCCAACCTAATTGGGAACTGCCTCCGTCTAAGAACGAATGGCAACTTTGTACCAGAATGCACAAAACATATTCGAGGGATGAAAACCCGAGTGCCTACCCGTGTACCTGTAATAACTTCTACCTCCAGAACTCTTGCATGAAATGCCTTGCACACCAAGCGTGTCCCATTACATAGACCTCGACTTGGATCAATGTTCCGTAGTAGAATTATTCGGGCATTCATTTTCAACTCCAAGCAATGTGTTGGAAATCCACCACCCAAGGTGAGACTATTTAAAAACTCCACAGAGTATAAGAAAGGATCGTGCATCGAGTTTTTTGCCACAGAGTCAGCACCAAAGTATTGCACAACATCACCTTTCATTGTGTACAGGGCCTTAGCATTGAGAATATCAACTTCAAAGTTTTTTGGAGCAAGGATGGCCCGCTCTCTGAAGTATTCTGCATGGACCACATCTTTATCAATTTTCGAATAGATGCAACCTATCAATACATCCAATGAGGATGAAGAAAGCACCATGTGACGGGGGATTTCTATCATTTGTTCATCACCAATTGTCAAACTCCCATTTCCTACATCCATAAGCCATTCTCTATAAGCAGAATTTGCAACATCACCACCTCCCACACTCATGTTATGTGCCAATCTAAGAATCTTAACACGATTCCATAAGTGCGATCGACAAAGTGTAGCATCAACAATGTCAGCACGCGCTCCCTAGAACACCACTGGTAAGATCTGTCTGAAATCTCTCCCAAGAAGCCACAACACTTTTCCACCAAATGGATTTGTTGAGCACATGATATCTTGCAAAGACCTGTCCAAAGCTTCGAAGGCATATCAATGCATCATAGGAGCCTCATCCCACACAATCAACTTGCACATTCTAAGCAATTCAACAAGTTGACCTTGAACAGGGATATTGCATGTGCTACAACTATCAAGGTCCAAGGGTATCTTGAATCTAGAATGTGCAGTGCATCCATTTCGCAATAGCAATGTTGAAATACCAGAAGATGCTGTGGCCAATGCAACTTCTCCTTCTACACAACAAATAATTATACAAATAAGTTTTCCCAGTCCTCCCTGCAGGACCATGTACGAAAAAAATAGCCCCACCATCAATAGTCAATCCATGCAACACTGCCTCAAAAGCAATCCTTTGATCTTCATTTAGACTCTGTTCCATTTCACGTGACATGGATAGCTCTTGCATTGTGTCAATGCATTGCTCTTGGAAAAGCAAGCTATTTTCATCACGTGTCACAAAACGTTCATCAGGCATTGGAATTCCAGGAAATTCAGTTAAACTTCATCCAAAAGTACCAAGAATGTTATGAAAATCTCTCAATGCATACCCTTCAGCAACCTATGTACAACCATCTAACGACTCATATCTCATCTCCAACATGTGTTGATAGTCCTCATACAAAAAATGTCAAAATATTTCCCATAAGAGATGAGGAGAGGAGGGTTCACAAAACAATAGAATGGTCACAAACAAATGTCTCAATTGCAAGCCTGTATGTGTATTGCAAGCTTCCTCCATGCATCCGAACCATTCCCCGTCATCTTCCAAGATACCCCTTGCAATGCATGCTGCCTCGAATGTTGGAAACAATACACCATTTGCGGAGCGTAGATCCTCAAATGATTTACATCCTTTACAAATAGTCAAAAGCAAATGGACATAATATCGTTCACCTGCAGAGGGCTGCACAAAATATATCCGCCCAATAGTGTCTCCATGACGTCTCTTTGTCTATTTCTTGGAACCCAAATTTCATACCCACTTTTGAGGAAAATCAATGTACAAACTATCGTTTGCTTCACGATTCTCCAAGTTGCATGTGAACCACTCTATCAAAGTGGTCTTCTCTGCATTATCTATTTGCAAGACATCATTAAGTCTATCATTATCTAGAAAAGTCACCATTTGACCAGTCGGAACATGCACGCTCAATCTCTGAACAACTGGTGCGTCATTGTGCAAAGTATATTCAAAAATTCTCCAGCAAGACTCACATGCAGATACATAGCGGCCATCCGTGTACATGTCTATCTCATCAATGTTCTCCCTTTCTGCATCACGTACCGATGTATGGAATCTTATAGTTGCCCTATCATGCCCCTTGTAGATGCACTTATAGACATCCTTGACGGCTGAAATTGTCAAGCATACCTCAACATTGATATGCGCATTAAATAGTGTTGACAAAACAGGATTATATGGCACAACCCATCGGTTATCAATAGTAGAACCCCTAACCTTGGCGGTGAAGCCATTGTTTTGTCGCACATAAATGGGGTAGCCATTATTATCCATGCTTGTTTGCTCACAAAATGAACGTGGATATTTTCTAATACATCGGCCATCAACCATGCAAGGAGATGAACTATTGAACTCACCGCATGGACCATGAATGTTCCAACTAACAATGATATCATGCAGCACTGGAAATCGATTTTTATATGGCAGCTCTGCACAAACCATCTTGTCATAGTCAAATGTTGATTGAGGCTTACATCGAGGATCTAGAATCAATAGTGTATGAGAATGTGGAAAGCCTCTCTTTTGGAACTCCACGACAGACATGTAAGCCACCACTTTCCCAAAAATATCTTTCTTTAAGATATACTTCATCATGCTCAAGTGTTTCAAGAAGAAAACCCTGGTGGTTATGTCTGGTCGATCAGAGGAAACCTGTCCTGGAAGTAATGCCTCATTTATTTCTGGCCATTTGGGATTACATGTGAATGTGATAAATAGGTCTGGCTTTCCCTTTGCACGCACAATTTCCATTGCATCTTGATACAATTGGTGCATGTGCCGATGAAAGATGAGGGTAAGACAATTCTTCGACCTGCAGACCGTCCAAGTACAACATCACTCCCAGACACATGCACCATGTCAACCAAGCCTGCATACATTTCTGCCCTCAATGTCTGCTGATTAGTACGGACCCATGCAAAAAGACATTCCTCGATGGCACAATATGCATCAACCATAAATTGTTGAGGTAAACCACCCCCACGAAGCAAGCATGACTCTGTATCAGCACGAACCTGTAGCCGATATGCATAGTACTCTCTTTGAGTGACACATTGTCGACCAACCAAGGCATCCAAAGGGCCATGCACATTATCATAAGGAAGCCTGATATGCCATCCATCTTCTCCCCGTGGAAAGAGAAGAACATACAATAGTGGCATGTACGACCTGTGTAGATTTGAAATCCTTTGCAGCCTTCCATTTTGACAATGTCTCGATGGCCAACTGTTTGTACATCCCCTTGACCTGGCATAATCGCAGCAACCTCATTGCCAACAGGTATCAAGTACTGCCTGGAAGTATTTCTTTTCTCACAAATTGTCATTTTGATCTCCACACCAGGACTGTCACGTAACATTCTACCAACATTGTAGAAGGCATTCGCATACGGATTACATGATCGCATCATCATTGATAATGCTTCAAGAGTGGACAAATTCAAACCATCCAAGGCACTCATACAATTCCGAACCTCATGCTCAATATCATATACATATATCTGTGCAAATTTTGAAGCCCCTGCTTCATGTGGTACAAAAAAACCAATTCGATGGTACACACCGCCATGTACACGAAAGCAATATGCACCAGACCTACCCATCAATGTCTCATCAATGGTAGCTCCAAGAGATGCAAATGCCATAGCACTATTGTAACTCCTGATGTTTCTTCTGAAAGACCTACTCAAAGCATCACTATTAGTGAGTAGCCTCTCCAATACATCTGGCGGTCTTGCAAGAGGAAAGAGGGATATTTTCCCACCTTTGCAACAATATTTTCCCATTGATGGTGTATCCCCCTTCTTCATTTCACACGGCCAAAGACGTGCACCACAAAACTCACAGAAGGAGAACATGGTTCCTGTATGATCTTTAGGCAATGAGACATGTATCAATGGTAGCATGGAAGGGTGGACACCTCGTAGACATGGATAGGCATGTAGAGTGCAAACAATTCCTCCAAGTGATGTGTCATGAACATACAGGACCTGTTCCTCATTTTGAGCGTCTATGAGAGGGCAAAAGTGTCCGTCATGTTGATGGCGCTACTGTCTTAAGTTGGAGGTGCATTGCCTTGCCCATTGTCGATGATATCTTCTTGTCGCATCCAAACATGAAAGGGTGTGTTGTCTTCATCCTTGTCCTTGCATGACAGTTTGCAAAGGAACTTGTGGAATAGTAACACCACCATGGATAGAACCCTCCACAAATGTGGAGGGACTCCTACCACGACCATGGCCATTTGTTGAGCATGGCAAGACATCCTCTAGCATATAATACCCTCAACACATCACCATATTAATTGGAGTATTATACCCAAGGAAGGAATAAAGAGTGCGCATGAGTTCAAGGCTTGTTTGATAGATCCTTTCTGTTGCTTTAACAAACCTTTCCTTTCATGCATCCTCCCACTTCTTCTATCAGTAAGATATATTAAATTTAATAGACATCATAGGATAAATTGAATATGAAATGACACCATTGGAGTTGAAGACTCAGTTGTGAGACTTCTTGAAGGTTATTTACCATTCCCTATCATTGGTTCTCTCTATGACATCAAGAACAGATTTTTCATGGGTTCTTGCATGAAGAAGGAGAGAAAGCTTGAACCACCCAAGTGTGGTAAGAGTGGTTTTGTTGGTTTTCTCACCCAATGTGGTAGATTGTCTTTTCCAATTCCTTCTCCAAATATTGTAGGTTGGTTCTCCCAATTCACATTGAAATAGTATGCTTAAGTATCAAGACTCATCGGCAAGTCTATTAGCATTGCCCATATGACATTCAAAACCTGCCCCGTAATGGGGTCTTCCTATTGTGCTACAAAACGTTCTTATCATGGCTACTTGCATGAAGAAGAAGAGGAATCTTAAAGTTTGGTAGATTGGTTATCAGAGTTTCTTGCTCCGTTGCAATAGACTGGCTCTCCCAACTCCCTCTCCATTTTTGACTACTATGCTAAGAGCAAGAGTTTCAAGGGGTCTTGCTTGTCTCATGCAATATTTCTCAGAATAACGTAAATGAGGTAAGGAGCTCTACGTTTTCCATTGTAATATGAGGAATCACTTGGGTTTCCTTTGAAATAGAAAATTTTGGGGTTAGTTTTTGTCATAAATTTTCTTGACCGCTCTCTCTCTCTCTCTCTCTCTCTCTCTCTCTCTCTCTCTATCTATCTATACCTCACAATGCTAGGAATTGCATGTGCCATGTGTTTTTTTTTTTTGAAATATAGAATGCCTTCTTTTATAGCAAGGAATGTTGAGATGAGGTTACATTTGGACTCTTTTATCTCTCTCTATGGTGCTAGAAAATGTGTTTATCATGGCTACATACATTAAGGAGGAGAGGAAGCTTGAAGTTTGGTAGATTGGCTATCAGAGTTTCCTGCCCCATTGCAATAGATTGGCTCTCCCATTTCCTTCTCCATTTTGGACACCTATGTTGCCCGTGATTAAGAGGAAAAGTCTAGTTCATTGACATGTGGACATGTGAAGGGGCCTTACTTGTCTCATGCAATATTTCTTTCTTAGAATAACACAAATGAGGTAATGAGCTCTACGTTTACGACTGTAGTATGAGGAATTACTTGGGTTTCCTCTAAAATAGAAAATATTCGGGCTAGTTTTTGGCACAAACTTTCTTGATTGCTTTGTCTCTCTCTCTCTCTCTCTCTCTCTCTCTCTCTCTCTCTCTCTATATATATATATATATATATATATATATATATATATATATATAGTTTTTTAGGAATTGCACGTGCCATGTAGTTTTTTAGAAATATAGAGTGCCTTTTGTCATGAGTGTGAATCATGCACTTGCCTGATGTTAAGATATGTTGAGATGAGGTTGTATTCGACCTCTTCTCTGTGTGTGTGTGTGCGCGCGCGCGCCTTACAAGGTTAGGAATTGCATGTTTCATGTGTAAAAAAAAAAGAAATAGAGTGGCTTTTCTCATGAGCGTGAATCATGCACTTGCCTGATGCTTGGAGATGTTGAGACGAGGTTCCATTGGGCCTCTTTTAGCAATTCAATATGTATAATCAATTTAGACATCATGGCAGCGTGATAGAACATAGGTGTAGTAGTCCCAGTGGCCCCGAAGGCTATGGCGCAAAGGTGTAGAGAGGTAGCTATTGGTCAAAAGTGAGAGAGAGAGAGAGAGAGAGAGAGAGAGAGATATTTTAGCAGGGCGATACACTAAATCACTCCAAAAGAAATCTTAAAGCTCTCAAGTATTGTAGCATTGATATTTTTTATCCAAGTGCTCAAAAAAGAGCTAGGTTTAGTGTAATCCCACATAACTTTTACTTTTGAAATCATTATTTGAAGCTGAGAAAACTCACAAAGACATAGAGGATAGGTCGTGGCCAAAAGTGGCTATGATAGAAAGAGGGAGGGGGGAGGGAGATAGTTGTCTCAAAAGCTATAATTTTCCTTTAAACATTGTTCAAACCTAGGTTTAGTGCATTCTCACTTGCAAATTTGGAATTCACCTCTAAATTCCAACTGGAAAGCAAGAACACCTCCAAATCTCAAAGAAATTTAGGGTGTAAAAAACTTCAAATATAGGCAAGGGTTTCCCTTTGCCACCACCCATCTTCACCACTCACATTTTGGGAAAAATCATTGTGTATTGGAGTGCTCAAAGATTGGTTTAGTGTACTTCCATCCATGGATATATTATTTTAAAAAATAGGGCCAAATAATCTCAATCATGATAAAATCAACCACACAACATTGATTGTAGGTGAGACCATTTGAACCATCACCAAATTAAAGGCTTTTGCTTCTCTTTCTGGTCCCAAGGGAAAACACACCACGTCAAAAGACCACCACTCATTGACACACACGAAAAATCCAAGTTTAGTGCAATCCCACCTATGAATTTTGAGATCCACCTCTAAACTTTCACCTCAAGGTGATAGCACCTACGAAAGGTGATAGCACCCGTGTTTTGGAGAAAAGCATCCTAACTTAAGTGCAATCCCACCTACGAATTTTGAGATTTATCTCTAAATTTCACCCCAAGGTGATAGCACGCATGAAACTTGGAGGAATTTAATTTAGAAATCTCCAAATATAGTGGAGGGCTACCCTAATTCGTCGTGCCCTTCATCATTGGTGTTTTGAAAAAAAACATTTGGCTATGAGAGTGCTCTAAAAGATCAGCTTAGTGTAGTCCCACCTAACAAATTTTAATATTTACCTTGAGATTTTTCATTTTGACCTTGAGAACACCACAAGGTGATTGCACACACGAAACGCAAAGAAAATGCAATGTCAACAGGACCGGTTTAGTGTAATCCCACTTGACAAATTATGATATTTACGCCTAAAAATTGTGATTTTCAATTTTTCATTTAGACCTTGAAATCCCAAGTCAAAGGTGAGAATGGCATATAGTTTAGAGAAAACCTTCAACTTTAGTCAAGATTTTCCTCCGCCTTTGTCGCCTCGAATTCACTTGTGTTGCCTTGGATTTGCTCACGCTTTGCCTCGGATTTGCTTGCCTTCAACCTTGGACTTGGCTTCTTGCTTTGGGCCTTGTCAATGCCAAAAACCAATAGATGGAATTAGCATCTTATTCTCTCTCTCTCTCTCTCTCTCTCTCTCACACACACACACACACACACACACACACACACTCACACACACACACACACACACACACACACACACACACACACACACACAATGTGTTAGGGAAAAATGTGTCTCAGCTTAACATCGTACCATTTTCTACCATTATAATAATAGACTTAGTTGTGGTGCAACTATGTCCACTATCACACGAATTCCTAAGCTTATACACCATCGAGGAAAACAATGCAAAAACACCCTAGTTTCCAAACTTTTCCCTTGTTAATAGAAGGTCCCGGTTGGCGGCAAGGGGAGAAGGCGAAATTCCACCCCAAAATAGAGAAAAAGTAGTGCAAAACCATGGAAATACAACCAAATTTTAAAAAAACTTTCGATCTAGCAATCGGAAAGCGCCAATTGGGGGCAAGGGGAAAAAGTGAAACTCCACCCCAAAAAATTGAGAAAATTAGTGCAAGCTTGGCAATAACTTGAGGGCAAAGGGAAAAGGCCAAACTCCGCCCCAAAAGCACGGGTGCAAGACAATCGTCAAAGTACATGGGTTTGCCTCGCAACAATGTTTGGAAAAAATGTGTCCCAGCTTAATATTCTGTGGTTCTCAATGTCAAAAATGCCAATCAAGGGCATTTACAGCTAGTGATCTCTTTCTAGAGTGCCTGGCACACCAAGTAGGCATTATATGTAAACTTTTATTAAAAAAATTCCCCTTGGCAAATTAAAGGAAAGGAATTTTGTATGAATGAAAAACGGTTTTCTATACTCCAAAAGCAAGGTGAGGGCAAGGGGAAAAGGCCAAATTCTGCCCCAAAAGCATGGGTAAGAGATAGCCGTCAAAGTACATGGTCCACCTCGCATGGCCTGCAGTGTTCAGGAAAAATGAGTTTCAGCACAATATTGTGCCGTTCTCAATTTCAAAAATGCCGATTGAGGGCAAGGGGAAAAGGAGAATTTCTACCCCGAAATAGAGAAAAATAGTGTAAAAATAGAAAAAATAAACTTTTTTTTTAAATTTTCCCTTGGCAAATTAAAGGAAAGGAATTGTGGATGTTTTAAAAGGTTTTTACACCTTAATGTCCAAACTTTCAAAACAACTATTTCCCAAAGTTTCATTTTAGGGCAAGGAAAAGGCAAAATTCCGCCGCAACATCCTGGATAACAACCTTTTTTTTTAATAAACTTTCGGTCTAGCAATCGAAAAGGGCCAGTTGGGGGCAAGGGAAAAAGTGAAACTTTGCTCCAAAAAATCAAGAAAATATGTGCAAAGCTTGGCAATAAGGTGAGGGGCAAGGGGAAAAGGCTAAATTCCGCCCCAAAAGCATCAGTGCGAGATAACCGTCAAAGGACATGAGTTCGTCTCGCATGGCCCGCAATGTTCGAGAAAAATGTGTTTCAACTTAATATTGTGCCGTTCTCAATTTCAAAATTGCCGATTGAGGGCAAGGCAAAAAGGAGAAATTCCGCTCCGAAATAGACAAAAATAGTGTAAAAAGTTCAAAAAATAAACTTATTTTTTCAAAATTTTCCCTTGGCAAATTAAAGGAAAGGAATTTTGTATGTCTGAAAAACGTTTTTTACACCCTAAATATTTTTTGTGCTGCTTTAAGACGATACTTGTCAAAGACATCATCTCTCCTAACTATGATATCCTCCTACACCAGACCATAAAACCGCTAGCTTTTGGAAAAAGTGTTATAGCTAGCATATATAATTTTATTGGACTTTCAAGAAAAACTTCCCAAGTTCCCCCTCTACTTCTTTGGAAATGGATTGAGGCATCGAAAGTACTGCTTCATGAGCATATATACCAATTTATCAAAGGTCTCATCCTTACGATAAAGAAAACATATCCAATTGAAATGATTGGAGTCATCAACCACTAACATCAAATAAAGGGCACTCTCAAGTGATGGAACTTGCATAGGTACACCAAGGCTCCAAAATCTTCAAGGCTTACCGAATAGAGTACTTTCATAAAGTCTCTCTATGTTGCTTCCCTCAGATAGTAAAACTACATCAATGCATTGGAAGTACTTCTCCACAAGTGTGTGCCATTTATAAAGGTCTCACAAGTCTCATCCTTATGGTAAAGAAACCATATCCATGCGAAACAATTTGAGTCATCAAAGAGCACCATGAATTACTTATATTGTGCCTACTCGCTCCTCTACTATTTTATTCAATTTGCACTCAGATTCTTCTACCATATTCTCTCCCAAGGATATCCTACCTTTACAAAAGTAAAGGTCGGAATTCTAACCCGCACCCATCAATCGCACTCAACCAATTTACTCCCATAACCACTCCAGCAAGCCCGTCGCCTTGCTCACATTGGCAATCTATGCAAAAAAAAGATATAATGATTTGCCTCCACCCCAAACTCTGAGTGTCTCCTATCCCAGTCCCCATCCTTGTGCGCATCTAACCACTCCAGCAAGCCCGTCGCCTTGCTCACTCTCTTGCCTTTAATGGCGAAAATAAAAAGATATAATGATTTGCCTCCACCCCAAAGTCTTTTTATTGTCTCACACACGACGCAAATGATTCGCCTTGGAAGGTAGACTCAATGGACCCTTTTAAATAGCCATACAATAGTGAGTGGAGATGTTATATTAAATCTGCAAAAAAAATGTACAATGCCAAACTGTGAATTATTGTCTCATGCATGACGTAAAAGCTCAAGACGCTAGCGAGGGTGGCTCAAGGATGTCTTCTGCAGCGCAGCTCCAATGCAACTACAGCAAAAAGCAAGGAGAAGGAAAAGCAAGAAAGCAGGGCGAAAAGCGAAAAACGGGTTGATGATGGACTCTATAGGGAAAAGTGGCGGGTGTACTGTGGCGGACTTGCAGCCTGTCATGCAGTTTCACCTTCAACCATATTCAACACGCGAAAGCTCAAGACGCCAACAATGGCAGCTCAAAAATGTCTTCTGCAGCACAGCTCCAATGCCTTGTCTCATGCGGGACGTCGTCGACGAGGGTGAAGAGGATGACTTTCTTCAACGCTGATCATTTGCATGAAGCCGGGGCTCTCCATGTCCCACACCTTGCAAGTTGGACAGAGACAACACACGGCACACATACGATACGAATCCACCATTGCTCTCATGGAGGAGGCAGCAGGAGTTGGTTGAGAGAGAGAGAGAGAGAGAGAGAGAGAGAGAGAGAGAGAGAGAGAGAGAGAGAGAGAGAGAGAGAGAGAGAGAGAGAGAGAGGGAGAGAGAGAAACCTTACTGACCTCGAGCCGCACACACAACGAGCCGCGCACACCCCCGTGATGTTATCTTTCTCTCCCCCTCTCCCTCTCCCTCTCTCACGCACAAACGTTAAAATTCTCTTCTTCTTCGCTCTCTCTGTCTCACTCTCACACGCAACAGCAGTAGGGGACCATCGACTGAGAATCTCAAGCTACATGAAAAGGCTGGCCAAGGAGAGCTAAGAAGGGTAGGCTCCTTGAGATCTTCTCTCGCTCTCTCTCTCTCTCTCTCTCTCTCTCTCTCTCTCTCTCTCTCTCTCTCTCTCTCTCTCTCTCTCTCTCTCTCTCTCTCTCTCTCTCTCTTTCTCTCTCACGCATACGCGCTTGCCTTGATTGGGCTCTTCATCGTCGTAGCCTTGATTGGGTAGTGCATGCACGGAGGGCAGACCTCACACACACACAAACTTGCCTTGATTGGGGAGGGCATGCATGGTAGGCCTCACACACACACACACACACACACACACACACACACACACACACACACACACACACACACTGTGACTCAGGCCGGCTCGTCGAATCCATTAAAGGCAGCATGCACGATGAACAGTCTAACCCATCAAGTCAGCGCCTTTTTTTTAGCCTTTTTTTTTTTTTTAAGCCAACCAAAATGTCCACCCCTCGAGCATGCGACACGTTGAGGGGCTCTTTGAGCTTGAAAATCTCAAGCTGCATTATAGAAGTATAGAAGTATAGATGTACACAACACCACTACAAAATGCAAGAGCAGGCCTGGAAATTGCAAGGCACCCTTGCACGTCCTAGGGAAGGGCAACCTCCATGCCTGCCCTGGACATAAGAAAGGCAATCCTAGCCAGAACCCTTCGTAATGCAAGGCAAAAAAATTTCAGCCCGTCCAATCTAAATGCACTCCAAAGCCATACTAAGCATGTTAGCCATATAATTGCATTGTGCTTGACCATTGTACACTGTGTGACATGCTCTCACAATCAAGATACGCTACATGCCCCATGATCAAAGTGAACCAAGGCTAGGAGGTACAATACTTTCAACAAAACACAATTAAATTTCAGGTTGCATGACACCAAATTCAAAAATCGTTGGGATCTTCTTGCCCTTGACTCGTTGCTGCATGATTCAAATGAACCACTACAAGCTACAATCCTTACCTCCAAAACTCCGACAAAACACATTCAATTTTCAAGTTGCATGACAAAAAAATCTGAAAATTATCAGCAGAGCCTGCATTTCAACTTCATGGATAGTGCATTTTCATCTTCCTTTGTTGGCTCTTCATCATGTATTCGCAAAAGACAATAGTGCTCCTGTAAAAACAACTTGATATACAATGTTTCTCAAATAGAATTCCACAAATGTAAACTCTTTGAAAAACCAAAAATTCATCCAAGCGAGTAAATGAGATGCTTCGACCAAGAATACTCATGACCATCAGAATTTTTAATTCAGACAAGACTTCACTTGTCAGAACATGACATGATCAAAGGCTACCACGGTCCATCGTCAATTCTATGAAGACCAAACTTTGTTGATATGAGTATTAAGGAGGGAAATATAATGAAACTAGACAAGCTAAAAAAAATCAATCAACCTTCAACAGTGTCATGTTACGTGTACTAACACTCTCAGCAAGCTAAAAGAATTCATACTTTTGCCATGGACCAAAATTTCATGAAGCCAATAAATAGTACAAAGAACATACAAAATTCTATCAGTCACATAAACTGTGCTACACAATATAAGAATGAAACATAGTGTAAAGCATACAAATAGGTACTCTTTAAGATGTCATCATTGAAAGCCAAAACTTACATGACAAATCGAATCACTTGCTGGAGTTCAGTTTTTGTCATCTCATAAGGTAGGCATAAATACAAAAGACTTCATCCAAGTTTCCAACATAGTATAATGCAAAATCTCAAAACTTTTATGAGGGATTCTAAGAGCTTCATCGATAATGATAGCACTCAAAACATAGCATGGCAGCCATCTACGCAGAGACATTGATTGATATTTTTTTATTGTTGCTCCATAAAGAGAAAACCTCATCCCAACACACGTCAGAAGTGGCTGAAGGTCCATTCAATCCAATGAACATGTAATTTTCGAGGGTTGTCGTACTCATGCTTGTTCTATGGGCTGATTTGATGCAGTTTTGAAGAGAGAATCCTCGTTTAGCCGGAGCCGTATTTACAGGAACTATGGAGAGAATTTGCCAAAGCCTCATCAAGTTTGGAAATGAGTCATGCATAGTGATGTCCACTTTGCATGCTTCCCACCCTTCACGAAAGTCTTTGTATTTAAAGTTAGTATACATTACTGTTGTAAACGAGTCAAGCTCTCCCATGCATCTTTCTGCAACAACTACCAGTTTTCCATATTGCTTAAGTATCTCCGACAACCATTTCTTGCTACAATCTTCAAGCATCAGTGCTTCGCTTGGATAATGCCTTGGGCTGAAAAGCTTGCAAGCATCAAAGATTGGCATGTCTTCTTGCATCCTTGTCGTCAAATTCTCTACAATTTTTATGACTAACTCTTTACCCAAATGCATGCAATCTTGAAAAGCACCACCTCTGCTAGTTCCCTCAATTTTCTCATATGTCAATTTGTGAACATTCACATCGCCACCTGCATCAATAAAAGTGATCTCACCACCCTTTGTTTGCTCAACAAATTGCTTCAGATATCTTGTTCCACAATTAGTCGAATCTCGCAAGAACTTCTTCTTCAAGTTTTGAAGTGCCGCATCAACAAATCCTGAAATGTTAGCAACATCCACAAGATCTGACTGGAACTGACAACTCAAAATATTCAATTCTGAACATACATCTGCCAGAAAATGTATACATAACTGATTTGCATAAATTGTGAGTTCGTCATAAATGCTTGGCTTGTCTTTTCCAAATGCCATACGCAATGCATGCATAACCTTCACCGTGCGTTCCATCACTTGTCCACGTGATAGCCATCTCACAGAGTGGATACGCAACATGGCTGACTCCCGCAAATCTAATGCTCCCTCAATTAGCTTAAAATCATCCATCCTCTTCCCTGATGCATGAAGCCAAGTGTAAATACTTCTACTTAGCTAGTCAAGGTGTACAAGTTCTGGAAAAGAATCTACAACTTGACTTGCTACAAGATTTTCATGATGAGCAAGACAATGCACAAGAAGAAGATGGGGAACATCAGCTCTCAGCCTCGCAATAAGGCCACCTCTGTGACCCACCATGATAGAGAATCCATCACTAGCTAGCAAGTGATACAAGCTTTTGCAAAGCCACCCCCATCTCCTTTAGCAACTTAAGGAGAGCATCATACTTGGCTTCTGCTCCTCCATCATCAGTTCTTATGAGTTTCACAAAAGTGACATGATTGTCCCCCTTCCCTCCCTCTTTAAGAAAGCTAACATAGACAATCAGGTGCCCCTCTTTGCCTCGATTAGTACTATCATCAACCATTATGGAATACCAGGGACTTGCTTGGATTTCTCTACATAGAGCATTCCAAAGAACATCCCTGATTGCTTGCACAAACTCCATACCAGCAACTCTATTAATGTAAGTTCCATAATTTGCATGGTGGGGCATATTTGGAAGGCCTTGCTCAATCTGATGAAAGCAAAGCTTCTCAAAGAGCTCCATTGGACCAGCAGACTTCACCACAAAGTACGCTTGCCACATAACTGTGATGACACGTACTTTCTCCTTGTCTTCAAAGGTGGCCACATAATCAGGGAGCGGGATGCAAATCCGCTTTTCCTTATTTGCCCACTTGAAGACGACTGCCTTATGCTCATCCGATTCACTATGCTAAGTCAAGGCTAGAAGTTGGAATGTGACAGACCCTTTTTTTGCAAAAGGGTTCTTGTGCTTGGAATAAACACACCACTCACATTTAATTCTCAACATCCCTTCAACAACCACTAGATAAGCCCAAGGGTGCTCAAGTTTCCAAGCTGGTCTCCATCTTCTTTGCTTCTTAGACTTAGAAGATGGTTCCAAGCTATTGGAATCTTGCACTTTTGGACGGACTTCTTCATCGTCTTCTATGTCTATCTCTGGCCCATCTCCAAAGATCTGTTCTAGCACTTGGTCTCGTTGTTTTTGTAGTTCCCTCTGCTTTTGGTTCTATCTTCCACAGCTTTGTAAAAGCTTGAGAGATCTACTTGATTCTTTTTCTTATCAATCTTTTCTATGCCCATAACTATAGAAATCTGTACTCATACTCACAAAAGAAAAATGCTTCTTATTAAAGATGCATGCTATCTTACAATCAGATCACCTTCAATGAAACACATTTGAAGGGAAAAGGAATTATAGACTTCAAAAGAAAGCTAACATACCAGCAAAGAGAGAATGCCTTGATCTTTGAGTCAGTACAAAGCCACAATCCAAAAGCCACCTTGATAAAGATTCGATTTCCTCAAGTTGAACTTTTGAGGTTGCATAAGCAAAAAGAATTTATGTATGCGACAAGGTTTGGACCGTATGAAACAAAACATTGTCTTTATAATCACTCATAACCAATTGCTACACAAGCGATGTCTCATCTCTCCCTATTTTGAACAAAGTTAATGTCTCTTTCTATTTCCCTTATGCATACTCATGTGATAGACCTCTCTTGCACGTGGAAAACAAATGAAAAGAATCTCGATTCTCTCCTTAGAGACATCATTTGATAAATTATAACATTGTCAGTTAACATATTTGCGACAAGCCCAAATTCCAAGAGAGACGTATGTAATAAGTGTTGCCGAAGGCCATTCTCTACTCGGGAATCAATGCACCTTGCATGCAAACATTGAGGCAAACATATAATGTCAAAAATCAAGTGAGCACAACTAAAAAAACTTACTAGGACTCGACAGAAGAGAGAGCAAGGTTGTGATTCTAGGCACGGGCCAAGGGTTCACAGATGGACTACTCCAGGTCCCAGGAGCTGCTAATGCATGGATTGTAGTGTATGTCCAACATGGCTCGGGAAAATCGACTCACAATTGAGAGTCACAAACGAAAAGTTTCTTGCCTTCCACCTGAAAAACCAAACCCGCATGAGCAGAGAGAGAAGCGGCAAGACAAACCAAAGGGAGGTGGCCACTTTTGCCAAACCTGGTTTTGCTTGGGCTCGAGCCTCGACTTTGAAGTTTGATCTGTTTTACTCGGAAGCAAAGCAGGGCTGCATCCCTCGGCCAGAACCTACCAATGCTTGCAATCGGAGAGAGTGATTGAGAGATGATTGAAAATCAAGCTTCGGGAGCAGATGGCAGAGAGCGAGGGGTTCCCAAATTGCGAATGGTAGAGAGTTTCTTCGCGAGCAGATAGCAGGAAGTGGTTTTTTCTTTGCCCGTGCTTTTTAAAAATTAGATGGTCTATCGTCTGTCTCACACACGTTTCAAAATTGGCAAGCATTTAAAAATAATCTTTTCCTATGTAAATTGTAATATGGCATGGTCTGGCACACCTGGATACTATGAACCTATGCTCCCATAAGGTATTAGACCTTCAAGGGCAATTACTAAAGCTGCCCTTCCTGAGGAGGGGCTTGGTTCCCGCATGCAAGGCTTTTTGGCCAACTGGCCCTTCGATGGGAAGAGCTAAAATCTTTTTGCCATGCACATGCAAGGCTATCGACAAAGGAAGGGCGGGCAGGGTTGCATTTCTGAGAGTCGGAGTCGGAGACATTGGGGCCGGGCAGTGAATGAATCAGAATCAGAATCAGAATCAGACAATGCAGCAGCAGCAGCAAGAGAGATAAAGCTTTGGCGCTAGCTTTCATGGATGCTTATTCAAATTTGCAAAAGAAATCACGCGCACAGCACAGCGCATCCCATCATGCCCATGACTCGTGCTGCCAAACGTAGACTGGATGCTTTTGAGAAAACGGAAGAAGCCAAAAACAGAGCGTCCTACAGTCGAGTTCGTGGGTTCTTTGAGAGCTCGAGGAACGAGCCCCTTGTCCACATCATGCTTCCCGGCTTTTGAAGCGTTTTTACAAGGGACAGGCTTATGAAGCACGGTAATCCTAAGTGTTGCTCTCATGCATGAGAGAGAGAGAGAGAGAGAGAGAGAGAGAGAGAGAGAGAGAGGGGTGTTTCTTACCTTAAGGCTTGTGTCTTTCTTAATCAACTCGGCAGTGTCATTATAACACTATGCTCTTCACAGTACCCATAGAGCAGCCTGATGCACCACATGTAAGGATTATTTTTGAATGGTGCCATAGTTAGCCCTATTCTCCTTGACATTGGTTGGAAGTCCACTAGAGTTTTTAGTCTGGGGGAAAGTGGGGATGGGTTAATCCCGGCTTCTCGCCTTAGGAAGCCTGGCCTTATTTATGGGATAAGCTGCCATGCTCAACCATCACGACTTGACTCCTAAATACAGGGAAAATATATAAATGAGTAAGTGGCTGCCCTCCCTCCCTCCCTCCCTCCCCTCCCCTCCCTGGGGTCTGGGAAAAATACCCAGAGGGTCTTGTGCAGAGCCAATGACATAGGACCTCATGTTGCCTGACGGTGGTTGAGAATGACGCGAGCAGTGAGAGAAATCTGCCTCACAATGGCCGGGCACATCCACAACATAGCCCTCACTCCCTATCTGACCTTTTGAGTGAACGTGAATATCTTGTATGCCGGGAGATGCCAACCTCGGACAGCCCTTCTCAAGTCCTGGATTTAGAACAATCAAGAGGTTTGAGTGAGCTGGAATGACTGATCTTGGAAGAAGCATTGCCGGTAAGGCGATATAATCTACCGTAGAAAATCTTTGCAAGTGACAACTACAACCATAACTACATTCCAGTGGCATCGGACACCAGCCACTTGAATGCATCTTCAAGAGAATTGAGAATAAACTCAACTCATAACTTCAGGTAAATCTGGACTGATTTGCTGAAAGTACTGCGCAATACCGCTTCCCAAAGTGACCCCACATCAAAAAACATAAACAAATGCAACACTTTGTTCTTGAAAGCCTGCCAAGTCCTTGGAGGGTGCGGCTTGGTAGCTAAAGAACTCCACCAGTGCATAGCATTATCTTTTAGAAAACCAATGGCTCGAGAAATCCTTGATTGCTTAGTATAAATCCTTAAAGCATAGATGTTGTCAATTTGTTGCAGAAACAGTAAGGCTTTCTTCCTATCTTTCACGCGTGAAAAGGTGAAAAATTTGAGTGTAGATCCACCATCCTTGAAATCTTTGGGCTGGTTTGGTGCAAATCGAGGATGTGGATATAATAGGGATAGTTACAGGGAATGGCCATTTTTAGGTCGCCGTTCCGCGTTCCCAATCTAGCTTCCCGTTCCGAATCCCCGTTCTATGTTTCATACGTGAGTGTCTGAAACAAGGAATGGCATTTCATACCGGTTGCCGTTCCGCGTTCCGCGTTCCGCGTTCCGCGTTCCGCGTTCCGCGTTCCTGGTAACTACGAGGGATATCCATACGAGCTCCAACCATTGTATCCAGGTGGTGGTGGGGGAGGTGGTGGCAATGGCGGTTGCACCGGTTCAAGGTCGGAAGATTGCACTTGTTCTTGAAAAACTCCCCCGATTAGGTTGTTGGTTAGAGGCCCTTGTGTCGTAGGAGGGGGTACTCCGTGAAGCAACAAAGGTGGCAACACGTAATCCGAGAAGTGTTGAAATCTTTGCAGAACCGAACTAAGGATGCCTCGAAAGTATGTTGCGGAGTTCGTCGAGGAGGAACTAGAGGTACTCTGTAGAATCCAAAAACGCCATCTTTCTTTGTCTATTCTTGGGAGGACCAATATGCTTTCAGAAAAGCATATGACTGGAGCTCTGATACCACTATAAAGGGGCAGACACCATGTGCCACTTGAAAAGAACAGACTAAACAGATTGAACAGACTTTAGGCACTTCTTCAAAACAACTGAACTGAAAGAGAGAGAATCCACACGAGACACGGAGTGGCAGAGTTCCACTTCAAGATTGCAATGGCGCCAGATGATGACGCCCCTTTCAATATTTCTTTATATTGCTCTGACAACAAAGTACAACTCTGTGGCTCTGCTTTGCTTCTCCACGCGGTAGAATGCTAGATAGAGAGCTCACATAGCATATTTGAAGGCCCTTGGCCTATCCAAAAGCAGTTACATGATTCCAAGGTGTCTACCATTCAGGAGCACATCACGAAGTGGGATCTTTCGGGATAAAATCAATGCTCTACCTTATTTCAAGAGGATGGTGTATTTTTATTAGAGTGCAATCGGATCACCCGTAAAGGGCTCTTCATAGGCGGAGGTTATGCATCAAATCGCGTGCACCGGTCGGAAGTTCTTGTGATTCACCCCATCTCTAGTTGCCACTCCTAACAAAATGTCACGTGACACATCCAACCCTATGTGTCCGCGGACAAGCTACAGCATGATCAGGGTTCAATGAGTCCAGTCAAGTCTAGATTAGAAGTGATTTGGCACTTTTTGTGAGTCTATTCGTAGACCGTGCATGCCCAGTCACTTAGTATAAATGCATATCCTCTGGTTGCACACAGCATGTTCATAAACATTCCCATCAGAATCCATCAGAATCAGTCAGGGGAATTTTCCAGTGCATTTAGCCTATTTTCCCTATTTTTGACATTTTTCACTTATTAATTTAAGTGACTTCCCAACAAAAGTAGGTAGGGCAATTTGGGTAAGAAAATATATAAGCAAACCAAAGTTAGCACTAAATGGCAGAAGAGGCAGCAGGAGCTCCACGCTCAACAGGCAACTTCTCAACAGCCACCCCCAAGAGAGCTAGCGTTTTTCAGATCCAGCATCACCTAGCGTTTTTCCCCCTCAGATCAGCCTCGGCTACTGCAAACAGCAAGAGCACCCAGCGTTTTTGCAAGAGATTAGCAGATCAGCCTAGCGTTTTGCATTTTGCAGAACCACGGCAGCAGGAGGACCAAAATTCAGCCCTAGCGTTTTTGGTTGCAGATCAGCCCCGGCGTTTTGCACCTTCATCGCGACAGAAAGTCAAGTACCATTAGCGTTTTCAGTTTTCAGCAGTTAGTACTCGCAGATCAAGTCCCGAACCTCGCAGACCTCACCTTCCCGCAGCAGTTCCTCGCCACACGGTCAGTTTTCGCCAGGTTTATAGTTTCAGCCCGGAAAACGCAGATTTCAGCATCTGCGTTTTCAGCGCGTCGTCGTCGCATCGTCGCCATCGACATCGTCATCGACATAGAGTCAGAATTCAGCAGATAGAAGATTAGCAGATTTCAGCCCATAGCGTTTTTGGACTAGTCGCAGATTTCAGCCCATAGCGTTTTTGGATAGCAGTAGAAAGATTGCAGATTTCAGCCCTTAGGTCGACTTCGTTGTCATTGTCGACATAGCCTAGACTTGCATCAATCTCATGCATACCATTTGTACGAGATTGTGCAATCATAAGTAGGCCACTCTCGTCGACGAGAGTAGGGCCTTCGGAGGAGGGTTTTACGTCTCTGGTGTCGTATCTCTCTTCTCTCTCTATCTCTCAGTCTCATACACTTGCACGCACGGTGTCCATTCACTTTGTTTGTGATCATAGCATTCTCTCATTAAGAACGGAAGGCTCTACCTTCCATAAGAACAAAAGGAACCTTGAGCACAATTCGGAGCACTCATCTTGAGCAAAGCGCAAACATTCATTCCGCTGCACCTAACATTGGTATCAGAGCTTTGGCAGTGTTTTGTATCACTCAAGGAAAGAACCACAAGAATCACAAGAATTTTTTTTTTTTTTGCTTGTTGCGGTTGCACGAACCCAAGTTCGCTTGGGCTTGTCGATTCCTAATCGTGTTTTTCAAGAGTGACAGGAATCTCAAGAAAGAAGGGCTTGTCCAGTCTCCCCTTGTGTCTCTTTTCACTCATTGAGAGCGGACCGTGCACTTAGCGTGTAACAAACTTGGACACTCCAAGTCAAGAATCAACCGCGACAGCACCAAATAACCACTTCAAAACAATTCACAGATCACAATAGATTTGCACTGGCCCGGCGGAGTTCCGTGCCTAGAGATATTGGCCCCAAAGACTGGCGCCCCTTTCGGTATTTCTTTTTGTATTAATCAATCATCAAAGTACAAGAGAGCGGTTAGGGTTTCACTCTCAGACTCTGCGTCCAGATGCTCTCAGAAGTGAGGCCCTCACCACTAATTTAAAGGTTACAAGGGATGCCCAAAAGCAGAGCCCCAAAAGCTTTTAAAATCAAAAGCATCAGTTCTCTCTCTCTCTTAGAGAGTCTTTTCTCTTTTTTTTTTTTAATAAAAAAAAGCAAAAGCAAAATTCGCGTCGCTCATCATTTTCCAAAAAAAATAAATAAAAAAATCCGCCTCCGCGATTTTCGGAATTTAGGGTTTTTGGCAAAAATTAGGGTTTGCAGGAATTTTAGGGTTTCTGGCAGAAATTAGGGTTTTTGCTGTCCGCCACGTCATCACTTTGTGACATACCCCCCTCTTGAAAGCATTGTAATCGACCGCGATTACGCCTGCAAAACCGACAAAAGCCATAAACCGTCTTAGCAGACACTGACTGTTAGTACCTACGTACTAGGAACACACATCTAGCAAATGTACAAAATCGACAGTCACATCACATGACATCACAGGACATCACCAGACATCACAGGACATCACATGACATTCAACATTCATTCGGATCTTAGACCATGATTTATCGGCAATGTAGCTAGCAATCACATCTAGGTCCAATCGGGACCTCATCGATGTCCGATTGACTAACCCCTATTGCAACCATGTCTATTCGAGATCAATCAGACCAAAATGTTGCAGTCATTTCGTCTATCAGTTCCTGTACTCACAAGAAGTCAAGAACAAATCAGTATCATAATCAGGAATTCCATTTCATAAAGTCATCCAGCAGAATACTGTCAGCTCTCAGTATCCTTGAAGCTCAAAGAGACATCAGTGACTTTAGTATCAAAATCGAGGCATCTGTTGACAAAGGAGTGGAGTGACTCCCCTCTTGTGCATCCCACTGCACCAGATCTTCGGCCAAGCTGAATTCTGGGTTCCATTTGGAGTAGACTATGCTAAACCAAAAGCATCGAGGTAAAGTTTCACAATCTGAGGAGTATCTGCTAGGTCCTCCTCCTCCATCCACTTCGCATCAAGTGCAGGATAATTCTTGAACTTAACCAAGAACCGCCTTCAAACTTTACCCTTATTCTTCGTATCCTTATGTGCCAAAATCTGTTCAGGAACAAGGATCTCCTCGTTTTCTTCCACTTCGGTTTGCTCATCAGGCTCCCCATCATCAGGCACATCACCTTTAAAAGGTTTCAAGAGATTCACATGAAATGCATTGTGAATCCTCCAAGTATCTGGCAGTTTCAATCGGAAGGAGACTTCATTTATCTTTTCAGTAATCTGGAAAGGGCCGTAGTATCGCATACTAAGCTTTGGAAAAAGCCTCTCCTTTCCCTTGTTCTTTCGTAGGCGTGCCTTCTCAAAACGTAAGAGCACCCAATCATCCTCCTTCAATTTCATGTCGCGACGACGGCGATCCGCTGTCTTTTTCTGTCGTTCTTGAGACTTCTGCAAAGTCTCGCGAACCTTGGCAAAAGCCGTATCCAGATCTCGCGTATATTTATCCGCTTCAAAGATCTTATCTTTCGTGCTCAGGAAGGGTGGAACCTTCGCAGCACCTTCAACAATCTCAAATGGCGCCTTACCCGTCGACGAGTGTATCGTGCTATTGTAGGCAAATTCCACCAGAGGTAAATATCTTTCCCATTGAGTCTTCTGATCTGAGATATAAGACTTCAATAAATCTAGAACCACTGAATTGGCAATCTCGGATTGCCCATCAGTCTGCGGGTGGAACGATGACGAGAACTGTAACCGCGTGCCAATGTTCTCCCAAATTGCCTTCCAAAACAAACTCGTAAATCTGGGGTCTCTGTCGGAGACAATTGTCTCAGGCATGCCATGTAATCTGAAAATCTGGGCCACAAACAGTCTCGCTAAGTGATCCGGCTTGACTGTTTTCTTCACTGGAATGAAATGAGCCTGTTTGCTAAATCTGTCAATAACAGTCCAGATACCATCGTGACCACTCTGTGTTCTCGGGAGATCAAAAATGAAATCCATCGCTATACTTTCCCAGGGGCGGGTGGGTATGGGTAAAGGCTGTAACAATCCCTGTGCTTTATGCCTATTAAACTTAACCTTCTGGCATACCAAGCAACTGCGCACAAACTCTTCCACATCTTTCTTGAGTCTCGGCCAAAAGAAATATCTCTCTACCCCTTTCATGGTGGTAGCAATGCCGCGGTGACCCGTAAAAGGTGGACAATGGCATTCAGTCATAACCTTTTCCCTCAACGGCTGTGTAACGCACAACATAGTCTTTTTCATCAAGTAGCCTTCCCGAAGGGAGTATCCAGCTACTATCTCCCCCTCCCGTATCCGTGTGAAAATATCTGCAAAATCTGTATCTGTGGCATACTGATCGACCATATCCTCGAAGCTCCTATGATGTATCGCGGAAATAGCCAGAACCAACGGTTTCCGAGACAAAGCATCTGCCACCACATTCTTCTGTCCCTGCACATGGACAATCTGGAAGTGGAACTGTGACAAGATGTTCGCCCACCGCATCTGTTTTTTCCGAAAGCTGCTTCTGTGACAAGAAGTAGCGCAAACTCTGATGGTCTGTAAAGACAGTAAAATCCGCTCCGAGTAGGTAATGCCGCCACTGAGTAAGAGCATGGATAACCGCCAAAAGCTCTTTCTCATAGATCTGTGCTGTCATCTCCGGCCTAGAGAACAAACGGCTCTCGTAAGCTATGACATGGCCTTCTTGCATCAAGACCGCACCCAGACTACGACCACAAGCATCACAATATACTTCGAATGACTTCTGCAAGTCCCGCAAAGTCAAAATAGGTCCCGTAGTCAATTTCTCTTTCAATGTCTGAAAGGCAGTCACCTCTGTGGGTCCCCACGAAAAAGGTACTCCTTTCTGTGTCAAGATATGCAAAGGGGAAGCAACCTCTGCAAACTTTCGTATGAACCGCCTGTAGTACGAACATAGTCCCAAGAAGCTTCTAACTTCATGGACATTCTTCAAGTCGGGCCAATCACGGATAGTCTCTATCTTGGCCGGGTCCATTCGCACTCCTGCTGCTGACACAATGTGTCCCAAAAAGTGTATCTCTAGTAGGAAAAATTCACTTTTCTTTGCATTAATCACTAACGTGTGATCTCGTAATGCCTGAAAGACTTGAAGCAGATGATCTCTGTGTTCTGCCTCATTCTTGGAGAAAACAATGATGTCGTCAAAGAAAGTGCCAACAAATAGCCTGTACTCTCGAAAAATCCTGTCCATCATCCGGTTAAATGTCGCAGGAGCATTGGTTAAGCCAAAAGGCATCACCAAAAACTCAAATAACCCAAAAGCCGTCCGAAAAGCTGTCTTGTAGACATCTCCTGGTGCTATCTTGATCTGATGATATCCACTCTTCAAGTCAATCCTGCTAAAGCACGAGGATCCCTGTAACCTGTCGAGTATATCATCGATCCTAGGAATCGGAAATCTGTTCTTGATGGTGATTTCGTTGAGAGTGCTATAATCGATACACATTCTCCAAGATCCGTCTTTCTTCAAAACCAACAACACTGGAGAGCAATACGGTGAAGTACTAGGCTGGACAAGACCCTTTTCCAAGAGGTCTTTCACTGAGTTCATAATCTTTTCATTCTGTACTCGGCTCACACGATAAGGTGGCCGATTCGGTGGCGTGTTTCCAGATATCAGATCAATGGCATGATCTTCAAGCCCTCTCAAAAGCAATCGGCATGAGCATGGAGAAAAAAATCTTGGCGTTCTTTTCTTCAGGTCAAAACATATTCAACTTTTATCCATCGTTCAGTTCTCCCAAAAGAATGAGTAAGAAAACTGAAGTTCATCAAGTACAATCTCTAAGCCCTTCATTTATCAAAGTCGCTTTCTCGGCCCGGTAGTCAACCACGGCGTAGTTCTTGTGGTACCAAGGGATCCCGAGTAGAACGTCACTCACGTGCCCTGAACACCCCTGTCATTGCAAACGAAGTTTGCCAATGCTCGGTGTAATGGCAACATCCCATCCGGGTACCAGTTGAACTACCTCTGCCTATGGCGTCAGTCTGTCGGGCGTAGTTCCAAATCGAGCCGCCAATTCCAAGTGAAAAGAAGTTGGCCTTGGCTCCTTCAAAAGAGCTTCCTGATCCTTCACTTTGCCCCAAAAAAAACGGCAAAGTTTGTACTTTCATTCATTTGATTCGGTGCAAGTCCCACGCCATGTGGTACCAGTTCTGCTTTTCTATCTGCCTTTTCTGCCACATTCCTCAGCTGCTCTCGAACTCTCAGACCTGTCGTCGTCTTTATCATTCTGTTCTTTCTGTGCCTTATCAGGGCACTTTGCGGAAATATGTCCATGTTCCCCGCATCCAAAGCACTTCCTCTCTCTGATGAAGCGAGCTGTCTCCTCAGGAGTAAGCTTGGGTCGTGCATCCTTTTTTTTTTCCTCTGGGTTGCTCTTTTTCATTCTACTTTCATTCCCAGAAGTCTGTTCGGCTCGTTGTGTCATGGCCTCATCTGTGGGGTAGGTCAGACTGCCAGAGTGAATGGCAAAGCCCCGCTTCGCATGACTCATCAACTCCTGAATAGAAGCTGACTTCTGTTCCAAGCAGTGATCTCGGATCTCTGTAGGTAGACCCAAGGTAAACCGCTCAATCTGTTCTCTGAATGAGATCTTCTTGAATGAAGAGGCGGGTAGAAAAGAGCTCCAGAATCTTTCACAATAAGAATTCACTGTATCGCTCTTGGTCATCCGGAGATGGTTCCAAGCAGCTTGTATATCTCGCTCAAACTCTTGAGTAAACCAAGAAGAAATAAAAAGCCTCTTGAATTTCAGCCATGTAACTGGCACAGTCTTGCTTAATAGAAGCGTGGACTACCAAGTACGAGCATTCCCCTTAAAGTAAGAGGCAGCTCTCCGAATCTTGGAGTGCTCTGAATAGCGTCCTCTAGCGAAAGCGATGTCAAAGACACAGCCTTCGAAGCATCTGAGTCTCCTGAAAAGTATCAAACTTGATCGAGTGGCCACCTTCCTTAAACTCTCGGACTTTCTTGCTTTTATCTTCGAGAAAGTCATACTGGTTGGCTTTGTAAAAATTCTTCTTGTTCGCATAAAACTTTCCGTCATCGGAACCTGAGCTGTCTGTAGACGAGTCCTCAGTAGAACTGTGAGTCTCTGGGCGAGATTTAGCCTTCTTTGCCTTTCTCTTGCCCTTTCCAAAGCGTTGCTTCTTGCTTCGCTTTTTACCTTTTCTGTCTTCTTCGCTCGAATCCGAGGAGCTAGAAGAACTGTCAGAAGAAGAAGAAGAAGAACTGGGTAGGTCTTCAAACTTGACGCGCTTCTTCAATTTCTTTGCCTTGTCAAATGTCGACCGACGACCTAAATATCCCGGGAAGTCAAGTGCCTTTCTTCTGCTTTTTGCCGTGCTTTTTTGGCTTTCTTTTGCGTGTCAAAAAGCTGAGCAATCCGTGCATCAACCACGTTCTCCAGTTCCTTCTCCGTATATTTCTTGGAGGCAGAAGGTTTCTTGAGAGCGGGTTTCGGGAGTGGTGTTGTGGTTCTCTGCCACTCCATCTGTACCTCTTCCAAAGAGGTTTGATTCATATATTTTGCCATCTTCGGGTCCTTGGCAAAATTGAGCATCATCTTTGTTGCATCGCCAATCAATTGACGACGCTCCATCTCTGTTTGCTCCGCCTGAGTAGGCCTAGGCGGGCCATACTCTCTGTCTGAATCTTCGTTGTGATCCCAGCCCGCATCTCCAGATGCAGAGGGAGTCGACTGATCATTGCCTGAAGCCATAGGTGCCGCGGAAAAAAAATTCGGGGATCGGATTTCCCGTAGAAGAGAAATCGGCCGTGCTCTGATACCACTGTAACAAACTTGGACACTCCAAGTCAAGAATCAACCGCGACAGCACCAAATAACCACTTCAAAACAATTCACAGATCACAATAGATTTGCACTGGCCCGGCGGAGTTCCGTGCCTAGAGATATTGGCCCCAAAGACTGGCGCCCCTTTCGGTATTTCTTTTTGTATTAATCAATCATCAAAGTACATGAGAGCGGTTAGGGTTTCACTCTCAGACTCTGCGTCCAGATGCTCTCAGAAGTGAGGCCCTCACCACTAATTTAAAGGTTACAAGGGATGCCCAAAAGCAGAGCCCCAAAAGCTTTTAAAATCAAAAGCATCAGTTCTCTCTCTCTCTTAGAGAGTCTTTTCTCTTTTTTTTTTTTTAATAAAAAAAAAGCAAAAGCAAAAGTCGCGTCGCTCATCATTTTCCAAAAAAAAAATAAAAAAAAATCCGCCTCCGCGATTTCCGGAATTTAGGGTTTTTGGCAAAAATTAGGGTTTGCAAGAATTTTAGGGTTTCTGGCAGAAATTAGGGTTTTTGCTGTCCGCCACGTCATCACTTTGTGACATAGCGGCCGGCCAATCAACGTGAGGTGGAAAAAAGCAACCTTGGTGTGAGCACAAGGCCGCCAAGGGGTGCGGCTGCAGAAAGGAGTAGAACTCGGGTGAAGAGAAGATCCTTCTCAAACACGGTTTGCAAGCGAAAGAAAACCTCAAGAACCTCACGAACCTCAAGAACCCAAGAACCCAAGACCCCAAGAACCCAAGTTCCTCGAGAACTTAAGAACCAAAGATCATAGTGCATGACCGTCACCCGAAGCGGAATGGATACTTCGCATATATGTGATGAGCATGAGAGAGGCGACGAAGAATTTTCCCCACCAGGCGATTGTTTCGACCCTCCCCCTTCGCCATCTACGCCACAAGTTGTACCAACTCCCATGGAGATGATGGTCAAGTCAATGTTGGACATGATGGCGGCACAACAAGAAGCGAATCGCATTGCGCTGGCACAACAAGAAGCGACTCGCATTACTTTGGAATGCGAGCGCAAAGAACGAAACGAAAGAAATGCAATACAACAACAAGAAGCGAATCGAGTTGCATTGGCACAACAAGAAGCAAATCGCCTTGCTTTCGAACGTGAGCGCGATGAACGAAACGAACGAAAAGCAAAAAGGGAGGCCGAGCGAGAGGCTCAAAGAGAGCTACGCACTCAAGAATTGCTTCGACAAGTGCTAGCCTCGAAGTCCGAACCAGCCAAAGATTGTGGGAGTTCATCCAGTGGCGCAAGCCACGATGCGGATTCCAACCATCCAGTCACAGAGAAGTTGACTTTCAGTAAGTATGATGGTAAGATGGATGCTACGGTTATTCATTCTTGGTTGCATCAATTTAATGCTTATTTTGCGACAACTAAGAAGACAAGAAATAGCAAGGTTTTGACGGCAGCTATATACCTTGCCGGTGATACCATGAATTGGTACCACGCATGGCAAGAGGCACAGTTAGCCGCGCACCTAGAGGAAGCCGACGAATTCACGCCCCTTTCCTTCAATTGGGCTTTCCAAGACAAGCTCAAGGCGCGGTTTATGCCACCTCATTACCTCGCACGATTGAAGGACGATTGGCGCGCTCTCAAGCAAAATGGTATGCCGGTTATGTCTTTTTCTAATCGTATTTTGCAGCTAGGTACCCAATTACGCAAGTCGGATGATGAACGCAAAGAGGCATTCCTTTCTGGATTAGACAATTATATCAAGTTTGATGTAGAAGTCTTCGACCCAATCGATCTCAACAAAGCGGTAGCGATTGCTCTCGCACAGGAGATGAAGCACAACAAGGGAAAGCCTAAGGAGAACAAGACTTCCACAAGTCGCAGACTTCTCAGAACGGTAAGAACGGTAAGAATGCTAACTCTTCTAACCAATCTTCCAATAGTCTCTCAGAACAGAATTCTTCCAATGAATCTAAGGGTAAGGCTAACACAATTGCTAAACCTTAGCTTACTCCAGATGAAAAGGTAGCACAAGGAATTGTAGGAGGATACATCACGTCGGAAGAGCAAAGCACTTATTCTAAGGAAGGTCGTTGTTTTCATTGTCATATTAAGGGTCACATAAAAAGAACATGTCCTAAGCTTGAATGGAATGAATCTAAAGAATCCACAGAATCCACTTCCTCTGTCAATGCAATTAATGATAACACGAGTGTGTCCCAAGTTTCTCATGACCCTCCCATTGATGATTCTCTCATTAAATGTTATGGTCGTATGTTGGGGCAGCGTTTTGTCATATTGTTTGACCCAGGTAGTGTCACCAGGAGTTGTATTTTTCCTGTTGCCTTTCGTAAATAAGTACTAGATATTTTTATTTATTTTTATTTCTACTTGTTTTCCCTGGAACCCTTGAAAAGGTGCAAGTGGACATTGCATGGCCAGTGTGAAACGGCCGTGGCCGAATAGGTTTCTCACATCGGGAGTCTGAGTCGGTGAGTCTGGGACTTGTCGGGCCAATTAGCACTGAATTCTGATGAGTATGGAAGCCTGTGTGCGCCAAATGAAGTCTGGGCCACTCGGAAAGTCACTTATAACTTTATAAGTCAGTGGGAACTAGGGAATTAACTCAAAAGGGGCAAACTGGACACATGGCGGCTCCAAGAAACGGCCGTGGCCGAATAGGTTTCTCACATCGGGAGTCTGAGTCGGTGAGTCTGGGACTTGTCGGGCCAATTAGCACTGAATTCTGATGAGTATGGAAGCCTGTGTGCGCCAAATGAAGTCTGGGCCACTCGGAAAGTCACTTATAACTTTATAAGTCAGTGGGAACTAGGGAATTAACTCAAAAGGGGCAAACTGGACACATGGCGGCTCCAGGCAGTTTTGCCACTTCCAGCATGAAGAGGGGGTGCCCAATTTGGGAGAGGAGGCTGAATTTTACACTAAGTGACCTACAGTGTGTGTGTGAGTAGTGGGTGCAAATCTACAACTTTAATGGAAAGCTTGCCTTCTCCTCTGTCTCATGTAGCGCGATGATTTGCTCTCGTGCATCTCTCTCTCCCCTTTGGCACATATGGTAATGCCCCACTAGTTGGGCTACTTAGATGAACATGTACAGTTCTGGGGGTTTATGCGCGTTTGCCAAGGCAAGATCCTTCTGAACAGGAACCAGATTAGCTAATTGCTAATCCCCCACAGGTACGCACAGTTCCATCTCGAAAGATTGCGAGTTCGGAGAGTTTTCTCGCGTGAAAACTCGTCCAATTCACAGGGGAACTGTCCCATTGCGAGCGGGAGCCCTTGGGACACGTGTAGGTATGTTTGCTCCACTAAAAACGATCCGAAACAACGAATTACAGCCTGCTGTGTTTTTCTGCAGGTTTAGGGTTTCGCACCTAAACTGCAAGGGAACCCCGGGGGAGCCTTGTGAGAGCCTTGGGATGCGTGTACAGGCTTTTGGGCACCCGGCATTGAAAAATAGGGAATTACAGCAAGCTGAATTTCTGTGACAGCTCACCAGAAAGCTTCCAGATAGCGAGGGAATCCGTCCTAGACAAGTGCTTTTGACATACAGGGGTTTTTGCATCGTTATGTTGCCAAAATTAGGTCGAAAACCTGCGTTTTCAGCCCTCGCCAGGTTTGGACAGCTTTGTGAAAGCTTGTGCTAAGCGGTCGGATCGTCTACCTTAATTTGAATAAAGAAATACTGAAAGGGGCACCAGTCTTTGGGGCCTACAGAGTGTCAGTCTCGTGTGCGTAGTGACATTCTAGTCGCTGGACGCAACTGTGTTCTCTTCCCTTCTCAGTGCTCTGTGTAAAGTTAACAGGTAATTGAAATAGTACTGTCCTCTACGTTGTACAGGCCGGTTACATGGCTCCATCGACGGGATAGTCACTTTTCTTCAAAAATGCAGCATGGATTGTTGTGGGTGAAAGCAACACAGAGCTTGTCGTTATGGCAGAGAAGAGAGACCAAGTACCTGAAGAGGGATCTTCCTCACATGGCACGGAGAAAGTTCCTTCAACTCTTCAAGAAGAGGACAGGTTGTTTAGAACTCAACTGCGTTGCTGCATGGACATGTTTCAGCAGTTGGCTAACAACCCAAGAATGCAGGAGTTCTTACAGGCTCCGACACAAGGTTTTGAGCCTCCTACACATGGCATGACTGAGCCGTTGCAGGAAAAGGAGATTTCAATGCGCAGAGGACTCATGATGCTCGAGGGAAAGCCCATGTGGTTGAGCAACTAGCGGTGTCCAATGATCCAAAGCAACTTGCTTTAGCTAGAGAGGAACCGTTTGTGAATGGTCAAGGGAGTAATGAACACGCTATGCGTCAGACCCTTCCATTACCTAATACTTATCCTGGTTATTTTGGAGGTGGTTCAGTGTTTCAAGCTATGGCTGGACCTTCCACAGGTTATATGCCAGGGAATGTGTTGAGGACAATGCAAACAGACATGGGTAACCCTATGTACGCGAACATGGGTGTCCAACCAGGTTTTCAGGGTGCCTACAGCCAGTTTCGAGTGCCTGGAACACAATTTGGTATGGCTGGTTTTTCGCAGCCATACGTACAAAATGTAGATATGACAGGTAAAACAGTTGATGCGAGTGCTGGAATGAACAATCATGGAGCACCACTGTTACAGGCACCTGTTTATGATAATGTGGCTCCTTTGAGTCAGCTGAAGGATTACAAGGAAGGTGGGCAGGGAGTGAAGTTTGAAACTTTCAGAGGAGCTGAGGATCAATTGAATCCTTTGACCTTCATACAACAGTTCGATGTAGCTTATGCTGGAGGAAACTTCACGGAATCTTCAAAGATAATCAAGGCTGCCACTTTCTTGAAAGGGAATGCGCTTCAATGGTGGACCGCATTGTTGAACCAGGGTCAAGCCCCAACAACGTGGGTCCAATTCAAACAGCTTTTTGTGCCTGCATGGTTGACAAACACTTTTGAAGTGGATGTGATGATAGAATGGCACGCGTTGAATGCTAAACAATGTGCGAATCTGGAAGAGTACAATAAACAGTTTTGGGCCGCACTGTTGCCAGTCACCTCTTACAGGTTTGTGCCATTGTCAGAACAGATTGAGAAGTACTGTTGCGGATTGCCCAAGAAAATCAGGGACTACTGCACAAAGACTAATGTCATGAATATGTTTCAGGAGTGGCCAGCAATCTGTCGAAGGGAGATTCCGATGGATTTAATAGCCACAAGAAAGGGTCCCAGGGCAAACAGTTTTCAGCCAAGGGCAATGTTGCAGCAAAGCCTTCTGAGCCTCCCACAAAGAAGCCCTCCACTGACGAAGGTGAGACGTCCAAGAAGCAGTCTAAGTCTTCTTCGGGACGAGGACAAGGACAAAAGAGGCATTTTTTTGGCAAAACTTTTGAAGAACAGAAAGCTCTTAGGGAGGCCAAGAAATGCTACATTTGTGAACAGGAGGGACATTTTGCAAACGAATGTCCACAGAAGAAGTTACAGGATAAGGATGACAAGTCAGACCATAAAGGGAAGAAGCAAAAGCCAAGTGTAGGACTTGTTCCAGATTTGGTTGGAGACCAGCCAAACACAGATGCCACGGAGCTGTGCAGAGCTTGGGGCAAAGTTAGAGACCAGACAGTGCTGGTTTTCTTTGATCCAGGAGCTCGTGCAAATTTCATATCACCAGAATTGGCATCAAAGTTGGGCATTCGTGCAGAGGAGATGGGTATGATAGGGGAAGCAGGTTTGGCATGCCCAGGTCATTCAGAGCCTGTTACTCCCATTTTGGGGAAGCTTCGTCTGCACATTCAGAGTTATGTGGATGCGGAAGAGTTTCATATTATGCCACTTGAGGGCTGTGATGTGTTACTGGGTATTCCATGGTGTTACAGGTTGCATGCTATGGTGGATACTTACAACAAAAAGATTACCCTTGTACATAGAGGAAAGACTCATGTCCTTGATGTAAAGCTTAAAGGCGAGTCTGTTAGAGTTGTTTCTGCCTCTGCTATTTCATCTGTAATAAAGAATCATCTTTCTGCGTACTTGATCTTTGCAAAAGAAGTACCTCAAGTTGTATCTAATTTGTCTACCTTAGATAAAGACAGGTCAACTTTTTTGAGTGGTTTCAGTGATTGTTTTTCGGTCTCTTTGCCAGGGGAGTTACCTCCTGAGAGACCTGAGGATCATACTATAGATCTTGTGCCAGGTTCTAGTCCACCGAGTAGACCACCATACAGGGTTAGTGCAGCCCAGCAGAAAGAGATTATGAGTCAGGTCAACGAGCTTTTAGAGAAGGGGTTGATTCAGCCCAGCTCATCCCCTTTTTGTTCGCCTGTACTCTTAGTGCAGAAGGATGGTTCATGGCGCATGTGCATTGACTATCGCGCCTTGAATAAGAATACCATCAAGAATAGGTTCCCCATACCGAGGATAGATGACATTCTTGATCGGCTTGAGGGAGCGTCATTGTTTACAAGGATAGACCTAAAGAGTGGCTACCATCAGATACGCATTAGGCCAGAAGATGTCCATAAGACTGCGTTCAGGACAACATTTGGTCTCTATGAGTTTCTTGTCATGCCATTTGGTCTCACAAATTCTCCTGCCACGTTTATGGGCAGAATTTTTAGACCACATAGAAACTTCGTGGGTACCTTCTTTGATGACATGATTGTCTATTCGAAGTCTGAAGAGGAGCATAGGGATCACTTGAGTGCAGTTTTCAATGAGTTACGTAAGAACAGGCTACTCATTAATGCGAAGAAGAGTGAATTTTTTTGCAAGAGATTCACTTCCTTGGACACATTGTTTCAAAGGATGGGGTACGCATGGATCCCGCTAAAGTGGAAGCAATTAGGTCATGGCCAGACTTGAAGTCCGTACATGACATTCGAAGCTTTCTAGGCTTATGTTCCTACTACAAGAGGTTCATCCGAAATGTTGCTGAGATTGTTTCTCCACTCCATGCACTACAAGGAAAAGGAGTTACTTCCAAGTGGACAGCCAAGGAAATTTTAGCATTCAAACACTTGAAAGAGAAGCTGACTTCAAATCCGGTAATCATTTTGCCAGATCTTTCGAAAACTTTTGTGGTTCAGTGTGATGCGTGTGGCCATAGTCTTGGTGCAGTTCTATTGCAGAATGGCCGAGTAGTCGCATATGAGAACAGAATTCTTTTGAAGACTGAAAGGAACTTGCAAGTCTATGAGAAAGAATTGCTGGCAGTAATTCATGCTCTCACTAGTTGGAAACACTATCTGCTAGGGGCTGATTTTGTTGTCCAAACAGATCATCAAACCTTGCGATATTTTCTCACACAGACGAAGTTGCCTGAGAAGCACATGCAATGGGCAAACATCTTGTCAATGTTCCATTTTCAGATTGTGCATGTGCAAGGGAAAAAGAACGTGGTGGCTGATGCGTTGTCACGAAAATTTCAGCAGTGTCAATTCCGTACCATTGTGAACTAGACGAAATGAAGACACAATATGCTGAAGATTCAGATTTTGCAAGGATCTATGACCAGCTTGTTGATGGGCAACATCATGAGCACTATATGCTTAAGAATGACTTTCTCATGATGCATGGAAAGTTATGCGTCACCAAACAGCTACGGCCAAAGATTTTGATGGAAAGTCATGCTCCACCTTATGCTGGGCATCGTGGAATTGATGCGACAGTGAAAGGGGTTGAGGCATTCTTCTATTGGCCAGCTTTGCGTCAAGATGTTGACACATTTGTAAGATCATGCTTAGTATGCCAAAAAGTTAAATTTGACAGACAAAAGCAACCGGGATTGTTGCAACCATTGTTGATCCCAGATAGGCCATGGGAAAGCATAGCAATGGACTTTATCTTTGATCTTCCAAGGACGCAAACAGGCAATGACGGGATTTGGACTATCATTTGTAGGTTCAGTAAGCAGGCCCATTTCATTCCTGTGAGGAAGAAGATAAAACCAAAACATGGTCAAGATATTCATGAGCAATATCTTTAAATATCATGGGATGCCTCAGTCAATTGTCAGTGACAGGGATCCACGTATGACGAGTCTTTTCTGGAAGGCATTGTTTGAGAACATGCGCACTACGCTAAAGTTCTCTTCTTCGTTTCATCCGTGTAAAGTGTGAGCTTTGTCCTAAGGTGTGAGTCAAGGAGAAAAGAGAGGAGAGTGGATTTATCCCACATACTGTGGAGCAAAGCTGTAGAGCTACTTAAAGCTCATTTCATGAATGAATAAACAATAACTTCATTTTGCACTACATGCTTGTCTATGGTGAGCTTGTGCTAAGCTAAGTCAATACTCAAGATTGTGTTTATGAGTCCAAGCTAATTCTATCTTGGAACCTAATTCACTTGAGTGATAACCTTGCTTACACACACACTCACGCATTGACACTATGTTTCTTTTTCATCCACCATAGCTAGCACGATCCAATTCCTAACATTTGGTATCAAAGCTATGGTGTGCTAGCTAGGATTGTTGTTATGCATTTGTGTGTTAGTACAATTAGCATTACTCTATCATCATTAGATAAATCCATTTGATTTGCTCTTCTATTGCATACCGCATGCCTAATTAGTATTCCATTGGCTAGCATGAGCATGTTCTTGAGCTAAAGACTCTTGAGCCACTACTCATTGGCTTATTGGAAGATTAATTAGCATAAGATTTCATTAATTTGTCATTAGAAAGTTGCATTTTGCATTCAAAATCTGCTCCTCATTTTAGTAAAATTGGCATTTACGATTGGTGTGTGTGCGTAGCTTGTCTCGAGAGCTTTCCATTGAGCCCAAGATTATTGCATTCCGATTGTTCTTCTTCACGCTCCAAGCTTAGCTTTTTTCACTCCCATTCTCTGAAATTTTCTGTTGTAGATTTTTTTTTTTGATTGTGTGTGCACCTAAAATCATTCAATGCTCACACTACTTGTTTGGTGGAAAAGTGATTCCAAGACGTTCTCTTAATGCCACTCAGTTGACCCACGTGGTGGGAACATTCCATCTTAGGTGTCAATTTCTAAAGGGATAGAAGGGTTGCTGATTGGTGGAATCAGATTGGCGGGCCTGACTCATTGCAGCATCCCAAGCTACCCGTAACCCCACGCTGTCGCCCCTTCCTTGCGCCGCTTGGAGAGCTTTATGAGCTGAAGAACCGTTTGCAAAATCGACGGTTTTTGCTTGCTTGAGTTGTTGCACACACACTCTCAAATCGAATTTTTCAAAGGCATCGAAACCTTCTTTTGCAACCGACGGTCTGGATTCTATCTCAATACATCCTTCATCTTTGGCCTTGACTCAATCAGCTTGCATAGATGATTTCGCCCCTGCTAGCGCCCTCCATCTGCGGTGCTTGATCGAGCTGCAGCACGAGATCAATTTGCTCATCTAATGAACGGCCCTGCTCGGTTTTGTGCCTACCTTGCCATTTTCTGTGAAGTTGATTTCTTACTCTAAGGCCTTTAAAGATTAGTTTGGCTTCATTTAAAAACCTCAAAAAAATCAAGTGCTCAAGTTGTTCAAATTTTTAGTCTCGGCTTCGGCTTCCCAGCTCGGCTTCACTCTCAAGCCACACAAAATTTTCACTCAGCTTCGGACTTCGAGCTCATTTTTGACATCCTTAAAACCAAATTCAAGGCTCGACTTCAATTTCTTAAACGACGCCACTCGAAGCATCAAGTTTATACGGCAATTTTTCGTCGACTTGCACACCGTTCAAGAGCCCACGACAGATTAATTTTGTCTACACACAACGGTATTCTTTTCTTTTAACCACACAATGAAGAGGAGCTTCACACAAGTGAAGAGTGACTTCACTCTGTGAAGAGGAGCTTTACATTGAAGGGAATTTCCAAAGTACACATTGATCTTGCAGCCAAGCACAACAACTTCTTGCAATGTATGTAATTGTATTTGTCTACATGGATTACATTATGTGCTTTTGTAATGGGATAGACATTGGCATCGGAGAGTCCCCAAATTGCTAAAATCTCTCCATGTGTGAAGATTTTGTGACAAAGTGTATGAGAAACACCGCATGCTTGGGCTCTCGGAGTATGACCAAGATGGAAGAGAGCATTAATTTTTGCATAAACCTTTTCATAGGATATTTTAGCATATTGTTGCATGTCATTATGACGCATGGAATAAAGTCTGATTGCACAACAAAAAGGGGGACAAAAGCACTCGTTCGAGGGGAGGATACGAAGTTAGACCATGAAGCAGTTGAAAGCAACAGTAGAAGCAACGAAGGCAAGAGACCTAACAGAGGGTCAACTCACATAGTAGAAGACAAAAAGGATGAAGACGAGAGCAACATTGTCTTTTATGAAGACCCATTTTGAAGATGCAAACTCTCTACTTGTAGGGGAGGTTTTTTTCCTGTGTGGATTTCATCATCCTGTGTGGATATCACCATTCTTTGTGGATTTTTCCTGTGTGCATTTTATCATCCTATGTGGATATCACCATCCTATGTGGATTTTGTTAGCCTGTGTGGATTTTACCATCCTGTGTGGATACCAGCTTATCATCTTGTGTGGATCATGCATCTTCAGTATCTTGTCTTAGTCCAAACCTCAAGGGGAGGATTGTAAAGTGTGAGCTTTGTCCTAAGGTGTGAGTCAAGGAGAGGAGAGTGGATTTATCCCACATACTGTGGAGCAAGGCTGTAGAGCTACTTAAAGCTCATTTCGTGAATGAATAAACAACTTCTTCATTTTGCACTACATGCTTGTCTATGGTGAGCTTGTGCTAAGCTAAGTCAATACTCAAGATTGTGTTTATGAGTCAAAGCTAATTCTATCTTGGAACCTAATTCACTTGAGTGATAACCTTGCTTACACACACACACTCACGCATTGACACTATGTTTCTTTTTCATCCACCATAGCTAGCACGATCCAATTCCTAACAATCCGCAAACTGATGGACAGTCAGAAGAGGCAAATTCTATTGTCCTGGACCTGCTCAAATGTTATGTGTCAGAGCACAAGGCAACTTGGGAACACCACCTTCCATTGGTTGAATATGCTTACAATAACACTGTGCATACGTCAACAGGTAATGCACCATTTGAGATAGTGGAAGGAGGGAAGAAAGTCCCGCCCATTTTGCAGACTAAGGACAAGATATTTGAGGCAGACAAGTATGTCCAAGATATGGATGAAACATACAAGAAGATAAAAATTACTCTTGAGAAAGAAAGCTGCTGATCGTCACCGTCGTGAACTTGTATTTTCACTTGGTGATTGGGTGCTTTTGCGCTTTGAAAAAGCCAGGTTAAGGAAAAGGAAAGGAAAGGAAAGGCAAGGAACGTTTGTTTCCTAAGCTCAGTATGCGATATTATGGTCCTTTTCAGATTTCAGAAAAGATCAGTGATGTGGCTTACAAGTTGAAGCTACGAGAAGGGTGGAAAATACATAATGCTTTTCATGTCAACCTTCTAAGACCCTTTGCTGGTGATGTGCCAGAGAATATACTTGATGAGGAACAACCCGATGTGGAAGAATTGGATGAAATCCTTGTTCCTGAACAAATATTGGCACATAAAAGAAAGGTTAGAGGAAAGGTTGCAAGACGCTATTTGGTGAAGTTCAAGAACTATCCATCGTTGGATGCCAAAGGGATGGAACAATCTAAATTGCTTGATTCACCTCAGCTATTGCAATTGTATCTTGAAGCCTTTTAGATAAAACCCACAGTGACTTGATGTAGCCTTTTTGGAGCAAGGCAAGAGCATGGTTCATGATGCTCAAGAGAGTAGTTAAGCAATTGTATCTACTCTTTCCATACAGAATTTAGCTAGAGAAGTTTGTGCGTCAGAGTACACTAGAAGGCTTCTATGCTTGATATATGTGTCGTAGCCAAGTTGGTGGGATTGTTTAATCGTCCAACGCTACATTTTTGGAAGCATGTATATCTTGGATTCCCATCATAGAATATATGTGATATCAGGAGATATTCGCATGTATTATTGGCATGCAAGCGAGGTCGCTTGCAGTATTTCAAGGGTGGGGTGTGTCACCAGGAGGTGTATTTTTCCTGTTGCCTTTCGTAAATAAGTACTAGATATTTTTATTTCTACTTGTTTTCCCCGGAACCCTTGAAAAGGTGCAAGTGGACATTGCATGGGCAGTGTGAAACGGCCGTGGCCGAATAGGTTTCTCACATCGGGAGTCTGAGTCGGTCAGGACTGGTCTGGCCAATTAGCACTGAATTCTGACGAGTATGGAAGCTTGTTTGCGCCAAATGAAGTCTGGGCCACTCGGAAAGCCACTTATAACTTTATAAGTCAGTGGGAACTAGGGAATTAACTCAAAAGGGGCAAACTGGACACATGGCGGCTCCAAGCAGTTTTGCCACTTCTAGCATGAAGAGGCCCCGGGGCGCCCAATTTGAAGAGGAGGCTGAATTTTACACTAAGTGACCTACAATGTGTGTGTGAGTAGTGGGTGCAGGTCTACAGCTCTAATGGAAAGCTTGCCTTATCCTCTGTCTCATGTAGCGCGATGATTTGCTCTTGTGCATCTCTCTCTCCCCTTTGGCACATATGGTAATGCCCCACTAGTTGGGCTACTCAGATGAACATGTACAGTTCTGGGGGTTTATGCGCGTTTGCCAAGGCAAGAGCCTTCTGAAGAGGAACCGGATTAGCTAATTGCTAATCCCCCACAGGTACACACAGTTCCATGGCGAAAGATTGCGAGTTCGGAGAGTTTTCTCGCGTGAAAACTTGTCCAATTCACAGGGGAACTGTCCCATTGCGTGCGGGAGCCCTTGGGACACGCGTAGGCGTGTTCGCTCCACTAAAAAAGATCCGAAACAGCGAATTACAGCCTGCTGTGTCTTTTTGCAGGTTTAGGGTTTCGCACCTAAACTGCAAGGGAACCCCGAGGGAGCCTCGTGAGAGCCTTGGGATGTGTGTACAGGCTTTTGGGCACCCCGCAGTGAAAAATAGGGAATTACAGCCCGCTGAATTTCTGTGACAGCTCACCAGAAAGCTTTCAGATAGCGAGGGAATCCGTCCTAGACAGGTGCTTTTGACCTACAGGGGTTTTTGCGCCGTTATGCTTCCAAAATCAGGTCGAAAACCTGCGTTTTCAGTCCTCTCGCCAGGTTTGGACAGCTTTGTGAAAGCTTGTGCTAAGTGGTCGGATCGTCTACCTTAATTTGAATAAAGAAATACCGAAAGGGGCGCCAGTCTTTGGGGCCTACAGGGTGTCAGTCTCGTGTGCGCAGTGACATTCTAGTTGCTGGACGCAACTGTGTTCTCTTCCCTTCTCAGTGCTCTGTGTAAAGTTAACATGTAATTGAAATAGTACCGCCCTCTACGTTGTACAGGCCGGTTACAGGTAGTATGCATGATGTGATCAGTCCCTCTCTTGTTGAGAGAGCCCGTCTCGAAGTTAGTCAGAGATCTCCTATCGAGGTCTCTGGCTTTCTTCCCGGTATGGACATTCTCATCACGGAGGAGTGCCTTGATGTGTTGTTTGCAATTCAAAAAGCTGCCTTCACTGGAAGATTTGTTGTCTCTCCTCTCTCAGGATGTGATATGATTTTGGGCATTCGATGGTTTCATGATGCTAACCCTCTCATTGATTGGGAGGCTAACACTTTCACTCTCAATGCCAAAAGTGATTCTCCCATTGTCATTCATGGAGAGAACATTGTTCATTCCCCCTCTCTCATTGCTAATATGCAGGACAAGATTGAAAGGATTCAGGAGAAGGAGACTCTCTCACTCTCTTTTTCTCCAAAGCATGACACAGGAATTGCATGATTGTGAGTAGCATGATGATTTGATTGACAATGATAAGCATGATGATTTGGATGATAAAGACAAGCATGATGATTTGCATGATCAAGATGTGATTTCTCACAAGCCTGATGAATTGCATGAAGAAGATGTGATTATTCACAAGGATGATGTGTTAGTTGATGCTTTTTCTAGCGAAGCTAACCTCGTTGCAGATTCGATCAATCACGAAGGATCGATCTTGGCTCTCGAGCCTAGGTTCAAAGAACCCTCATAGGAAGTATTATGTGTTCGCATGATTGATACGCACGCATTGTTCGAATGTTTCATTCGTGATCGTTTCTTGTATTTTAGTCAGCATCTTTATGTGATCCCTTTTCCTAGGCATGACATATTGTATATTGAGCGCGTTTCTCTCATGGATGAGCACGAATGTATGCGGATTTCTCATGAAAAGCTGAAAACTATGTATTCCACGTCTCTTCCTTGGCATGACAAATTCGTAGAACGACCACATGAAAATATGCACACCAAGCATGGGCATTTTCGTTGTGAATTGCCAAAGTTGATTGCTCTAGATCATAAAAGAAAGATTCGATCTCATGGTTTGCGTGTATGTGGTGAACGATTTGGCATTCCGTCTCTATGTTCATCTACATTGCATACACAGTCTTTAGAGAAGACAAGATTTTTTCCACTCACTTCACATGGAATGGGTATGTTCATGGTTTTGTGTCGGAAATGGTTTCAGGATTTTCAGCTATGGAGATTCTTGAAGATGGAAGAAGCACGACTCTAGACGAAGTTGAAGCATCGAAGGAGCCACAGAAGACTTTGTCGCTTTCGGCGTGGCCCAAAGAAGCAGGCATTGCAAACCTTTATGAAGTTCAAGTACCGCACGACCCACACATAGAGTGGCCGGCGAAGAGTCCCTTCCAAGATTCCGGATGCTATTGGCGATCTCCCTTGACGCCATACAGTTCGGTACCAGTACCTCACTTTGAAAAGGAGGGGATGTCACGTGACACATCCAACCCTATGTGTCCGTGGACAAGCTACAGCATGATCAGGGTTCAGTCAATCCAGTCAAGTGTAGATTAGAAGTGATTTGGCACTTTTTGTGAGTCTATTTGTAGACCGTGCATGCCCAGTCACTTAGTACAGATGCATATCCTCTGGTTGTACACGGCATGTTCATAAGCATTCCCATCAAAATCCATCAGAATCAGTCAGGGAAATTTTCTAGTGCATTTAGCCTATTTTTTCTATTTTTGACATTTTTCACTTATTAATTTAAGTGACTTCCCAGCAAAAGTAGGTAGGGCAATTTGGGTAAGAAAATATATAAGCAAACCAAAGTTAGCACTAAATGGAAGAAGAGGCAGCAGGACCTCCACGCTCAACATGCAACTTCTCAGTAGACACCCCCAGGAGACCTAGCGTTTTGCAGATCCAGCATCACCTAGGGTTTTTCCCCATCAGATCAGCCTCGGCTACCGCAGACAGCAAGAGCACCCAGCGTTTTTGCAAGAGATCAGCAGATCAGCCTAGCGTTTTGCATTTTGCAGAACCACGGCAGAGCAGGACCAAAATTCAGCCCTAGCGTTTTTTGTTGCAGATCAGCCCCGGCGTTTTGCACCTTCATCGCGACAGAAAGTCAAGTACCATTAGCGTTTTCAGTTTTCAGCAATTAGTACCCGCAGATCAAGTCCCGAACCTCGTAGATCTCACCTTCCCGCAGCAGTTCCTCGCCGCACGGTCAGTTTCCGCCAGGTTTACAGTTTCAGCCCGGAAAACGCAGATTTCAGCATCTGCGTTTTCAGCGCGTCGTCATCGCATCGTTGCCATCGACATACAGTCAGAATTCAGCAGATAGAAGATTAGCAGATTTCAGCCCATAGCGTTTTTGGACTAGTCGGAGATTTCAACCCATAGCGTTTTTGGACAACAGTAGAAAGATTGCAGATTTCAGCCCTTAGGTCGACTTCGTCATCACCGTCGTCATCGTTGACATAGCCTAGACTTGCATCAGTCTCATGCATACCATTTGTATCAGATTGTGCAATCATAAGTAGACCACTCTCGCCGACAAGAGTGGGGCCTTCGGAGGAGGGTTTTACAACGTCTCTGGTGTCGTATCTCTCTTCTCTCTCTATCTCTCAGTCTCATACACTTGCACGCACGGTGTCCATTCACTTTGTTTGTGATCATAGCATTCTCTCATTAAGAACGGAAGGCTCTACCTTCCATAAGAACAAAAGGAACCTTGAGCACAGTTCGGAGCACTCATCTTGAGCAAAGCGCAAACATTCATTCCGCTGCACCTAACACAAAAGGAATGTGCTCGATTCCCATTGAGGAGGCTTGTGAAGGGTCCCAGGTTTGTGGGTAAGAGGTCCACGAGATTGTCTCATAGTCTCCATGACAAGTGAGGGCTAGTTTCTTGTCTGTTAGGTTCTTCTTTTTGCCGGCTCCGTGTCACGATTGTGACTATGTTAACAACAATACATCTACTCCTAGTTGTAGATACGCGAAGTGCCATGCCAAGGAGGACCCCCTGCGCTTGGATGGTCACACCCTTTCACCCATAAGACATGCCTCTTCGCCAAAAGCCACACTCCTTCGACTATTGGTCACACCCCTTCGCTCTACGGGTGCGACTCTTTGCCCAATGGTTGCAGCTCTTCATCGAAAGGATGTGTCTTTACGTCTAAAGTCATGTCTCTTCACCAGGAGACACGTCTTTTCATTTATGTCTCTTCGTCTCCTATATAAGGAGCCCTTGTATCACACAATCAATCAATCAAACACAGAGTCTTCTAAGTCTTGTCTCGAGTACAATTCAAGTTTCTTAAGTCTTAATCATGAGTTTAAGTACTTAATTAAGGATTAGTACCTAGAATCCTCACAGTGGTATAAGAGCAAATTTTTTTCCCGGGACCTGAAGGTTGTGAGCCTCTCACCCTCACCATTACCCTCCCCCCTCCCTTCCCGCAGTTGTATGGAAGCAGAAGAAAGGTGGGCTTTCTTGATGGATACTAGCCGGCGTACTTAACCTTACCCGCTCCCGAAGCAAACATTGCCTTGCAGAAAGATGACGTGCATCTCTTACCCGAAGCTTGGGCTCATGTGCTTGCTGATTCTCTATAGGCGTGGCCTGGCAGCAGGTTCTCGTTCTGCGCATGCCTCTTCATGTGTTGCCTTCCTTGGTGAAGGAGCACACACCCCTTGCAGAAGATCGAACCCTCTCGTGTCTCTTGGCATGTCTCTTCTCTTAGCACACCCTTCAGCCAGGCGTCTCCTCACCAATCGCTGGCTGTTACGCTGGCTTAAAAGTTTACGCTGCTGACACGCTGGTCTCTTTACGTAAAAGCTTGCAGCGCCCAAGAATTAAACTCAGCAGCGCAGCATATTATTAAAATCCAGCCTTTTTTAAAAAAAGTGACCGGCCAAACGAAATTGGCCCGTCCACGCCAGATTTAATAAAGTTTGGACACCACAGTAAAGTGACAAATTATCACAGAATGACCAGCAGCAGCGTTTTGCTTCTTCTGCGAGCCACCTCCCCGATTCGCTCCCTCTCCCTCAGCGTTGGCACACTCTCCGCCACCACTTTGCGCGTGCGATGGCAGACAAATTATTCGATGTGCCCTTGCCGTATCTCTCGTATGTGAACGAGGTTCCAGAAGAAGACTTGCCGGTGAATCCTCGTCCTTCACAGAAGATCATTGTCATTCCAAATACTCCAGAGAAAGCCCGAACTCGAGCCGGAGGTTATCATTATTCTCGATTCCCCGACTCCAAAGCCGAAACCCGTTCCAGACGCAGTTTCCGCTCCCAGCTTATTCAGAGAAACAATTACTTCCGTTGAAGAGTCGGCATGGCCGAATCACAAGATGGCGACGACAATATTTTACCCGAGAACCCGATAACAATTTTCAAAAAGCAGATGATAGCACTTTCAACAAGCCTCGCATCGATTCATACTCGCTTGGATCAGATGCAGACGCAAACCTCTTCTCGGAGTTACCCAACAACTTCTCGACAATACATGCATCTTTCTTCGACGCTTCAGTGGTCGACCAACAAGAACCACTCAAACATAAGCCTTCGGAACCAAAATTTTCTCACCCAAAGCATGGTTTCTCAGAGACAACTAGACGCAAAGTATCATCGTGTGAGCAGCAAAAGTCTCAGCGTGAATATTCTTGGAAAGTTAGAATTCTAAGCAGCAAACTTCTTATTGGAATCATCAGCAACAAAAGCAGCAAAAGCAGCAATATGAAGCTTCCAACAGATTATCAGCAATATCAAGATGGGCTTATTTAGTGGCACATATATCCGACCCTAGTCGAGCACTCAGTCGTAAATGCCACGACGTTGGACAAGTTCCCCCTCGCGAGCCATGCCCTACATTTAAGTCTTTCTTATATGATGGTGGTAAAGTCGAAGATTTATTGATCCTTTCCTTGTGCAAAAGGATCCTTCAGAGGTCTAAGAGGCAACAGCTCCACCGACCTCCCCCTTCTCAATTGGAAGCCTAAATATCCGCTGAGAAAGCTGAAGATTCAGAAGATTCCAATTCTTGTGTGACAACGGACAAGCACATAAACCCTTCTATGGCCGTGATCGAGGCAGAAAAAGTCGCCTCATCACCGTCCTTGCAGAATACAGTCTTTGTTTCTGAACAGATACCAAATGCAGTGGTGAATGATAATTTTTCAAACTTGAAGACTCCAATTCTTGCCTTCAATGGTGCAAAGGATAATACAGATGCAGACTCTTGCAACACGACTTTAGTCGCTGCAATTGAATCTTTGTACATAATTTGTTCCACAGATAAACCTTTATAAATGGATATACCTTCAAACACTACCCTGTCTTAGTCTACGACATCCCTTCAGGAGGATTTTAAAGTTCCAGACAAACCAATGGAGTACCTTGCAGATTTCCAACCTGTGGTCATCACTCAACAAAAAACTCAAGTCAGTTTACCAATAATTTCACTCGAAGCAGATATAGATTCAATCTTTTATTGGACAAAGCTTGAATTTACAAAAGACTTTGACAAAGGCACTTATCAAGTTGCAGATATGATCAATTTTCAGTTTGGCAAAATAGTGATGGTCAATAATAGTGCCATGACGTGGGACTTAACAAGAGCTTTGGATGTAGAAGCACTACAACAATACATTTCCTTCTTCCCGGAGTTTCTACAACTACCTTGGGTTTTATTTAAAGAGGGAGGGAATGTCACGATTGTGACTATGTTAACAGTAATACATCTACTCCTAGTTGCAGATACGCGAAGTGCCATGCCAAGGAGGACCCCTGCACTTGGATGGTCACACCCTTTCACCCAAAAGACGTGCCTCTTTGCCAAAAGCCACACTCCTTCGACGACTGGTCACACCCCTTCGCTCTACGGGTGCGACTCTTCGCCCAATGGTTGCAGCTCTTCGCCGAAAGGATGTGTCTTTACGTCTAAAGTCATGTCTCTTCACCAGGAGACATGTCTTTTCATTTATGTCTCTTCGTCTCCTATATAAGGAGCCCTTGTATCACACAATCAATCAATCAAACACAGAGTCTTCTAAGTCTTGTCTCGAGTACAGTTCAAGTTTCTTAAGTCTTAATCATGAGTTTAAGTACTTAATTAAGGATTAGTACCTAGAATCCTCACACTCTGGCAAGCTTCCATTCCTCCAGTAATTGGCTGGACAATCTATTCGTTGAAGCGAAGTTTTAAACGATTGGCAGGTTTGCCGTGGGTACGTTCTTGATGAGTTGACATGATCATAGCCACTGTGACATGTGCGAATTATGGGCTGTTGGTCAGCGATCAATGTGTCCAAGATACTATTTTAACAATTTTGTTCAAAACGTAACTCTTGAAAGCTCATGGTTTAGTGCTATCTTTTTTTAAAGAAGCAATAGTATTGATTAACTTTGACCCTGTGAGCCGACTAAAGATGGTAGGCTTAAATCTATGAAAAATATAAAATCTTACCTAAAAAAGGTTGTTTTTGTATATGTTTTCTATTATTTCGTTTTGTGTGATTCTATTGCCTAGATTTTAATTCATACATTTTACTGAAATTATTTCTTCTTGTTTAGAAAACAATACCTTCAAACTAAGAAATTTTGTTGCTTACTTTTCATTGTTACATGTAGGTTTTGCGTGGATCACCGTTATGGTCTTTCCACGACCATTGTATTTGGCCAAATTTCCTCTGTCATTGTCACAAGAGAGAATCTGGCCATGGCATGCAAGGATGTCGGTCAGGTATTGATCAATGCCATTCGCTCTATGCTTTAGGGGGACACTCTTCTGGCATTGCCTGACCGACCATTACATGACTACGTTGTCCCCTTAAAGGGGCACGGGATGTTCTATGATGTATACACCGCATGGGTCACGGTGGATTTTCATAGTCCAGTGGAGCTGGACATGGAGTCTCTGGAGCTGCAGGCACTTTTCAATTCTCTCTTTCAAATCTATTGTTAGTACTTGAATTTGAATATGTAAGCATTGTTCCTTGACATGATTTTTGTAAAGTGAATGCAGTACAATAGCTGCGGCAATTTCCAGAAAGTTCGCGGCAAATTCAAGAAGGTAGTGCAGTAGATGTAGCAGGTCCATGTACAGATGTTTTTGCTATTCATGACATGAAATTCCACGGCAAGTAGTACAATAGCTGTGGCAGAGGTCCCATTTATAGCTTTTGTTTTTGTTGTTCATGATAGAGACCTTGGCAAGCAGAGAGGCTTGTTTGATGTCCTTTGGACTCTTCTTACATTCATGGGACCATATGAGCTTGCATTATTGCTATGCTATTTGAAAAAATGTCAAGTAAAATAGATCACTAGTCACGGTGTGGATAGTTAACAAAGCAAGGCTTTTGCTTTGGATAAATTAAGAACAAACCTTGTTCAAGTCGTGCTAAATCCCACTTCTTATTTTTGGCACCGTCCATAGTATATGTTGTCCTAGGCTTGTAATTTTGATATGTTTTAGGCTTTGTCATTTTCAAAGGCTTAATGTCACTGTGTTCTTCCTTTGCATTATCTTCAACTAGCTTCCAAGTACAACAAATTTTTTCTTGAGATTAAAATTTGTCATTTTTTCACTCTCTTGTGTCTTTTGAGCTTGTGTCCATATGTGGTCAAGTAAACTCATGTACATGGTTGTCGGTAATTTTTTTAAAAGTTGTGAGTTGTTTCCGCTCATAAGTTGTTTGTGCATTGACGTGATGGTTTAAGCATGTTGAGAATAAACAGCTGCACATCCTAAGAGCACACAAGTAAAATTGTTTTAAGAATGTCGAGAAATGGTACGCATTTGTAATTGGGAACCGATAAATTGTTACTTTTTGAAAATATTTGATTTTATTGACTGTAAATTTTACTTCTATAATGTCATAAAAAGTAGACTTTTTGAAACAAGCAGATGTATATATAATTGTTGTGTTATGTGAAGTTTGGGTTGAATTCAAGCTGAAATTTTTGTTACAATTTGCCAAGTTGAGGTTTGTTGTGTTGAACTCTTTTAGGCAAATTATATTGCTTAATTGTAGCAAACGATATAGTTGTATATCATCGTAATACTTAAAAGAGTGTTCTACTATTCAATGTCGTTCTTATAATATTGGAATTCAATTTTGGAATTATTGTGCTCCATTGTACTTTGTTGAAATCCTGTGGGCTTCACTTGCAAAGGGTACACCAAATGTAACTAGTGCTCCAATGTTCGGACGTGTGATAAATCTATGTAGATTAATCCGTGTTTATCATATCTCTTCGGAGAGAATGCCATTGCCTACTATGAAAGCCTTGGAAACAATATTCTCTTCGTATAGAAGCTTGTTGAATTGGGAACTAGGTCCTATACATTTGTTTGTTGGTGTTCGTTGATAACTTAAAACTCTTTTGTTGTTGAAAATATGCATGCCCATGTAGAATCTATGGGAGTCAGAGCAATTTATATTTTAAGCGTGTTTCTTCTTTGATCTTTTTATGAAAAGATTGAATTCACATGAATCATTTTGTATCGTAGATTGTGACAGTTCTGAAATACTCATTTGCTATTAGAAATATCGTAATTCCCCCCACATAGATCAATCAACATCGATGGTTTTATTTACTTGGTGAGCCCAAGGCTCTTTCACCAGTATCTGAACGCAGAAGCCACCACGTGGTAGTAGATTTAAAGTTTAAAAAACATCGTTGCAATGAAAAGCTCTAAATAAAAAAAAACTATGTGTGAAAAGCTACCAAGTGAATAAAATCAAAAAAGCAGTTTGCGTTCCTCGATTGCTCTCCACAAGCAATTCGCAGGTTCTCCGAAGCAGCTTGGTGCTTTGTCTGCAAGTTTGTATGTGGCCTTCTTTTGTAGTGAAGCGTCAATACCTAATTATAAGCCTACCTGCGCCTTCCTCGAGTAGCGATGCTAAGTAGCTTTATGTGCAACAAGACCTAGTGGCCAGTTGAATGGTATGCCCAGCTTCAACTACCTTACTAAGCTCGTTTTTGTAGGCGCAACTAGTTATGACTAGAATTATGCCACTCCAAGTATAGCTCATGCAGATTCAACAATGTTGTGTCCTCGGCCATCCTTCAATGTTCATGGAAATGATATGCAGCAGGTCCCCATGTCTAATTCCGATCAAGATTCACACCAATTCTTTCCATGCAGTTTGCTCGTGCAACAGCAACAAGCCGGGCAAAACCGGAAAAGAGTACCGGAGACCTTTCAAACCCTGCTTATATTTCGTAGATCATCAAGTTGGAAGGTACTTCGGATGCTTGTCGACGTGATGAGCACTCTCAAAGATCATATATTTCGTGCGGTCTACCCATTGCAGAGGTCTATTCTAGTGCTACTGAAATAGAAGATATCAAATTTCAATCGATGATCATTTGGCCTAATGTGGAGTCGAATCACCAAAACTCATTGCCTTGGCAGGTCTGTTCAGCACATGTTTTTGCCGATGCTATGAGACTGTTGGCAATGTAGATGGCAAAAGTTCCTATCCTAATCGAGCCTGAAGAAAATGTCGTTGAAGGAGTTGTAGCATTCATGCGTTCTTCTACTGCGCTTCTATTGAAAGATCACAACTCGCCCTTCACTGTTGTATGTCAAGGTGATGCCTGTGCAGCGAGAAGGGTAGTGGATAGAGACGATTGCCATGCTGTTCTCGTCTATGGATGAGAAGCCCACCACCTTGTAAGACAAGGGATCGGTGTGGAGGCATACATGATGATGCCCCCTCGCTCCATCACCATTGCGAATTTGCCATAGGAGACCTTGTTGAGGCGCTGTCGTTCTCTTGAAGGCTGTATTTGTTCTCCAGCCAAAAGCCAACCTGCAAGCACACTACTGGTCACCAAGCACACTGCTGGTCCCACAGTACGAGGAGGTCACCTTCTACCACCCTAACACACAAACATGGAAAAATTAAACACAAGGAGATTTCTAGTCGGGGGGGAAGGCCTCGTTAATCTTCGCAATGCTTTGGCCGTATGTCAAATCCCCTCGAAGAAATATGGCACTCTCTTGGTTGACATGTATGTCTGAAATGTCGTCTCTTGAAATGCATTGATTGCGGGATATGCCCAACAAGGACTGGGCCACGAAGCTCTGGCTCATTGGTTTTAGGATGCAAAGCGGGGGCACTTCTCACACTACATAGGAGTCCAATACGTCTATGATGCAGACTATAAGTTAGCTCTGCTTCTCTTTAAGTTTAATCTATATCATGCATCTTTTCTATTTGTCTTAACGTGTGTTTTGTGTCTGACAGGGAGGACATATATTCACAGCATCGGATGTTTCAATTGTAGAGGTGCGACTTCAACTCAACAACACTACAAGGTTCGTTATCTGTATCCAACACCCCATGACTATGTGTCTATGTGTTTGCTTGGCGCAACACATAAACGCTACGGAGCAGGGCCGCCAGCTTCCGTTCCTTATAATTTTTGGAGAGACCACAATGCTAGCTCTCCACCATACTTTTGTATGGCACCTCTACGTGACGTGCACTGTATACTTTGCAGTTTTAGCTTGTGACGTTTCATTGCAAGAAGATATGTTTAACTATTCACATTGCTTTTTTGTAGCTTGAGTCAACATTGTTCGCCGGCTTGCACAATTGGATGACATTCGTACACGATTATCACGTCGGTAGTGTAGTTTATTTTTTATAGTCTGTTAATTGACTATGCTTGATTGAGAATAAGATGGGTGTCTCAAAGATGGTTCCACGATTTAGGGACTAAATGGTCGATATTACTAGGTTGTATAATGCAATTTGCAAATAACTACAAAGTACGTTAAGTTGCAACCCTTTTGCTCGATTCAATTACCCTCTGTAGTAGCTCTTCGTATATGGAGCACTCTGGGACACAACTTGCTTCTTCCCAAGCTGAGCTATTATTGGTGCCTATCAATAGGTTCTACTCATTTTCTCATGTCACCACAACAAAACCCAAGGCGACAACAATCACAACCAACTAACCAGCTGCGCTCCAAAATCTGTCAGATTATGTACAGCAAAGGCCCACCAAGCAAGACTAGTTTGATAGTGGTGTGTAGACCTATAGTCTTACTTGCGCTAGTTAAAATTTCCGAGCTAGTTATAAGAGATATATTTGATGTAGTGAGGAATAAAAGTTATGTACTTTTACCCAAATAGGTTTGTGCATGTGTGTGGCATTTTGTCTCATAGGCCCACTAAGAAGGAAGAAATGATTATTTCCTTTGAAGGTACCTCCTCTGTGGGACATCATGATATCAACTTCTTCAATCTATAAATTTGTGTCAGGTTTCTTTCTCAGTTTGCTTGAAGTTCAAGATTTGTGTGAGGATCGTGTGTTTTAATCCTTGTATTTGTGTTCTCATTGATGAAGGCTTTCACAAGGGCTTGAAATTTTACAAGAGATTCAGGCCTTAAGGTGGTGGAATCAAGCATGGCTCCCCCTTCTTAGGTTAAGCCAAACCCTTGAATCATTGTGTGAACGTCGATAACTCCTTAAAAAAAAGGCACTTGTCGACACCCCATGACATGGTGATAGGGACCTTTGCTACCACTGAATTTCTTACAGAGCTTCTGTAGGTGAGCTGTAAGTGGGTTGTGTTGTGGGTGTGGGAGTTCTTGAAGGGTAATTATTCATGGAGTCACCTCTAAAGTATTTAAAAAAAGCATAGTTACCTCTCCATGTGAGACCCTTTAGGGGAATATCCATGTTAGTTTTTTTAAATGAGCCTTGTTGACCAGACCAATTTATAATTTTACTATTAATGGAAAATGTATGAGATTTTATGGGTTTTGTTGCTAGGGAGTCAATAGGTGAAAGGGAGATTGACAATGTTCTTTTTGTAGCGTCACATTTGGAAATGACACAATCAAAGGATATAGAATCCAGTGTATCACCAGTAGCTTCACCTTGCGAGAGTAGGTGCCCGGCCCCCCGGCTCACTAAAGTTCCTTGGACTAAGGTTTTGAGAGTTTATACAAGTAGGAAAATATGTGATTGATGGTGTAGGGAATGGTCCCCTTGGAATCCCTGCGGCGACCAAAGGGCGATCGGTGGAGCCGGGAGTCCTATGGGAGCAGAATTGCAATGTACTTGTTCTCATAGTTGATGCTAGTATTGTTCTGATTACACGTACCAATTGGATATCTTCTTTTATTCTATTTAAATGTCAACAGATATTGGGGTTTTATTTACTTTATTCACAACCAACTCAAGTTGATTGTGAAGTAAAAAACTGAGAAAGATGGTTGAAACTTTAACACTAGCAAAATTTGACAAAAGCTCCTTTATTTTATATGGAAAATAGGATGTAAAGTTGAAGTTCCAATTCTTTTTCTAAAGATGTTAACCTCCATGTAGAGTTAAATTGACTATATTTGAAGGTTATGGTGTGTCCTTCCATCCCCTACGGGCCATCAATAACCAAAAAGAATCAAAGTGCACAAAAAACACTCATGCAAAAGGACTCTCAAACCCATTATGACAGGCCTTCCGACATTAACTAGACTAACCATTATTGAGCTATTAAAAGCTTGACAAGAACTGGTGCTGTCTTGGCTCTATTGAACCCTCTCTTCTATTCCTTGCAATTAATAATATTCGAGCCACAGGTATAGATGCTTGAGTGCTTATCTTTGAAGGTAAAGAGGAGTAGCAACTAGGGCTTGAAGTGCCAAAGTACATGTAAAAATTTACACCTAAAATTTGCTAGTATGGCTCACAAGGTAAAAGAGATTGAAATGAATGTTGATAGCTTTGATTTTGCTAATGAAAGAGCAACTAATGATGCCCCTATGCTTGTAAACTATCTTGTTTCTAGGCTTCAACAAGGCCTGGGCAACCCATCCCTCCAAGGAGGAGTGCTACAACAATTGTGCACCCATGGTCTTCTCCAAACTCCCCACCATGAAGAGAGAGTAACAGGAAAGCTCTTGGTGAGACTTCCAAAAGAGGACTCTCTCTGATAAGGGAAGAAGAAGAGGATCCGTACGAAGGGTTCAAAAACTTACTACTTAAATGAGGAATCTCCCTCCCAAAGGAGAGCCCAAGTTTCAAAGGTAGAACCCCTACCGAAAGAACGAGAAAGAAGTGAGTCTCCTGCCACCTTGGTGGAGATGGCTCCACGAATACGGGCGGGCAAAACGCTCTCCAACACCCCCTGAACGGAGAAGACCATCACATAAATCTCTACACCATAATTCAAAGAGGGAAGAGAGAAAACAAGAGAAGAAAAAGGCGAGAAAGAGGTCACCCTCTTCTCCATCTTCTTCATCCTCTTCCTCTTTTGAAGAAAGTGATGGTGCAGACAAGAAGGAACAAGGGGAGAAAAAGGTGAGAAAGAGGTCACCCTCTTCTCCATCCTTCTCATACTCTTTCTCTTCTAAAGAATGTGATGGTGCAGCTCTCGAACCACCTAAAAAAAGAGGCCATAGGAAATCCTATGCCGCCTGGAAGAGGTCGTCCAAGCTCAAAAAGTTCAAAGAGGGAGGAAAGAACATCTCTTTCCTTACCCACAATGGCACTTTTGGTGCTACGGACAAAGTCTTGGCCTTTATCCAACAATTCGATGTGGCGTTTGGAGATGAGGGCTTCACGGAGTCCTCTAAGCTACGTCATGTAGCCATGCACTTTCAAAAGTCTGCCAGGCAATGATGGTCTAGCCTACGAGCAAACAGTGAAGCTCCACGAGCATGGAATGCTTTAAGAGCTTCCATCATGAAACAATTTTTGGCTATCGATGCCAAAGACAAAGTACTCACCGAATGGTGAAGCTTGAAGCTCTCTCCCTACGAATCTATTCACAAATATGTAGACAAGTTTTGGAATTTACATCTCAAAGCCACTGTCTTCAAAAAGATGGATTTTGGAGAGAAAAAACAACAATTTTGTGCGGGTTTAACTGAGGATATGGCGGAGTATGTTAACTCCCAAAGGTCATGCACCATATCTGGCTTGAAGAATCAACTCCCAACAAGGGGCTATGAGAAATCTTAAGCCCACGAAAAACAAGGACCGATGAGCCTAAGGGGAAGGAGAACGTCCAAAAGTCTCCCAAAGGCAACGCCAACAACAACAAAGCTAAGGAAAAGGGAGTTTATAAAGGCAAAAATAAACTCTCTCCTGAAGAGCTAGAGCGTTATCAAAAAGATAACCGTTGTTTCAAGTGCGGGGAGCAAGGGCATGCCTATCATGCTTGTCCCCAAAAGAATACACGTAATGAGCCTCCTAGATCTACCTTGGTCGAAATTCAAGAAGAGGATGCTCATCACAAAGGATCTCCTCTATGCCATGCTTGGGGAAAGGTAAGAGAACATGATGCTAGAGCGTTATCAAAAAGATAACCGCTGTTTCAAGTGCGGGGAGCAAGGGCATGCCTATCGTGCTTGTCCCCACAAGAATACATGTAATGAGCCTCCTAGAGCTACCTTGGTCTAAATTCAAGAAGAGGATGCTCATCACAAAGGATCTTCTCTATGCCATGCTTGGGGAAAGGTAAGAGAACATGGTGCTTTTATTCTCTTTGACCGTGGTTCTACTCACAATTTCATATCCACAGAGTTGGCCACCAAGCTAGGTATTCAAGCCTATGAGATGGGAGATGTCCTACCTACTGATGGTGCTTTCAAGGGGGAAGAAGCCTCAGTCACTCCCTTAATTGGGAAATTGAGACTCCACGTCCAAAGCTATGTGGACAAGGAGGATTTCTTCATCTCTCCTGTCAAACATGAGGATGTAATCCTAGGGGCACCATGGTTTGATTGCATGGCTGCCAATGTTAAATTCCTTGAAAGGAAAATCTACTTTAGGTTCAGGGGAAAAGATATGCACATAGATGCTAAGGAGTTGGGTAGTACCATACCCATTGTACATAAGCAAGATTTCAATGTCAATAAAGAGCTCTATTTCCGTGTACATGATTTTTGTTAGAGATTCTCAAAATGAACCTAATGTTTTAGCAAAAGAAGATATAACCGATCAAAAGGAATTAGAGTTATCCAAGTTCCTCAAGGGATTCCAAGATGTTTTTATTGACGACATCCCTTGTGAACTACCTCCCAAACGAGGGGATGACAACCATGCAATTGAACGTCTTCCAGGAAGCTCACCGCCTAATAAACCTCTTTATCGATTTTCCCAAGTTGAACAAGAGGAGATTATGTGGCGAGTGTATGAGTTGGTCGAGAACGGCATGGTTAGGCCTAGCTCACCTCCATTTTGTTCACGAGTGTTATTAGTGCAAAAGAAAGATGGCACATATTGTATGTGTGTTGACTATGAGCACTAAATAGGATCACTATCAAGAATATGTTTCCCGTTCCACGGGTAGAAGACCTATTTGATAAGCTACAGGGGTCGACCTACTTCAGTAGGATTGACCTAAAAAGTGGCAACCATCAAATAAGGATAGTTGATCATGACATTGGAAAGACCGCATTTCACACTACGTTTGGTCTTTACAAGTACAATGTCATACCTTTTGGCTTGACCAATGCACAGTCACATTTAACCACCTGATGAAGAAGCTATTCAGACCTCACCAAACCAGATGGCATACAAATGGATCCATCAAAGTTAGAGGTAATAAAAGTATGGCCTAATTCAAGGAATCTGCATGAACTAAGAAGCTTTATAGGTATGTGTGCATACTATAGACGCTTCATAGAAAAGTTCTCACAAATTGTGGGACCATTACATGACCTAACAAAGAAAAATGTGGGACCATTACATGACCTAACAAAGAAAAATGTTAGGTATATATGGTCCACCAAGGAGAACAATGCTTTCAAAAGGCTTAAAGAGACACTTATCTCTCAACCTATGCTTACACTGTCGGATCTCTCAAAGCCATTTGAGGTCCAATGAGACGCTTGTGGTGATTGCATTGGAGCTGTTTTGCTCCAAGAAGGGCACACCATAGCCTATGAAAGTCGAAGGCTCGACCCTATTGAGCAAGATTTATGCATATATGAGAAAGAAACTCTTAGCATTTCTACATGCTCTAGATTCGTGGAAGCACTATTTATTGGGGACTCCTTTCATTCTGCAAATGGATCACCAAAGCCTTAAGTACTTCATGACGCAGACCAAGCTCTCCAACAAACCAATGAGGTGGGCGAATTTCCTTTCGCAATTTCATTTTCATATTGCTCACATTGCTGGCAAGTGTAATCAAGTGGCCAATGCACTCTCAAGACAATCGAGAGTGAATGCGGTATCCATAGCAACTCACAATGATCTATCTTCGATAGATGAGTACGCTATCGATCCCAATTTTAGAGATGTGATTTCAGCCCTTGCACTAGGGAAGAAGGAAGAACCATTTACCCTCCTACAAGATGGTTATCTTCTCTATGGAAATAGACTATGCGTTACTAGCTCATTACGTGAGAAAATAATGTATGAAGCTCATGCTCCTCCTTATGCGGTGCGTAGAGGGATTTAGTCTACCCTAAAAGGGATAGAAACATATTTCTATTGGCTTGCCATGAAAGCAAACATACAAAAGTATGTTTCAAAATGTGTGGTATGCCAAAAGGCAAAGTTTGATAGAGGGAAGCAACCTGGATTGCTTCAACCTTTGCCAATCCCTAATTGACCATGGGTGAGCATATCCATGGATTCTATCTTTGGATTGCCCAAGTCTACCCATGGGAATACAGGAATATGGACGATAGTAGAGACAGGTTTAGCAAACAAGCACATTTCATACCTATCAAAAAGACTATCAAGGCCCATCAAATGGAAACCCTCTTTCTATCACAAATCTTCAAATACCATGGCTTGCCAATGTCTATAGTGTCGGATAGAGATCCTAGAATGACTAGTAATTTTTGGAAGTGTCTCTTTGAGATTTTAGGTTCAAGGCTAAACTTCTCTTCGGCCTATCATCCTCAAATGGATGGCCAAAGTGAAATAGCTAACCCAACAATTCTTGATCTACTAAAAGCTTATGTCACAAAAGTAGATCAAAAGTCCCAATGGGAGAAATACTTATCTTTAGTAGGGTATGCTTACAATAACACTGTACATACTTCCACGGGAAAAGCACCTTTTGAGGTGATAGAGGGAAGATAAAAAAGTGTCCCGCTACTCAAGGTACATGGGAAGATCTTTGCTGCAGATGAATATAGCCGAGACCAGCAAGAATCTTTTCAAAAGATTATGGATGCTATATCCATCTCTCAGCAAAGGCACTGCTGCTGATAAGCGTAGAAGAGCCCTAGCCTTTAAACAAAATGACTGGGTCTTGCTTAAGTTTCCCAAGGCTCGATTAAGACACACGACGGACAAGAATCCTACGGGACATCAAAAGTACTATGCTAAGTCAGCAAAAAGGTACTATGGTCCCTTTTAGATTCTTAGGCCAATCAATGAGATGACCTATCAACTCAGGTTGCCCAACCATTGGCTCATACACAATGCTTTCCACGTGAGCCTACCAAAGACTTACAAAGGAGAGCCACCTCAAGAAGAAATCATTGAAGAACCATTGGAGATCGAGGACCAAGAAGAGGTGTTGCAGCCCGAGTCCATTCTCCGACATGAAGACAAGGTATTGAGAGGCGATAAGACTATCCGACGATATCTTATCAAGTTTAAAAATTATCCTTTTGAAGATGCTAGATGGATGCAAGGCATACACTTAAAAAATAACTTAAACCTTGTCAATGCTTATTACAATGATTCCCTAGAGTAAGCAAATGTAAGGCATACAATTAAATGATAACCTAAACCTTGTCAATGCTTATTACAATGATTCCCTGCAGTAAGCAAATGTAAATATGTTTAAATGAACAAAGTTTTTTGTCTTATAAGACTCTCGTTTTCTTTATTGTGCACAAATGTTAATAAGTATGCATGCTTAGGATCATGTTTGTGGAGACGACGTCTCCCAAACACCAAGTACAACTTGTCACTCTACTATGGAAGATTGATACGGGCTAAAGTGCAGACATGCTTGCGGTAACTAAGGCTCTCGAGCACCAAATGGACTAGTCATCCATTCTGGAACGGTGTCATAGGGTAAAATAGGGATCCTCTACCTGCTAGGAAACGGACTAATGACTAGGCTTTATCTTCTCTACCTCATAGTCGAGGACAACTATGATTTCAAGAGAGAGATAAAATGTCATAAAAACTAATATCTAATTCTCCCAAATGATTTTCTCATGTTAAATTGATCATTTAATATGGGGAAGTACCAAGGGAGTATAAGCTAGAATATTGGTAAGGTTGCCAGACCGGCCTATGTCAGGGATCCAAAGGGGGACAATCTGCAAAAGAGCAATGTGCTTCAATGGAGATTAAAAAGACCTAAGGTTCAGATCCACTAAGACTTCGATAGGCTAAAGTTCCTAAATTTAACTGTATTGTCCAATGGCCAAAGTAGGGGAAAATTGGATGGTCATGGGAAGACTAAAAAGTCTTCCCACATCCCTAGGAAGGAGGGGGCGAGCCCTATTAGTAGGGGATGAGAGAGAAACACACACACACATACACACACACACACACTCCCAAGCTCTCCCCAAAAGGAAGAATGGACACATGGCGGGCTCCTAGGCCAGTTGCCTCCAATTTTTCCTCAAATCCTCTTGGATGGCCATAGAGGTGGACCAATGAGAATTAGGCTAGAGTAAAATTAGTCTAATCAATTTAAAAATGCTTGATAAAATAACCAATAGAAATTAAGCTCCCTAGAAGACTATTCGACAGTCTATCAAGGGGTCCAATGAGCATCCACAGCCCAATGGCTTGCGTAATTCTTGTTGGGCCAAAAGACAAAAAGGTCCAATGAGAGTTTAAATGAATTATTTAATTACCTAAAGCTCCCACAAAAGGGGAAAGGGGGACACATGTCACAAGGCTATCCATTATCCTTCTAATTTGTGATTGGCTAAGCTCTACAGGGGCCAATGGGAAGCCAGCATGAGTAATTTGCAAGAGGGGTCAAACAAGAAGAGAGAGAGGCTGCATTTTAGTCTAACTCATTGCTACACACACACACACACACACACACACACACACACACACAACTCATGTGTGCAAGAAGAACTCCATCTCCTTCTCCAAGCGTTGAGAAGTAGAGGCCTACACCACAACTCTTGGCTATGGAATGCAAATCCAACAAAGAGCCAAGATTCAATGGCATGCTCATCTCCTCTACCATGCTAATTACTAAGCAAATCTATGCTATTAGAGTGATTATGAGAGGTGAATACTTCTTTCTTGTAAGATACATCTTCTTCCTCTCAATCTATCCTCATTCCTTGCTAGCTCTGACCATTTTTGAAGGTGGGTGAGGTTTTGGGACTGAGGCTAGGGACACTAGGTGTGTTTTTCAAGAATAATTTGGTGCATGAAGCTTCCATCTTCATTGCACCAACTAGTTTTTGTCAAGGAACACAAAGATTGTATTGTACCATTAGGAAAAGTTTGGACTAAAAAATGGGCCTTGTAAGAATTGTTGATGTGGCATAGCTTTCAAAAAGTGAGGATCAGTAGTTTTTTTGCAAATAAAATCCAAACTTGTCGGAGGTTGGATATTTAGAATGTACTCTTCAAATGCTATCTATTGATATATAGCATGCATGTATCGGATATTGCCTTCATTTAGATCTAGAAAAAGGTGATTTTAGATTACCGTAACAGTAACAAAACGTGGCTGATTGAAAAAAAATGGCATTACTTTCATAGAAGTCATCCAATTTTCTAACCTTGGCTCTTTAGAATCCATTTTTCAAGAACTTTCCAATGATAGGTTATATCATGGGGTTCTAAGCAATATTTAGAGGGGTCTACCGGGTTGCTTTCTTTTGTACAACTTTGATGACGTGGCACTCGTAAAAGGCCCAAAAATGAGTTCAAAATTTTTCTAATGAAAAGTCTCCTTTCATGGGAGAATCTATAATGCAAAGCCTTTATGGAGGGGGGACTGGCTCCATGTAAATCCGGTCCTCAAATGTTGTAAATTGTTCTATTTCTCTCTCTTTTCAAGTATTGTCAATGCCAAATTAGCTAGGTGTAAATTGCTATGTTGCTTTCTCAAATTAAGTACTCTCTCTATGCTCATTAGAAACTTGTTCTTAATGAAATGCTCACTATGTTATCAATTTCCGCTACACACAAGTTACTAGTGCATTAAATGTTACACACACACACACACACACACACACACACACACAGAGAGAGAGAGAGAGAGAGAGAGAGAGAGAGAGAGAGAGAGAGAGAGAGAGAGAGAGAGAGAGAGAGAGAGAGAGAGAGAATATAATTACCTTTGTGTTTAGCCTATAAACAAGTAACCATCATTGTTCATATTTGCATTGCCATTAACTTTTTGAACCATGATAACCTTGTTCAAATCTCAGCCCAAGATTAGCTTTTCAAGAAAAACCCTTTTAGAAGTTGTAAGAAAACTATCATACATGAAATCTTGCTCTAACTAGACTAGTTGACATTAGTGTGTGCTTTTAAGTAGTGTATACATGCATGCATAAATAACTCAACCAAAACATGTCCAAATTCTATATATGAGGTCCTGATAATGTCTATATTCAATTCGTAAGAGGGTTTGGTCATTGGAGTTTACTACTATGGGGTCTCATATATAGAATTTGGACATGTTTGGGTCGAGTTAATAGGAATTCTATATATGAGGTTTTTACCATAACTTGGGCTTGTAAAAATCATAGCTTGCTACGCCATATTTGTTTAAAGTTAAGGAACTTTTAGGGAATTTTCAAGTTGTACACTTACATCATGTCCCTTGAGCAGAAAATCAAGAAACAGATGCTCTAGCTAGAGAGAAGCTACAAGATGTTCTAGTGGTGGGTGCTATCAAGTTGAAACTGCCTCTCTTCCAAGGTAGAGATGCTATGCCTGACATCATGAGTTTCTTGGACACATGAGAGTGTCCTAAAGATCTTACTAAGGGCCAAAAGTAGTTGCTTGTGCGCAAGGCAACAAAATACCACCTTATCAATGACGACCTCTATTGCACGGGTAAGGATCAAATTCTTAGGCATGTACCTCTCTCTAGAGAAATCACAAAAATAATTTCAAGTTTCCATGATGGTGTTTGTGGAGGGTACTTTGTACTTGACATCCCCAGTAGGAAGGTTCTACAAGCCGGGTTTGTGTGGCCTAGTTTACAGAGAGATGTGCATCACTGGTGCAAAACATGCAAAGAGTGTCAGAAGGTTGGGGATAGGAGGCTCACATATGAGCCACAGACTCCTATCATCTCATATGGTCCATTTGAGAAATGGGAAATTGATGCCAATGGGCCTTTGCCAAGGAGCCAATCAGGTAAATTGTATATCATCATGGGTGTGGACAACATGACGACGTGGGCTACATGACCAGGTGGGCTAAAGCAGCTGCTACCACCCGGATTACAACTAAGGAAGTGGCTAGGTTTGTATTTGAAAACATTTGTTTCCATTTTGGCACTCCTCTTGAAATAATTTCTGACAGGGGACCAGGTTTTAGAGGAGACTTGGTAGGAGAGCTGATGGAGAAGCTAGGTATCTTACGAAGAAACTCAACTCCCTACTACCCACAATGCAATGGTTTGGTGGAAAAGGTAAATGGTATAATTTGCAAGATCATCACTAAACATGTAAATAATCACAAAAGTGATTAGAACAAGCACCTTATGGCTGCACTTTGGGCTTATCGCACTTCATTTCGCACATCCCTTGGGTTCACACCATATCACTTGGTGTATGGTAAGGAGGCTAATTTACCCATTGAAGTACAATAAGTTAGTCTCAGGGTGCTAGCTAGGCAGATGGAACACCCTAATGCTCATCTTCACAACCACATTCTTGATCTAAAGAGGCTTCAACTAGACAGAGAAGATGCTATCAACTATTATGCAGCATAGGTAGACTATAATTATATCAAAATTACATCTCTCTCTCTCTCTCTCTCTCTCTCTCTCTCTCTCTCTCTTTCCACACAGTTTTCTTCTCTTTCTCTACACTTTCCTTCTATCTCCACCCCTGCCTCCTCTCTCTCTCTCTCTCTCTCTCTCTCTCTCTCTCTCTCTGTCTCTGTCTCTCTCTCTCTCTCTCTCCAACTCCCCATCCCTCTCTCTACCTTTGCCTCTCTCTGCCTCTCTCTCTCTCTCTCTCTCTCTCTCTCTCTCTCTCTCTCTCTCTCTCCACCTCCTCACTGGCTCTCTCTCTACCCCTGCTTCTTGTCAAATCTGTCTTTATTTTTCAACCTTGCATTTTTTAGTCGAGCTTTTGCAATCTCAATGTCTTCAGGAAATATATCTAATTGACATATGTGAAATTGAAGAAGGTTTTATCTACTTATTCTATCTTCCCATGACAATACATTCCATGTAAGAACTACATCTTCAATTGGCATCACAGGTTTTTGACCATACAAAAATTCAACAGGCATGTAGCCAATGATTGAACTGTTGTACAGTAAGCCCACAATGCAAATGGCAGTATTCTTGGCCACTCTTCAAGCTTACCTTCACAAGCCTGAGCTAAAGCTTTGATTATTGGAGGATGCCCTCTTTCACTTTTGCCATTTCCCTCTGGGTTATAAGCACAAGTTAAAGCTAGTTTTCTAGAGAAGAATTCCCTTCCTTCATCAACATCTAATTCTCCTCTATCTGCAATTATCTTTCCCACATATCCATAGCGACATATCACATCTTCAAGAAGGAATTTACATACAGCTTGTGTACTCTTTGTGCTCAATGCACGCCCTTTAACTTGATTGGACAAATATTCTCTTGCAAGTACTAAATAACTCATTTGCCAAAGTCCCAAAGGCATTGTGACCAAGTCCACAACCCATTTGTAATGCATGGCTAATGGATAAGTAGGATGTAGTCCATCATTATGCTGTACATTTGAATACATTTGGTATGCCACACAAGACTCCACAAACTCAGCCACATCCTTGTACATCCCTTTCCACCAATACCCTTCTTTTACCTTGGCAAATGTTGCCCATATACCTCGATGTCCTACCCATAAACTTTCATGGAACTCGTTGATGACTTGTTGTTGAGTAACCTTGTTGCATACTACGTGAAATGATGTTCCATCTCTTCATTTAGGATGCTTCCATAGGTAGCCATCCCTCAAGAAGTATCCATATGCTTTTCTTTTTATCCTCTTAAATTCCTGCTCAGTCCAATCATCCTGCTTCTGTAGAATATTTAAGTAGCGACCTATCAAGAGCCATTCATCCTCATATATTTCCTCTGAAAAGGACTCAAGTGAAGATACAAAACATGCATGACTACTCTTTGCATGATCAATAGTGTAAAACTTTGTGCCTACATCATCTCCCTCAATAATCATGTCCTGTTCATCTTCATACCTTGCCCTAGATATCATATCTACCATTGGATTGTATTTCCCTCCAATATGCTTGAACTCAGGATTCAAGGACTTTATGTAGACTATCCATTGCAACATTGCAATATCAGGAGTCGAATAGTTTGTGATCATTCCAAGAAGAGGCAAACAATCAATTTCCACAACCACTAATGCCTATCAAGTACTCCTTGTCACACCTCAATGCCCTAACCACCCCCCATAGTTCCCTCTTTACTTGTGCATAATCTTGTTGGAAAGAACTCAGAATCTTGGCTCCAAATCTCACCACATACCTTTTTCCTTCATCATCATCTTGCCCTACTACCATCCTATCCCTGTAGGACTCATTCCACTTTCACAATGATAGGTCTCTCACATGCATAGTCTACCTTTCTCAAGGTTGGCAATGAAAGATGTAGCTTCTTTAGCTTTCATATGGCTTTTGTGTGCTCTTCTTCCCATCAAAACTTCTAATTCTTTCTCAACAACCTATAAAGGGGATCTGTTACATGTGGTACAAATAAGATAGAATACACAAGCACCAAGAAATATTTGAACTTCAGTTATAGTTGTACATGTTTTTTATTACATCCATCTTTTTTGGACAAGGCCTTCTACCATAAGGACCACACATATGCCCCACAATCAACACTTGATTAACTCCAAATACAAATTTTTGTCTTGATAGGGTAAGATTAACTTCTTCCAGCCTTGACAAAATCTTCTCACAATCTTTGATATGTTTTGCAACAAACTTACAACACCCCCTTGAATCCATAGCTTCATCTTTATCTTTGTCTTCCCATCTTTTGATGGGCACATCATCAAGAAATGGCATTGTGATTTGAGGTATGAAGTCACGTAGAACCTTGTTCATCCCATTCATCATATGTGCAACTGAATTTGTTGCTCCTTGAGGTAAGGTACACATCCTTACCATTCCCAAAGGTGGTTTCATAGTTTTCAAATCTCTACTCTCAACATCTACCTGAAATTTATCTTACCCAGAGTAGAGATCCCCCATTGAGTAATTGGTCTTACCCTGAATAGAGATCCTCCATTGAGTAAATTGACCTTCCTGAAAGAACAATGTATCACTACCTTCAAGATTGCATCATGGCATCTAGAAGCCTCTCACTTGGGATCTCGTCAATAATTTTGATCCTGCCTAGAGCTACCTCACACATCTTTAGAGGCCATGAAAATGGTTTCTACAAACTTAAACACGTGCACACATAATTGCAAGGAAATCTCTCTCTCTCTCTCTCTCTCTCTCTCTCTCTCTCTGTGGCGTTGGGATTATGCCCAACCCACTACCAAATTAAAACATTACACATGTAAACTAACTAATGAAAACTAGTGGTCATCAAATACATCATACGTGTTGAATTATTTTTTGTCACATTTCCACCAAAGTTGGCATCCCACATTTGGTAGGAGTGGAAGAAAACTAGAACTCCATGCGTTCAACAAAAGAAAGAATTTGTCACAAATTTAAGCCAAGAGGTAGACATAGCAAAACTATGAGAGAGAGAGAGAGAGAGAGAGAGAGAGAGAGAGAGAGAGAGAGAGAAAATTTGTCACAATTTTTAGCAAGAGGTGGACAAAGCAAAAATGTGTGTGTGTGTGTGTGTGTGTGTGTGTGAGAGAGAGAGAGAGAGAGAGAGAGAGAGAGAGAGAGAGAGAGAGAAAGTATATCTTTCCTTGAGGTAACAATTAGTCCATCACAACAGCAAAACAACTATACCTTGAGTTATTTGAGAAAGGATTGATACAAAGAAGGCATTTACTTACCTCTATTTGCACTACACCCACCATTGTCTCTTAATTAATTCAAGATAAAAGAGTTGTCATAAAATTACAAAATATTAGTTTAGATAAAAAAGCAATAACATGTAGATCTCATGTAAATTTACAACATCATGTAAATTTCAAGGGAAAAGCAGTAAAAACATTGTCATAAAATTACAACTTGTTATTCTAGGTATTTATTTGCAAAAAACAACCTATGCGAAAAAAGTTGTCATAAAATCAATGTATTATTCTAAGTAAAAAAAGCAATAAAAATGTAGATAATGTAAAATTACAACATATTATTCGGGGATTATATTTGCTCGCTTTTGTTTTTGTGCTTTTCCAATCATTTTGTTTTTCTTGAGCTTTTTGGGGTAGCTTCTTTGCCCATATTCCCATATGGTTAAGCTCGCTACATAAGTTACGGTATCAAAAAGTGTTGGAGTGGATTAAGAGACACTCATTACATGCATATGTACACATCCATAAACCCACCAGCATAGCATGGGCTTCCACAATGGAATTTAAAAACAATTGATAGCAATGCAAATCTCATCTTACGAAGGCACTTAATTCAATTAAATATCTCATCCCAATGACTTAAACAAGAATCCACCACGCATATAAAATCCATATCAACATGGGAAACCACTATTGGAGAGAAAAAAGCTACATGCTAGAGTCACATGGTAAGTACCAAAGTTATGATGCTGAAAAATGCATCAAACATAAATTTTGAACTAAAAGCATATGTCTAGATAGGTTTGTAAATTTCTAATCTCTCTCTCTATATTATGTGGGTCTATACACAATAGTGGACAAACACCCTCTATGGAGAACATAATCTAGACACATGCAATGTCTCTCTATTTTTGCACTAGCTTGTTCCAAGCCACTAAACCCCACAAATACATCTTGAACATAGTAATTTCCCCAAATGCCTACTTTTTCCCGTTTCGCCTCATGTTCCCCCCCCCGTTCTGGAACACCATTCCGGTTACACCCTTCTTCGGAACGGCGTTCCATTCTCAACTTTGTTTTGGGAACGGGACTCGTCCAGAACGTCGTTTCGAAATGCTTGGGCTGTGTTCGGCCCATTCCCTGTTACACAACTTCTGCCTCATCCTTGGAGAAGACTATAATGTCATTAAAGAAAGTACCGACAAACGATCTGTACTCTCTAAAAATCCTATCCATCATTCAGTTGAAAGTCGCTCGAGCATTTGTAAGGCCAAAAGGAATCACCAAAAAATCATATAAACCGAAGCTCGTTCGAAAAGCAGTTTTGTAGACATCTCCCAGTGCGATTTTGATATGATGATATCCGTTTTTCAAATCAATCCTGCTGAAACAGGAGGATCCTTGTAGTCGGTCAAGAATATCATCAATTCTCGGAATCGGAAATCTGTTTTAGATGGTGTTTATTGAGAGCTCTATAATCAATGCACATTCTCCAAGGGCCGACTCCAATCCTAGCACCTTCTACCAGGGCTTTATGGGGAATGCCTATCAAATGCATGCACTTGGCATTCAACAATGTGCACATGAATGTTCTGGTGTCACTGGCATCCATCCATCATTGATAGCTCCCTACACATCTTGCATCAAGGTTTGATTTGCTTGGGCAAAGTGGTTTGATTTTGCACTTTCACTGTCTTCATCTTTACCTTCTATTCCTCCCAGTGTTTGTCCCGTAGCTCTACTTTGGCCGTATTGCAAGTGGGGGAAGGTCTTCTTTGAGGTCTATGTAACATATCTTCACACTAATAAGCATCGTTCTGATTTTATGATGCGGGTCAAATTCTCTGATTCTTGTTGGCATCAATAACTCATAGTGACATTCTCCACGTAGTTTGCACTCAATATTCTCCTAGATGGTGCTAATGAAATCTTTAATAAAAATGTCTCTCTCATTTATTAGCTAGATTCTAACATCTTCACACAATGAAAATGCATGTATGGCACTTCTTGCAAATGGCCCGCATGATGATTTTCCTTTGTTCAAGCATCATTTTTGCATTGATCAATATTTAAATGCAACCGCATAGGGCACATACAATTTCACACATGTTAGACTATCAAATATTAGGTTAAAGACATGCAACACTTAAAACATTGATTCACATCTTGATTGCTAACACTAGTTTGCACAAACCATGACAATAACACAAATAAAATACATAGACTCAATGACTTATTTATTCAAACAATACAAGTTAAAATCCTAAACACTTCACCAAACTATGCTAGACCACAAGACATTAGCTCACATTTTGATTGTTAACACTTTAAAAAACTAGGTAACAATAGAAGACATTTAAATCATATTTTTAGTTATGAGGTGAAGAACATAGCCAAATTTTTATTTTACCAAAATTGATACCAAATCATGATTATTTAAGATAGAAAAATCATAAACATTTGGTGCAGGTTTAATAAAAATTCCATGAATTGAATATAACTTCTCATCAAAATAATATTTTGCATAAATTCAAGGTAAACCTTAAGGTCTATTATGTATTTATATGCCAATGCCCATCAACTAATCATTTCCCAGGGTTTTGAACTCACAAACATCTTGTAATTTAGGTTCATTTAAAAAAAATTATAATGCATAATTTCTTGCAAAAAAAACATTGCTATGAAAAACTAATAAAAGTGTGTATATGAATTTCCCAATTGTGTTTGTATGAGGTATTTGTATACAAATAGATGAGATGAATGGATATGACAACATATGCATTTTGTGGGATATGACATAAACCAACAAATGTGGCTTTCATAACCATCAAATAGTATCACATTATGTAATGGAGTTGTAGATGCAGTATATATACAACATAAAGACATTGCAAATTTAGATGAATTGAATGTTTCAAGTGGTTGTTGATTGAAGGAATGCCAAAAAAATATATAAGTAACTACAATGGATTATTGCATGCACATTGCTCATGTTTTTCTTAGATTAAGGTACGAATTTTAGTGAAACATCAACTGTTGTTTTGCAAAGGTGCTTTTCATGACTGTAGTTATTATTGAGGTTGTATACAAAAGTGCCGAGTTATCATTTTTATGAGTACTTTGGATAATACTATATAAGTTTGCAAAAGCATTTCTTGAGATGTTTTCTAGATTTCATGTACCATTTTATTTAAATTCGTGAAAAAAACACTAAAATGTTCTTTTTGGTACCAAACTAGTGTTAACATAATAGATAGTTGAAAAATAATTCAATAGATAGTTCTTAAATAATTATAATTTTCTTTCATTTTTTAAAGATGCATTATGATTTGATATGAGATTATAGACATTATGAAAATTTGTATACAAAGTTCTCTCCATAGTCGCGTTCCCAACCAAGTATTTTGTGTACATAATACTCAAAAAGAATTGTATATACATGCACATACAATTTAGACGGTGTGCATAAGGTCGGGTCAACAATTTGAATGCCACATTTATGCATAAACACATGCTTCTAACAAACGACACACATTGGCCACATTATCAACCAAGTGTCGCTCAAATCTAAAGAGTAAAACTAGTTTAGATACAAGCATCATATGGCCACATTACCGACCGATGCCTTTTGCATGGGGAAGAGAAATTGACTCACCATAATGATACTAGTATCGCCTTGTTACCAATGTAGTACACATGCGATGAGCCAATACTTACCACAAGGACATCATATTCTTTGTGTAATTGAGGTGATGCCCATGTGGTAAGCACCATTCCATAGAACAGATAATGCACACACCTTCATTGTGTGCTAAGGTACCTTGTTATTGTCGTACAATACGACACAAGGCACTCTACCACACAACACAAACGATTGAGTCATGTGGTAAAGTACTCTGTTGTTGCCATGCATTGCAATGCTCTCCTGCTATTTTGCAGACACAAGATGAAAAACAAAGTTTTGTTTGTATTTTTGAAATTTGAAAAATCTATGATCAATGTTAGAACTGCTTATGGCATTAGATTGATAGGAATGTATGCATTATGTGGTTTTTTTAAATACCAAAAGTGCTTCAAAGTGGACCATTAATTGGGTTGACAGGTGAAGATTGTATGAAGGGCTGGTTTTCTACTTCAAAAGGTAGAGCTTGAAGTGTTGAGTAATCTGGTCCAAACAGTTCATCAAACGGAGCCTTGGTGAGAAAGTTATTGAAGTTTAAAGTTAGAAGTGTTTGAATATCTGAGACAGACAGGGTAGATGGGGACATGTGTTCAAAGCTAGTTTTAGCGGATACAGGTGTAGAGCTTGTTTTATGGACCCTTTTGGTCTTTTCAGAACGTTAATTGAAGCTCTATAATTCAAGTTATAATCATCAAAAGATTTGAGGGGGGATCGGCGTGTGCCAGTTGGTGGACTGCATTGACAGGCATGCCATCTAGCGGATTTTTGAAGCTTGATAGGATTTGCAGAGGTGGTATGTAGAATATGAATCTAGTAGGAAGAAACGGCATGTCAATCAGAGCCTGGAGCACCTAGTTATGGCTTGTCAAAGTTTGGGGGGTAGTCGCCCAAGGGAAGGTTGTAGGTTTCATTTTCATTTTTTGGTCAAATCCGTTGAGCGGCCCGGAAATGTCAAAAGGTAACGGGCTTTGGAGTTTCAAATACGGCAAGGTAAGCTCTCAGGAGGAATTTTTGGATCAGCAATAGGAGTTTTGGGCACTACATGACAACAGAGGGAAGTTAGGAGAAACAAGAGGTTTTTTTTTAAAGTCTTTTACGTGAAGTTGGGGACCTTAGGGGGCGAGTGTTCTGATGTTACCATGTGGAATTTCAAAATCCCATAGATGATGTGAGGCCTAAGGGCCATGGTGTATAATTCTTGACATGGATAACTCCTCTCATGGCCATCACAAGAGGCGTGCGCTCAAGGAGCTGTTGGCTATGGTGCAGCAAGTGCGGGCTCTGCACGAGCGGTGTTGTGCGCAAGGTTGCCAGACCAGTGGGCAAAGATGGGCATGTTTTGCGTTTAGGGGCACATACCGCTCTTGGTAGGTAGTGCTGACATGGCACCCCTTGGGGGTAGTGTGCCATCCTCGATTGGGCCCTAATACTTTTGAAGGTAAAGAGGAGGGACCCCACTAGCGCTAGTGCTTGGGGGGCGCCCTCCTGTGGTACACAATGAGTCAGAGAGAGATAGAGATCAATTCTAGCAAGGGGGTCCATCCCACGGCACAAAGGCAAAGTGAGAGAAAGGATAATCGAACAAGCATCTAAAGGGTAGTTTGCATGCAGAATTTCCCAGTCAACTTGGAGACCAGTGCTCATTGACTTACAAAAAAATGGCCAAAGTGGCTCTATAAACACCAATTTTTTGTCATTTTTGGGGTTGTTTTTTGTTTTTTGTTTTTTTTTAGTTTTCTTTTTTGGGAAATTTTGAGTATCAAGGAGGTTTTGAAGGGGCATCAGGAGCGCGGAAGAGGGGACGATGGTGCAACCTTGGGAAGCTTTCTGATTCAAGGGGTGCAATTCAAAGGACATTTTGAAGCGGGCATATGCAATGGAATTGTAAAAGAGCAGTCAAAAATCTTAAGTTGTATCACCTGTTAGTTGACAGCTTCTCTTGAATTTTGGTTCTATGCTTCTTACCACCTTATCAATTAATAGCATTCTTATTTGGAGTCTTCTCTCTTTAACTCTTTTTAATCACTAGCATTACATGTATTAAACCTTAATTAAGTCTATCTACACTCATTTATCCTAGTCTAAATGTCTGCTAAGCTCTTGTCTACAGCCAGAGGCCCGATGCTTGCCTAGTCCACCCTAGACAACCGTGCACTCTGACATTTTTGGTGAACCCGATGCAAAATCGATCGCGGTAGATAGAATTATCCACGTTGTCAGGCCAAGATAATGGGGATGCAGCAATGTGATGCGCTTATGCATCAACAACATCAGCACCATTAGCAAATGATGAGTCAAAGCTCGAAAAGAGAAATGGAAGCTCGGATTCATGAAGCTAGATAAACAATGACAAATAAATTAGGGTGGTTTAAAGCCCATGATGTTTCCAAATTCTCTCAAAAATACAAATAGGCTATGGAAGACAAGGAAGCAAATGAGCAAGCTACGGTGTAAAACTTTGTGACGGAAATCGTGCATGAACTGCGGACACAGGTCGAGGAGCTTTAGACTGCACATGGGACATGGGCAGCGTTCAAGCAAGCTCTCAAAGATGAATATTTTGTTGAAGATAAGGAGTGTGTTACAAAGAAAAGATTTCTGGAGTGGGTGCAGCAATGTAATAAGGGACTTATTACGTTGTACCTAAATTGCCAAAGAGAATTCGAAAAGAGATTTGGTCAATTATCTGCAACTGAACGTACCGCTTTGAATTCTGAAAAGGTAAATTTGACTGTAGACTTAAAACTACAAAAGAGCTTGATGGATCTCCTTGAGGATCCAGCAGGGGAGTTAGGGCTGAAATCATATTGGAAAGAAGTGATTTAAGCAATCAATATGGTGGTGAAATGACAAAAAAGGATGGATAAGTTAGTTGGTATGAATACAGATGCGGAAGAAAAAGAAGAAGAGGTCCCTGTGCCATTAAAGGAGAAGAGCCCAAAGCTAGAGCAGTCGTTCATGGATGAGCTTGTGAAGAAAAAGAAGAAGAGGTCCCTGTGCTATTAAAGGAGAAGACCCCAAAGCTAGAGGAGTCGCTCATGGATGAGCTTGTGAAGGGAATCCAAGAGTTAAACATCAATTTGAAAGCTATAAAGCTTGAAGAAAAAGGTTCAACATCTTGATCAAAACAAGGTAGTCCATAGAGGGGAAGTGGAAATCAAACTGCATGCGGTGCGACAGTCTTGATCATATCAGGAGTGAATGCAATGAATTTGCAGAAGCCAAGCAAAAAGACGTGGTTTAATAGATTCCTCGTCTTTGATTGTTGGTGACCACTGTGTCGCACTACAGGGAGGGATTTAGGGTTTTTAAATCCATCGTTCTTGGTTGTTGCTAACCATCGCATCACACTGGAGGGAGATTGGATTTAATGGATTCTTCGTCTTTGGTTGTAGCTGACCACCATGTCGCACTGCTGGGAGGGAACATATATTTTACATCCTTCGATCCGAATCATTAGGCTTAGAAACGGGATTTTCCCACTGGAAACCTAACTTATATCAATAGACAACAACTTAGACATATATGTAGGTACTCATTTTAACTTATCACTTTGAGTGTAGCTTGGACAAGAAGTTGACTTTGCATTCCTCCATAAGATACATGTAATCGCTGCATTGTCAAGACCAACGAGGATAAAGGAAGTACATGTATTTATGGGTCATTGTGGATATTATAGGTGCTTCATATACATGTATGCTGTAATAGATAAGCCCCTGTATGATCTCCTTGCTAAATTTGAGTGGACAGAGGAATATGAGAATTCTTTTCACAAATTGAAGCAGGGATTATTTTTTGCTCCAATTTTGCAAGCCCCTGATTGGAACAAGATCTTCCATGTACATGTAAATGTGAGGAGGTCCTGGAAGCGGATCAGCTGCACGTGGATGAGGAAGAATTCCAGGCCACACAAGCCAAGGTTGAGGCCGCTAGGATGCCTACTCCAGTGCATAACCCCCCCTCTAATGATCCAAAGCTCGTAGGTGCGATGAAAGGGAGCATCGACTTGGGTGGAAAGGGAAATAGGGAGGAGGAGGACAAGGAGTAGGAGGTAAACTCTATCCTAATTTCCATGTTGTTTTTTTTGCCCTTCATTGTCTATTTTCATAACCTTGAGTGGTTTATGACAGGATGTCCTAGAGGTTGATGAGTTTGCAGCAAGGACGGGTCGGACGGCCTTTGGACCTCAGTCTTCCCTTGCACATTACCTAGGACAACTCCCCCCGGCGATGTTGCCATTGTACATAATGAATTTACTCCCCAAGGCCATTTCATGACATGGTCGTTGAAAGCTCTGGGCAAGGTTTTGTGTTTGTGCACCATTGCTCAAACTGTGCATCTTGTGTTCCTAGTGAGTAGATCCCTTGTATGCACAGCATTTGGCACTGGCTTTCGTGGCAAAGTGCTTGCCCAGATAAGGGTACACACTTCCAATGGCTCAATTGACCCTCAAGCGATAGTGCACTCCCTCCTGGCTAGGGAGTTGTCGTACGCGCAAGAGAGGCGCCACGAAAAGGCAAAGAAAATTATGAGCTCCTCAGATGTATGCTGTAAAATCAACTTTTAAGAAGTAATAAAATATATTTTGAATTGCCTCTCTATCTTGTATGTTCTTTTCGATGTGATCTCTCAATATTGTAAATTACTGAAATTGATGATTTGTTTTAATAAGTGGTGTCCTTTTTGCTTAAAGAAACAACTCAGCATAAGATGCACATGATCCCTCCCTTCAACTTAACTTAATACATTAAGAACCCAAAAAGAAAAATCATTATGGGGACAATACAAAAATCATATGAGTGGAAAAAAGCGGAATTTATAATGTCATGTTGCATAAAGATTTGCTTTCACTAAATCTTAACATTTTTTGGTATCCTGGGGAGCATACAAGGCGAGATAATGCAAAAAAAGGGTTGGCCACAAGGACGCGCAGATGGCCCAGTCAGCAATTTTGGATGGCTCATCTGCGCACCCTTGTGGCCACCCCTTTTTTTGCATTTTTTTGCCATTGTTGCACTCCAAGACCCTTAAAATGGTGAGATAAACCTTAAATTTAACTTTTCATGCACATGATCACTCCCTTCACCTTAACTTAATAGTTCCCTAAACCAAAAGGTCAAATCAAATTGGGGACAATATAAAAATCATCTAAGTGGAAAGAAGTGGAATTTATATTGTCATGTTGCATAAACATATGATTTTAGTAGATATTAACATTTTTAATATTCTAGGGGGCAAACAAGGCTAGAAAATGCAAAAAAAAAGGGTGGCCACAAGAGCGCGCAGATGAGCCATCCAAAACTGCTGGCTGGGCTATCTGCGCGCCCTTGTGGCCACCCCTTTTTATCTGGCCTAGTATGCCCCCCAAGATACCAAAAGAAGTTAATAGTTGATTTAAATTAAAATCTATGACCAGAATCACTTAACTTAAAACACATGATAATCAAAAAAGGCAAATGAATTTGGAGACAGTAAACACAACTCTCAATCATTTTGTCATTACAAAGTCATCTGATTACAAAGAGAAGGGTGTGCAATACAAAAAGGGAGGTGTAACTTTGGCTAATGCTCGAAGTCCCGCCGCAATCGACGTGCAAGCTGCATATCCTTTGGTTGTAATGTCACTCTCTTTGCATGTATGGCGCATAGGTTGGTATCTTCTAACACCGAAATGATGTGGGCCCCTGCAGCTTCTTGAATAGCCTCCAGGGCCATTTCTTGCATCTTGTATTGATTTTTATAGCTTTGAAGCACCTCCTTCACCATGTGAGCAAAGGGGGCGTGTTGAATTAAAAGCTCGGTAGTCTTCTGATAGTGCGGGATTTTTGAAAATGTCCTTGCTATTTTTCAACGCCGTTGAGGTTTTCTTGGGGGCACTTACACATTTGCTGGTTGGCGACGTTTGTGCTTCTTGAAAAACTTAGATTTGTATCTGTTTACATGCTTTGGAGCTGGATCTGTGGCCTCTTCTGAGTCATCCTCTTCCCTTGCCTCTCAATATTGTGTTGTGGGGAGAGCTCCATGGCCACGAGGCAGTGTCTTCCCCCCAATTGGCACCAGGTGTGTGGTATCTAAGCTCGCTGCCATGGTGGCTCTACCTCTGATTCAGTATCTGAGCTCTTGTCCTGCTTGTGATTGGTGGTGCGGCGGATCCTGTCTATCAGACTCTGGTGGTTGTTGGCCCTGCTCTTCTCGCCAGCGTTGGGCGCATTGCTTCACTCTACGTCGAGGTGTTTGTTGTTGTGCACGTGAAGAATCTTTTGTCCTCGATGACTCCTGGGCCCGACTGCCATGCCCATTGCTTGAAGAGTACCTAGAACGGCCAAGTGTTTGTTGATGTGCACGTGAAGAATATTCTACCCTCAATGACTCTTGGGCCCGATTGCCATGCCCACTGCTTGAAGAGTGTGCTTGGAACATTTTCTTGTGCCTTTAAGGCATGTCAGCTTCTCACATCCTTGGAGGGTGTTTCTATTGGCAGGGGGATGCTCTTTGCAGTTTGTTTGGTACGTGCCATTGTGAAATATACCCACCAACCATTCAAAAACCTTATAACGCTTCCTTCTCTCCCTCCGCCATCTTGCTGGAAAAAACCCCCTCCTCTTCAGGCCTTCTTTCCCCACCCATCCCTCATTTGCTGAAATCTCCTAAGTACCCCCTTAATGCCCCGCTATGTTCTAGCGACCCCTCTCCCACTCTTTTACCTCTTCCCTCTAAATTCTCCCCATCCCTCATCCAACCTTCTTAAAAAACCTAGATATTCAAAAAACTTGCAATGGAGGAGGAAGTAGCCCTTGAGCATCCTACTTCATGGGTCCATCTGCTCTTCTCCAAACCTCCCCTTTTTTGGACCCTCCTCCCTTTTCACCAACTTACTTCTCCACTACACCCTACTCCACTCCTTCCCCTTATGGTGTTTCTAAAAACCGATTCAAGTATTGGCTCCCTCTTACTAACCCTTCTCTTTTTAAAGTGTTAATTCTAGGAAATCAATCAATTTATGAGTTAGAAAACAAGGTCACTAACCTAGCTTGCCACAACCTCTCGAATCGTACACTTTCCTATTATGAAAAGAAGCTGCTTGGTTTAGGCCTTAAATATATTCCTCCCCCCTTCCCTCCTATCTTCTCCTCTCTAAAACACTCTTTTTCTAATTTGGAAAGAAGCTACCAACTTAAGCTCTTTTTTAAGGAGGTCTCCCCACCATCAAATCCCTTCTCCCTCCCCAATGCCTCATGGTACCCACCAGCTCCTTCTCTTAGTCTCAAAAATATTTTCTTATCACTCTCTTCATAACTTTGTACTAGTTGGAAAACCTCTTTCTCTTCTTCTCACCCCCTTCCTTTCTTAAGAAAGCCCTTTTTTCCTTAAAAAATGATCCTTCCATTACAAAAATTTAGGACCTGTCATCTTATCCAAATCTTCGTATATAGAGGAAGCTTCTAAACATCTCCTAGATTCCTCTACCTACACCCCCATGGCTTTAGCTCCCCTCTCCTTTGTCTCCTCCCTTCGTTCATCAATTATTACCAATTGCACTCTTCTTTCTTCTAAAGAGCAAGCCTTCATCCTTAAGCCTCCTACTTCTGAACCCCACCCTTGCCCCTTTTTTCTACTTCCTAAAATACACAAACCCTCTTTAGTTGGACGCCCCATTATCTCTTATAGAGGATATATTCTGGAACATGCCTCTATATGGCTCCACTTCCAACTTCTCCCTATCCTTCTCACAAAGAAACAACACCTTAAGGACTCTTTTTCACTCATCAAGGATATCTCCTCTCTTGTCCTTCCTTCTAATGTCCTTCTGTTCACGTTTGATGTTGAATCTTTATATCGACAGGTGAATGGGCTCCTACATATACTCTAGGGCTATCTATCTTTCCATTGCACACTAAGTAACACACTCTCTATTGTGTGCCTTGAGCTTCCTTCATCTTCTCCAAGCTGTGTGTGTTTCTCTGAAACCCTAATTCCAACAATTGGTATCAGAGCAGGTCACGTCCTCCCGGGCTTAGTCGCCAGCTGCTCCAGCACACTCCTGCTCACTTTCTCCCATTTCAGTGAGCTTTGGCAAGCGTTCGCAGGTCGACAAATATTTTGGGATAGCTCGTAGAGTGTGGTCTGCTCAGAATTTTGATTTGGGCTCATTTCGGCCTCCGTTTCCACTACAGGCAGTACTGCACAGGCTATTTCGTCATTTTGTGCAAAATTTCTGTCAGTGCCGTTTTTTGCATAACATGTGCCTTACAGTCTTCTACGGTTTGTGCTATATATCACAGGTTGTTCCCGCTCCGTTTCTCCTATTTTCGGGCAGTTTTCACATCAGGTGCAGCATTTACCGTGGCTGACAACAACAACACAGATGTGTTAAAGATGTTTGCTGCTGAGGACAGGTTGGATGGGGACAACTACCCTATGTGGGCTTATATGATGCAACATGTTCTTGTGTCAAAGGGTGTCTGGAACATTGTGCAGGGCATTGATGTATGTCCTGGTTCTGAGGATGTAGGCGATGTTGAGGATGTTGCAGGTCTTGCTGCAAGGATTGCAGCTGTTAGAGTTGTTTTGCCTACAGCAGAACAAGCTCGTTGGGATGTTAAGGATGTGCAAGCTCATGCATTGATTGCATTTTTTGTGAAGCGCACCATTGTTCCTCACATCCGTTCAGCAAAATCTGCAAAACAGGCTTGGGATATTCTAGCTGGTCTTTATGCAAGCCGCAATGAGGCTAAAATTGCTTTGTTGCGTAAAGAGCTGGAGTCGAAGATTATGCATGAGGAAGATGATATGGACACTTTCCTTGCTAGTGTCAAGGATATCAATGAGCAACTTATTTCTGCAGGTGAAGTTATTTCAGATAGTTCCCTTGTGCAGATTGTTCTTGATGCCTTACCAGATTCTTACTAGACTTTTGCTAGTACTTGGAGACTTATGACCCAAGGAAATCCAGAAGTTGTCAAGTTTGATGCATTATGCACATTGCTGTTGCAAGAGTCACTTTCTAGAAAAAACAGGACTAGACAGCGTGCAGTTGAACAGGATTTTATTGCTTCTCAAAGAAAGGGTGGTAACAGCAATGCAGCCACTTGTTATGGTTCTGCTGCGAGCGGCAAAAATTGTGTTCCTAATGCTTCTGCTGGTAGCAATTCGTCTGAAATTCTGGTGATAAGGGCAAAAAGAAGATGCGTTGCCATTATTGTAAAGCCAATGATCACTTGATCAAGTCGTGTCCTAAGTTGAAGGCCAAAGAGGCTAAGAAGAAAGAGGGTGGTTCCACTGCAAATGCTGGTTCCACTACAAATGCAGCCATTGTTCAATCTTCTGTGAAGGGAGACTGTGTTGCTGATGTTGATGCAGAATGGGCTTTTAGCGCAAAGTGCACTTATAATCCTGCTGTCCATGATGCATGCTTGTTAGTTGCTGTAGATTCACATGTGTGGTATTTCGACAGTGGTGCTACAAAGCACATTACCTCACATCGTGAATTGTTTACCTCTCTACACTCTGTCCCTCATGGGAATTCAGTCACTTGTGCCAACAACGCCTCTTATCCAGTTCAGGGAGTTGGAAAGATTGTGCTCACTGCTGCTAATGGCAATTCCTTCACACTTGTTGATGCACTTTATGTACCTGGGATCAAGAAGAATCTCTTGTCTGTATCCGCACTTGCTAGACTTGGACTTGTAGTCAAATTTGTGGATGACAGATGTACAGTTCATGATCTAAGTTTTGGTGATGAAATTGTTGCATCTGGCCTTTTGTGCCATGGGATGTATAAGCTCACTTTGTATGACAAGTGTGGACAAAATTTTGCAAATGCTGTTGCAGATTCAAGGGCTATTTCAGATGCAAAACTTTGGCATGCACGTTTTGGTCATATGATTTTTGCCAGTTTGTTGCGTTTGTAGAAATCTGATATGGTTGCTTCTTTGCCGCCTCTTGAAGCACCTGTCAAACATGTTTGTGAAGGCTATATTCTGGGTAAAATGCAGCGTTCTAAGTTTCCAAAGGATGGTTCAGTTAGGGCCACATGCAGGTTGCAGCTTGTGCATAGCGATATTTGTGGGCCCATGCAAAATCCGTCCTTGGGCAATTACCTGTACTTTGTGACTTTCATTGATGATTACTCCAGGCATGCATGGGTATTTCCGCTTAAAGAGAAGTCCGAAGTTTTTATGTGCTTCAAACAATTTCTGGCTATGGCTGGAAATGTCTCGAAATGTACTATGGGCACCCTCCGTTACGATCGAGGGGGGGAGTATATGTCTCATGAATTTAATGCATTTCTGGCTAGTCGTGGGATAAAACACCAATGTACATTGCCTTATACACCTCAGCAAAATGGTGTTGCTAAGAGGAAAAACAGGTCACTGACGCAAATGGCATGATGTATGGTCAAAAGTCAAGCTTTGTCGTATTCTTTTTGGCTTGAGGCCATCATGTGTGCCACTTATATACTTAACAGGTGTCCTACGAAAGCTTTGCAGTCTATTACTCCATATGAAGCATGGCATGATAGAAAGCTTTCTATTGAGCACATGCGTGTTTTTGGCTGTTTGGCATATGCTTTGGTGCCACAAGTGCAACGCAGAAAATTGGATGAGAAGGCTGTCAAATGTACTTTTGTTGGTTATAGTGCTGAAAGCAAAGGTTACAGGTTGTATCATCCGTAAAAAAAACGTATTCTGGTTTCTCGGGATGTAGTGTTTGTGGAAGATTCTGCTCAGCCCTTGCTGTCATGTACTAGACACAATAATGTAAGCTCACAAGACATTTATGACACTTTGTTGCCTCTTTTCAGTGGTGGAAATACGAATGTAAGTTCCAAGGAGGCAAATGTACAGCCTATGGGGGTTTCTAAAAATGTTTTAGAGCAGCCTATCTCTGATGCAGATGTACATGATGTACTTGATGAGGAAAGGGCTGAAAATGAGCAGGCTAGAGGTATGCCAAAATGGTTGGTGCACAGTTTGCGTGACAGTAAATTGGATGCACCTTTGTCTAGTCGTACTCGTTCAGGCTCTCGCCATGCATCTTATGCATCAGATTGTTATGCTTTGGCTATGTCTAGCTTACATGATGTTGAGGAGCCTCTGTCTTTTGATGAAGCACAGAATTCAGAAAATTGGATGGCTACCATGCAATCAGAATATGATGCACTCATAGAAAATGACACATGGACTTTATGTGATTTGCCTCCTGGCAAAAAGGCCATTGGTACAAAGTGGGTTTACAAGTTGAAACGCAAGCCCGATGGTGGGATCGATCGCCATAAGGCTCGACTTGTTGCAAAGGGTTATGCACAGCAAAAAGGCATTGATTATGAAGAGACTTTTGCTCCTCCCACTTGTCGTATGACTACTGTGCATTTTCTATGTGCATTGGCAGCTCATTTTGGTTGGGATGCACATCAATCAGACATTGTTACTGCTTTCTTGAATGGTGACATATTTGAGGAAGTTTATGTAACGCAGCCTCGCGGTTTTGTCATAAAAGGACAAGAGGACAAAGTGTGCAGATGTAAGAAGTCTTTGTATGGGTTGAAGCAATCTCCTCGTGCTTGGTATGAGAAAGCTGACACTCATTTGGTTAAACGAGGCTTTCGTAACTGTCCAACAGAAAGCACATTGTATATGATGCTGGCGATCCTGTTGATGTCACTCTTTATCAAACTGCTGTTGGCTGCCTCATTTATGTATGCAACACGAGGCCGGATATTCAGTTTGCAGTCTCACAGGTCAGCAGATTTATGCATAGCCCAGGGTCTAAGCATTGGCAGGCTGTCGAGAGGATTTTCCGCTACCTTAGTGGCACTTTACATCTTGGCTTATTTTATCCCAAGGGGGGATCATTGCCGCTAGACTTACATGCTTTTTCGGACTCAGATTGGGCTGGTTGTTTTGACACGCGAGTGTCCACAAGTGGTTTTTGTTTCATGCTTGGCAGTTCATGTATATCATGGTTGAGCAGGAAGCAACCTACTGTGGCCACTTTGAGTTGTGAGGCAGAGTACAGGGCAGTCTTCACAGCTACGATTGAGTGTGTATGGCTCAGACGCCTTATGGCTGATTTGGGTGTTGGACAGGAAACTACCAACACTATCTACACTGACAGTCAGAGCGCATTGGCAGTTGCGAGGAACCCAGTTTTTCATGCTCGCACAAAGCACATTGAGGTGCATTACCACTATGTCAGGGAGAGGCTCTCAGCAGGAGAGATCAGCTTGGCTTATGTGCCAACACAGGACAACCTTGCAGATCTTTTCACAAAGGCATTGTCTCGTGAGAAGCTTGAAGCTTTCCGCAAAGCTTTGGGCTTACTCCCCTTTGTGGACTAATCATGTCCTTAAGGCATGGCACTTCCCTTTACTCATGTGCCAGCTCTCTCGTTCACCGCATCACTCTAGGGGGGATTTGTTACCATATACATGTGGTAGTGATTGGTGTGAACACACTAGGACTGCCGGGGCATTTTTTCCCTCTTTGGGAGGTTTTTTCCCCCGTGCATTGTATATACGCCCATCACTCTAGGGCTATCTATCTTTCCATTGCACACTAAGTAACACACTCTCTATAGTGTTCCTTGAGCTTCCTTCATCTTCTCCAAGCTATGTGTGTTTCTCTGCAACCCTAATTCCAACACACACTCCATCTCTTGAGCCATGGCTTGAGCTACTCCCACCTAAGGCATTAGCTCTTTACCCTGTCACTACCTGTGCACTCCTTGCCGCACTGTCGAAGCAAGGGACTTGCCTAGCACTGTGTGCGAGCCACAAACAGCTCTAAGCACACAACTAGCTTAACTAGTAAGCTCAAAAGAGGGCAATGGTGTGTCACTCACCGCTCTATGCTCCTGCCGTGGAGGATTCCTCGCCGCGAAGAAGAAGGAGACGCCGCTACGTCGCGCTCAACCGCTTCACCGCCGTCGTGCCGCCGCAATGCTCGATCGCACACTCTCTCTCTCTCTCTCACACATACACACACACACAAGGAGGTGAAGAAGAAGAAGATGGAGATGGAGATGGAGCAAGAGCACTCTTCTATTGCAGAAATGAGAGAATGAGTGAATTTTAGGTTTAGTTGGCTTTTATATGAGCTCACCCCATTCACACTTGGGCGCCCATGCTTAGCCAACTAATCCCTTGAATGTCCTAGTTAGAGTGCGCCTCTCATCGGCGATCACTCTTACCCTTTTCCTATTGGACCGACAAGCCCGGTACCTGACTCTACCAAATAAATAATACACTGTCCACCGTAGGTTACAACGTCCGTCTCGTAGGTGATAGGGTGTCCGTGAGCCGTGAGGGTTAATATGCCCCCCTTCCTGATGTAGATTCCGTCCTCGGAAGCTATTGAGTTGAAGCTCATTGGTCGAGGTGGAAGAGCATTTGAGATGAATGTCCTTAGCCTTCTTCAGTCACTGCAAAATAAAAAAACATTGCACAGTAATTGCATTCTCATAAGCGATTAAAAATCATATGCAATTTTAGGCAGACAATTGATTGGTAACAGAATTTTAAACAATTTGTCAGCAATAAGCATTAAATTGCAATGTCATCAAATGCATAAACAGATGTAAAGGTAAAAAATTAAACAAGTCTGGGATCGCTATTTTAACGGTCGAAAGGCACTATAGATCGACTATTAATACCATGGGTAAGCTTCTTAATTTTCTCTGGTTAATTAAGTTGTTTAATCGCGAGAGCCAACTATTTCATGTTGGAGGGCTGACTAGAGGCTATACCTAGAGGACCTTGTAGTTAAGCTACGATAAAAGGAATTTCTCATGAAATCATCGCCTGACTGATTACCTTTGCTTTGACCCCCCAAAGTCTTTTCACAGTGATTCAATTTTGATGTGTGTGCTTATTTTGTATGCCTTGGGTTTTTTGCTTTTCAAGGAAAAGCGCCCACACTGGGAACCTCTAGGGCTCTAGTACCATAGGCGATACATGTGAGTGGAGTACAAATTTAAGCAGGGATTTCTCTTCCAGCTTAAAATTTTACATTGTGGCACTTTGATTTTTTTGTTTTGTTTGTTTTCATCATTTTTATTTTGTAGCTTTGGGGGGTCATATAACTCTGATACACCTCCCCAGGCTCATCACACTAGTAAACTCCCTTTATAATACTTAAGCTAAAGGTCAATAGGGTCAAGCCCACTAGAAAGCCCTAGTACATTTCACACAATGCTGCCTAAATCGGATTAAGAACCTAAGTAACCATTGCTTATTAGGAAGGCATTCCCCATGGTATTAAGAGAAGATTTCTAACACCTAGCTTGGTCAAACTAGCTTAGTCGGACTGCATGATTTTTAAACCTAGACAAGTGATAAAGACAAAAAATTACATTGAATTAAATGTTTGATACTAAGCAAATGCGGTGAATATTAGGCTACCAATCACAATTAAAGCAGACAAACATGGATGCAAAATAGATAGGGGCAATGCTAATGGACAAAAAACACCTGTTTGTGTTGATGGTCGCGCTTGATCTGAAGTGTGAACGAGAGAAAGGTTCCATGAAGGTCCAAATCCTATCAATAGCAACACGCTCCTGTACACACTAGGAAACAAAAGGAATACCTCTAGGAGGCACATTAGTGGGAAAAGGTACCAACACTTATTGAACACAATGACGGAAGCAAAACGAACCCCGAACCCCGACGGCCTCTAAAACACCGGGGACCGAATGGCGCGCCTCGAGCTTGTCATGATAAAGCAAACAGGGGGCACCACCTAGCTTCATTGGCTAGGACGCAAACAACACACCACCATAACAAAGTTTTCATCCAAGAGAGATGGATGCTTGGGAGTAATGATGAAGAGGAAAGGGAATGAGATCAAGTGAGAGAGAGAGAGAGAGAGAGAGAGAGAGAGAGAGAGAGAGAGAGAGAGAGAGAGAGAGTGAGGGAGGGGGTATAGCGGCTTAGTACTTAGGCACCACAAAAGGATGGCGAATCCGCACACCCTTCACACATACACAAGCTCACTCCAAAACACAAGACTAGGTGGCGATTCCGCACACCTCACATGGGCAAAACATTGCAAGAAAACATACTCACAAAACCTCAAGCTTTATTTAGAGAATTAGGCGATGAAATGGGGAGCATAGGGTAGGGGAATGAGAAGGGAGAGAGTGGTAGAGCACATGGCGGATAGGTGGGAGTTGATGGCGAAGACTCGCACGAGGGTTATGGCCATCATCCTTCATTTAGTTGCCCTTCATCTTCCATAGCCAAGGATGTAGAGGTCATGCTCAAGACGAGCATGGTGATTGCGGTGATGGTGATGGTGATGGTGTGGGTGTGTGTGTGTGCACTAGGCACACACAGTGCATAGTGTGTTCTTTGGTGATGTTGTGTGTGTTTAGTGTGATGGTGACCCCTCTTTATATAGGGGAGGAGGGGGGAGAAATTCTAGAATTTAGAAATGAAGAAATCATTATCTACATAGGCCATGTGACTGTGGGCCCCACTTGTTTGGCTGTGTGTATATGTGCCAGAACAGCAGTCTCATGAGAGAGAGACTAAGAGAGAGAGACTAAGAGAGAGAGATGGGTTGATGAAAAAAAGTGAGAGGTGACATGGAGAATAAAGTAATTACAAGAGGGGAGAGAGGGGAGTGTGTTCAGAGGTGAATCTGTGTGCAGATGTGTGTGAACACAAGAAAAATCAGGTAACCACCGGGTGGGGATGGGTCTATGGGCACCTTTTTCAGTGAAACTGAGTGTGTGTGAGTGTGGGGGAGGTTATTTAGCTACAAGACAAGAGACATGGCGCCCTTTAGAGAGAGAGGGGGGTATTTGGGTCATGGGATATGATAGGAGAGAGAAAGAGGGGGTGGGGTATACTATTTTGGAAGATAGGGTAAGTTGCATGTGAGTTGGTGCATTATTGGTGAGTTATAATGCATTATTGGTGAGAGGTGGGGTAGATTGAGGGGAGAGAGAAAGGAGAAAGGACAAGGGGAAGAGAGAGGGGGTTGACCTTTTGAATGGAGGAGAGGAAAAGGGACACACGGCGGGGCAACAGTGAAGAAAAAGGAGGCAAGGTGGGGATGGGCTGCCCCGTAGGCATGAGGTGGCCAATTTTACCTTTCTCATATATTTACATAGTCATACTTTTTTTTTTCTTACTTTTTTCAATGCTTTTTATCACTCCCTCCCTAAGAGGGGGTTTTCATGGGGTGGGGACGAGAGAAGAGGGGTATGGGAGCTTGGCTTGTGAAAAGCCCCCATCAACAACAAAAAACATAAGAAACCCTAACCTAATTATTTGCACTCCCCCTAGAGAGTCAAGGGAATAGGATATTGTAGAGGTTGGGGGGAAACCCTAAGGCTAAACCCCTATCCTCGTCATCGAGATAAACAAAGTCATCATCCATGAGACCATATGTGCCATCCGTGTAGTCCTGTAAATTTTCTTCTTCATCATAGGTGCCCATGTTTACTAAGAAGGTCACTAGACGCCTATAGTCATCTTGGTCAAAAGGGTAGGCTTGTGCAATGAGAGAAACGCTCTCTACTAAGTATGGATCAGACGTGGTCAAAAGACGTATCAGCCATTCTAACTCCTCAAAATTCCTCTCACATGCTAGCGTACCTATCAAATCCCATTCACATGCAAGCACTGGAAAGACCATGTGAAATATTTGTGAAAAGTAACGAGGGTACCTCTCACCCAAGGCAGGAGTGGATGACTCTAGCGTACTAGCCATATCTGTACACACAAATAGATGATGGTTAGAGTGCAAATATTATAAGGGTCGTGTTCTTGTGCATAATTTGTTTTTATGATTTTGTGTTATGGCTCTTGCTCTTTTACTTTTTTATCTTGTTTTTGTGAGTATAAGGCTTTATATATACATTCCCTAAGATTGGAGATTAAGAGGTCAGGGAGAAAGGTTGAGAGGGAAGCAAGTGAATAATGGATGTCCACAAACGCTCCCCCCTTCCTTGGGTAGATCATACCGTTTGAAATGATGTCGTCACCCTTTGAAACCAGTTGTTCCAAGTTGTTATAGGTGAAGATTTTTGCCAGTAGTTTTCTATTACCTTAGGTGCCTCGTCGAGTTGCAAGGGTGGTAAGGTACTCTCCCAGGATTGAACTTGAAGTGGTTCATCAGGTGATTCTTGAACACTGGAATGTGTGGATTCCTTTGTAGCTTCATGGAGGTCCACTATTGTAGGTGGAGGATGTGTAGAAGCTTTTACCTCTATGGATGTATTACATGAGGAGCTAGAAGCTTCATGGAACTCCCCCCTTCCTGAGCTAGGTGGAATAAATTGGTTTTGCCTTGGAGCCCAAACTAACTCTGGACTAGGTGTGTAGCATTCTGTGATCTTTCCCTTCCCACGGTCTGCCATTCGCTTTAGCGTTACACTGTTTGACTCATATGGGTTTGTTGTCGATAGGGAAGGACACATTTTACGTTTAGGTACCCAAATTTTCTCATTTCCATCATAGTAGCCTTGGGCTTCTAATAGTCGTTTTGGAATCCATCGTGATTTGGTCTTGACTCTCCTAGAGCGCGCTCTTGGTTTTCCAGGGAATTTTTTTCTTGGAATGGATGGGAGGGTTGAGGTAGTTGGAAGTAAGGCCTTGGGGACCCATTGATATGTACTCTTAGGTCGCGCACTTGCAATATTACTGCTTGCTGCAACTACAAGTGTGGAAGTGCTAGGTTCATGGGTAGCCGGCAAAGACGAGTTAACCACCTTGGCTTGTGAATGTTGGCTATCCTTCAACTTTGCTAGAGTTTGCAACATAGGTGACTTTTCTTGAATGATAGGGGTAAGAGTCGGTGGTCGCGTCGTGACACTACCAGCATCCCAATCAATAGTGCATTTGGTTGCCAACATCCACGTGCGTCCCAGGTTTACGTTGCCTTCCATAGCTCCCGCGGGCATGACTAGAAACCTCTGCACTATGCTTCCATTGTCATAGACAACAGGGGTCTGAAGGACTCCAAGAATAGCAGTTTTCTTTTTATTAATGCCCTTGACTTGCATCGTACTCGGGGGTAGGTTCGGTTTCCCTAATTGACACCAAACTCCATAGGATAACAAATTGTGTTTAGCTCCCGTATCTAATAAGGCATTGTATAGTACTTTCCCATAGGGGCTATTTAGCTCAATTGGGTATCGTAGGGGTGGCTCAAATTCTAATGAGTCGTTATCTGTGTCCTCAAAAAATGCTTGCGTGATTCCTAGATTAGCCTCTCGTTGGCGTCTAAGACGTTGTTGTCATTCTCGAGCCTCAACTCTTGCTTGGATTTTTCTAAGCTCTGCTTGTTCCTTGGCAGCCTTCTTTTGATGGATGGCTTGTAACTCTTCCTGGCTTAGAGGATCATAATATCTTTTGAATTTACTCCCATTAAGGAATCCAATGGTTTCAACTCCATCTAGAGTCTCCACACGAATGGTACCTTGCGGGGTAATTTCACACACTCGATATGGTCCCTTACCAGCGTATTTCAATTTCTTCTTTTCATTACGTACCCCGTACATAAGAACTTTATCACCAACCTTGATGTCTTTATCCTTTAAATGGCTATCAAACCACTTCTTTCTCCTATCCTTCTCCACTAGAGCATTTCGCACAGCTAATTGCCTCTCTTCATCTAGCCTTTCCAGGATATATAATCGCTCCACTAAGGGGTTACCATCCCAACCTTCTTGAGAAGCTACTCGAAGACTAGGAATGACAAACTCCCATGGCATAACTGCTTCTTGGCCATACACCATCTTAAACGGTGTGCAATTAATAGCAACTTTATACGCAGTACGATAAGCCCATAAAGCTGATGTAAGCTTTAGGTCCCAATCAGTGCGATGAGCCTCGACTGTCTTTGTCAAAATGGAGATGAGAGTTTTGTTGGTACTCTCAGCTTGGCCATTTGCTTGGGGATAATAGGGTGTAGACTTGTGGTGAGATATCATGAAGTTTGATGTGAGTTCTTTTATTACTTCATTTATAAAATGAGTTCCATTGTCACTCACAAGTTCAAAGGGGCATCCAAAACGTGTGATAATGTTCTCAAAGAGGAACTTAGCTGTTGTTTTTGCATCCGCCTTTTGTGTTGCTTTTGCTTCAGCCCATTTGGTTACATAGTCGGTAGCCACAATGATATATCGTGATTGCGTGTTACGTGCAACCGGACTAATCGGTCCTACAAAGTCTAAGCCCCACTTTTCAAATGGTTGGGTTACCTTGATGGGATGTAGAGGCATCCTATCCCTTCTTTGTGGCTTGTTGAAGCGTTGGCATTCATCACATCCCTTTGCAAAAAGTGATGCATCCTTAAACAGAGTGGGCCACCAATAGCCTGAGTGTAAGATCTTTCGGGCAGTCAACTTTCCTGAAAAGTGACCACCAGCTATGCCCATGTGTGCCTGTTGTAGAATATATAAATACTCATCCTCGCGGGCACAGCGTCTAAGAACATCATCTTTTCCTCTCTTATAGAGAGTTCCAGCCAGTAAGCAATAGGGTTCGCATTCCTTGATTAATTTTCGAGCTATATCTTTTCGCAGCTCTTTGGGTGGAAAACCATTAACTAAGAAGTTAACAATCTTTTCACTCCATTCAGGCATTGTCTCAACAATGAACAAAGGAGTATCAGGCAATTCATCATCAACCCCCATAGGAGCTTCGCCATTAGGGATACGAGATAAATGATCCGCCATGACATGTTTCCTTCCAGGCCTCACAACAACGGTGAAGTCAAACTCAAGAAGAATTAACAACCATCGTGTAATTCGACCTGTGGAACACGACTTGTTTACCAAATATAGCAATGCTTGATGATCAACATAAAACACAAACTTGGTAGCAAGAAGGTAATAGCGAAATTTCTTTACTACGTAAATCATAGCTAAACCTTCGCGCTCTGTAGTAGTGTAGTTCATCTCGACATCATTTAATTGGCGACTTGCAAAGCTAATAGGGTAGTCCAATTTCTGTTCTCCTGGTTGAGTTAGAACACACCCAATAACAAAGTTTGATGCATCAATATGCACATGAAAAGGTACATTCCAATCAGGTGTTCGCAGGATTGGAGCACTTGTTAGGGCCTTCGTTAATAACTCATAAGATTGATGACATTCTTCCGTCCAGTGAAACTCGATAAGAAGCTTGTACAATGGACGCGCTATCTCGGCAAAGTTTAAAATAAACCTTCGATAATAACCAACATGGCCCATAAATCTTTGAACTCCTTTATAGTTCATAGGTGGTGGCAAATCGGCAATGGCTTTAATCTTACTCTCATCTGTGGATATCCCGTTCTTGGACACTATATGCCCTAGAATGACTCCATGCTTAACCCAAAATTGGCATTTGAAAGGGTTCAATGAGATGTGATAAAATCTGCACCTTTCAAATATTTTTCGTAGATATAACAAATGCTTCTCCCAAGAAGAATAAACACAAAGTTCGTCTAGGAAAGCTTCACAAAACTCCCTTAGAAATTCTTTAAACGCAGTGTTTATTAATCGTTGGAATGTAGCAGGGGCATTTGTTAAGCCAAAAGCCATAACACGAAATGCAAACACTCCAAACTCTGTGATAAAAGCAGTTTTAGCTTGGTCCTCCAATGCAATTGTGATTTGATTGTAACCAGAGTACCCATCTAAAAAGCTATAAGCTTCCTTGCCTGCAACTCTTTCAAGCACATGTTCTGAATATGGCAAGGGATAATGATCTCTCCTAGTAGCTGCATTAACTTTCTTGAGGTCCACGCACACTCTTAGTTTCCCATTCTTTTTTGGCACAATGACTATTGGAGAAACCCATTCTGAGTGCTCAATAGGGTATATGAATCCACATTGGATAAGTTTTTCAATCTCCTCTTGTACAATTTTGGCGTACTTAGGATTCATTGGATAGGGTCGTTGCTGGACGGGTTTAGCAATGTTGATCATGGTAATTGTATGTTGCACCACAGAAGGTGGAACGCCCTTCATGTCATGATATGTCCAAGCAAAGATATCCTTGTATTCCTTGAGGAGCTCCTTAAGTACAGCCTCTTCAGTTTCGGTAAGGTCTTGAGCAATAAAGACTGGTTTAGACTCCTCACCTGGTTCTGCTAATTCTATCTCTTTAACTACCGCTGGACCATCATAGACTCCACTGCTTCCATTGGTAGGTATTCATTGGGCTTTGGCATACACAACCTTTCGCTCCTTCGTGGTATAAGATTTAAAATGTTCAGGAGCCGTATGTAAGTCAGCAGGCTCTTGTCCTGACAGAGACCTTTCTTTTAGTTCTGCCTCCTTTTGTTGTTGTGCTAACTCTCGGTTTTGACGACTTCTTATAGTTCGACTCAATTTTGGCTCTGTAACCTCCAATTGAGCGAGGTCAATGGTTCGCGGGCTGCACCACATGACACTCTGGAGATGTTCACCCCAATTGTCTACTAGCTTTCGATGAGCATCACATGCCCCTAGATAGCTAAGCCATTCTGCAGTAGATCTTTCCTTGTTTATCCTAGCTGTCACATTTGCTCGATATTGTCGTCTCTTATATGACCTTTGTTTCTTGTTAAGGTTTTGATTTTGGTAAATGTTTGAACTCGACTCGCCTGATAGGTCTTCGCTTGTATCTTCTTCACTCTCATATAAATAACCATAGATGGTCGTACTAGGCCTTGAGTGTTTAGTTTCTATACTTGGTTCACTCGATGTTTCCTCAGGTTCTGAATCCATTTCTCCCTGAGATTCCATTTCTGATGTGTATTGGCCTGAAGCCTTCGAGGAATCATCGGTTTCACTCTCAGGTAGGTGTGCCTCTTTCTTATCATCGGATGTTACATGCGCTACATCTAACATGTTTACTGGTGCAATGTGTGGTATCTCTTCCCCATCTGGTGTTACCCAGGTTGTTCCTCTAGCTCCCCATGTATCTATAGTTGCCGCTAGGTGTACCCAATCGACATTGTCTGACTCAGCCATTCCGGGTAGGATATCCATATAAGGAGAGTTCTCCCCAATATCCGTGTCTTCGTTACACGTGTAACAATACTGTAATGGAGCTTAGTGAATTGTTGTGTCTGATCAATTATCAATGATGAATTTATTTCTTAGAGGATGCATTAGACCACTTAAAAGATCAACTCGAATGACAGAGTCTTGGAACTGTAAGTAGACGTGGTTTTTGGACCAGTCATGCACCATTTTTGCTTCCCTCATGAATGGACGCCCTAAGATCATCTCAAATGACATAGGATGCTTGGAAAAATCCATAACAATGAAAGTCTGCCTTACCTTGTGTCCCAAGACCTTGATCCTGAGATCCTTTAGCATTCCAATAGGCGTAACAATAGATCCATTAGCCATTTTTACCACTACGCTTGTGGCTTCAAGATGAGGTCTCCCCATAGACTCCCAACAACTCTTTGTCACCATGCTGACTCCCGCACCACCGTCAAGGATCCCCTTTACAGTTAATCCTTTAGTAGTGATTGGTAGAGTAGCATTAGATTCATCACCTTCAAAGTATTGCCCCAACTTGTTAACGGGTATTTCAATTATAGATTCATGTCCCGCTAGGTCAGATGGTGGTGCTAAATGTTCCTCATCATTCATTACCGAGTCAGGTTTGTTCATATGTGAAAACTGTGGTAATCTAGCTTGTAATTCTCCATTGAGGAAGGCTCGAAGAGCTGAGACTAGCTCGGGGTCTTTATATAGTTTGGACATGATGGTGGTTCTAACTTCTGAAGACATGAAATCCATCAATTTGGCAATGTTTAACGGTACCTTTTGGCCTTGAGTCCCTTGACGTGGGGAAGATGGGATCTCCACTTCTTTGATAGGATAAGGTAGTCCCTTTGTAAACATTCTTTCCATCAAGAAGTGAGTACGCCCACTTTCCCATGACTTTAAGTCACTTTCTTCTTGGATGACACTAGGTATGTCCAAGGGTCTATGGACTTGGTGAGGTTGTTGTTGTGTAGGGAGCACGGTGTCTGTAATCTGGATCTTCCTAGGTGCTGGTTCTAGATCCCTTTGGGTATCTTCTACCAAACTCCTTAAATGCTTGACTCTCTCAATCTCCTTTGTAGGGTTTGGGTAAGTTCCTATCTTCTTTTTGGATCCTGGCCATTGTGGCTCATGAAGATCTTCCTTGTTGGTTTCTATGTTAGTGGTCGTTTTGGTCTCCATGGTTTCACCTGAATCAAAATCTTCTTCAGCGTCGTTCATATATACGGGGTCATCACCAGTCCCTATGTTGGTCTTTGAGTTGGGGTCTGACTTCGCTGCTTTTTGCGATCTCTTTCTTCATGTTTTCTTCTTTTTCTGAGATTGGGCAATTGATGCCGTGTCTCTTTCCTCAAGAATATAATTTTGTTTTTGGAGCATCGATCGTGTGAGTGCGTTTACTGGTACTATGATTATAGTTGGTGGTGTCCCATCAACAATCTCTATTAAGTTCAATGGTGTGATTTTCGGTGCGTTTGGATTGTCAGGACACTGTGCGATCAAATGATCTATGCCACAACGATTACAAGTGAGTATTGGCATTGCCAATGCACTCCCTTGACTTGTTTGCATTAGTGCAACATTCTTTTGCATTCTAATGGGGCACTCAGCTACTCGATGTGGTCCACCACATTTGTAGCACTGAAGAGGTGGTCTCCTGGCAAAACTATTAATGTTTTGGCCTCTTGCTGCTAGCGCAGTAGCTTGATATACCGGTTTGATTTGTCCCCAATGGTAGGCATCAATGCAGGAACTCGAGGTGAGTCTGCCCAAGCTATAGGCGGTCTATTTTCCATGATGCGTTTAAGCATTAGGCAATCCTTCGCTTGATGTCCATACCTACCACACGCGTTACAAGTCCCATTAAACTTTACTATGAAAGTAGGGCATTCACTCGTAGTATGTGGGCCCAAGCAAATTGAGCACCATTGTTGCTCCCTTCTTGGATACATATGAGTGTTTTGTGGAGCACGATTACCCCTAAGGCTTTCTTGGATGGCCTTGGTGAGATCTGCCAAAGTCATCTCAGATATCGTTTTCTCTTTCACGATTGGCTTTATCTTCATTGGCTCATGCCCTGACGCTTGCAAGCTACTAGACTTCGGCTCGGCAGACACTCTTTCTCCTGCAATCATTAAATTATAATCCAATTGGATTGCATTCATGGTGACTGCTTCCCAAGTAGTGATACCTCTAATGACTAGGCCATTATAGATACTTTCATGTCGTAGTCCCCTAATGAATCTATCGAGCAATTGGTTGTTGTTGAATCGCTCGTTTGGATTACATCGAGAATTCAAATTCTTTAGGCGATTAATGAAGTCTCTCACGGATTCACCTTCTTCTCGTTGGGCTTTCTGGAGCTGAGAGGCTACACCCCAAAGTACTCCCTCTCGTATGTGCTCTTTCAAGAACAATCTCCTAAGAGTAGAGTAGATCGTTTTCTCTTCTACTCTTAAGGTTCTATACCAATCTCCAGCCTTTCCGCTTAGGGTCAAACTCAAAGCCTTACACTTATGTAGCTCATTGTGGTCTTCCAAGGAATCGCACACATGTTCAAAGACTTCCATATGCTTTCTAGCAACTCCATCTCCACTGAATTTCTGTGTGAGCTTAGCTACTTGAACTGCCTTGCTCGTAGGCTCTCTATCAGGTGCACTACGCATGTTTTCCGCAATAGAGCGACCGATAGTTTGAGCAAATGATGCCAAATATCCTATTTGAGCAGGTATAATGGGTGTATGTGCTCCTGGAACCACATGTGAGATGGGAGTTGGCCTTGGCCTTGGCATACGCGCAGCTCTTGGGTCCCATATTTCGTATGGTGGTGTACTAGACGGTGGTCCAAAGTTTACAGGCGTGGCCCTAGGCATAGGGGGTGCCTAATATGGCATGTTATTATTAAATGGCATGGCTCCACTTGTATAAGAGCTTGGATAATTCCATTGTAGATTGTAAGCTCTTGGAATAATCGGAGGTGTAGGAGCTACATGAGGCTGAGGTACGACAGGTGCACATGATTGATACATACATGTAGGTATAGTTGGGGGCACTGTGCTACTAGGCGTCGGCGTAGTATTAACAAATGAACTCCATGGTGTACTGGGATATGCATGGTAGCCGTAGTGTCATTAAGAGAAAGATGAGCTAGATCTGGGAAGGTAAAGCTGCCACTTGTGGGCTCAGATTGTACTGAGGCTCCTGGCGAAACAACATATAGAGGATCAATGGGGCTCACTGAGGGAGTCTCCATTTGTGATAGGGTTGGTTGGTTGGCCTTTCCCGTATCCAAGAATCTCATTAGGCCTGTTGAAGGCATGTTGATCCCTGTGTTCTGTCTTTCTAACTCGACAATCCTATGGAGGACATCACAGACTTTCTGTTGTTGCTCATCTATGCTAGTAGCACCCGATGTGGATTGTAGAACATCTAACCAACCCACATGATAGGTGTGTCCTGTGTACCGATCAGTTAAAGCTTCTGCTTGTAGGTCATACTCCCAATTTTTGTTTAGGAATATCCCATCTAGGCCTGGCGTGCTGGAGGTTTCCCTCGAAGTGGAAGCATTATTGCTCCCCATCGCTTGCCCCTCCGTGACTGCTACCTTGGGAGCACTCGGTTGCTCGGCTGGCATGATTGTTGTCATAGGAGCCTTTGCTTTCAGGGCTCGACTTTGTTCTAGCCTTCGTAGGTTCTCAATTTCCCTCTCCCTTGTTGCTTGCATATAGCGTTCGATCTCTTGTACTTCGGCAAGACTCCTACCATCGGGTAGTAAAACCTCAGAGGGAGATAGTCCTAAAGGATCAGGAGGTGCAGTGGATGGAACATTCACATGCACACTCTCAAGAAGCATAGGGTCAATTTTAGACATGAATGACGAATTTACTTCCCTACTCTCTTCATTTATTTCATTAACCGCATGTTCGGAGCGAGTAGCTCTACTAAGGGTCTCTTTTAAGCGGCTAAACACGCTTGACCCAGGCCGTGGGCCCATGGCATGCATGTCTTGACTTGAACTATTAGGGTTTGGTGTAGGATACCCCTCCATGACTTCGTAGTCAGAGGAAGATTCACTAGACGCGATATGAGGATCTTGGGTCGCGCTACCTTGAGTCCCGGCCGAAGGTCCAGAACCTAGGGTGGAGGAATAATGGGTGCCCGCGTAAATGGAGGCACTACCAATATGCTCGTGCTCTAACACTCGTCCAGAGCATAGGTTCATATGACTTGGATCCCTTAGAAGTGTCAGTGAGTTCCCGTGAAGGCTGCTCACCTAGTATTTTTGGGCGTTTTGCAACCCAAGTCTTTTCTTTTTTTTTTGTTGATTTTTTGGTCCTTTTTTTCTGACCCAGCTATAGAATAGAACGTATGATAGCTCACAACGAGCGTCTCGGTCAGAGGGACGTGCCGTACTTTACAGCCCTCCGTTTGGTCACTTTATGCCCTCGGAATCCCTAAAACCGTCAATTTCTAGTAGGGGACTAGGCCCAAATTAGAAAGTCTAAGGGTGCAAGTGGGAAGAGAAGGGAGGAGAGTGGAGGACTTGCCCCACATGCTCTCATTCCCTCTTGAGGGGGTAGGGTATATATATAAGAGTGAGTCTAGTATATATCATAGGATTGAGGACTGAGGCCTGGGCCTGGGCTTGGGCTTGGGCTTGGGCTTGGGCTTGGGGAAATGATCCCGATCCCGATCAAAATTTTAGTGTAGCCCCCCAGTCACTCACGCTTAAATATTTTTGGTTTTTTTTAATTTTTTAATTTATTTTTTATGATTTATTTATTTATGATTATTATTTTTTTAAAGGCGACGACCGCGCGCGGTTTAGGTGACCCTTTCTTGGCCACACACACTGTCAACACCTACCTAACCTTTCTGTCAACAGCTCACAGCTCACTACCTTATCTACTTACTAACAGTGCTACTAACCACTAACTAATCTGTTAACCACTCTGCTAACTGCTTACTGACAGTGAGCTAATTGTCCACCTACTTCCTCTCTCACTACCTTACTGTGCAAAGACTGTGTGCAGGCAAACCTTAACAAAAAACTGTGTACAGACTTTGTGCAAACACAAGATTACTAACTGTCTTCCTACTTACTCATTCACTGCGAACAAGCTAACGACTACTAATTGTGCAAAGACTGTGTGCAAACAGAAAACACAAGATTATGCAGAAATCACAGAACTTGCAGACAATACAGATATTAACAACTTGCAGAAAAATAACTCCTTCCTCTTCCTCTTCCTCTTCTTTCCTACTACAAACAACTCATAGAAGAAGCACAAAGTGCCTCTTGGGCTTAGTGCAGGGCGATTCCCCGGCAACGGCGCCAAAAATGTGCACTCCTTGCCGCACTGTCGAAGCAAGGGACTTGCCTAACACTGTGTGCGAGCCACAGACGGCTCCAAGCACACAACTAGCTTAACTAGTAAGCTCAAAAGAGGGCAATGGTGTGTCACTCACCGCTCTATGCTCTTGCCGTGGAGGATTCCTCGCCGCGAAGAAGAAGGAGACGCCGCTACGTCACGCTCAACCGCTTCACCGCTGTCGTGCCGCCGCAATGCTCGATCGCACTCTCTCTCTCTCTCTCACACACACACACACACACACACACACACACACACACACACACACACACACACACACACACACACACACACACACACACACACACACACACACACACAAGGAGGTGAAGAAGAAGAAGATGGAGCAAGAGCACTCTTCTATTGCACAAATGAGAGAATGAGTGAATTTTAGGTTTAGTTGGCTTTTATATGAGCTCACCCCATTCACACTTGGGTGCCCATGCTTAGCCAACTAATCCCTTGAATGTCCTAGTTAGAGTGCGCCTCTCATCGGCGATCACTCTTACCCTTTTCCTATTGGACCGACAAGCCTGGTACCTGACTCTACCAAATAAATAATACACTGTCCACCGTAGGTTACAACGTCCGTCTCGTAGGTGATAGGGTGTCCGTGAGCCGTGAGGGTTAACACTACCAGTCCCAAGACTCACTGGCTTGAGAAAACCCATGTACACGTGCTTTATTGAGCTTCCATCTACTATTACTAAAGTGCTCCCCACCAGCAGACAATGCTTGCTCCTTGCTCCCCTCCCCTTCACAATCAAGTTACTACTGCTAAACGTCGTGGCGCCATCGCTTGGCCTGTCGTACTTGTTTGTGATCACCACCAACTATTCTAGTCTTGGTCCTGGTGACCCACCTCACTCTTTATCTTTCTGTGTCTACTTGCTAGTGGCAAAGCTCTCTCTCTCTCTCTCTCTCTCTCTCTCTCTCTTTGTGTGTGTGTGTGTGTGTGTGTGTGTGTGTGTGTGATACACACACACACACACACAAAGTGCGCACACATGTGCATACATAGACACATGCAAGCTATCATGTGCACAATTTTGGCTACCTCTTCGCGAGAGGGGCTACACAGCGGGTATGCCAGGATCTGAAATCTCACTCAATCTCCTTCGGTGCTCACTGTAGAAGCACCGATTTTACGCCGTCGAGCCGGATCCACTGCCACTGAGCTTAAGACGAGCTCCGTTGCTTGCATCTCACCAAGAAGCCGTCGCTCGCCGTTTCGCCACCGTAGCTTTGATATTAGTTGAAAAGTGTGTGTGCGCGGATAGCTCTGTGCATGGTGTGGTGTGCATGCAAGAAGGGGAGAAGGAGAGAGTAGACCGTGTGGGTGGAGCAAGACTCAACTAATGAGCTTCCGTCCTGAAGAGAGACATGCTCTGAGAATAGGAACATCCCCACAATTAAACTCCAAACAAAGACCCTTTGGCCTACACAAAAGCTCCACAAGACTAGCAATGAAAGAAGGGATACACTACATGTATCCTTGCCATGCAATCCTAGAATCCATAGCTGTGTAAGCTAACTCTAGTGAGTAGTGTTGCATGATGGTATCTATAGGATTCATGCCCATTGCACAAAAAAATGGCATGCTCTCATCAAGGTAAAAAGTGGAGGTTGTGCACCACGCCTATGAATGAAGAATAGCATTGAACTATCACACTACAAAGAAACATGAAAAACAATTAGAATGGCACAGTTTAATCATTCCATACACAAGGTACTAAAAACAAAATCAACCTTCTGATGATCTCCACCAACATACACGAATTCGTAAGGTGAATGATGGATAACAATAACTCCTCGACAATGAACAACCATGCTAGATGCTCTACTCATCTTCTCAACCACTTAAGAGTATCACCTACCATATAGAAATCGCATTATAAACAAAAGTAAGTAGAGCAACGAAAAATTTAGCTGGCTTAGTACATAAGATATTTATACCTACAGTAGATCCCAAAACAACAAGCTATCCAGAATCTGCCAATGTATTGTGTGTCAAATGGATGGGAGCTCTCACGTGCTCCTCAATGCAACATGGAGGCTATGAGGTGTAGAATGCAAGACACCTCCAAAAGGCAAGTCAACAAAAACAAAATTGGCAGCCCACGGAACGAGCTTACCATCAATCCTATATCCACCAACATCTAGACCGAGCTCTGACCATGTCCTCGAATAGAGGCATCCAATTCGGTGACTACACACTCAAACAAAACTCATGTGCAATGGTAATGTAGTCTCTTGATATAGCTAAACATCTATGATCTCTGGGTGCCTGCAAAACAGACTGCTATCTAAGGTAAACAAATCGCATTGAACGATGCAAGATCTTTGTGCCAATATCGTCTGTCAATGATAAACACAAATGAAATTACTAAACCATGGGTTCCTTTTCACACCATAGTCTATTTAAAAAACAGTAGTGAGATTGGTAAACATTTGTGAGTTAAGTCACTAATTTTAAAGGTAATACCCAACAAACTTTCAATTACATATGCCTTATTTATCCAAATATAATCAATACTTTTGTTCATTTCAATAAAAAATTCAAGCTTGAAAACCTAATTCTTGCCAAACTTAACACATGGACATGCAATCTCGCCTTACTAGGCATTGCTCTGAATTGTCCCACATTGACATAGGATAGTGTAGGGCAGTGTCCCAAAATGATAATTATATGAACATGATACTAAAGACAAAAATTGGATAACAATAATATCAATGGCCTCTTTGCAGAAGCAAAAGAAAAATATTAATTACCATTAGACATTGTTTCATCATTCTCATGCTTCAGCTCCAAGACATTGCTCTAAATTGTCCCGTGTCAATGTGGGATAGTTTTGAGTAGTGTCCTAAAAGGTTCATTTTATAAAAATGATGCTAAAGATATTTATAGTCTGGCTGTTTCAAGAAAGATGGGATTAATTTTTGAAGGAAATTCCCTTCATATTTTTAATAGATTCCCCAACTCAAATCTATTTTTTGACAACACATTATGAAAAAGAGTTTCAATTTATCGTGAACTAGAAGAAGCCAATTAACAACTACTAAAAAAAGTCATTCAAACAGAGGATCCAAACCTACACTTCTCATGCTTAAAGGGAGACATATTTGGTATCATAAGCACACTTGCAAGTTTTTGTAACAAATTATCAAATTATCTTTAGATTTTGCAAAATCCCATCTACATATCTGTTTCGGACAAATATTAATCACTAAGATTTAGCATCCTCATAATGAGACACCGATCATTTACATCACAATGAATTTGATGCAATTCATCTCAAGCATGAGAAAGGGTGAAATCCCATGGGTTTACATTACTAATGACAACAACTACAATCACAACACTCAATGCGCTCGACAACCCATCACCCCAAATCCCATGCAATACAACCCAAGCGTATTTATTTCTCTGTGCACCCGAAAAGACGGTCACTAATAACCATGGGAGGGTTCGGGAAAAGTGTGCCTCAAGTTAGCCTTGAGCCAGTTGAAAAATCAAAATAACCTGTGGAAGGGAGGGGGGAAAGGAGAATATCTGCTTGGAAAATTCAAGAAAATAGAGTTAAATTGTTAAAAAAAGCCAGTTATTTGAAAATTTTCCTTCTTGGATCTACCCTAAAGGAAATTTTATATGTTTGTGAAATTGATTTTTTCCGAACACTGACATTGGCAAGGCATGATGTTATACATTTGGGACACACTCTTTAACCATTTCACATCGGCGCGGAATCCATTAGGAAATAGTCCCAATTATGGTCGCCCATATACTCTTCTCAATCCATTTAATTTCAAGCTCAATCCGGATAGGGCCCTTAGGCATTCTGCATTGGAGCGCATGCTATTAAGATAGGGTCCCAATTGTGCTCCATTTGATGTGCTTGTCATCGTACATCCTCAAACTTCTCAATCCATTGCATTTCCTACCTATCTGACAAGGCCATTGAGCATACCGCATCGATGCAGAACCAGTTACGGCATGATCTCATTTAACAAAAAAGAGCTAAAGATTACACAGTAAATCAAAATAGAGCTAATGGTTTCCACCACACCTAAGCCTTTCTCATGCTTTGACACGCTCACTTCTGTAGTATCCAAAACAAAAAGTGCATTGAAGTGCCAAAGCTGATTCCGCCAAGCCAAGTTTCTATTGGGTTGGCTTCGCATCTATTGCTATTGTTCCTATTCAATGTTTGACTATAGAAAAAATGGGACTCTACCCTAAACTGTACCGCACCGATGCGGGAGCAGTTAGGGCAGTATCCATGAAATTTTTGTCTCATTGTTAAGTAGCAAAGGGGTGCCTACGTGGTGGGTGGCCATCGCTTTGGAACCATGCTCTGGTGGATCTTGTCAATAGGTGGACCATTTGTGCAAGGTTAAACACTTGGAAGTGCAAGTTCTAAAAACATTAAAACGTAGACATTTAAAGATGTTATGAAAATAAAATGAGAGATATTCAAGAGGAATAATGGACACAACAACGCCTACAAAATTGAGAATGACAAAATTAGGAATCGACGTTATCAAGAAAGTTCGGTCTGGCAAATCCAAGGTGAAGGCATATAAGACTAAGGCAGGAGCAGACCTCCATAGACGGCAAAGGTGGATGACAGGAGACAACTCCGACAAGTCTTTGCTATTTTTGAAGATTTATACGCTAGATTTCTTTGAGCTCTATGTGTGCTCTTGCCTTTGGAACAACTTGGAAAAGGTGAATCTCAAAATTCATAGGTGGGATTGCCCCCGACTAGAAATCTCCTTGTGTTTAATGTTTCCATGTATGTGTGTTAGGGTGGTAGAAGGTGACCTCCTCGTACTGTGGGACCAACAGTGTGCTTGGTTGGCTTTTGGCTGGAGAACAAATACAGCCTTCAAGAGAACGACAACGCTTCAACAAGGTCTCCTATCGCAAATTCGCAGTGGTGTATGAGACTCCTACGTAGTGCGAGAAGTGCCCTCGCTTTGCATCCTAAAACCAATGAGCCAGAGCTTTGTGGCCCTGTCCTTGTTGGGCATATCCCGCAATCAATGCATTTCAAGAGACGACATTTCAGACATACATGTCAACCAAGGGAATGCCATATGTGTTCAAGGGGATTTGACATACGGCCAAAGCACTGCGAAGATTAACGAGGCCTTTCCCTCGAGCCCCCGACTAGAAATCTCCTTATGTTTAATTTTTCCATGTAAGTGTGTTAGGGTGGTAGAAGGTGACCTCCTCGTACTGTGGGACCAGTAGTGTGCTTGGTTGGCTTTTGGTTGGAGAACAAATACAGCCTTCAAGAGAACGACAGCGCTTCAACAAGGTCTCCTATGGCAAATTCGCAGTGGTGATGGAGCGAGGGGGGCATCATCATGTATGCCTCCACACCGGTCCCTTGTCTTACAAGGTGGTGGGCTTCTCATCCATAGATGAGAATAACATGGCAATCGTCTCTGTCCACTACCCTTCTCGCTGCACGGGCATCACCTTGACATACAACAGTGAAGGGGGAGTTGTGATCTTTCAATAGAAGCGCAACAGAAGAACGCATAAATGCTACAACTCCTTCAACATTTTTGTAGGATCCAATGATAACAACATTGGCATTTTCTTCAGGCTCGATTATGATAGAAATTTTTGCTGTCTGCATTGCCAACGATCTCATAGCATCGGCAAAAACATGTGTTGAACAGACTTGCGAAGGCAATGAGTTTGGTGATTCAACTCCACATTAGGCCAAATGATCATCGATTGAAATCTGACATCTTCTATTTCAATAGCACTAGAACAGACCTCTGCCATGGGTAGACTGCACGAAATATATGATCTTTAAGAGTGCTCATCACGTCGGCAAGCATCCGAAGTACCTTCCTGCTTGATGATCTGCGAAATATAAGCAGGGCTTGAAATGTCTCCGGTACTTTCCGGTTCTGCCCGGCTTGTTGCTGCTGCACGGGCAAACTACGTGGAAAAGAATTGGTGTGAATCTTGATCAGAATTAGGCATGGGGACCTGCTGCATATCATTTCCATGAACATTGAAGGATGGCCGAAGGCACAGGATTGTTGAATCTGCATGAGCTATACTTGGAGTGGCATAATGCTGGTCATAATTAGTTGCGCGTGCAAAAACGAGCTAAGGTAGTTGAAGCTGGACATACTATTCAGCTGGCCACTGGGTGCACATAAAGCTGCTTAACATCTCTACTCGGGGAAGGTGCAAGTAGGCTTATAATTAGGTATTGACGCTTCACTACAAAAGAAGGCCACAGACAAACCTGCAGACAAAGCACCGAGCTGCTTCGGTAAACCTGCGAGCTGCTTGTGGAGAGCAACGCAGACTGCTTTTTTTATTTTATTCACTTGGAAGCTTTTCACGCACAGTTTTTTTATATTTAGAGCTTTTCATTTTGCAGCGATGTTTTTTTAAACTTTAAATCTACTGCCTCGTGGTGGCTTCTGCATTTAGATACTGGTGAAAGAGCCTTGGGCTCACCAAGTAAATAAAACCATCGATGTTGATTGAACTATGTGGGGGGAATTACGAATGGGTATTTCAAATCTGTCACAATCTACGATACAAAAAGATTCATGTGAATTCTATCTTTTAATAAAAAGATCGAAGAAGAAACACGCTTAAAATATAAATTGCTCTTTGACTCCCATAGATTCTACATGGGCATGCATATTTTCAGCAACAAAAGAGTTTAAGTTATCAAAACAAACACCAACAAAAAAATGTATAGGACCTAGTTTCCAATTCAACAAGCTTCTATACGAACAAGATATTGTTTCCAAGACCTTCATCGTAGGCAATGGCATTCTCTCCGAAGAGATATGAAACACGGATTAATCTACATAGATTTATCACATGTTCGAACATTGGAGCACTAGTTACGTTTGGTGTACCTTTGCAGGTGAAGCCCAGAGGCTTTCAACAAAGTTGGATTCCTCAAACAAAAATAATATTATAAGAACAACATTCAATAGTAGAACACTCTAAGTATTACGATGATATACAACTATATCCTTTGCTACAATTAAGCAATATAATTTGCCTACAAGAGTTCAACACAACAAACCTCAACTTGGCAAATTGTAACAAGAATTTCAACCTAAATTCAACTCAAACTTCACATAACACAACAATTATATATACATCTACAATGCTTGTTTCAAAAAGTCTACTTTTTATGACATTATAGAAGTAAAATTTACAGTCAGTAAAACTAAATATTTTCAAAAAGTAACAGTTTATCGGTTCCCAATTACAAATGTGTAACCATTTCTTGACATTCTTAAAACAATTTACTTGTGTGCTCTTAGGATGTGCATATGTTTATTCTCAACATGCTTAAACCATCACGTCAATGCACAAACAACTTATGAGCGGAAACAACTTACAACTTTTAAAAAAACTACCGACAACCATGTACATGAGTTTACTTGACCACATATGGACACAAGCTCAAAAGACACAACAACAAAGGAAAAAAAAGACAAAGTCTAATCTCAAGAAAAAATTTGTTGTACTTGGAAGCTAGTTGAAGATAATGCGAAGGAAGAACACAGTGACATAAAGCCTTTACTCCAAGGTGCCAAGGCCTTTGTTGTTGAGATTCCTAGCTATTTCAATCCAATGGTTATTCAGGCCCAACCCTTCCACAATGGGTCCCCAAGGAGACCAATGACTTGCCGTTCCTTTCCAGTACCTGATCTCCTCCTTCCACAAGAGTGTAGCAACGGCTTTACAACATTCTTCAACAAACTGCTTCGGCATATCTTTCAGAGTACTACAAAAGATCTTGAAGCAACGTAGATAAAGGCCTCAGTTGGATTGAATTTGCTCTTGGAGAACATTGCTTTACTCCTTTGCTTCCATGTTTGCCAGAGGTGCTCTTCCCTAAGCATGTTCTAAATGGCAGGGTCCAACCTTTGCAATCTCCTTGACTAAGAGTATTGTTAGAGCAAAGACCTCCAGGAATTTTTCACCTCTACTTAATACAATCAATTCTATGGTAAAAGGAAAAAGGAATTGAAGAATTCTTTGCTTTTCTACTTAATTCAATGCTTATATGGTCAAAGGAAAAAGTGATACAATCGAGACAACTTGCGAATTAAGCATGATGTTCACGTGCGTGCGCGCACACACACACACACACACACACACACACACACACACACACACACACACACACACACACACACACACACACACACACACACACACACACACACAGAGGATTGCAAATCATTTGTGTTTATTATAGATTTTTCTATGGCCATCAAAGTCGAGACTAAGGAGGCAGTGAATCAGATCTATACAATTGGTTGTCTTTTTGGCCCAAATGTTTGCTACAACCAAGCAATCTCTGACATCTCAACATCCGAAACAATGTGCACAGAGCCCCAACCGCTACAAGCCACCTCAACATATGTACCACATAATCGCCCAAGTCTTGCAACCACCCGATCAATGCCAAGTCAGCAACCAATTGCATGTCTCCTATGTAGAGGAACTCATGTTGCTAAGGTACAATTCAAAGCAAGTAAAAATGGAGGGGGAAGTTTGCTACGCAAGAAGAGTCCAAGAAGAGTCAGAGTGAGGTGTTAGTGGAAAGGCATCTTTTGAAAGGAAACAAAAATGTCTACAACTATTGAGTCACGAGTGTATACGTGTATGCACGGTATATTGTGCATATGCCCATTTGTGTGGTGTTCAAACATCCATTCTTTCATGTCAAATCTCCAAGATTATCGAAGTGCAGGGTGGACGTTTAGTTCTATGTATGTTTTATTGAACAAAACAATGTTAATTGCTTGATTACTCACCCATCATGGACCTAGGGCTTTCCAAAATGTTATTGAGGAGGAGGATCAAAAGCGAACTAGACCATCATATGAGAATACGAGACATGTCTTAGAAGTTTGGTCATGTAGACATCCTTTGATGGGAGCTCTTGACATATGTGTGCTCTCTCTACAATGTGTAGATGGTAAGAGTATGGCACTATGACACATACATAGTGGGTCTAATAGCATGGAAGCATGCCAATACGGTAATGCTCTCTCTCTATGTTGGTGTGTGTTTTATTCAAAAAAAATGCTGTGATGAGCTTGATTTGAATTAATCACCATAAAGTACAAAGCAACCCTGGCATATCCTTTGCACAAGGTACTAACCACAACGATAGCCCAGACTAACTACTGATTCCTTCTACCAAGGATTTGCCACAAGCAAATATCTAATACCAAACTATCATATAAAGGCTCTTTTTTTCTTGAAAGAGTAACGCATTTTTGGAATGCCAGAGGGCTCTCAAAACTGTAGCTCTTACTATACAAATATTTGTTAGAAGATCCTCACTTTCTAGGCATCTAGACCCCATGGCAAGGTCCCGCCTAAAGAAGAGAGTGTCCAAATGCATGCACATCCGCTTACAAATTTTGCCCGTGAAAACTCTGTGGATCGTCGAGCAGTCCCAGAACAGGTGCGGGAGTGTCTCATTCGGGTACTTGGATCTGACAGAGGTGCCCTCGCCTGAGCCTCTCGCTTTTGCCTTATCCCCGATTGGCAAGAATCCAAAAAGCACTTTCCATAGAAAAACTTTGTCCCTCTCTTCACATCCGGCCTTCCATATATTTCCAACTACTTGGCTCCATTTACTTGCTGCCCACTTTTTTGACCAGATCTTGTTGACGTGTACAACGCAATCCTCTAAAGAGCACAACTTTTCATAGAATGTTTTTCTTTGTTGATGCCCTGACTTAGCTATTCCACAGCATGAGAAACTAGAGCTTAAAAATGGGCATCTTTAAAAAGATTTGGGGTTGTGATAACTTAAGTTTCTTGGAACCCTGCGGGTTGGTGAATTTCTTCTAACGTAAATTCCAAAGTTTCAAGAAGAGGAAAATGATATGAGAGGCTTTGATTCACAAGGACCTGCATTTGTAGTGAAGGAGGCACCCAATCCCCATTGTGAGAGAAATAGAGCATGTCTATTCTGGAAGCAGACTGGGTGGATTGGAGACTATGGTAAGTGAAGCCCGCGTTGTCTCTCCAAGGGCCAGTCTACCATGCATCAATCAGAGCCCATTTATCCTCCAGAGCGATCCAATTCTTATGCTCTCCCCCAGTCAAAATGCTTGACGGGCGCTAGGCTATCTTGCTTGGAACACACCATATTAAAGTCTCCTATAATGCAGAATTCACCCTCCAATTGAATCGAGGTGCTAGGTAAACATGAAAGCGGGGCATCTCAAGGCAAGAGGGCTCTTGCATCCATTAGAGATTCCTAGTGGAAAATGGGGATTATCCTTAAGGATTTCATTTTTTTTACTCCCTACTATGAGTCATGCATGATTCCATTTGGGTACTAGTGGATTATCTAACTAAAATCTGTAGGTCCATTCCTCTTAAGACTCTAGAGTTAGCTCAATTATTTGTGCAAAATCTTTATGGGTTTTATGTCTTTCCAAGGAACATTGTAAGAAAGCATGATAATAGATTTAATAATCCTTTTTGGCGAGGAGTGTTTCAAAGGTTGGAATTAATTTAGATATAGTATTGCTGATCATCCACAGATTGATGGCTATACTAAGTCGGTTAAGCAAGTCCTTGAATACATGTTGAGGGCTTATGTTACTAAGAAACGGTCCAACTGCAAAGATTATTTACCCATATTAGAGCTTTATTACACTAGTACAAAGCATGCAACTACAAGGTTTAGTTCCTTCATGCTTATTTATGACTTTCAACCTAGGCCACCAATTATGGTGGAGTCAACCCTAGTGAGGAAATCGAACACGTTGATGATATTGTTCAAGATCACATGATTATCTTATATTTATTATGTCTTCAAGTTATGAAACGGGTACAAAAACTGTGCCAATGGAGAACAAAGATAGTTGAGCTTTGAGAAAAGAGTCTATTAGGTTTTCTTTGTGGACCTAACCAGTTGAACAATTTAAATATCACCAAGATATGTAGTCCATTAATCATCATTAAGAAGGTACATAAAGTGGCTCACAAGTTAAGACTTGATTCTTCCATCACATTCTATTGTTTTGCGCAAACAACTTGGCTCTGAAGATAGTGTAGTGGACACGTGTATAAGTAAAGTTCATAGAACCCCTAGCTAAACATCATGAACCTTATCATATCTTAGACTATCATGACTTAGGCTATAAGAAATCATGTTAGATGACATCAATAACTTGTCAAATTGAAGATAGACGTAAAGAAGGTTGTACTAGAGACAAAATTAGTGTTCTTAGTATGTGTTCATACTTTTCTTTTTTAGGAGAAAAGCATTTTGGGTAGCACCCAAATGTAGTATAACTTGTGCTTGCAAATTGCATGTATGTTTGCCATGATTCAAACTTCAGACCCATGTAGCTAGACTGAAATGATTCTGGTTAAACTATATTTTACAGTTGCAATGGCACACATTGTCCACGGTTCCCTCATATATAAACGCATTGCATTTTGCATGCAACCTAATCAAGTTTAAATGTAGAGAGTAAGGTGTGATAAAGAGAATCAGTCATCTATATAATTTGAGGGTTTCCCTTGGAGCGTTTGGCACACCCTGTAAAGCATCTCCAAGTTCCATCCACCTCACAGAGCTATGACAATTGCTTGTCATGGGAAGTGTTGCTATTTTGCAAACTACAAGCCTCTTATCAGAAACTTCAAATGTTGTCCACAATAACACTCTGATCCTCCAAAAGTTGTAGAAGTTTCCTTGCTAGCATGCTCTTATGGAGCTTGTTTCTATGCATGACTTTGCTCAAGCACTTCTAGTCAGTATCTTATCATGTCAACAATGTAGACATCATTCAACACCATGTAGGCTTGATAGCATCAAAGAGTGCCCCGTGTTTGAATATATTGACACCAATGTGGTGCTCATCGCCAAACTCTAGGAAAGCTTTTTGAATAAGTATTTGGCATAAATAGTGCTAGATCTGAGCCTCACTGGAAGCCAATTCAAGGTTGTTCAAGGCATGGGAGAATGTCGGGTCTCTTCATGATTTTCTTGTTGTTTAATGTCGACCATTAATGCCACCATCCTTCAAATAGGACCAACTGTCATGCCTCTTCATTTCTTAGTTGTTTCAAACATCACCTAAATATTCCACCTACTATTGATATGTCTTAAAGCAAACACGCCCTCAAGATTGTGGTCTCATCAATGTGCGCTAGACAGTGTTGATGGTTACGTGGGCACTAACGCAATGCTACTACAATTGCATTTGGTGATGTTAGAGGTGCTTTTGCACGTAGTAACCAATGGCAAGGCAGCCTTGTGTGGTGGAAGGTAGAATGAAGGTCAACAACTTGAGGCTCTGCACTTTCCATGCTGCTGCACAATAGTACGATCCTTTCACATTGGGATGTTGCTCAAATGAAAACACAGGTATTTGGGGCAGAAACATGGAACTAATGACATGACTTTCAAGGTAGGACCTGGATGGGGCCTCTCTCTCCCTCCCCCCCCCCCCCCCCCCCCCCCTCCTCTCTCTCTCTCTCCTCTCTCTCTCTCTCTCTCTCTCTCTCTCTCTCTCTCTCTCTCTCTCTCTCTCTCTCTCTCTCTCTCTCTCTCTCTCTCTCTCTCTCTCTCTCTCTCTCTCTCTCTCTCTCTCTCTCTCTCTCTCCTCTCTCTCTCTCTGACATCGTCTCCTCGTTGAAGCACTCCCTCCTTGGGTCTCTGTCTCTCTATCTCTCTCTTGTTCGAGACCTATTAGGGCTCATAGTCACCTAGTACACACTGCACACATTCACATTGCACAACGCAGTATGTCCTAACGATTTTAGAAAAATCTGTATTGAGACGAATCTTGCGTAGATGCCGATGAAGGTGTTGGAAAAAAAGTTATTAAAAAAAACACTTGACGTCAGGCAAGGCAGAGAGCAGGTGCGCGCAGAAGCTGATGCAAAATTGTTTTTTTTTAAATACATGTGGACGTCGGTAAGTCACCGAAATCCTTTGGGTGAGGTGGTTACTACAACGTGATTGGAAATCTGCGTGCGCCCATTTGAGTTTGATCTCTACCTCAGAGTTTTGGAGAGTGATTGGTTGGCGCCCACACAAAGGTTAGCTGAGGCCTCAATCGGGATCTACAAAGATTCTGCCTAATAATCGCAGAGTGGCCGCCTGTTTACTTCGTTAGCGTAGTGGGCAATTCTCAATCATTGGCCTGTCATTAGCCCACGTGGCTCCAACACTGAAAAGCTCTTAAAAAAACTATGCCATGAAAATCCCCCAGCGCTGAAAAAAGCTACGCTATCTAAAGCTACGTCGTCAGAAGTTTTCAGCGGATGCGAAGCGAAGGCCTCTTTCTAGATGCAAATCACCTTTGGTACATCTGACACAATGAGGCATGCTGACGTTGAGGCGGGTTCTGTTTATGTATTTGTTGCTGCAACTGTAGAGCAAGAAGATGGTATTGTTGGAAATATAAATGGCAGTTTTGTTTGCATGCAATTGCTGCAGATTGATGGTGGTAGGGAAGTAGTTCGCGAAATTTGTTGCAGAGGAAAAAAGATGTCGTGCTGGCACTGCCTTGGTTGATATGTATGCCAAATGTGGTGCACTTGAGAAAGCATAAAAAGTGCTTGAGGAGCTTCTTGTACGGAATGTCACCTCCTGAAATGCATTGATTGCAGGATGTGCAAAGCAAGAACAGGGTTGTTCAAAGAAGATGTCATGCTTGGGAATGTCTTGGTTGATATGTATGTCAAATGTGGTGTGCTTGAGAAAGCACAAAAAATGCTTGAGGAGCTTTTGTCTAGAATGTCGCCCCTTCGAATGCACTGATTGCGGGATGTGCGCAATGAGAGGAGGGGCAAAAAGCTCTAGGTTGTTTTTAGCAGATGCAGAGCAAGTATATCTCTCCGAATTCAATCAAGGCATGTGACTCTACACAAGTGCTGGAGGAGCTTTGTGTCCTGAGTGTGGACTCTTGGAATGCGCTGATTGCATGATTTGCTCCACAAGGGCAAGGCTAGCAAGCTCTCTTTTGTTCTCAGCAGATGCGAAGCGAGGGCCTCTCTCCAGATGCAATCACGTACGCATGCATGAAGGCATGTAGCTCTAAGCAAGAAGCTGATATCGGCACAAAAAGTGCTTGAGGAGCTTTCTTTCCAGAATGTCGCCTCTTGAAATGCATTGATTACAAGATGTGCACAGCAAGAACATGGCTATTGAAAGAAGATGCCATGCTTGGGATTGTCTTGGTCGATATGTATGCCAAATGTGGTGTGCTTGAGAGAGCACAAAAAGTGCTAGAGCGGTTTTCTGTCCAGAATGTCGCCCCTTGGAATGCACTGATTGAGGGATGTACGCAACAAGAGCAAAGAAAGCTCTAAGTTGGTTTTAGCGGATGCAGAGAAAGTATATCTCTCCAAATTCATTCAAGGCATGTGGCTCTACGCAAGTGCTCGAGGACCTTTATGTCATGAGTGTCGAATCTTGGAATGCATTGATTGCATGATTTTCTCCACAAGGACAGGGCCAAAAAGCTCTATTTTGTTTTTAGCAGATGCGAAGCAAGGGCCTCTCTCCAGATGCTATCATGTACACATGCATGAAGCCATGTAGCTCTACGCAAGAAGCTTGTATGGGCACAAAAATTCACAATTATATTGTTAGTCAGAGGCTGCTGAATGCATATGCTTGCACCTTGAAGGCCATTGACCTTTTGCAACGCCGTTGACATGGGTGAGGGAATTAATGAGCCCATAGTTGGTCCGATGCTCTTGGGGAAGCGTATCATGCTCTAGGTTGCTTTCAATGGATGCAAAGCAAGTGTATCTCTCCAAATTCAGCATCCTATACTTGCATCTTGAAAGCTATGCTTACATCTTGAAGGCATTTGGCTCTACACAAGAGCTCAAGGAGCTTCCTTTTTGGAGTGTGGACTCTTGGAATGCTTCGCATCTGGCCTCTCTCCAGATGCAATCACCTAGGCGCACATCATGAAGGCATGTGGCTCTACGCAAGGAAAGTCATGCTTGCGACTCTCTTTGTGAATATGTATGCCAAATGTGGTGTGCTTGAGAGAGCACAAAAAGTGCTTAAGGAGCTTTTTGTCCGGAATGTCGCCTCTTGGAATGCACTGATTGTGGGATGTGCGCAACAAGAGCAGGGGCAGAAAGCTCTATCTTGTTTTTAGCAGATGCAAAGAAAGTATATCTCTCCAAATTTAATCAAGGCATGTGGCTGTAGGCAAGTGCTCAAGGAGCTTCCTGTCCAGAATGTCGCCTCCTGAAATGCATTGATTGCGGGATCTGCCCAACAAGAACATGGCTGTTGAAAGGAGATGCCATGCATGGGACTGTCTTGGTCAAATGTATGCCAAATGTGGTGTGCTTGAGAGAGCACAAAAAGTGCTAGAGCAGTTTTCTGTCCAGACTATCACCCCTTGGAATGCACCGATTGCGGGATGTCTGCAACAAGAGCAGGGCAAGAAATCTCTAGGTTGTTTTTAGCGGATGCAAAGCAAGTATATCTCTCCAAATTTAGCCAAGGCATGTGGCTCTACGCAAGTGTTCGAGGAGCTTCATGTCCTGAGTGTGGACTCTTGGAATGCGCTGATCGGATGATTTGCTCCACAAGGGCAGGGCCAGCAAGCTCTATTCTGTTTTTAGCAGATGCGAAGCGAGCGCCTCTCTCATGTATGCATGCATGAAGGCATGCCCGGAATGTTGCCTCCTGAAATGCATTGATTACGGGATGTACACAACAAGAACATGGCTGTTGAAAGAAGATGCCATGCTTGGGACTGTCTTGGTCGCTATGTATGCCAAATGTGGTGTGCTTGAGAGAGCACAAAAAGTGCTAGAGCATTTTTCTGTCCAGAATGTCGCCCCTTGGAATGCACTGATTGCGGGATGTGCGCAACAAGAGCAAGGCAAGAAAGCTCTAAGTCATTTTCAGCGGATGCAAAGCAAGTATATCTCTTCAAATTCAGTCAAGGAAAGTGGCTCTACGCAAGTGTTCGAGGAGCTTCATGTCGTGAGTGTGGACTCTTGAAATGAGTTGATCGAATGATTTGCTCCACAAGGGAAAGGCTAGCAAGCTCTATTCTGTTTTTAGCATATGCAAAGTAAGGGCCTCTCTCCAGATGCAATCGTGTATGCATGCATGAAGCCATGTAGCTCTACACAAGCTTGTATTGGCACAAAAATTCACAATTATATTGTTAGTTAGAGGTTGTTGGATGCAAAGAGAGGGCCTCACAAAACATGCCTGAGGAGCTTCCTGTCTCAATGTCAGGCAGGGTCTCTCCAGATGCAATCACCTACGCATGCAGGACAACAGATGCAATCGTAGGCAGGGTCTCTCTCCCGAATGCCGTCTCTTGGAGTGCATTGATTGCGGGATACATGCAACAGGAGCAGGGCCAGAAAGCTCTCGGCTGTTTTCAGCGGATGCAAAGCGGGGGCCTCTCTCCAGATGCAGTCACACACGCATGCATCTTGAAGGCATGTGGTCGTACGCAAGATGTCGATACGGGCTTCAAAATTCTCTTTAATAGTGGCTGTTGCAAAAAATTGCCGTGCTTGGCAATGCCTTGGTCGATATTTATGCCAAATGTGCCGCGCCGGAAGCTGTGGGTAGTTGACATGAGCTTGAAATTCATGCTCATATTGTTAGTCAAGGGCTGTTGCAAGACATTGTCGTGCTTGGCAATGCCTTGGTTGATATGTATGCTAAATGTGGTGCACTTCAGATAGCACAAAATGTGCCTGAGGAGCCTCATGTCCGGAATGGCGTCTCTTTGAGTATATTGATTGCGGGATACGCACAACAAGAGCAGGGGCAGAAAGCTCTCGGCTCTTTTCAGCGGATGCAAAGCGGGGGCCTCTCTCCAGATGCAATCACACACCGCGTGCATTTGGAAGGCATGTGGTTGTATGCAAGATGCCGATATGGGCTTAAAAATTCGCTCTGCTATTGTTAGTTAAGGGCTGTTGCAAAAACATCTCGTGCTTGGAAATGCCTTGGTCGATATGTATGCTGAATGTGATGCACTTCAGAAAGCACAAAACGTGCCTGAGGAGCTTCATATCACTGATGCCATCTCTTGGAGTGGATTGATTGCAAGATACGCGCAACATGAGAACGAACAAAAAGCTCTTGACTGTTTCCAGCGGATCTGAAGTGAAGACCTCTTTCCAGATGGAATCACATGCGCGTGCATCTTGAAAGCATATGTATGTACACAAGATGTCGATGTGGGCCTCTCTCCATATGGTAACACCTACGTGTCCACATTGAAGGCATGTGTCTCTAGCAAGAGGCTAATACGGGCACAAAAAATCTGCTTTTTATTGTTGTTCAGAGGTTGTTGAAATAAGATGTCGCGCTTGGCACAATCTTTGTCGAAAAGTCTTACACGTGTGTTGCGCTTCAGAAAAGTGACGGTTTCTCACCAACAGAAGTCTCTTGGAGTGCTTTTGTATCCAGTTACGTCAAGCAAGGGCAGGTGAGGAAGCTTTGACATTAATTTCAAAGATGCAATATGACATGGGCATGTTCTACATGACCATTCCCAAGAAGTTGTGCTTGGCTTTGCCTAAAAGTATGTGTACGTCACATATGGTGCTCTTCAGAACACACGAAAAGCGCCCGAGGAGCTTGTTGTGCAGAACGCCACCACAAGATCATAGGAAGGGTCTCTATCCAGATGCAATCAACTACGCCTATAAAAGAATCTGGAAGACATGCGTGTCAGCAGATGCAATCACGTACGTAGCCATAGATATTAGAATTCACGACATGATCGCTAGTCAACGTTTGTTGAGAGTACAATTTCATGCTTGGTGGTGGTTTGATTGATATGTATACAAAATGTGGTGTCCTCACAATAGCACAAAAACTTCTTGAAGGGTATCTCCCCGGGGTGTCGTCTCTTGTAGCGGGTTAAGTGCAGCAAATGTCCAACATCGTTGATGCAAGGAAGTCCATTGGCGATAGACATTCAATCGTGCGGTGAGTAAGCATTATCATTTTTTGATTTTTGACACTGAGAACGTAGTTAATGAACGCATTGAAAATTGCACGCTGCCGTGGGAATGGCACGTTCCCTCATATTATAAAAATTGGAGAAGATTGTGCAAACTCCCCCATGCAAGGAGACTTGCATGTTTTCTTTTTTTTTGAAACATAAAAATGGAACAACAAATAATAACATTGACATCTTGTATGATCATGAACATTGAGCTTGACAAAACTCTTTAACACTCCTTGTGGTCTTCTCTCTCTCTCTTAGTTTCCAATATTTTGTTCAATCTCAATTCGTTGGAACATAGCTAACGAAGCACTCTAATTGATTTAATGTCGGAAACCAATCTCAATTCGTTGGAACATAGCTAACGAAGCACTCTAATTGATTTAATGTCGGAAACCAATTTTTAGAAATATGGTTTGAAATTTGATTGCCGCAGGTACGTATTGAGTCCCACTCCCGACTTGTTGCTACATGGAGCAAGGCTGGGGAGTACCTGAGCTTTCGGAGATGGGCAGAGAGAGGCAGGCGGCGAGAAAGGTTAAAAGAGGTAGCACCGTAGGCTTTGAAGTTTGAGCTCGTGGGGCGGCGAGCGGCTGAGAGCGTAATCAACCTGCCGCCTGCGTACAGCTTGTTAATGATGGCCCAATGCGGCCATCTCGCTTCGCCACCCTTCTTCCGACTAACGTTGGAGCCTAGGCCGCCTGTCATCGCCACTGGACTCTGGTCCTGTAGCCTTCATGCCCAGCTGGCGTTCTCTTCAGCAGGTTCACATGCTCGACTGAGCTATTCACACGCGAAAGAGACACAGAGAGGGGGAGAGAGGGAGAGAGAGAGAGAGGAGGGGTGGGGGTACTCGAGTCTGGACTCCGATACGGCACGGCTTAGCGCGCGCGTTCTGAATGGCATACATACATTGCCAAGAGCCTTTGCATTTATGTTTGCCTGCAAAGGTGCATATACAGAATGCCCGGGTTTATGGATGCTTGACTTGATGTTGGTATTCTTTTTGTTGTGTTTTGGATGTAGACATCGAAGAGGAATGATGAGAAGCCCTATATTGAGGTCTTCAATGGGGGTAAGGTGGTTTGGCTTTGTCGTGCTAAACCACCAGGTGTAAGCTGTAGCACTCTCATGGAGAAGCGGTCATGGATGATGGAACACTTAAAGAAGGTACATGGGTTGGATTTGTTCATCCCTCAAAGGGCCACAGGGTGGCCTTGAGCCCTGTGGCCCTTTGAGGGAGTGCAATAGTGACGTGCCCAAGTCAAGTATATGAGATCAAGTACGGGCCCAACAACGGTTTAATGACGTGAACCAAAAGTTTTCACTAAACTGCAAGACGATTGGGGAGAGAGCGAGGAAAAGGGGTGCCCTTGGGACCTTCTTCCCCTTAAGGTTCAGAGGTCATGAAGGACACATTTGTCATGGAGTTTATGGCCAACAACATGAAGATGGTCAATCAAAAGGAAGAGGCAATGAAAAGGGAGATCAAGAGTCATGATGACGAAGGCTACGAGTCAAGGGTTAGTTCTATGGTCAAAGATGGCATGCCAGAAGTCAATTTTGATTTGGCAACTTTACTGTGTTGTTCGGGTTTACATTATGTCCGAGTTTACATTAATCTCTTCATTACTGTAGTGCTAGATCAAAGTGGGGATGTTGACTACACAAGGTGAGGAGGAGGATGGCAATGGAGCGATGGTGGCAGTGGGGAGGGACATGATAAGGGAGGGAGTGATGACGGTGAAGATGAGGACAACGGGTCTAGCCAGGATGGGGGTGGGGATGATGATGTCGATGATGGTAGCGATGACAATGCCGGTGATGATGACGGTGGGAGTGATGATAGTGGTGGCGGTGATGACAATGATGCAATTGATGTGACGAGGATGGCCATGGAAGGAGTGACGAAGGGGGTGGTGAGGGTGCAAATGAGAAGGATGAGAGTCAGGATGGGAGTGAGGTTAGCTGTGCTAGTGATGGGAGGGTTATGGATAACAGTACTGATGATGAGGGCGATGGGGATGAGGATAACACGGAGAATGATGAGAACAGTGCAGACAATGCCAGTGCAGTGATGCCTCGTGAAAAGGCCATTGATGTGGGATCTCCCTCCAACAAGGCACCTAATGATTTTATGGATGTGGTCATTTATTGCACACATTCTGGGATGCATGCGCAGATCAAAGAGACCTTTGGTGGTGTGTGCACTTCCATGCCGCATGGAATGGCGATATTGGATTGAAGGTGAGCTAAGCTACCCCAGTCAAGTATCTTTCTATGTCTACTTTTTTGTGGACAGTGCCTGGGTTTACTCGTAATTCTCGTAATTCCATATGCACTATTAGTCTAGGTATTTGTGTTTATGTAATCCACATGTTAGTCTCAGCATTTCTATTTGTCTTACGCTAGGCTTGGACGTATATATGTGCCCCAGGCTTGCTTTGATGCAAAGTGTTTGTATTGATTGCACGGGTTTACATGTTTAGTCTTTCATATTTAGATGTTTGATGTTGCCTTTCAGACTTGAAGTGTGCATGTTGTGCGGTTGCACTTGCACCCTTTCATTTGGGGTGAAGACGGATTAATGTGTATACAAAATGTCTGGGCTTACATTGGTTTTTTCTTGGGCGCGTACACATTGTAAAAGTCTATAGTCACATGTTTGGGGTTTGCAATAGGGTTTAATATGCCTTGGGTATTTAGTTAAACTAGTGTATATGCTAGTATCGTAGTAATAAAAGACGTTAATTGAATGTACAATGGCACACAATGGTGTCCAAACATCAATTACATAGAATCAACTAGTATTCTAATGGCAAAGTAGAGATCCATCTTCTTGTGTATACAAAATGTCTAGGCTTACATTGGTTTTTGCTTGGGTGTATACACACTAGAAAGGTCTATAGTCACCTATGTTGGGGTTTGCAATAGGGCAAGGGATAAGATGGCATGGGGTATTTAGTTAAAGTAGTGCATATGTTAATATCCTAGTAATTAAAGACGTTCATTGAATGTACAATGGGACACAATGGTGTCCAAACACCAAATACATGGAATCAACCAGCATGAGCATAACTAGGCCAGCAGAGGAGGCATTCTTTATTCCAATGGCAAAGTAAAGATCCATCTTTTTGTGTACACAAAATGCCTGGGTTTACCTTGGGTATATATGCATTGGGTGCAAGGGACAAAGCAAAGATACATCTTCTTGTGTATCCATCCATCATCCTTGAAGATTCCATCATTGGATGCAAGGGGCATAGCAAGGATCCATCTCGTTGTGTATACAAAACATGGGATACAGATAAACCCAAGCAAAATAGCAAGGCAAGAGGAAGATGCTTATTGCTCATTTTTACAAAGGTACAATCCGATGAACTGATGCCAATACTCCATGCATGCTTTCCTCGTCGTTGAACTTCAGACCAAACGAACGCTCATCATCATTGTCTGGTCTGCATACCATGGATGTAACAAGGTATTCATAAGGATTGGACCCATGAAGCAACAAGGCTTGTCAGCATATCAATGCTCCTAGCTTCTCTCGGGCTCTTAGCCATGGAGTCATAGGCAATAATGCATTGCAAGTGTGGCATGTATCGACTCCCTCATCCACCAAGAGAGTCTTTGTGCAACAATGATGACAGTAGACCAACCTCTCTAAAGAAAATCATACTTGCTTACAAGCCCTTTGATGCTTATGTCACAAGAAGACACCCGTTTGCATAGCAGGTTGTGTGGGCACCGTGGTTTGCACATCCACCCCTTGTGGCCTAGGTTGGCCATGCCCAAGCCGGTAGCGGTCACATGTGTCTGTACTTGTGCTACACTTCCCTTCTTTGGCAAATAGATCTCCGTGGGTGCTCTTTGATCAGAGAGGCCAACATATGTTGCTCGCACTTGCCCCACCAATGACAAGATCTTTGAATCACTATATGATGGGATGCCCTCTTCAATGTTGCGCAAGAGTTGTTTTAGCTCATCGATGCATTGGGTCAAAACTTGGGTTGGAGGTGGACCTTGCCTGTTCGCATCTAGTGTGGGCTCTATATCAATGAAAGTATCCTCAAGCTGTTCAAGACCATGCTCCATGACTAGCTCTTGGGCTGTGTCAATGATGGGTAGAATATGGCAAAAATGAGGAAAGAAGTCTCTTAAGATGAGTCACATTTGTAGAAATGCTTGCAATTGCTAAATCAATCTGGGCAATCACAATATGCCGATTGTATACTAACATGATGCCATGTTCCTGTGGATGACATGCTCAAAACCTTAAACAAGAGTGTAGCTTTGTTGGCCACTTGAACCGTCAATGGGTCATTTTCATATAACCTCAAAATTTCTTCGCCCAGCTCAAGTAGTGTGGTCAGCATCTTGTCATTTGCATAAATGTTGTGCTTTCCAGAGTCAACTACACAAGACATGCAATGATCGGCTTCAGCATGCAATCCAGACATGCACACTCATAAACCCACACACAATGATAAACCCAGACATTCAAATAAACCTCTCCACACACATAAACCCCGACCTACAAATAAACCCAGACACAAAGGCAAATCTACATGCAAACAAATAATCCTACTAGGCACTCATAGACAAACCCATTGCCTAATTTGCTTTGATTAATATGGAAAGAAAAGAATGTACCGATCTCTTGCTTCTACCTAAAGAACTCGATAATAGTGCCACCCATTCGTGTCCCGATGTTGAGAGTCACCCACGAGCGCATGCAATAGGTCCAAGGCTGATCGATTGATCCTTGCATCTAGAAGCATGTATTTCACATATTGCCATAGTCTCTCGACTAGATTGGTAGTGTTCACATGCCCGTGTGGGAATAGATGGCCATATTTCGGTCACTTTTGTCACCAGATGCATGTCTTTATAGCCCAACTATTGTAGATTTACCTTACAATATTATGGTGCCCTTCACATTCCATCAATAATTGGACATATTGAGCCTCAAACTTGTCCTCTATACCATATCAAATAAGGTTAGTCACATCAGATGTTCTAAAGTCCTTAGGAGGGGACATGATGGAAGAATATATATGGTGAATTGGTGATGACTTTCCAAAAGAGTTGACATTTTGAAAGCTAAATTTACTACAAAGTAGGCTGATCCTTCTTTGAAAGTAAGAGTGTAGGCAGACAAATTCTTCCATTCATGCACTTTTGCCATGCCTAAAGCCATGACCTAGTGTCACCTTGCTCTTTTTGTGACTAATTAAATTGTCTCTCTTAAACCAAGTGATAAAATCATGAGGCTTGCATATGAGAAGTTGCTCCTTAGCAAGAAATCCACAATGTTCAACACACAAAATTTGATAAATTCATATTTGTTCGTGACAGCTCTAACATGGGATTAGGAGGTCAAAGTCTTTCAATTTCTTGTCTCTCGAGCCTAAGTCATGCACCAAAATCCCCTTATCATAGGCAACAGGAGTATTCAATATTCCCTTTATTTGAATAGTGCTTTGAGATAAGGTCGGCTTCCCTCCTCGGTTATTTATTGCCCTCAGCTTGGTTTTCAATTACTTTCTGTTTCAGAAATTTGCAAGCTAGGGAAGCAAGTTGTGTTTAACGAACACACGGTCTCTATACGCAATAAGGAGATGGGACAGGAAGTGAGAGGAGGCCATTCCTCTAGTGGCCTTTATCGGCTACATGCCCTCTCAGTGATCTATGGCATTATCGCTATGGACTTCTTTATGCAGATGCTTTTCGGCGAGCCTTTACACAGCAGATGGTGGCATGCTTGCCAGATGTTTGCAGATAATGCCCTCTCAGTGATCTATGGCATTATCGCTATGGACTTCTTTATGCAGATGCTTTTCGGCGAGCCTTTACACAGCAGATGGTGGCAGGCTTGCCAGATGTTTGGCCACCCTAGGACGAATGCATTCCTTGTATCCGTGGGAAAAAACATGAAGAGGCCTTTCCTAAAAAGGCTTCCAGACGAGCTGTACAACCATTAGAGTTGATGCATATTGACTTATGTGGTCCTATGTGCGAGGACTCTTTTGGTGGTTCAAAACACTTCATGTTGTTTGTTGATGATTGTAGTAGGTTTATGCAGGTCTACTTTCTGACCCAAAAGTCAGAGGCTCTCAGTATTGGTGAGTTGGAAAGTTCACGCTGAGAAAGAGTCGGGACATCTTTTGAAAGCTGTACGCTCTGATCATGGCTCAGAGTTCACTTCGCATAATTTTATTTCAGCCTGTGCAGAGTTCGGCGTTTCGCCGGGAGCTAGCCAATGTTGACACCCCTGTGGAGAATGGAGTTGTTGAGTGGAAGAACCGAAAGGTTGTTGAGATAGCCCAAACTATGCTTTAGCATTGGGGAGTCTGTGTAACTACTTAGTCCAGAGCAGAACTGCTATTTTGAAGATAATGAAAATGGTTTTTATGAATTAAATGTGCACATATGAATTATTGGATCCACGGTTTTTAACGGATACGAAATTCGGTATTAATGACCATTATGAATTTTTCCCTTGTCCTGGCAGTACAGGATAGCCGGACACAGAATACAGCACACTAAAATGACCAAGCACTAAATGAAGATGGGTTTCTAAGACCACCGAGTGTGTTCTCGGTCAGAAACAGATTAATATGTTAAGTTTCGGGGATGCCCAAGTAATATTTTTAAGTATTTTTAAATGCTCATGTTCCTGTTCATTTTTGCAAGAAAATACTAGGTGAAATTCCCGTTAAAATTTGTTACGTAAAGTGTGTAGAATGCTTTGTTTTATGTCTTTTTATGTAAGGAGGTCAAGTGGTTTTTAAAAAGGGCCATTTTTAATATATGACCACCCAATGTGAACAGGCCACAAGCCCATTAAGGTAAACAAATAGAAAACATGTGATTTTTCAATCCAGCCAACGTGAGTCATTACTTCGTTAGCGTAGGAGCCAAAATCTCAATCCTGCGCTCTCATTAAGCCACGTGGCTGCGATAAAAAGCTCTAAAAAAAACTGCTCCATCAAAAGCTACCAACTGCCGAGTCAATAAAATAAAAAAAAGCATTCTGCGTTGCTCTTAACAGTAATTCGATCTTCTCCACAAGCAGTTCGCAGGTTCCCAAAAGCCAAAATCTCAATCCTGCGCTCTCATTAACCCACGTGGCTGCGATAAAAAGCTCTAAAAAAAACTACGCCATCAAAAGCTACCAACGGCCGAGTCAATAAAATAAAAAAAGCATTCTGCGTTGCTCTCAGCAGCAATTCGATCTTCTCCACAAGCAATTTGCAGGTTCCCAGAAGCCAAAATCTCAATCCCGCGCTCTAATTAACCCACGTGGCTGCGATAAAAAGCTCTAAAAAAAACTACGCCATCAAAAGCTATCAACTGCCGAGTCAATAAAATAAAAAAGCATTCTGCGTTGCTCTCAGCAGCAATTCGATCTTCTCCACAAGCAGTTCGCAGGTTCCCAGAAGCAGCTCGGAGCTTTGTCTGCAGGTTTGTCTCTGGCCACTGTTTGAGAGTGAGAGAGAGAGAGAGTGAGAGAGAGAGAGTGAGAGAGAGAAGGCTATGAAGCTAGTAGCATCTTTTGCTCTCAGCAGCAATTCGATCAACTCCACAAGCAGTTCGCAGGTTCCCAGAAGCAGCTCGGAGCTTTGTCTACAGATTTGTCTCTGGCCACTGTTTGAGAGAGAGAGAGAGAGAGAGAGAGAGAGAGAGAGAGAGAGAGAGAGAGAGAGAGAGAGAGAGAGAGAGAGAGAGAGAGAGAGAGAGAGAGAGCAGTCTATGAAGCTAGTAGCATCTTTTGACGTTCCTCCTTTCAACCAAAGCCATCATCGCAGCACATTATAATTTTCCCACACACATACTCACAGGAGTAATTGTTACAAGAGGCTGCGACTTCTTTCTAGCTAGTACTGCATGAAGTACTAAGCATTGTTGGATATGGGTCTACAGATTACCCTTCTCTTTCCATGCTTTTCTTCTGTGCCCCAAAATAGCGTGCATTTACCCTACGCTTAAGCAACTTATTATAGGAGGTTAATTGGCAGCTTCTACTCACATATGAAGTCATATAAAAGAAAGCAATGGAGACAAAAGTTAAAAGTACTTGCTCGCGCAGATCTTTAATGGAACCATAAAACGCGGACCCTACTGCCTTCGACTCATTCAAACCTCTGATAATCCTAACTCTCTCGTGTTTCATTGCAAACAGGTCAAGAGAAGCTCGGACACATCTCCTCTACATTTGCAACGGCGACATATTACAGCGTGCGGTGAGTAAGAAGTGCCACATTCTGGTCTTGAACGCTGAGAACACAGGCAAAAAGAGCACACCGAAATTTGCATGCTGGCGTGGGAATGGCACGTTCCCTCGTATTATAAAAATTGGGGAGGACTGTGCAAACTCCCCCGTGCAAGGACACTAGCACGTTTTCTTTTTTCTCTATAAAATAAGAATGAAAGAACACATACAAATAATGAGATTACTTTCAGAACCTTCAACATTGTGCTATTACTTTTTTAACGCTTCGTACTTATTCTTTGCAAAGGACATTGGGAAAATCAGCTATTTCTTGCCTCTTTCTAGCTCAAAAACCCACAGCAACACAATCCAGCACCAGGTACATGGTTGTTTCAAATGCTTGCATTGTTCGTTCTCTCTCTCTCTCTCTCTCTCTCTCTCTCTCTCTCTCTCTCTCTCTCTCTCAGCTTTCACTTCTATGTTCTTGTTTATTGATGTATACTCTTGTTCAATGCTTGCTCTCAATTCAATGGGAAGCTCTCTCTCTCTAATTGCAATCACCTTGAAGGCTTGTACCATTCCACCAGTTTGTTATCCACTTGCAGTCATGCAGGCTAACGAAGCACTCTAGTTTTCGAGCATCAACGTGGAGAGTGGGGGGCCGATTTTTTACCGCAACACACTACAAAAACATTCGATTGCGCCTCCTCTTTCTATCATGAGAAAATCCCCCCCCCCCCCCCCCCCCCCCCAAATCCCTATTTAATACCCACGATTCACAGCAAAGAGAGGGTGGCAGAAATATTACACACACCACACAGAATTTGTTGCTGAAGAGACTACACTCACATTGAGAGCAATAGGGTGAGGGTGAGGAGACTCTTCTCTGTCTCTCTCACGTAGACCTCATTGCTCTCTCTCTCTCTCTCTCTCTCTCTCTCTCTCTCTCTCTCTCTCTCTCTCTCTCATTCTCTCTCTCAGAGCTGTGTGTGTGTGTGTATTTCCTATACGAGAGATATGCACTCAGCCACAAGCTCTCAATGGCAAAGTGGGTACTTGGTAGGCATTTCCTACGCGACAGGAGTCACGAGAAGCAAACTTCTACAAGAAGTAATTGTGTCCAGAGTGTTAAACGCAGTCGAAAAGCATCAAAACAACAATTTTCAGCAAAGGAGCTCTTCAGAAATTGCTCCAGTTGAAGCCTTACGAGCCAGGAGAAGTAACCAACGTGCGAGCAGGAGAGAACAAGCTCAAATCAGCCTATTGGGCTGCTAGTAAGTAAACTTCAGCAAGCTAACTGTCTTTCCAGTTTACGAATGCATGAACATAATAAATTCCCCGCAGGGTTCTTAAGACCCTCAGAGCGGTAGGGACTCCAGTCCATAGAATAAGAAAGATTCAGCAAGAGGTTGCAATCCTCTCAGATAGAAAGAAAAAGATTTCTCTCTTGGTCTAAAGATCAGAACCGGGAGAGATTGAGAAATTGGATTTTATCTCTCTACCCGGTTTATGTGCTTGTAACAGAACGAATTTCCCCATTAATAAAGATTCTCTTTGTGGGGGGGGGGGGGTGGGGGCGGGGGGGGGACCAACCCATCTTCTGGTCCCCAATGCGTTTCCAGATTCTTGAATATTTATCTCATGTGCAAAGCTAAATTTTATTTAAATTGTGCATTTATTTGAATACAAGCACTTCTTGTCCTCTGACAATGGTATCAGAGCAAGGTCCTCTAACTTTTCCTACAAAGAGGGACGATTCTTGGCAAACTCTAATGGCAGGACAAGGAGAAGAGCTTGCTCTTCTCAAGAAGTAGATGGTGGAAATGCAAGCAGCACTTTCCCGACCTCAAGTCAAACAGTTCCTCAACACCCCGGCAAAGGGTAAGGAGAAAGTTGCAGAACTAGAGCCCGCTCGTTATTCTATTGAACCAGAGAAAGAGACGGAGATAGGAACTTCTCAAACTCATGAATTCTCTTTCATGAACGACCAAGAAGGACCATATCTTTCCTCTCCGAACCATTCAATTGGGAGTAGAAGGGAAGAAGAACCAAAGAAACCCGAAGAACCTCCGCAACGAAAGGAGAAATTAGCCATCCCTGTGCATAAGGACTCACATACAATTTCAAAAGCAGGAAGCTCACACCATCATCACCATTCGAAGAAGAAGAAGTAAACGTCAATTAAGGCAGGCAATAAAGACATTAAGTTTGATTATCACAATGGCCGGCGTGACATCCACAAAGCCTTAACTTTTATTCGGCAATTTGAAGTCGCCTTTACACAAGGTAATTTCAAAGAACGCTCGAAGTTACTACATGTTAGTATATACTTAAAAGATACAGCGAGCAATTGGTGGCCAACTATGATCCTCAAAGGACGGCAACTGAAGACTTGGAAAGACTTCAAAACGCAATTCTATCGTTAGTTTCTTCCCCTAGATTTCCAGAAGAACATGAAGAAGGAATGGGATTGGCTCTCCCAGAAAGAGCACGAGTTTGGAAGTACATACGTTGACAAATTCTGAGAAGTCCTTCTCAAGGTGACTCCCTTTATGAAAATCTCTGATGAGGAGAAGATGCGAAAGTTTGAAGCCAGTCTTCAGACTCCTCTTCAGAGAAGCATGAAACTATATCCTCATAATACTTTGCAAATTATGATGGAGTCAACATCGATTGCTGAAGGACTCCACTCAAAGGGGACTCCTCGGAAACAGGAGTATAGCACCTATCACGCCAAGCAAAGGGCGAACTCTACTCAAGGCGAGGCTTCTTCTTGCAAGCGGCCTCAGTAGCAAAACCATAAGCATGAAAATAAGCCAAAGGGGGGCAAGAAAAGAAAGTTCCTCTCTCCCTCTCAGATAAAGGCTTATATGGAGGAAGGCAAGTGCTTTACTGTGGCAAGAAGGGCCATAGAAAGCTAGATTGCCCTCAACTGAAGAAAGAGCCTCCTCCTCCTCCATCGAACTCGGTACCTGATGTCCAAGGCAACACTTGTGAAGACAAAGGAAAGTGGCAATGTCTGAAGGGTTGGGGAAGTCTGAATGGACAGCGTGTGCTCATTTTATATGATCGATCGAGGCTTCACCGACAATTTTATCTCTCTACATATGGCAGGAAAGCTTGATCTCACTCCTGATCGCCTCTGTACTCCAATCAATGCAAGATCAGCCTTTGAAGGCTTAACAACAAATTCTACTCGAATCCAGGGAGAACTCAACTTACGAATTGAAAAATATATGGATAAGGAATCATTCCTTTTAGCTACAATATAGGGATGTGATGTCATTCTCGGCGTGCCTTGGCATTACCGAATGCATCCACACCCAGACTATATAAATAAGAAATTGACCTTTCAGCTTAAACGTCAACAGTATGATGTAATTGCAGATGCAGGTGACTGGCTAATTCCTATGATCAGTCATATTACTGCTAAAAGAGAAATAAAGAAGTGTGTTTCTGCTTATGTGATTTTTGCAAAAGAGAGAGATGTGTCCAACACTGAGTCTATAACTAAAGTAGATAAACACGCTGATTTTGCAAGATTTCTCGCGTGAAATCTCGTCAAAATCAAAGGGCAAGTTTCCCTACAAGTGCGGGAGCTTAAGGGCTTCGTAGAGAAGCGGAGCACGAAACAGAGAATTACAGCCTGCTGTGTTTTTACGCAGGTTTAGGGTTTTGGTCCCTTTTGATGCCTAAATACTGCAGAAGCTTCTAGAAAGCAAGGGGAGCACAATACAGATGTTTGGGGGCATTGTAGAGACTAAAAACAGAAATTTCAGCGCGCTGTAATTTCTCACCAGGTTTGGAAAAGTGCTCGTTTAAGTGAGAAAAGACACCTAATAGTTGGGAATTTTGTCCAAGATATCATTTGTTGCAGTTATGCTGCCGAAAATGGGCCAGAAAGGTAAATTTTCAGCCCAATTGTTTCGGGAATTTGTAGCATTTGTACATGTACTTTCCTATCTAAGCAAGAAAGGTAAATTTTCAGCCCAATTGTTTCGGGAATTTGTAGCATTTGTACATGTACTTTCCTATCTAAGCAATAATAAAGAAATACCGCAAGGGGTGCCGGTCTTTGGAACCAACTGGGTGTCAATTGTTTTGATCAAGGACTTTTAGCTACTAGATTTATCTTGTGTTCTGTCAAGTGGTGAATTCCTAACTACAGGTAAAGTTAGACAACAAATTTTGGGTGAAAGGTTTGGAATTACCGCCCTTTAGTAGTTCTACAGGCCGGTTTGATGATGCATTTGCCTCAGCATAAGGTACGGTCACTTGTACTACTAGTTGTGTAATAAGAAGTACATAATGCTTCGGCACAGAGTGCGGGGCCCTTAGGTGCGGTCACTTATACTATTGGTGCAATAAGAAGTAAGTAAATAGTCCTTCGGCAGCAACTAGTCCAAAACGACTATCCCGTCAAGGCGGCTGATGAGAGCTATGAAGAATAAACCAATGAGGCGGGAAATACTCCCAAGTGATTTGCCCAGCAGTAAACCGGAAGAAGAGCTGAGATCTAGCCCAACGGCGAATGAAAGCATGTTGTCTCTCCTGACTACTGGCGACCGCGGGACGGTGGCAAGGAATCCGAGAGCGGAGAGCGGAGAGTGTGAATAAGATCCATCCAAATCTGAGAAAGGGTTTCCTGTAGAGTGGCGGGCGCATCACCCAGAGCATGAAGGCAGCGAGCCTTCCAAGGGTGCCATAAAGGGAGACTGACCAATACTGAGAAGACCTCATCTCTGTGTTGTGCATCGCCCTGCCTTGCAATAGCTGGAAACATAGAAAGAACACCGCGGTAGCCAGTACCAATGAGCATGAAGACCGGATCAGAATCCTGCCCATCAAAGAATAAATGAGGTCCTAGATCTGGTAGCAACCACAATATTGAGCCCCAAGTCAAGAATCCATGGTGCACACCAGCTCAAGAAAGTAAGTATGCAATGGCTGTCCAAGCCCTGTGAGCAACGGGACAAGTCCACAGACAGTGAGCAGGCGACTCTGGCACTGGAGGGGAACAGCAAATGCAAGAGGCATCATCTCCAGGAAGACCTGCCCACGTACCCACACGTAAACTAGCATGAGCCAAAAGCCAGAGAAAGTAAACCACCCACCAAATGGCAGACCAAAAGCGCAAGAGGAAAGCATTGAGATAGACCACAGTGTAGCCGATATCGCAGCCGAGTAGGGATATCGCATTCATTCATAAGGGTCTCTCTCTCTCTCTCTCTCTCTCTCTCTCTCTCTCTCTCATTCATAAGAGTCAAGGAACCATACTCCATGAAGGTTGTGATAATTGAAACTTAAGTATGCATGTGATGAGTGGTGGTGCCTGGTGCAACGTGAATGGACCCGAGGGTGGCCAACCCCAAAAAAAGAAAAACCTAAAGAAGGTGCATAGAGGGCCTCATCTCATACTCGAAACAAAAAAACTCTCATTGATTGTGCTCTTCTTGCCATGCCCTCTAAACTACTCTACTGTATCACCGGTCCCATCACGTTTAGTACTTACGTCTTCTGCATCTCCTATACTAGGTCAAGTCTATTTTGCTCACACCTCTCTATCTGATACACCTTTCCCATCCTTTGTAGGCTTCCATATCGTACTTTGGAATTTATTGGAAGTAGGCCATTTGGCTCCAAAAGTACAAACTCGACAATCCTTCTAATCAGTGTTCGAGAAAAATCATTTTTCCAAACATACAAAATTCCCTTTCTTGTATTTTTCAATAGGAAATTTTAGAAAATTAGGTCTATTTTTCGAGTTTTCACACTAATTTTCTCTATTTTGGGGCGGAATTTCTCCTTTTCCCCTTGCCTTCAACCAACATTTTTGAAATTGAAAACAACACGATATTAACATTTTTCCCGAACACTCCTTTTAATCTAATAAGAAGAATAAAATTTCCGAGCACAAACTCATAATACCCAAAGCGCCAGATAGAAACATGTGTAAGGTTCACGCTTGCAACATGACTTAAACTTTTGCTCACCTTCTCCTTATTAGCTCACAGAAAACCAGCTTCTTGGCATACAGCAAACAAACCCACAATCACAATTTATCCAGCAGCTGGCAAATTCTTAATACATCAACTCCCCGATTCAAGTGGGCACTATCTCGAGAGATAACATCGAGCTGCCAAATTGGGGGTGTGAAAATCTGGGGTTTTATAAGTAGATTGGACTAAGTCTTTCAGCTCAACAAGTATAACATGTTGCCACAGTGTTAAGGGTTAACATTACGCATGCCTCTCGTGATCAAATATATGTGAGAGGTAAAGCTTCACTCACAGGCTTTGAAGGCATGGCCGTGACTCCATGTCGATATAGAGCTGCCATCAGCAACAAACAAGGTAAACAACTTTCTCTAAAAATAGGGGAGAGAGATTGGGAGTTAACATACCGTGAACCCCAACTGCAAAGATCAGGAAGAGAAATCGAAACACAGAGATAGCGGGTGAGGTGCTTCTATACAACACCATTGCGACGGTCACGGTTTGATTAGTGAAAAGTATAGAAGGAAAGAGAAAGAAAGTGTGTGTGTGTGTGTGTGCGTGTTGGGGTGGGGGGGGGGTGGCTCGTCACTATATGGCACGGTTCTAGCCAGGGGGGATCTAAGGCCCAGATTTGGCGGCGCGAGGCGGATTTAATCTCCATTGTTGGATCATGTAGTGAACTGGAGGTGAACTCGGGGTGAACTAGGGGTGAACTCGGGGCAACAATGGGGCCCCAAGTTCACTCCTAGTTCACCCCCCCTAGTTCACCCGCCTCGCGGGGTGTGGGTCGAACCTGGGACGTCTCGGTTGCCACACGAATGCCCTAACACCACGCTAGCGCGCGTCACAGTCCATGTTGGCATGGCACATGATCATATCCTAGTTTAGGCGCCCCTAGTTCACCCCGAGTTCACCCACCCCTAGCTTACCCGCCCCTAGTTCACCGTTAGTTCACCCTCAGTTCACCCACCCCTAGTTCACTGTGTGATCAGACGGCGGAGATTAAAGCCGCCTTGCCCCCCAAATTTGGGCCCTAGATCCCCTCTGACCCGGAGCCGTGCCATAGAGTGACGAGGGGGGGGGGGGGGAGGGTGGGGGTCGTCTATAAAAGGTCGCTTATGTCACACGGGCGGCTTCAGGACTAAGTAACACCTATATTTAAGAGGGGGAGGCAATGGGATCAAAGACGGAGAAGCCCACGTGCGAAAGCCGAGAAGATCACAGCCCCAAAAATCAAATAAAAAACTAAACCTGGACAGCCTGGGAAATGCATTTTATTTTATAATATAATGTTGTAAAAAGGGGCGTGAGTACACAATGCGTGCGCGGGTGAAGTGGTTAGCCTATGCGACCCTAAACTCGGACGGCCAGGTCTTGGGTTCAAATCGCCCCGTCGTGCCTCGTTTTTTCCCGCTAGCTATGTTTAATGCGCCTCGCCTTTTTGACGGCGTGCCTCGTTTTTCCTGTTGGTCGGGTTTAGTGCGCCTTGAGATCCCGCCCCACAGTCCCAACCGTCGATCCCATTATTCCACCGTGCATTTAATATGGGTGTCATTTAGTCCCAAGGCACGACCGAAGTTCGGTGACCAGCTTCGTTTCCTGGAGATTGTCATTGATGAATAGCCTGTAGGAGATCGCAGGTGCTTCCAACCTTCATCTCTTTGGAAGTCGGTCTATAATAAAAGAGTGGGTTTTAAAGTTCAAACGTTCTCCTTGGACAGGCTTGGACAATCCTTGACCCCTAATCACTACTACTACTACTACTACTACTACTAGATAGATTCCCCCCTCGGGCGCCGACCCTGAGGGGGGAAACAAACAAATCTGCATACCTCGAATCACATAAACCATAATCCAAGCTGTACACGAGCAGAGAGAGAAAGAGAGCGTGATAGAACGAGAGAGCACGTGCAGGCGCACCTCCTAGAGCGGAGTGCTACGCCAGCACGGCGAGAGAGAAGAGGGGAGATGAGAGAAGAAGTACATAGACACTGGGTGCAATCTCCCCCCGTGCAAGAGTGACCATTTCCCTCTTGCACGTATTTAATTTATAGATTTCTTGAATGGTCAAAATGAGTACAAACTGGCCGGTCGGTCATAAATGGCCAAAGCTCATAAAAGAGCACTTGAATAATAAAATGTACAATATATATACTTCCATTCGCATAGGACTAGCTTGGGCTAGTCTTTTCCACCTGTCAGCTGCAATAAGTAATAAAATATCAATTCTATAACATCTGATCATTTGCTGCAAGGCGTTGATTCGCAATGTCTAATTCTTGTTGCAGCAAGAATACTTGTTGCTCCAAGGTCGGTGCCGGGAGAGGTGAATCGGTGGTCCAATCGGAAGGGTTACTGGCGCCGTTTGTCTCCATCACGAGGGAGAGAATTAAGACTTAGAGTGATCAACTGAAAATCGTGATTCAAAGGTGAGGATGGCACGTACGAGATTAATGTCGTCTTCTTGGAGTGTATGTGTGTGTGCGCGTCTCTTGCTTAGAGATGGTGAAGAGAGAAAAAAAACAAACGTTGTGTGTGATGGTCTGTCAGTTTTTGTCCCCAAAAAACAAAACTGAATCTCTGTGTGTGCGTTTCCCTTGAACAAGCCCTCTGAAAAAAAAATCCGATGTCTCTTTGAAAAGCAACTTTTCCCATAGTAACTAATGGTGGGGGATAAACTTTAACTTAACTCTTTTTCTTTGCAAGCTGCACCTCGGATCTCTACAAAAAGTAAAGGTCAAGGATATTATGGCAAGGGCGTATCATAAAGTGATGGTTTGAGTGGTTGTTAATCAAGGCTCAACTATGCATGGAGGAAAGGAAAAGTGGGCAGTCAGAGTTGCCTTGGATGAGTTGTAACGGATGGAGGGCATGTTTCATGCAAGCTAAACAAGCAGCGGCTGCTCTTTTTTTTTCCTCCTATTTGTGGGGGTGATGTGTGGTTGAGGTCTGCACTCACTATTGCAATTTGGTGGTTTTGCTCATAGTCGACTGCTACAGCTTTGTTGTTATTGCCATTGCTACTTTTGCGTTTTTGTCGAGATGACAATTGTTGCTATTTTGCGTCATCTGCAGTATGTTACGACCGATGCAACCCAATTCGCTCATGAGCCATGCTGTAAAGCCCAAGCCCAAGAGCCTTTGCATGTTGCAGGCTAGAGAAAAAAAAGAAAAATTAGACCGCCATTGACAAGTGTGTTTCCCCTCCTCCTCTCTTTTTTTTTTTTTTTTGTTTGTTTGTGGTTTTCAAGTACACGAAGAGCAGCTCGACAATATCTCCTTCCAGCTTATTGTGCTATTAAATTCTATTATCTTCTTTTTCAGAGTCACATTTCCTTTACGCAGGCTTCTCTTGAGATAGTTTCCTACAATGTTAAAATCCTCTTCTTCTTCTAATGCACCTTAACAAATATTAAAAGAAATTGTAGTTTCTAAGTGCTCATATTTATCTAATCTACTTTATCAGATCTCTTCATATACACATCTTTATCTACATCACAAGTTCAAATACAATCTCATGTTTTATTAAAAAAAACTATACCAAGGCTACTTCACGGCTACTCACAGACCATCCATCAAAAAGGCTCATATATAAAGGTAGAGAACTTAGCTTGAACTTCCAAAATTCGCATAGATGTTCGAGATATGCTCTCATATCCATTCTAGTCGTCATCATTGCAAGCCCAAGAGCATAGAAATCTGGCTCTGATACCACTGCTACAAACGGAGGCGAGGAAAGCCCTGCAAAATACTAAAAATTACATCGTGCAAGCCAAAATCCGTATACTTGGCAAATAACGCGAACACCATAGCCGTTGAGAGAGAGAGAGAGAGAGAGAGAGAGAGAGAGAGAGAGAGAGAGAAACGACACAAGTAATGGGTGCAATTTCCCCCCGTGCAAGAGTGAGCATGTCCCTCTTGCATGTATTTAATTTATAGAAAAGTTCATGCTCAGAAATGAGTTACATCCAATTCACACTTGGGCATAAAATAGTCCTCGCTCATAAAGAGCTCAATGTAACAATTAATAGCGGTCTACATCTCAACTTATAACTAAACCATAAATACTAAGGCTTGCCACAGAAAATCCAATGGTGGCAGTTTTATTCCGAAACTGCTATCGCCTTATTGTCCAGCACGTGCCAATCACCGATCTGCTCACACAACACCCAACAAGTGATCATATTCCACAATTCAAATCAACATTGCAATACTTCATCAAAATATCAAATATTTCACAAATATCATCAAAATATCAATTCCATTACACCATGGACATGGTAAGCTCCCCCCATTCAGGTGCAACGTTGCCTTCATCAACCATCGCAGGTGCGTGCGTGTGTCCCTTGCTCTGCTCTTTCTTCGACCAGCACTACCCCTTGTGTGAAACACAAGAAGCACGAACACTGAAATCACATAAGGCTGCGTCAGAGAGCGAGAAAGAGAGAGAGCGCACTGGAATTGTAGAGGAGACTCGAGACTATGAAAGAGACAGAGAGAGAAGTGAGTCGGTGCAACACTACTATCCTCTACAATTCCAGAAAAAGCCGACTTGCCTCAAATAGCATTTGCAGAGAAATCGGCTGCCACCTTCTTTCTATTCTTGACACACACACAAAAAACTGTCACTCCAAAAAAAGCATCTTCATTTGATTCCAAACAAAACCCAAATCGTGCAACCCTACTCACAAGAAGTTTTGGACAAATTCTCACAATACTTCCCACTTTGTGACTTACCACAACATCATGAGCTTCGTATGCGGCACCTCTCGAGCGGAAGCTCATGATGTTATGCACTGCATGAAAAACAGTGAGAAAAACTCCATTTTCCTACACGAGAAAATGTTTAAGTCTTCTTGTGTAAGCACTAAGGCTGTGTGTTTAGACGAAGGCAATGGAAGAGTATGCAATCGAAGACTATTTCTAGGTGGATGTAAGACCATGAAGCTCTTTCATCCACCCTAATGTTCACACAGGTAGAAGGTAGGACGGACAGCATAGCTTGCATGGTGACTAATAATTGGTGTGTGTAGTACATTTGTAGGCGGAAGGACTTGTGGCAAGGGGGAGGGGGTTGAAAGAAGCATAGGGGGGTTGGAAGAGAAAGAGACTTTTTGTATCGTGACTATGAGGAGACGCTAACATTTTCCTCCGCTTATTGTGAACAACAACCTCCACATGGGCCTTTGTCATTGGATAATTGCATGATGCCAACAAGGCTTGAATCCTCCTCCTGAGTCCTCACCCCTAAGAGGCACATGCCTTTACCACTTTCCCCGCACACTATTCATCATGAATAGGTGCTCGGATCTATGGTGGGATGAACCAAACCCCTAAGAGGCACATGCCTTTACAACTTTCCCCACACGCTATTCATCATGAATAGGTGCTCGGATCTATGCTGGGATGAACCAAAGCTGTAGTCTTGTTGGCCTCGTGGCTCTATATCATGTGTGCAGAATGTGTGAGCACTTGGTTGTGAAAAGAGCTAGGTGTTCATCTATGCACTCCATGTGTCCATGTCATCAATGACATAATATGGTCCCTAAAAACCAGGGGGTCTGAATGAAGCATGAGCAGTGGGATATGCGGCCCTTGTTACTAATTGACACCTCCATTTGGGAGGTGGGATCAATGGCTCACGATCACCGGTTGATCGTGACCGTTGGATTGCCTACAGAATGCAAAAGATTCCCACTTTTTCGAATCCGGGACTTGAACCCACTACCCTCTCCCCCACGGGATTGACTCTAACCACTAGGTTAACGCGCGCTCGTTGGAAGGTGTGTGTAGGATAAGTTTATAGATCACTGTCATAATAATCAATATCTAATTCTCCTAAATGATTTTCTCATATTAAACTGATCATTTAATGTGGGAAGTGCCAGGGGAGAAAAAGCTAGAATATTGGTTAAGCTAGTAGACCGGCCACACTAGGGATCCAAAGGGGGGGCCATATGCAAAAGAGCCATGTGCAACAATGGGCTAAAAAGACCCTAAGGTTCAGCCCATTAAGACTTCCAAAATGCTAAGGTTCCAAAATTCAAAGGTTGTGTCCAAAGGTCAACCTTAAGGGAATTGGATGCTTTGTGTGTGTACAAAAAAGTCTTTGCAATCCCTACTTGGGAGGGGGTGAGCCTTGCATGTAGGGGATGAGAGAGAAAGCCACACACACACACACACACAAGCTCCCTTTACACAAAGGGAATGAGGGACACATGTCAGCTCCCTAGCCCAGATGCCCACAAGGTGTACCCAATTCCTATTGGATGGCCTTGGAGGTGGACCAATGAGAATTAGGCTAGAGTAAATCTGGTTTAATTAATTTAAAAACACTTAATAAAAGAACCAATGAGAATTAAGTCCTCTAGAAGACTATTGGACAGTCTCTAAAGGGGATCGCGGAGCACCTCAGACGGAGAGTGAGAGTGAGAGAGAGAGAGAGAGAGAGAGAGAGAGAGAGAGAGAGAGAGAGAGAAGGAGACACACACGATGTGGGTGGGGAGACATAAAAGAGTGAGCAGCCCCCTATACACTTATGCTATGTATAAGGTATACAAGTCAGTGGGCGCCCAGACTCTGGGCGGCCGGGCAAGGCACAGACGCCTATACCCCAACAACCTCCCACTTAAAGGCGACTGTGCTTTTAAGCAAGGGAACCTAGTCTAAAGACTACAAAAGGTGAGAGAAAACCGCTCTCAACCGATGCCCACTAGCTGGCTGTGATCGTGTGCATCCGGCTGTCCTGCTCCTGTGTAAGTCCATACACCACCAGACGTACCGCACACGTACTGCAAGTATGTATGCAATACCTGCATATCTCCCTCGTGCACTATGCCATTATCAGTCAACAAACGACTGACAACCCCAACTGCAAATGCTCCCACTACAGCTGCGATATCCGGTCTCAAGATCAGCATCTCATACATGAGACCACCGAATGCCGATGCAATGCTAGCGGGCCCTGCTAGCTCTACGGAGCATGCATCAACATATATATCCCTGGCAATAGGCATCTCTGACTGACAAGGCGTGTCAGCCACATGCATCTCCTGACTGTCCACAACAGACGCATCAACCTATCGTGCAACCTCATAGCAAACCAACTGCTCTAGGTGTCTGCTGGAAGACATATCCTGCACAACTATATCCCCATGCTCACTGTCGATCATAGAAAGGAATGATTGCATAATCGCCGATGTCTCACTTATGCTCTGTCCACTCACAAAATTGAGTTTGAACTCTGTTTGAGCAAGTTATGGCTAATTTAGGCTTTTCTTGGCAATTTTCCGCTTTTGACTTGTTTTGGGTCAATTGTGATCCAAATGGGATGAAACTTGAAATATAACCTCTAGACAGCTATTACAATGGATCTGTGTTGGAAAAGTATCAAAATATGTCCAAAATTAGGTCAAAGACATCATACGCGTATGATGTCTTTTTCATCAATTTGGGTCAAGACTTGATATTTATGCTTTCTACAGTGTTTGTAACAATCTTATCAGGTCAGATATAAAAAATAAGCAGTGGATGTGCTAAAAGACATTATACGCTGAGAGCGGATTTTTTGAGATGGGGCTCAACTTAAGGCTCCCACCAGACAACCACTCCGTGAGACCCTACACACGCATATTTCTTAGGGGCACCACCCTCTTTTATGGAGAAAGAAGGAAACCAAAATAAACCATATACAACACACACACACACACACTCACACCTTCCTTATGTCCTCTGCAATCATCCATTGCAAACATGACCACTCAATCTGCTGTGACTCACTAGAGCTCTCATGCTCTAACTGCGTATGCATAGACTCTTGCACAATGTCCTCCTGCCGTGACTCACTAGAGCAAGACCGCTCTACCTGTCTATCCTGCATAGAAGTATCTCGGACAACTGACTCTCTTCTTTGCTCAGTCACTAGAAAAGCATGCATGTCTGACTCTTTCACCTCTCTGTGTGACTGCTCAAGTCGTGCCCCAACTGTGTGCACAATGAGCTCACTACTCTGCACTCCATGCAAAGCATCCTGCAACCCACAAGCAAAAGAGACTCGCCTGCTCTCTCGCTGTCTACCTGGCTGCATGATCACAGAGACAACACCGTCTCTCGCGTGATCCACATGCAATGGGTAACCTGTACCACTCCTGGCACCTCTCGCAATCACTAGCGAACCCAAATGCATCACAAAATCTCGCTCTCGTAGCGAAATCTGACATCCACTATCCCGTAACTGTTTGACTGAGATTAAATCCTGTCTCAGATCTGGCACATAACGCACATGACGCAGGGTAAATCTCATACCACTGGGCAAGGACAAACATACATCTCTTGCACCCTCAATGTCATACACAACACCATCAGCCATGTTTACACAATCAAGTCTCCCACTAGAAAACGTGCTAAACCACTCACGATGCGACGTGACATGGAAAGTAGCATTTGAATCTAGTAACCAATGTGAAGACAATGTGCAATCCGATATGCAATCCGTAGACATAAGATCGTCTGAAGACAAGCTAGATGTAAATGTGACATCGTCGTCACAAGCATACTCAGTAATCACCGTACTGATCTCACTAGCATACTCCGACACTACATGTGCCTCAACTGTCAAAGCAACTGAGTCCATGGCATCACTACATACATCTCTGAGACTGCCATGTCTCCTACGATGTCGCATACGATGAAAACAGCGCCGTCTAACGTGTCCAGAATGACCACAATACCAACATATCACCTGTCGGCGTACTCGTGAATGTACATGTCTCACACGAGTCCTTGATGACTCAGATCTATCATACATATCATGTAATCTGCACCAAAGTGCTCTCGAAGTAGTCTCATACATAACAAGAGCATATACAGATTCCGCAAGGTGCAAAGAGAGTGTAGATAGTGCCATCTCCTCTAGCTCCTGCCACTGATCTTCAGACATGTTTGAAGGTCTACCTGCATCACCACTCAATGGTCGATGCAACCCTCGCTGTGTCAATGCATCAAGCATACACTCTCTCCATGCTACAAAGTATGACCCATCAAACATGCACATTTCAGAGAGATCATAATCTGAGTGATCACCTGTCTCTACCATGAGCACAATGTAGCAAACTAGAAAGAAAAACCACCTCACCAACAACACCTGGAAACTGTCTACAAATATAGCCAGAAACACAATGTAAAACCTGTGAAACACACTCCAAAATAGAGCTCCCGCAATGTCAATACAAGCCTCACCTGCTATAGTATCACACTGCAATCTGTGAGCTAATGACCAAGCCCACATTGTGCGGTATCGATGCATACACATGCACAAATCTCCCACCTGCAGAGAACACCGCACGCAAATGCTGAGTGCAACCCGCAATCTCTGCCTAGATCGCATAAATGATGCGCATAAAACTCCTGGGAAAATTTCGCCAGAGTTTCGTCAGTAAAACGGCCACAAAACAAGTAACCAAACTGACTGCACTCTCAAAACCATGAGCAACCAAAGCGCATCAAACCGTACTCCAAATGCATGCACCAAATCTCCACACTTTGCATACATCATTGCAAACACCTGCAAATCTAGTACACAAATATCTGCTCTACCTGTGACTGCCAAAAAACATGCTCGAGGCATACATTGCCGAGCTCAAAATGCAATCACATTAGTCTCCCTGAGCATCAAACCACATAAGGCATACATCGTATCCTCCCACCTGTGAGGAAACTTGCAGCAAATATCACTCTCACATCTGAGAGCAAACCATGTGTGGAATCCTCGACACACAAGAAACAACTGCTGCTGCAGAAAATTCAGCGTTCAGAATTTTAAAATTCTGATATGACGAGCGCGTCCGGAGCGTTCCAAAACCCCAAGGTAGACTCCTGGATCACATGTATCCGAGTCCGGGTGTGAAAGCTATGCCAAAAACCTCCGTTTCGACCCACAAACGCAGCATAAACTTCCAAAAGAGGGCTGAAAAATGCAGCTCCTCAACCGTAGCTTGAATGAAGTTTTTGATGGCTCGAATGGCTTCGAAAGGGGGGTAAACCGCAAGGACGCCTGGTGGAAACGCTCTCGGAAAGCTGAATTTGCCGATGCCGAAGTCGAAACCCTGTTTGCACTCTTGAAAGTACGTGCGCGTGGACGCGATTTCGGGAATGAAACTGACTCTCCGTTGTCGTCGTGACTGTGCACACACGCGCTCCCTCCGCACCAACGCTCTGATACCAATTGAAGGGGATCGGGGAGCACCTCAAACAAAGAGTGAGAGAGAGAGAGAGAGAGAGAGAGAGAGAGAGAGAGAGAGAGAGAGAGAGAGAGAGAGAGAGAGAGAGAGAGAGAGAGAAGGAGACACACACGATGTGGGTGGGGAGACACAAAAGAGTGAGCAGCCCCCTATACACTTATGCTATGTATAAGGTATACAAGTCAGTGGGCGCCCAGACTCTGGGCGGCCGGGCAAGGCACAGACGCCTATACCCCAACAGTCTCCCAAAGGGTCCAATGAGCATTCAGGAGCCCAATGGCTTGCCTGATTCCTATTGGCTAGGAGGCAAAGGGGTCCAATGAGAGTTTAGTTGAATTATTAAAGTACCTAAAGCTCTCGCAAAAGGGAAAAGGGGGACACATGTCAGAAGGCTATCGTTTATGCTGCTTAATAGTCATTGGCTTGACCTAGGGAGGTCCAATGAGGGTAGAGCAAGAGCAAATAGCAAGAGGGCTCGCCCAAGAGAGAGAGGGGGCTGATTTTTGCAAGGCATTATCACTCACACAATCTCATGTGTGAAGAAAGAGAAGACTATCTCTTCCCAAGCTTTAATAGAGAGCTCATCACCTACTCCAAGCTTGTGAGATAGAAGCCTACATCGACACACTCTTGACATGTGGATGCAAATCCAACCAAGAGCCAAGCTTCAATGCATGCTCATCTCCTCTACCAAGCTAATTACTAAGCTAAGCTATGCTAATATGCGTGATTATGTGAGGAGATGTACATCTTTCTCGTAAGATACTCCTTCTTCCTCTCAATCTACTCTCATACCCTGCTAGCTCTCACCATCTTCGAAGGTGTGTGAGGTCTTGGGTCTAAGACCGGGGATAATTAATGTTGTGTTTGCTAAGTGTTTTGCTTAGTGCATGAAGCTTTCATCTTCATTGCACTAGCTAGTCTTGAAGGAACACAAAGAATTATATTGTACAATGTCTCTCTTGATGGGAGAAACCATAATACAAAGCCTTTTGGAGGGGGACCGGCTCCATGAAAATCCGGTCCTCAATTGTTGTCAATAGCTTAATTTCTCTCTCTTTTGAAAGTATTGTTTATGCTATCTAACTAGGTGTTATGCTTTTTGTTGCTCTCTCCACCCAAACACTCTTGTAATTCTCATTAGGAATCTATTCTAATGAAATGCCCACTATGTTCATGCTAATTTCCGCTACACACAAGTTTTTAGCCCATTAAATGTTACAATCACGGCGTTGCGGACAAGTTTACACCTAGTTCACACCTAGTTCCCACCGAGTTCGCACTGAGTTCACACCAAGTTTGGTGTGGTGTGCAGGCCTTCCCCAGTTCACATGTAGTTCACACTGTGTTCACGTCGAGTTCACACCGAGTTCACACCAAATTTTGTGTGGTGTACATATCTCCGAGTTCACGCTTAGTTCACACCTAGTTCAAATGTCGATCAAACGCCCGGATTGCACCCGCCTTGCGGCGCCACCTCCCTGGGGAGGTGTCATTTAGTGACGAGGATATGTAACCGTAAACAAAATCATGAATCACGTGTGGTTATTCAATGTGTCTAGAAATAATTATAGACATTGATGCGTCTATGCATACACAAGTTTACATATTGAATCAAATGTGGATTTCCGACAATTGAGATGGAGAGCACTTTGCATGGATGGAGCATATGGCTAGTTTGAAACTCAAACCTCTCATCAAGGCGTGTTTTCAAGTACCTCGATGTCTACTTCCTTGTGCCTGTTTTTCTCCCTTCAACTAGGTTTTCCAGATTGCTCCAAATTGGATAAAATACAACTTAGTAACTATAGGGATCAACATTCTTTTTGAAGATAAACCTTTTTTTAATCTTCCCTCCCTCTCTCTCTCTCACACACACACATGCGCACATACACACTCACACAACACGAATGCATGTGTGGATGTTAGTTGGCAAGGGTAAGGAAGATATGTATGTTCTACTACATGACTATTAGAAGAGCTACAATTATAATACTCCACAAAATAACTCTACCCGTTTTAGTACATGTGGACTCTCGTATGGAAGCTAACCTCTTCAACCACCACTTCTCTTGTGAGATCCCAACCTAGAACATTGGCGACTTTGATAGTTAAGACTTTCCATCACACTCAAATTCCATTAACGACGCCTTGTCCCTATGCAGAGAGTAAGGATACGAGCAACAAAGGAGAAGAAAGTCCTTATGTTACATGGACATGGTCTACAAGGCCTTACTTGTGCGATCGGTAACCCAAAGGTTATGTCGGAGTTAGAAGATTGGAATTGACCTAAAACAAACACTTGCCTTGAATTATAGACTAGGTGCCGTTTTCCCCATGTTTAAGAGACACGGTCACCTTCTATAACACTTGGCTAGCCTTGAATCTAGTCTCTTTCCTAACTAACTTTTATGCATTTCATGTTTGTGAAAAGTACCCAACTAATTGCATCCACCCATCCATAAGATGGTGCCGTCAAGGCCTCCATCCTCCCCCTTTCCACCGCACAACTCACCTAATAACTGGTTGTTTAATTACTACCACATTATTTCACATACACAAACATTGTTCCTTGTTTAGTTATGACACGAGTTCGTTAAAAAAGCCCTTCATGGATCACCAAGATAATTGATCAATCAAGTTTTAAAGAAATAGTCCCTATTATAATCAATAAATTCAATACAAGACTCTTGCCTCTAACCACGGACTTCTTATGCTTAACCAGCAGAGCCTTTGCAAAGGTTTTTCTTTCGCTGCCCGCGAAGTGCACAAAATTTTCCAAATTGCTAATTGTAGGGGGCATCTCGCTACTCGCGAGGCATCTCGCGAATCGGGAGGCATCCCATTACCCACAAGGCATCTCGCTAACTGCAAGGCATCCCGCTATCCGCGAAGCATCTCGTTAACTACAATATTTCTTGCTATCCGTGAGTTCCATTCATCATACATTCAATAAATTTCTCATCAGATAATTTCTTCAAACAGAATCAAACTGTTTCTATTACTAAATCAACAGCATTTGATCAAGCAATCCTTTGTATATTCTAAGAAAAATTATGCTTATATCTTGTGATACTAATCACATTTTCTTAGGCAATTTATGGAAAATTCTAAGCTTAACCCCACTTAAGTCACTTCACATAATAATGTAAAATTATAAATTTAGTTACCGGATTAACATGAGGTTCGATTGTGACTCATGTTGGAGAATTGTTGGCTTCAACTTCTCCTAGCGATGAAACCTCCAATTGAACGTTGGTAGGAGTGAAGGATGCTTTCTTGTACACCATCTTCGATGGTGGGGACCAAGAATCCGTGTTACTCTCTTTGGGGCCATCGTTGATTGATTGAGGATGGGTGGAAATAATACGGGAATTGGGATTACAAAACTCCGTCATGGATTCTCTTAATCGCCGCCTTGGTGCGAGAGAGTTGAGAGAATAGTTATGAAGAGGTCGCATACGTAGAGTAGAAAGAGAGCGTTTCCACCATGAAAAGAGAGAAGATTCTTGCTTCCCTTCTTGCCGAGAGAGTGGAAAGAGAGCAAGAGAACTCTATAACTGAGGGACAAGCACGGAGATGATCATGGAGATAGAGAGAGCTTGTGAGAGAGAGAGAGACAGCACTTCAAAAGAGTTTCTACCTCTCTGTCAAAGTTTTTGTCTCTATGTAAGAGAGTTTTGACTCTGTGTAACTGAATCTGAGAGTGAGGGGGTCTTTATATAGGCCGCCAGGGTGGAGGGGAGATGCTAAAAATAGCGAATAGCTAAAGAAGACGAGTTCGCACATGTTCACCAAAAAAAAAAACACTTGGCTAGCCTTGAATCTAATCTCTTTCCTAACTAACTTTTATGCATTTCATGTTTGTGGAAAGTACCCGACTATTCAGGTCCACCCATCCATAGGATGGTGCCGTCAGGGCCTCCATCCTCCCATGTTTTACCCAACAACTCACCCAATAGCTGGCTGTTTAATTACTACCACGTTGTTATATATACACAAATGTTGTTCCTTGACTATTTATGTCACGAGTTTGTTAAAACAACCCTTCAAGCATCACCAAGACAATTGATCAATCAAGTTCTAACAAGATAGTCCCTATTATAATCAATAAATTCAATACAAAACTCTTGTCGCTAACCACGGACTTCCTGTGCTTAACCAACAGAGCCTTTGCAAAGGTTTTTCTTTTGCTATCCGTGAATTGCTAACTGTAGGGGCCATCTCGCTACTCGTGAGACATCTTGCTAACCGCAAGAAATCCCGCTATTCGTGAAGCATCCCGCTACTCACTAATCGCAAAGTTTCTCGCTATCGGTGAGTTCCATTCATCATACATTCAATAACTTTCTGATCATATAATTTCTTTAAACAGAATCAAACTGTTTCTATTACTAAATCAACAGCATTTGGTCAAGCAATCCTTTGTGTATTCTAAGAAAAACATTTGCTTATATATTGTGATACTAATAATATTTTCTTAGGCAATTTATCAAAAATTCTAGGCTGAACCCACTAAGTCACTATGCATAACAATGTGGAAATATAAATTTAATTATTGAATTAACATGAGGTTTGATTGTGACTCACATTGGAGGATTGTCGGCTTCAGCTTCTCCCACGATGAAACCTCCAGTTGAACGTTGGTAGGAGCAAAGAGAGTGTTTCCACCATGAAAAGAGAAGAGATTCTTGCTTCTCTTCTTGCCGAGAGAGTGGCAAGAGAGTAAGAGAGCTCTATAACTAAGGGACAAGCACGGAGATGATCATGGAGATAGAGAGAGCTTGTGAGAGAGAGAGAACTTCAAAAGAGTTTCTACCTCTTTGTCAAAGGTTTTTGTCTTTGTGTAAGAGAGTTTTGACTCTGTGTGTCTGAAGTTGAGAGTGAGGGGGTCTTTATATAGGCTATCAGGGTAGGGGAGAGGTGCTAAAAATAGCGAACAGCTTAAGAAGACAAATTCACACATGTTCACCTCCCAAAAAAAAGCTTGGTTAGCCTTGAACTCTTTTCTAACTAACTTTTATGCATTTCATGTTTGTGAAAAGCACTTGCCTAATCGGGTCCACCCATCCATAGGATGGTGCCGTCAAGGCCTCCATCCTCCCACTTTCCACCCCACAACTCACCCAATAACTGGTTGTTTAATTACTACCACGTTGTTTTACATACACAAACGTTGTTCCTTGATTATTTATGTCACAAGTTTGTTAAAACAGTCCTTCAAGCATCACCAAGACAATTGATCAATCAAGTTCTAACAAAATAGTCCCTATTATAATCAATAAATTTGATACAAGACTCTTGCCGCTAACCATGGACTTCCTCTGCTTAACCAGTAGAGCCTTTGCAAAGGTTTTTCTTTCACTACCCATGGAGTGCACAAACTTTGCCAAATTGCTAACCTCAGGGGCCATTCAAAGACATTTGATAAAATTGGAACGATACGGAGAAGATTAGCATGGCCCCTGCGTAAGGATGACACACACAAATCGAGAAATGATCCAAATTTTTATCAAATGTCCCTTTAGGGATAGCTAATAGTAATTTTTTGGGCATTCGGACATGAATCCCAATGCGCGATTTCGAAATCTCTTGTTTAAGAGAGTTGCATGCTTACTTTGAGGAAAGAAGAAGAGAGAACTCTATTCTCGGTCCTCTCTCTTTTTGCTTTTCCAAAAATTGCTCCTACTTTTCTTAAAATTGGTTGAAAGCCTCTCTAGCTTTCTCTTTGGTCAACTCTTATCCCAAATCATAGTCTAATATTAATTTACTCTTTAACCTTAGCAATATAAATGTCTCACATTAAACTATTGATCCAGGATATACAAAACACCGTAATTACAAATTTTGGAGTCCGATTAATCTGCTGTAAAATCCTAGAGTGTGTCTAAAGATTTCAGTGAGTCATTATGAAACATATCACCCAGGTCAAATAATCTTCATATCATGTCATACCATGTTGCACCATAATTTTGGGCCTTACGATGCCTCTTTTTTATTATCCTTTGCCTTGATGTAAAACGGTATCCAATTTCCAATCCAATTGTTCTGTTAGAAACCTCTATAACTTCACCAAATTGTGAACTTTAAATACTTTTGAAAAATACATGAACGATTCTATTGATAAAGGTTAGGCATGTTACACCTCTGCCCTATTTACTTTTAAAAATCTACTACATATGTCCACAATAGTACTCTTTGGTAGAAGTAACCTGTAAAAATTATTTGTTGGAGATTTCCACCAATCCATAGATGTAGTTGGCTACATCTAGTCTGTGAATCTATCATGTTAATTCTCATTAAAGAACTTGAAAAAGCATGTCGACACATATTTCATGCCAGGGATTCTTGAATCCAAAGCCAAGTCAGAATGCCCACCTAAATGTCAAAATGGGGCAAAGGTTTCCTTAGAGTCTATCATCTATTTAATAAAGCAAATCCCATTGCAATATCAATTTTAATTTTAATACAAGAAAGGGTGTCATCAACCTCCTTGCATTGGACTTCTCAATACATAAATCCATAGCTTTGTCAATTACATTGCCATTGCCTTGCCTCTTTTCTCAAGACATCCACTTTTTGATTGAGCATTGCCTCATCAAATCTTGTACAAGCTTAGCCATTGCATAGCTATGTGCCATCATTTGATACCAATTTGTACATCATGTTCCTTGTACTTTTGATTTTAGTTTGTAAAAAACTCCCTTAATTTTGCAAAGGATTATAGCTTTAGAGACGTTGGAGAGGGGGAATGGGGGAACACACCCGGCACAAACAAACGAGCCTCTCTATAGCTTAGGGCATTCACAACACCCCTATCCTCTTGGAAAACACCTTCAAACACACAACTCACACTAGCAGACCATCGCCTGCTCGATTGCCACTGCTCACACACTCCAAAAAACCACCACACGACGCACACATGTTGCCACGGCCTGTCTCCACCCTTACACACACTCACAACAACTCAATCTCACTCTCTCATACAACACACCGTTGATCCGGGGGGGCACACACTTCCACACAGCCGACACCGAGGAGAACCATGAAAGCAAGAGAAAGAGAAGGGGGGAAGGGGAAACAATAGCGAGGCGAGGCAATGACGACTCGATTGCACTCCACAAAACACCTTTACAAACTCACACTGCCATCACCATGGCCATTTACACAAGAAAGATGCAAAGGGCTTGACAAGAACACTCCTCTGTCCAAAAGCTCCACTTTGCAGGCTTCCAACGGGCTCCATAAGCCAAGAAAAAGCCCCTAATTTGATCATTTTTTGACTTTTATAGGGTGGGGGGTTCAATTTGGGAAATTGCTATCTAATTGGTCCATATGGCACCCATTTTTGGTATCTCTTGGGAAGAGGGGCACCGCCTTATTCCATCTGCTCTCTTCTTCTCTTTTGCACTTGGGGGGGGGGAGGGGGGGGGGCATTAGCGACGTCGCTATTGCCTCCTAGCATTTTTTATCTCTTTATTTTTTTATTTTTTACCCTATGGCCTCAACCTTATACTTATTTTTTTATTTTTTATCCTCTGGCCTCAACCTTATACTTCTCTTGCTTTGAACCGACTTTTCTCTCTCCTCTTTGGTCCGCCCAGCGTTTGCTTTGCTCTTGCTCCTTTGGTTTTTTGTCTGGCCACTTGGCCTTGCTTGGCTTTGCACACCTTGGAGACCTCCGGATTTTCCTTCTCTCTCTCTCTCTCTCTCTCTCTCTCTCTCTCTCTCTCTCTCTCTCTCTCTCTCTCTCTCTCTCTCTCTCTCTCTCTCTCTCTCTCCATGCTTCATCTCCGCGGGATCCTTCCCTTACCTGAGGGGGGAGGCAATAGCGATATCGCTATTGCCCCCCCTCTCTCCTTTAAAATCTCAGGGCCGCGGGACCACCCCTCAGTCGGACGGCCACGTCATCAACGGACAGCGCGTTACTGTGCCTCCTCACCGCCACACCGGCCAAAACACCACTGTTGACGCCGGCAGAGCCGCCTTCGGCCACCGCAACAACCACGCAGAGCCGGCGGCGTTGAATGCCATAGCCAACAAGCGCAAGGAACTCCTACTCCTTTCGACACCCCCTAATGGCGCCCCTTTGCGGACTTATACCCCATGGAATTGCGCTCCTCAACTGCATGTGGGTTTATTTTTGAGCCATGTGGCAGCACCGGCTTGATCGGCCTCAAAGGACTTGAAATTCTAAGCTTTCCTCCTCCACAAAAAATCTCCCCCATCTCATTTTTTCCCCTCAACTTGCCCTGTTTGCAGTACACCACATAATGATCCAATCACCGAATCGCAAAGCGGTGTAGAGTCCCCACTTTATCGGTCACTGCCCCGTGCCAACACCACTATATTCCAACTCCCCGGAGTCCGCTATCCACGGCCATGAAAAACTTAAAAAATCATCTGCAATTGTCCACTGTCCAAATGCTCCCAACTTCGTTTCGCTGTATCTGACCGACGGAATATCCGATTGACGTGCAGTCGACTTCGACTAGCTCCACATAGTGCACACTACCTTCGAGAACCTTGGCGAAGCCGCAAAACTGCCAAACAGCACATCCTCCAATGCGGTCAAGTGGGCTCAGACCCGGCCCCCGGAAAATCTTATAATGACCATATCTTGCTATCCAGAGCTCCGATTCGCATTCCGAGAAGACAAACATGCTCCACAACTCGAGTACTACACACATATCGACTCACACTTGCCTAAGCCACCTGTCTCCAATTTTCCTGTCCGTCGGGGATCTGCTACACACTTCAACTTTAAACCGCAATATCTTGAGCAGTCTGGACCGGCTCCGTTGGATGATCCGTCTGGACCGGCTTCTAGAGAACACTGAACACCACATTCTAGCACATAAAACCCACATCTCGGACACAGAAGGCCACCAACCTGCTTGGCTCTTTGCAGCACACCTTTGGCCTAAAAAACCGCTTCAAGCATACACCTCCGCTATCCTTTGGTTGCCTAGGGCTTTGGTACCTTCCCTAGCCTTCTGCTCTGCACTCACATGATGCCTCTGCTTGGCATTGACCATCTCCTAGCTCTGACCAACTTTGGCCGCACCAACGTGGTCTATATTAGCCTATTCAAGAACCTATTGAGCCTCACCTAATTCGAGTACTATCTGAGAAATCATTCAAACATTACAAGACTGAGTATGCTTTTATACAATGTCCAATGCATGACCAATTTTATTTTTTTAATGTTGAGCAACAAACTTGCCAACATCCCTGATATAGTTTTGGGGCCCACAACAAAATTTCAACCGTATCAATAGTGGATTAGTATCCTCCCCTTTAATAAATGCAAGCAAAAGTAAAAGAATTCAAAGGATGCTTCGAAAGGTTATTTTAACAATCAAGGATCTATTGAACCCTAGTTCATAGTTGTCAGCTAGATCTGCATCAATCAGATCAATTAACACAGGGCAATGATCATATAAGGTCATCATGACATCACTTGTCTATGTCCCAAAGAAGACCACCATTGGGTTTGCAATGGGTGGAATCTATCCAATCTAAGACTAAGATTGAATGTGTGTAGAAGAATGGTCGAGATACCCATCTGAGGTTGTCACGTGCTCACGTGCTTGTTTACTCACAATCTTCTATACTTGTACTTCCGTCGACCCTTGCTTGCTCCACTATTCTCCAAGCACTGCTATTGACGGTGACGCTCCCATTGTCAAATATTATATGGATATTCTAAGCTATTGTAGCAAGCGCTATTGAATCTATATTGTTGGGGCTAAAATGCCAATATTGCACTACTTGCTCCACAACACATAGCGGGGCCAGAACCAAATGGATCTCCTCACCAAGCTCTTGAGGCTCTCAATTATGAGCTCCACCTCCTATGTCCTAGCCGCAACCTCTGGCTCTAATACCACATGTAGGGCAAAGCTATGGTGGTGATAGCGCATAGAAGACGTGGAGAAAGGAGGGAGAGCAAAAGATAAGATTGGACACAAAACAGACACACAAAAATAGGAGTTTCAATTAGGTTTTCCTTATGCCTTTATAGGCATTACAACATGTTCACACCATGTGAGATTGCCCAAGTTTGGGCTGACCGCAACAGTAAAGAGGCAGACTAAAAACCTATTCGATTCGCAAACAACAAAAGGGGCCTTAGCTAGGATTCAATCACAATAAGATCCTCCCTCTCATCAATAACTATCTCTTCCCTCTTTATTTTTTGTTCCCTCTTTTTATCCTCCTACAACTGCTCTTTAGTGACATCCTCAACCCCCACTTCAAGCTCCTTGGGCTTTCTCCATGGAGGAATGTTGAGGATGTTGTAGGTCTTCATATCATTCATAGACATAGGTTCCAACATTTTGTTGAATCTATACCTGAGTCTCCTCAATATTATTAAGTCCTTATCCATTAGTTAGTGTCACTCCATGAGCATGGGTTGCACATATGTAGGCATCTTGGAAGAGCTCAATGAGGAAATCTGCAGCAACCTCCCGAATACAAGCAAGGACTCTCCTTGTCCATCTCATATCAATCTTGCATTCCTCTATAACCTCCCTGCAAAGCTCTGAAGAGGTAATCTTGGGAAAGCCAAGTTGAGAACCTTCATGGTCTTGAGATTTCTCTAAGGCATCTTACACCCTGGCTGAACTTCCTTTTGGTAACAAGACGCTTGAGTTGCATAGAAGATTTTCTATTGTGAGGCTTCTTTTGACCTTCATGTTGTGTGGAAGGCTTCTCATCATGAACTAGAGGGGGTGTAGGAGGCTTTTCGTTCTTCATTGGAGAAGGATTTTGATCCTTGGCTTTAGGAGGCTTCTTTTTCTTATCCGGAGGAGATGGATTTGGAGGTGGCTTTTTGCTTAGAGGTTGTCTCTTGCCTTTTCCACTTGGTGTCTTCTTATTCTAGGCTTGCTTTTGTTGTTTTTCAAACTCTTCTTTGGAAAAATTCTTTGCTCTCTGCTTTGTTCTTGTCAAGCTCTAGCCATAATAACCACAATTGAAAGAAACCTACATTGATTCACAAAATAAATTTGATGCACACTCACATGTTCTCTCTCTCTCTCTCTCTCTCTCTCTCTCTCTCTCTCTCTCTCTCTCTCTCTCTCTCTCTCTCTCTCTCTCTCTCTCTCTCTCTCTCTCTCTCTCAACCCCGCCCCCCCTTCACTCTCCTTCTCTCCCCCCCCCCTCCCCTAGGGGTTCACCCCCTAGCGTCTCTTTTATATCTGATATAGACTAATCATTTTAAAAACATAAAAATATTTTAAACGTAGTTAAGGATGCACTGATATTTTGAACCCTTTAGCATTTTTTTAATAGATATTCTAGTATCTTAATCAAAAAATTATGCCTTGGGTTCACCCCGTATGCAATTTTAGAGTAGCCCTTCCTTGAATTTTGTTCACAGGGTGAACCCCTTTGGGGTCACCCCTAACATATTTTGTCTTGATTCAAGACTATATTGTGAATGCAATCCTTGGACCTGGAGAGAGAGAGAGAGAGAGAGAGAGAGAGAGAGAGAGAGAGAGAGAGAGAGAGAGAGAGAGAGAGAGAGAGAGAGAGAGTTTGTGTGTGTGATCATGTGGTAGACTACGAGGGTACCATGAGCTATCCTATGAGGGCTCTATCGTATGACGGGACCTTTAAGGTACCAAGTGTACAATGACATCACCTCGTTTTCACTCCTTTTCTATACCTACAAAAAGATAGCACAAGTAAATAAACAAACCAATTAGGTAACAAAGGGATTAATAGGCAAGTGAATTACCTCTCAAACATTTACTTGAAAGCAAAATGTTGTGGGCAATTCAACCTCATTATTTTGGAGGTTCAATCTCAATTGTTGCGCCTGCACATGCTCCTTATGTAACCACACATCAATGTCTTGTATGGGGTTCTTAATGAAATCCTCCATGGGGTGGTGAGCTACCCACCAGCATAGTGCTCTCTTCTATAGTAGAATGTCATATTGGAATTTTGTGTACATATCATGTATTTGCAAGCAATTGAGTTTGCTTGCACACTGCAAATGATCCCATGCACCGTTTTGGTATTCCAACCCTCATCCACAAATTCAAGTACATTCTCTAAATCTAAGGCCTTCACCGAAAACATTACTTTAGATATTCTAACTTCAACATTTGAAAACAGATCAACAGAGACTACAATTGGTATGCCTATTATAATCCTACTTTGCTTGCTTGCTTTTATGGACCTCACAAGTAGCTCTCACTTGTGCGCTCGAGCTTGGGAGTGGCCATTCTCCGCTCTTAAAATCAAGTAGGGGAAGCCTAATTGTGGTTTCAAAATTTTTTCCCTTTTTGGGTGGAACTCAATAATGATCAAAGAACAATATCTCATTCTCTGCTCGTGAACTAGTCTCCCCCCTATAGAGTTCTTCATTGATTAAATTCATGATATACATCCAAGATATTCATAAAAAATTCCACTCAATGCCATTCCACAATGGTTGAGGGGTACACATCTGTGCAAGAAAGAGACTTATCCAAAATGCAATCAACTTACAGTTAGGGATTTAGAGGTTAGGAACTTATAGTTTGGTCTATGCAGTGGTAGGGAGGAGTTCTCTCAATCAATATGAAGTCCTTTATGCATGTAGACATCTTGCACAAGCACTTCCTTGATTCTTATTTCTTCTGACCAAAGTTGATGTCCCTCACTATGCCCTTCAAACTTGTCAAGTGTGTTTGTTTTGTGGTGTATTGTATCCTCTTGCGCTATTGCATCAATATCCACATTCTTTGTGTATGGATTTTGGAATCCAATTCTCAACTTTGTGAGTGTTGATATAAATGATTATGGATTCAAATGAAGTACTTAGTCACTTTGATCGAGAAGGCCCCTCCATGGAGAAGAATATGTAGAGATGAAGAAGAATATGCAGAGAGGAAGAATCAAAGATGAAGAAGAATATGCATAAGTAGGGAAGAAATGGCAAGAAAAAGTGAGAAAGTGACGCGAGAAAATCCAAACGTTGTCTAATGATAGTGAAAATTAAATGCTTGAAATTGAAAAGAGTTGAAAGTTAGGAAGTGACATGAGCAAATCCAAACGTTATTTAATGATAGTCAATAATATGCTTGGATTTTGTGGGTCCTTTTAAGCATGTTGCATGGCAAAGCAGCAATGTTTATTTAGTTGTAGCCACCAATTATTGCATGAAGTGGGTAGAGACTAAAGCTTTGAAGACTTCCAGTTAATGTGGCCAAATTCCTCTATGAAAACATCATCACCTGGTTTGGCCACCCAAATGAGCTGGTGAGCAACTAGGTGACAAAATTCTTGAATCATGTGGCATGAGAGCTGATGAAAACAAATATGGTTGTGCATAGGAAGTCCATAGTTTACTATCCTCAAGTAAATGGGCAAGCAGAGTCCACTATCAAAATTTTGCAAAACATTTTGAAGAAGATCGTGGAGCAACATCGACATGATTGGGAACAAAAACTACATTTGGCGCTATGGGCCTTTTGAACAACCTACAAGACAACATCTAGTCACAACACATTTTGGCTAGTTTATGGCATAAATGTCCTCATGCCTATGGAATTTGTGGTGACAATTTTATAGAGTGTCGTTAATAAGCCTTTGCCGATGGTAGACTCATAGAGATGTCAAATTGAAGGACTCTTGAATTTTATAGAGTGTTGTTAATAAGCGTTTGCTGATGGCAGACTCACAGAGATGTCAAATTGAAGGACTCTTGAAGTTAGAAATTTATAGGCTACATGCATAAGTCATCAATGACATAGTTCAACTCCACCATAAGAAGTTCATAGATCGGCATTCAAACATAAGGGCTTTGAAGGAGAATATGCCGGTACTCCTTTTTAGCACACGTAGTAGATCAATGCGTGACAAGCTAGCTTTGTAATGGATAGGGCCATACTAGATTGAGGAAGTGATTGTCAATAACACCTTTTACTTGCAGCAACTAGATAATGCGGTTTTGTCAAAGCCTATGAATGGCTATTGGCTTCACCCGTATGTCACCATGATGAAATCCCCACCAAAGCCGAATGCATAAGTGATAGTTGTCATCAATTGGCTAGAGCCAACTGGACGTGAGATGGGGGACTTGAGACTATTACATTTTCCAAGTACAAGTGGATGTCTCATTGAAGATCCATGTATGCATGTTGATCACTTGCCATATATTTGGCTTGAATGTGCCTAATACAAAATCATTTTTGTGCTTGATTAAGAGCCATCATGCACTACCCTCATCTATAAATGTGATTACTACACCTCCCTGTTCATGTACATGCCATACGTGAGGACTTGTGATTGTTTCCTCGGCTGATCACACCATAGCCTCCTGAGGGTTGGGGAAAAAGAGGTTTACATCACTCTAGAGCACATGCCTCAGTGTTTGCAGTTTCCTCTCGATGGGCTCTACAAGAAAATAGAGATGTCAAAGATCACTAATGCCAAAGTGGAAGACTACTTCACACACAAGTAATTGGGTGAGTATTACACTCGCCATGCAAAGGCTACAGGGTTCATGAATCTTTTTGAATGTCTATCAAGTTGTCGGATGGACCAGAGTATTGCATGAGAAGCCAAGGCTATTGAGGATTATGATTGCAAATCCAAGAGGAAACCAATGCATTTTAGCCAGATCATCACAATTTGATTTTAGATAATGACGTGCCGATTGGGATGCCAAGCTTGTCTAGAATTGTTGTGCAAAAGACGTTGCTATAACTTCCTACTCCCTCTGCAACAACATTGAACAAGGAAAAAGAATTTGCGATACCCATTGATGTGGATGTGCTGGAGATCGAAATCTAACCCAACCCCACATGCTCTCACATCAACCCCCTGTCATGATCCCCTCCACTAAGGCTACCACTGTTGTGTCGATGCTGATGAACTTCAAACCCACCACGTAATTTAGCAGGTGAGAGCCTACCTCCAAATGGTAGAAGAAAATTGCCAATGACTTTGTGGTGAAGGCCAACATGGCCAATCTATAAGCCACGGCTTGGCCTGCTTCTTGCCAATCTTAGGTTACCTTTTCTAGGGATTGTACACAAACTATTACTCCCACTACTATAACTGCAAGTGTTTCTCTTACTTAGAATCAAGTTAGTAATATTAGTCATACCCTTGCCATCTCTCAAATTGTCGTGCTAGTATCTGTGAGATCCCCAACCCAAACCATTGGGGCGACTTTGATAGATAGACTTTCCTTCACTCCCAATGTCGTTGATGACACCTCGTTTCTATATAGATAGCAAGGATACGAGCAACAAAGGAGAGAAAGTCCCTATCCTATATAGGTGTGGTCTACTTGGCCATACTCCACATGTCTGGTTGGTAACCCGAAGGTTATGATGGAGCTAGAAAATTGGATTATTCTAACAGGTACTTGCCTTAACTTATAGATTGACGCCTTTTTTTCCATGTTTAAGAAGCATGGCCGTCTTCCACAAGTAATAGCTAGCCTTGAATCTAACTCCTAATCCAATTATCTTTTATGCATCATATACTTGTGAAAAGTACCCGACTAATCGGTCCACCCGTCCATAGGTTGGTGCCGTCAAGGCTTCCATCCTCCCACTTTCCACACCACACTCACCCATCATCTTGTTATCTAATTACTACCACACTGTATCACATACACAAGCATTGTTCTTTGATTATTTATGACATAGTGTTCATTAAAAAAGCCCTTCAAACATCACCCATACAATGATCAATCAATTTCTAGAAATTCAGTTCCTAGCATGAACAATGACTTCAATTCAAGACTCTTGCCGCTAACCACAAACTTTCCCTTGCTTAACTAGTAGAGCCTTTGCAAAGGGTTTTATTTTGCTAACCGCGAAGTCCAAAACTTCTCACTACCCGCGAGGCATCTCGCTAACCGTGAGGCATCCCGCTACCTGCGAGGCATCCCGCTATCCGTGAGGTTCCTTCAACATACAATGAACGACTTTCTCTTCATACAAATCTTCAAACAGAATCAAGCAATTTCTATTGCTAAATCAAACAGTATTCATCAACAATTCCTTTCTTTCTCTACAAGACCACATGCTTGTTTCGTGTGATATAATCACCTTCTTTGGACAGTTTATAGGTAATTCTAGGCTTACACACTAAGTCAATATGCATAATGATGCATAATTATGAACATAGTTACCGGATTAATGATAGGTCAAATTGCAACTCGCATTGGAAGATTATCATTCATAGCTTCTCCTAACATCGACACCTCTAGTTGGACGTTGATTTGCGCAAGAGGCGCTTCCTTGTGCACCTTCTTCGACGGTGGGATGATAGGAGCTTTGTTGGAGCTTTGTGATACTTTGGAGCCATCGTTGATTAGTGGGTGTGTATGAGAGCAAAACGAGAATTGGGATTAGCAACCTTCACGATGAATCTTCTTAATCGCCACTTTGTAAGAGAGTGTGAGGAGAAGAGATATGGACAAGAAGCGTGCGTAGAGAAGAAGAGCGTCTCCACCATGGAAGAGAAGAGATTCTTCTTCTTCTTCTTGCCAAGAGAGTAAGAGAACTCAATAACCAAGGGACAAGGCGCGGAGATGGTGATGGAGATGGAGATGGATAGGTTGAGAGAGAGAGAGAGAGAGAGAGAGAGAGAGAGAGAGAGAGAGAGAGAGAGAGAGAGAGAGAGAGAGAGAGAGAGAGAGAGAGAGAGAGAGAGGAGTTGCCGAGAGAGACATAAGAGGACTCGTAAATCCGAGGGACAAGCATGAAGGTGGAGATGGAGAGCTTGGGGGGGAGAGAGAGAGAGAGCTCTTCAAGAGGGTTTTTGCCTCTTCAGAGGGGGTTTTGCCCCCTCTGAAGGAGGGGGTTTTGCCCCCTCTGAAGGAACTTGTATTAATATGAAACTTGGTTGCAAGCCCTTTTGGCGATGAGGCATAGGAAGCTTCTGTCCTTAAATGAAATGAGAGAGAGAAGAAGCTAGGTTTCCCTCTCAAGCCCCATTGTCACTCGTAGGTGGTAGCAGTGGAAAACTTGAATTGACATGAAATGAGAGAGAGAGAGAAGAAGCTAGGTTTCCCTCTCAAGCCCCATTGTCACTCGTAGGTGATAGGGACACTATGGAGAGAGAAGGGAATTCCTAAAGCAATGATAATTAGGAAGCTTTCTAGGCCTAATTGGCTTAGATTGATGTAATTAAGCCGTATGGATCAGCCTAATTGTCCTAAGATAAGACCTATGAGTGCCTTGAGAGGCTTGGAGCCCTCTCACTTGCTTGCTCTTACTAGAAATCATGAGAGATTTCATCAGAGTTTGGTTCCTTGGGCACTCTATGTGTCAAATGAGGCTTGAGGACTACTTAAATAGAGCTTGGGGGTGCATAGAGGCTCTCACAGAGCTAAAGCAATGACTCTGGGCTCTGTGACCACACTTTCAGCCCTAAAGTGGCATGCAAGCCTCACACAGCAGATTCATTGAACCTGGCCAGTTTCCAGTGAGACGAAGTGGGCAAAGGGGAGCCATAGGTGGTTGTGGACTGAATAGATGGTGCAGGAGATCTCCCATTTTTGAATTTGCTCTAGGCCCCTGTTTTCAGCCTTCAACCCTCACCCACAACTTTTCTGCCCCCATCTTGGCCCTAGTTCCCTTACTAAACCCATTTACAACCGCATTTTGGAAGTAAATTGACCATTCCGGACACATTTGAACCTTGTTTGAGATTTTTTAAATTTCCCCTTGATCTTGGAATGATTCCCTAGGCTCTTTTGAACTCCCAACTTCCATCTTGGCCTTGCAGCACTTTAAAACCGTGATTCTAGCCTCATTGAAGCTTTTGTCATTTAGATTTCGTGGTGATGAATATGACTAGAGTGATCAGTTCTAGTAATATTTGTTTATGGTAAAGCTAAGCATTTCATCAAATATTAAATTTGATGCCATTACCCTCTTTTTAAAATCATAGTTGTCCTCAACTATGTGTCTATTTTAAGAACAAGGAAGCCCATCTGTGCTGGTTGGATCCACATTATAGCACTGTCCTTCCCATACTAGATGGCGAGACTAGTAGGCGTTTAGGAGACACAGTCATCGCTAAACTGACCTTGAACATGTATCCATTGCTATCTTTTTAAACATTTTATAGCATGTCCTTCCTTATGGGGTGACAAACCCATAAGTGCTTAGGAGATACAATCATCGCTAAGTTGACCATGGTTGACATAGTGTACACTGAAAACTTAATGCATGCAAACATAAAAACATAAAGAATAAAATGTACTAACCTTTTATTTATCGCGCAAATTATACATAGGTTTATACTCTTGAAGAAGAGTTAAAGACTATTTGAGTTGTGACTCTTGCATCTAGCATGCATCCTCATTTGGATAGTTAGCAAACTTAACCAGGTATCTTCATAAAACTTTGCCTATCCTTAAGACCTTATCTTCATGCTTAAGGATCCTTTCAAGCCTGAGGATTTCAACCTGCTCATGAAATTCTGGTGTATCATCTTTGATTGGGAGAGATGGTGGCGTTCCCTTATAGGGTTTGAGCAAGCTCACATGAAAAGCATTATGTATATGCCAATGCTCAGGCAACTTTAACCAAAAAGAGGTTGGATTAATGCTTTGCAAGATCTGGAATGGTCCATAATATCTATTGGCCAACTTTGCATAAAATTTTTGGGGACCAATAGTATATCCTTGCCAATCTTTTCCAGTTCTATACTTGAGCCAAGCTTTGGAAAGTTTAAACAAAATCCAATAATCTTGCTTTAAATCAAGACGGTGACGATGCTTATTGGCTGCTTCTTTTTGTTTCATTTGTGTCATTTGAGGTGCTTCCTTTACCTTGGTAAAGGTTTGACGCACATCACGCACATACTCATCTGTAGCAAAAATGTTATCCTTAGTCTGTAGAATGGGAGGAAACTTTGAATAACCCTCAATTATTTCAAAGGGGGTTTTACCTGTAGAAGCATGCATCATATTATTATAGGCATACTCTACTAATGGTAAATACTTCTTCTACTGATTCCTTTGATCTTCTGCATTAACATAACATTTAAGTAGATCGAGAATAGTGGAATTCACAATTTTTCACTCTGCCCATCCGTTTGAGGGTGATAAGTATAAGAGAAGTTGAGCTTTATTTCCACATTCTATGCTAGATTGCGCCAAAATAGACCAGTCATCCTTGCATCCCTATTTGAAATGATACTTTTGGAGAATCCATGATACTTGAAGATATGGGACATAAATAAACTGGCCATATGAGGTGCCTTGATAGTCAATTCTTGTTTACTGTCAATTTTTACTGCAACATGGAGGCTAAGTGGTATACGTGGGCCCATTTTATAAACCAAGTTGAGGGTTCGTGTCTATTCTTGTACTAGTTCGTTCATGCATGTCTATTTTTTTGATCGAAATTCTATTCCAGCTTTGTCAGTCTGCAAGGAAAGATTGCAAAATTTTTGCCTCTTCATTATCATAGCCTTGTGAAGTAGAAACTATAGGCAAAATTCAAAATCTTCATTTGGAAGAAGAAAGCAGCATTTCATGCCATAAGACTAGGCCCCTTACCCTGGTGATGTTGGATTCTTCAATAGCAATTGATCAAGGAGTTGCCCACAATTGTGATTCCACCTCTTCACAACATGATTGGTCTTGATGGCAATGCCAACCAATTAGCTTCATTCAGTCCCATTGGCAACAAATGATTATGGCTATGAATGATGCAACTCTTTCAACAAGTCATCATTAACTCAGGTCCAACTGAGCATTCACAACAACAATATCTTGAACCCTTTTGAATTCTTGCGGACTTGCCGGCCACTGGAACTACCAACATACGTCGCAGACAGGGGCACACCTGCACACCTAGCTTTGTTTAAACTTTGGGCTTATTACTTGTAGGCACCTGATCCCAAAGATGACCATACTCAAGCCCGAACACTCTCATTCCAACTTGTGCTTGGCCTTCCAACACATTATAATGTAGGCATGGTGCTTGATCTGCAAGATGACTGGCAAATCAAACTTCCACAAGAAGATTTAGACATTTTCTCATGTAGGAAAATGGAATCTTTCTCACTATATTTCATACAGTGCATAACATAATGCGCTTCAGCTCGGGAGGCACCGCATACCTAGCTATGTGCGATTGGGGGTACACATTTTCTCATTTAGGAAAATGGAGCCTTTCTCACTATATTTCATACAATGCATAACACAATGCGCTTCAGCTCGGGAGGCACCAAATACCTAGCTATGTGCAATTGGGGGTAGGGACCACCGACCTGCCGCCACTAGGCCGGCGATCACCTACCCCCAACCGCACCTAGCTAGAAATGCGGTGCCTCCCTCATTAGAAGCTCATGATGTTGTGGTAAGTCACAATGTGGGCATTATTGTGAGAATTTGTCCAAACTTCGTGTGTTAATTTCATACTTCATGTGAGAATTGCTTGACACAAGAATTGCTAATTGTATGCATTAAATGTTGTGGGTGATATCGATAGAAAAGACTTGTCCTCTTGTAAGTCACTCAAATCCAAGCTATTTTGATTCCCGACGTCAATGTCAAGATTCTGTCCTGAGTATGTCTTGTATGTTTGCACAATAGGCAGAATCAGTGTGAGATTCACTGTTGTTTTTGCTTTGTTGAATGAAAAGAAGGGAAGTGGGGGGGGGGGGGGGGGTTGTTAACCCTTTTGTGTAGGTTGCCTGTCTGTGTGTCTCTACTTGTGCATGCTTGAGCAGAGTAGGTTGGGGATGATCTCGTCGCTGGGCCTCATGGACTTTTGAGCGCACGTGAGAAGGAGCTCTTTGCTGTAGGTTTTGAGTAGCTTGTGCAGGGCAAGCACTCTTTGTGCTCGCAATTGAGTAGGTGCTCGATAGATTGAGCAGGGTGGTGTTTGACAGCGCGATGGGTACTGCGTGAGCAGGCGACGCCCCCGGCTATGAAGGGGGAGTTGTTTCTGTTCATGTGGGCTCTCATGGAATTTGGCAAAGATTCGAGCTAATGGAGCATGTGCGAGTATGAATCTTCCATGTTGGTGCATAAAAAGCTTAAATCAGGCTCGAGCAATTGGATGCAATCAAATGGGCCATCAAATAGAATGGCTTGCAATGGTGCATTTCAGTCTGTAGACGACCTAGAGATTTCTTTTCTATGGCTTTGGTTGGTTCCAATGCATGCTTGTAGGGAGCTTGCACAAGCATGGTGTTGTAGTTTGCGGTAGCTCTTGATTTTATGAAGCTTTCTCCTTCTATTTCTTACAACGCCAATAGTCTCCAATGCTTTTTACATTTTTTCTAGAATTTAATTTGGGTCTTCATATCGTTATCTTCTTGAGGCACCCATGATATAAACTTGCTTAAGCATCAACGTATATATATGCACTAGTACGGCCGGCCGTCTTCGGCGGCCTCTCTCTCTCCCCCCCTCTCTCCCTCTTTATCGTTTGCAAAGGGGCTTGTTTTTGTTTTGGACTTTAGCTTTCAGGTCGCAGATTGCGACACGTGTAAAGGGCTCCCCCTTCTGCCATATTATGTTAGTAGATATATAGTCTTGTTAGTACACACCTTGTCTACCCTCAGCACTAAAGGGTACAAGGTCTTAAATGAAGCCTCTATCGTGAGAACGATGGTGCACGAGTCCACACACACATCTCAAGGCACGTCCGATTGTTCGATTTACGAAAAAGTAAACTCAGACAAAAAAAGTAAACTAAGACACGGACAGTGACATCCAAGTTTACTTTAACATGCATAGGTGTCCCATGGTATTCATTATGCATGCACGAGCATAGTGGATAGGCTGTGAGAGTGTGGAAGCATGGTGAAACTTGGGCGGGCATCGTCGACTCCCATTTGTGTGAGTCCTCCATTCACCTCGAGATTCTCACCATGGATCACATGCCGTTGATTCCACCATAGGGGATCCCGTGCCCTTTAGTGATGAGGCTTGCCTACATCTCTTTGTTTCCTCTTACTTTGGGTGCCTTTTTTTCATTTGGGATTCTTACGATGTATGTCCACATTCTTACCTTAAGTTACAAGAATTAAGAAATGAAATTCTACATGCCATATGCTCTAAGGTTCGTTTCTTTTTATTTCCCTTGCAGTGCGTTATTTTCTAAATTCACTTGCTACACTCCTTATTCTCTCTTCTTTTTGTCTTGTCTTGCATCTTGTCTTTGAAACGGTTTTAAAAAAAATGCTATGATGAGCTTGATTTGAATTAATCACCATAAATTACGAAGCAGCCTTGGCATATCCTTTGCACAGGGAAACACAACAAGGACATCCGACATCCTCTACTGCTTCCTTCTGCTAAGCATATGCCACCAGCAAGTATCTAACACCAAAGTAGCATCTAGAGACTCATTTAAAAAAAAAAAAATAGCTCATTCTTGGAATGCCAGAGGGCTCTCAACATGGTTGCTCTTACTATACAAATATCCATTCGGAGGTCCTCACTTTCTGGGCTTCTATATCCCATGGCAAGGTCCCGCCTAAAGAAGGGAGTGCCCAAATGTGGATACATCCACTTATAGATTTTGCTCGTGAAAACTCTGATGATAGGGCAATCCCAGAATAGGTGCGGGAGTGTCTCATTTAGGTACTTGCATCTGACACAAGTACCATCGCCTAAGCCTCTCGCTTTGCCTTATCCTCGGTTGGCAAGAACCCAAAAAGCACTTTCCAAAGAAAAACCTTGTCCCTTTCTTCACTTCTGGCCTTCCAAATACTTTCGACTACTTTGGCTCCATGTGCTTGCTGCCCACTTTTTGGACCAGATCTTGTTGAGGTGATCAACCCAATCCTTGGAAGAGCACAAATAGGAGACAAGGATTAGGTTCAAGAGTTTTTCCAAAAGCCTTCCAGTGAGGATCTCCTCCTGGAGAGAGAGATTGATGAGCAACTTTAACTACTCCACAGATTTTCAATCCCCTTTTTGATAGTCTGACAAAGACTCCAAGGTGCCAAGGCCTTTGTTGTTGAGATTCCTGGCTATTTCAATCCAACGGTTATTCAAGCCTAGACCTTCAACAATGGGTCCCCAAGGAGACCAATGACTCACCGTTCCTTTCCAGTACCTAGTGTCCCCCTTCCACAAGAATGTAGCAGCGGCTTTACAACATTTTTCAACAAACTTTCCAGTAAAACCACCTAATTGAACTCTTACACCGATGGGGGGCAAGCCTATTTTGAATGGTGAGGTTCATCCATGGACCGCCTTTAGACCTCATGTGGGCTTCCATAACCATTTTCCTTACCATACAAGCCCAGCTCTCTTTCGAAGTGGCAAGGGTGCGAAATAGTTTCTCACATATTTCTATATCATGAGTAATTGGGTCAAGGATGCATGAGCCGCCCTGTGCCTTTTATTTAGCAACTGCCATCCACTTTCCCCATTGCCATGGTCTATCTGTAGTGAGTTTGTTCCTCCACAAGAACTCCTTTATTGGCTTTAGGAAGGAATTCCACTTTTTTTTTGGGAAAGATATAGGAATGGTGACGCAAACGAGATGTATGGGATAAAGAAGGTGTTAATTATTATAGCCATGCAATGAAAAGGAGTCAGTATGAACTCCCAATGCTTCATTTTCTTTTTAATTCTTTTTAGAGTCCAATTGAAGGCTTGCTTGTGAGTAGTTCCTTCCCAGACAGGCACACCCAAGTGCCGGAAAATGTTACCTGTCTTAACAATCTCTCCAAACCATCATGAGAAATCAAAGTCATCATCCTCCGACAACGAGATAAGTCTTGATTTGTCGATGTTGCATTGAGACCCCGGCGCTATCGTTATTCACTTCTACTTAGCAACGAGTCATCTGTGAACATCTTGATGAGCAGTTGTTCACCATTTTGGATCTGAAGCCCCTTTAATCTCTCCTCTTACTATTGCTTGCTCCAACGGGGCTATTAAAGGGTGGGTGCAAGCTGCAAACCACAGCAATGCTAAAGGGCATCCCTGTCAAATGGATCACTTGACATCAAAGTAGCCAACTATTCTTGAGTTAAAGCAACTCTAAGGAGATCCCTTAACCAAGAATACTTAGCGCTTGAAAAATTTGTCACCCAAACCCCAAGTGCTACAATATTTCTTGCACAAATGACCAAGTTATTCTATCATCTGTCTTATCCATGTCCAAACTGCAGCAATATGCATTCTTGTTTTGTGAACTTGGCATATTCCATACCTATCATGGCCGCCAGGATGTTATCATATATTGATCGGCCTTTAATGAGTCCATGTTGATGGGGAGAGATGATTTCGGCTAACATAGGAACCATTCTTTTAGCTATAAGGTCAGCCAATACCTTGTACACCACCATCATCATTGTGATAGGTTTCTAGGGCTTTAGTTGCGAGCAGGCTACTTGCTTGGGGATGAGCTTAATTAACCCTTTCTTTACATCAGATTCAAGCATACCTCTGGTAAACGCTTTGTTGACCATATGCAAGAAAGAGGGGCTGAGAGAATTCTTGACAAAACTTCACCCTAATCCCATCCCATCCTAGTGATTTTTCTTTCCCCAGCTATTTGAGCGTCATCTAGCATTCCTCCAAGGTAAAGGGCCTCTCTAAGTATTTTTCCATGGCCTCCTTGATCATGGGAGAGGGAGAGTCCTCCTTTCCAATAACTTGACTGAGATTATCTAACATCACTTTTCCCATGTCATTAGGGTTAGTGATGCGTACTCCTTTGTTGTTAGTCAAGGAAGATATGGTAGTCTGTCGTTTTCTTAGCTTGATAGCTCTAAGCGATGTATTATTGTTAAACTCCTCAATATTTAAGCTCCTCTTCTTGGCCTGTAGCTTGAGGAGATTAGTCTCCTCCAGTTCTTTCCCATGCAAGGTCTGTATCACCCTGAGGACGGTTTATCCCTAGTTCTGGATTAATCTGGTACCTGGGTGGTGGAGCTGCACTAGCGTAAGGCCTTGGTGTGGGCTGAGCATACACTGGGTTGTTATATCTATGACAATAGTAACACTCATGTGTCTCATAATTGGTATATATTTTTTTCAATGTTACACCACTTGTTTGCTGGCCTTGCTATGGTAGGTTCTATTTGTCTTGGTACTCTCATTTGCGGTTGACGCTGAGGTTGCCTCATAGCTAGCTTCATTCGTTTCATGACATCTTCTGCTATGCCTTCAACAGAGTTTGGATGGTTTGACCTTCTCGTTTCACTTGATTTAACAGAGGAATTTTTTTATCCCATTTTGTGAGAAGATGTATTGCCAAAGATATCACAATTGTCATCTAAGTCAATAGCATCTAGTATACACTCGTTAAGAGTCCTATGATTCTTGCTATATAGGCTCACATGAAGAGTCTTGTTAGATAGACCTTCAAGGAATAATGAGACCAGTCTTTCTGGACTTGGGATCTCTCTCACAGGACATCTTGAGATGTATTGCCTCATTCTATTCGCACAATCTCTCACGGTTTCATGTGGTTTCTGTTTGAAGTTGTATATTTGAGCAACAGTGTTATGTTTGATTCCCAGTTTTGAGAAGGCCATTATGAAACCCTCTTCTACTTACTCAAACTTTGAGTACTTTTCTGGTTCTAATGTTTGAAACCAAGATAAGGCCTTCCCTTCCAAGGTCAAGCCAAATCCTTCATACTGGGTATAAAAGTCTACCACTTGTTCCGCCCTGAGTACTTGTTTAAACGATGCTAGGCGATCATAAGTATCGCCTGACCCATTATATTTCCGTACCCATTTTTGAAATTGTGATGGTCGTACCTTCCTTGAGCTCTCTTTTCTCACAGTAGTCCCTATGTGGTGCAAGCTGAATGGCATGTTCGACTCAACGGCTTACTCTTTGGAGGTTCCATCCAAGAGACAGTTCCTCTTGGTTCATGCCTCACTGATCCTTGTGGATTCATAATGTGTGAACCCGATCCTTCTTGACTAACATGAATCCTACGTGGGTCATTCGAGACTCTAGGTTTGGCTGTAGGAATTATATGTGACAGAGCAATGGTAATGGTGATGCCCTAAAGCGTATGCTTTGGCAAGCCTGCTCCCATTACAAGCTCAAACTCAACACTAGCCCTATCCACAAACTCTGCAGTAACTGGGTCTATTAATTCCTCTTTAATTTACAGAGTATTTGAGAGATTTTTTGAAAAAATCTATATGGATGACCTATGTGTTCACTCAATTATTCGGATGGAGCATGTAGAATGTTTAAAGAAAGTTTTTGAGAAGTGTAGGACTTACAAGATAAGCCTAAACTCTGAAAAGTGTGCTTTCATGGTTAGACAAGGAAAAATTTTGGAGCATATTTTCTCAAAAAATGGCATTTCAACGAATCTAGAGAAAATCAAAGTGATAGTGGAGCTTCCTAAGCCAATGCGAGGCAAGTGCAATCTTTTATGGGACACTGCGGCTATTATAGACGATTTATCTATATGTATGCAGTGATTGTAAAACTGATGTACGTTCTCATTACGATTTTCATTTGGACAGATGAATGTGAAATCTCGTTTCAGAAACTAAAAAAAGCTCTAACAAATGCACCAATCCTAAAAGCACCTGATTGGGAGAAAATCTTTCATGTGCATATAAATGCTTCCAGTTTTGCTATTGGTTGTATATTGGCTCAGCCGGGCAAGAAAAAAACTTGATTTCTCTATTTGCTATGCTAGTAGGCAATTGAATTCGGCAGAAAAGAATTATACAACCACGGAACGTGAAGGTCTAGGTATGATATATGCTGTAAATAAATTTCAGCATTATCTATTGGCAAATCAATTTGTGTTCTTTGTTGAAGATCAAGCCTTATTATACTTGGTGAATAAGCCATGCAACAATGGTCAAATAGTAAGATGGTTTCTTATCTTACTAGAATTTGACTTTACGGTGGCTGTAAAGAAGGGCACTACACATTAGAGAGCAGATCATTTGTCACGAATAATCAATGGAGAGGCTCTTGATGGTGTAAATGATGATTTGCCAGATGCCTATTTGTTTAATATTGAAATAGTTTCAAGATGGTATGAACGAATGATTCCTTTTCTTTCAATGGGAGTTTGGAATCAGGACTTACACCCAACAGAAACATCTAGTATAATTCATCAAACTTCTCGCTATCAACTTATAGAGCAGGTAGATTATATCGCCAAGGCAAAGTCCAAATCACGATTGTGTATAGATCCTAGTGACTATGAAGACTACATGCATAGTGCACATATTTCTATGGCGGGTCTTCATTTTTCCCTTGATCAAACAGTCAAGAATAGAAATATTAGGTGTATATTGGCCTACGATATATACGGATACGAACAATTTTATCAAATCATGTCAACAAAGGCCTCCCATACCCTTTGCTACCTTATTTCAAGTAACAATAGCACCCAAATGGAGTAAGTACATAGTTGACTATTTGACGACTCGTACATTACCCGAACATGCAAATCTGGCTCGATGCAAAGCCATTGAAATTGAAGCCCAAGAATATGTAATCATTGAAAACCAACTCTACAAAAGGGGCAAGGATCAACAATTGAGACTATGTGCAGCAAAACAAGAATATGTTCCTATCTTGCAGCAAGCTCATGCTGGGCAAGCTGATGGACATTTCTCAATTGAGACCACAGCTAAAACCATAATGATGTCAGGTCTTTGGTGGCCAACATTGTTTGGTGATGCTAAGGATTTTGTAAAACGATGTAATGAATGCCAAAGGGCAAAACAACCAATCAAAAGAGATAGCATGCCATTACGACCCATGATGGGAGTGAGAGCCTTTGCTAAGTGGGCAATTGATTTCGTTGGCCCGATAAAGCCACCCGCTTACAAAACTCATGCTCAATATATTATAGTGGCAACAGACTATTTACATGATTTTGCATATATGGATGTTGATGCCATAATGTACACATTGTGCATATATTTGTGAGCGGTTGCCATCACGTACACGTACCTTGCTAGGGCTCCAAGATATGGTGTTGCCGATATTTTGGGATTCTAAAAGAAGTACAATATGTTTTTGGAATATGTATATGTGTTTTGCATATGGTAGGATACTCATCTTGCCTAGAAAGGTTGATGCGGACATTCACTGCCCAAAAATAGTAACTAACATGCGTGGCGGTCATAAACGTGCAAATGATCATGAAAAGTGGAAAAATGATGATCTATACTAAATTTGAGATCAAGAGGAGATTTTCATAAATTGAGGGGTTTTTCCTGGGCTGTTTGGCCCTTTTATGCTAAAAATGGACTTTTTTAGGCGATAAATGCAGCTGGCATGCGTAAATATCATGGAAAGTAACCAAAAATAAAAATCTGATGCACAAACTTGAATTTTATCATGAAAGGAGTAATCCCACAAATCTAGGGATTTATCTGACTTTGTTTGGTATTTTTAAAAATAAAAATGGCATTTTTTGGCGTGAAAGGACTAAAATTTGATACCTCAATAATTTTGCAATGTAAGCAAGAAAGGGGCGTGCTTGCTTAACTTGCAAAAACCTACAAATCTCCCTTTTCATCAATTTTCACTCAATTGCCTCGCAGGAAGAGAACAGTGCTGTCCCACCTCGCTTGTTTCATGTTTTTGAGCTTATGAGGGTATGAATTTGAGCTTTCTGTCTTCAATTTCATGTGTGGGTGTGGTTAAAAGAGAGCTTAAGTCTCTTCAAAATCAGAACGAGGGTGAATTTTGATGGAGAAAGTTTTAGCTTTCCAATTTGCAAATTTATGTTATACGGGTAAAATTAGAGGCGTGGCCACTAGTTTTTGATGAAATAGAATTGATTTTTGTATAGGGTATGAGTGTGTGTGTGTGTGATTTGCACTTTATGGTTGAACATGAGGTGTTTCCTTTTGCTTTAAAATCAATGTATTTTTGTTTGTGAGTTCGTGATTTGTTTCACCTACTCATTCAAACAGCCTGTCTATCATCAAAAAGGGTATTTGCGGTTTGGTTACCACTTACGTCCACAAAAAATTGTAGCAATTCCATCATCATTGGAAATAGAATTTGTGATATTTTCTTCGCAAACACTCGTAGGGTGAGGCTACTTGGGAGTGATATTTTCTTTGCAAACACTCATAGGGTGAGACTAACTTGGGAGTGATTTGAGTGTTTGTGATTTGTTTCGCAAACTCTCACAGCCATAGGTTTTGCACCTTCCTAACTAAACAAGACTTTTCTTGACAACATAATTCTGGCTCTCTCAGCCACCTTAGCGCTATCTACATGCACTGCATCATCAAGACTACTTACTCATCACGTATGGATGTGTCATCATCGACATTGGGATGGCTACGTCCCTATCATCCATAGGTGGAATCCCATGTCCTGGCATCACCTCATCAACATCAAGCATGAGCATATCAAAGAACTCCATACCGTCCATCTTTGTGAAGTTGAAGCCCAAGAATAGGTTATCATTGGAAATCAGCTCTACAAAAGAGGCAAAGATCAACAATTGAGACTTTGTGCAACAGAAGAAGAATATGTTTCCATCTTGCACCAAGCTCACGCTGGGCAAGTCGATGGACATTTCTCAGCTAGAGACCACACCTAAATCCATAATGATGTCAGGTCTTTGGTGGCCAACATTGTTTGGTGATGCTAAGGAGTTTGCAAACGATGTAATGATTGCCAAAGGACGAATCCACCAACCAAAAGAGATAGCATGCCATTACGACCCATGATGCGACCGAGAGCTTTTGCTAAGTGGGGAATTGATTTTGTTGGCCCGATAAAGCCACCCGCTTATAAACCTCATGCTCAATATATCATAGTGACAACAGACTATCTAACCAAGTGGGTAGAAGCGAAAACGACAATAAAAATTGATACTCGCACCACTACCAAGTTCTTGTATGAATTTGTTTATACAAGATATGGGCTACCCATTGAAATAGTAAGTGATAGAGGAGCACATTTCGTCAATGCAACCATTGAATATCTTTTGGATGAATTCATGGTGATTCATAGAAAATCAGCTCCTTATCATCCTCAGGCCAAAGGTCAAGCGGAGAGCACCAATAAGATTTTGTGTGCTATCCTTACCAAAATAGTCAGCGAGTCCAAAGCTAATTGGAAAATAAATTGCATTCAACAATTTGGGCTTTATTGTGTTGCTTACAAAACAAGCATAGGAACTACACCCTTCAACATGGTGTATGGATTAGATGCCATTTTGCCCATGGAGTTTCTCATTCCAACATTGCGGGTTGCGAAGACCTTAACCTGGACTGTTTATCCAATAGGATTGACCAACTTGAAGAACTAGGAGAAACACGTGTTTGAGCACTAACGGACATGTATGCACTTAAACACTGACAAAAACAATTTCACGATCAAAAAATCATCTCCAAAGAATTTCAGGAAGGTGATTTGGTATTGGCTTACACTTTGAAACAACATAGTTCTAAGCTCACCAAGCGGGGTCAAGGTCCATACATAATTGATTCACTTTCCCCGAGTGGTGAATGGCAGTAACAATCTGGAATGTGAAGCTCTGGTAGATATAGGAGCATACATAAATACTATGCCGTACGGCATATTTAAAGCTATTTCTGACCTCACCTTGGTTACCCACATAGGTTTTCTGGCGTCCTTTGTCAATGAACATGCAAATTATATAGGCTATACTGATGTTCCTGTAATGATTCGTGACATTCCATGTGCGCATCGTTTTTATGTTATGGATGCTCACTTTGAATTGGAAACTGTGACATTAGGATAGCCTTGGCAAAGAAAGTATAAAGTGTATCCGGATTGGAGTAATGATCGCGTGTACTTCGCAATAAACAACAGGGTCACTTATCAAAACTTTCTCAAGAATGATGAACTTGATAAGGTCCCTATTGCCTTGAAGTATTCTCAGGCTGCAATAGCAACTTCTCCAGCCCAGGTTACACAAGAGTCTCTTCAAGTCCAATCCCAAGCCAAAACGACCTTCCAGCATGAAAAGCCAGAAGTGGTGACCAAAGTAACAATCAGGCCAAAGTTTGCCGACTCAACAGCCGCCTCACCATTAACTTCGGTAGAGTCATCAATACCACAACCAAGACGACAAGGTCCAGAATGCCCACAAGGCTCATTTGGAGACCTAGAACTACACAAGGTATATCTCATAGCCTACCGTAACCCAGCAAAAAATTACACAAAACCCTTGTCCGCAACGAGAACTTCTTCAAAGGTCAACCAAACTCTTGGGCACCGGTGCGTAAGGACCTGCTTCTTCTTACCAACCTCGGATTATATGGAAGCCCAAAAGTCCACCAACAGGTTCTCTCAACCAACGTACACCAAGGCTCTTACACAACTCCATGACAAAGCCCAACAATCAAAGCCGATCTACAAGCCCCACAACGCTATGTCTGGAAGCCGGTTCAGGTCAAACGAATCACTAAATCACAAGAAATAAAACCAACAGGTCACTGTAAAAATATCTGGGTACGCAAAGATCAACTACCGTTATCACAAGATGATCGTTCACCCTGTTTCGCACCCAAGGTGAAAAACACACAGCAAGTTTGGAAATGGGTACCAGAAATGGTGACGATTGCCTAGCCACAAGAGACTTCAACAAGATCTATACAATCTCAGCCGGCAGCTTCTACGGCCATAATTCATCCTCCAGCACCGCCACCAATGAAATCTACTCCAATAATCGAGGTAACACCCAAGCCAACTCTAATGCACAAAATAAATGCACCTCAGTTATTAGCAAAGCTTGACATAGGCTACGTCTCAAAGCTCTCAAACTTCAAGTTCAATTGTTTGGGGTTGAATCACTTTTAATCCCACGCACTAAACAACTTCCAAGGAAATCTCACAGTGCATGTCCTTGAGCACCTTGTTAGAGGCAGCAAAGGGGGCTGGAATGCTACTGTAAAAAGAGCATTAAGCCATCCACATAGTGTCTCGAGACACCGGATGCCGGAGGTTGAGGCAGGAGGATGGGTGGGGCACCAACTCCCAGCTGAAAATCAGGAGAAATAGTCCCATAAGCTTAAGTGAGAGTCCAATAGTCGGCACAGGCAGCAATGGTAGAACTCTGGAACCAAGGAGATGGGAACTCCGGTGATGAAGAAGAGGGCAGTTGCTAAATAAGTGCCAAGGAATGGGGCCGAAGTCAAGGGGCCAGCGTAGGCAGCAAGTGAAGTCTTCATGAGGCCAAGGAGGTTGTGCTCCAGCTGGGAAAGGAGAAGACCAAGCTGAACAAGACCAAAAAACACAAGGTGTATGAACCTCCTACTGAAAAACGCTGGGCATCCAATGTTGACAACGCTGGAGCAGCAAAAAACCCAAGCAGAGGAGAGTGGCTTGAGGGTAGGCACTGGGGATTGAGAAGAGGAGCGCTGGATAGTGAGGCAAAAAAAACGCACCTGAGCACCCAAAAAACGTTGGTGTAGAAAAAACGCAGGTGGGGCAGCCAATATTCTTCGTGATAGAAAGCTCCTCAAGGTGATGGTGATGGTGATGGCAGACCTGCAAAGAAACTCTGCTTTGATACCATGTCAGAGTGGGCAGCGGAAGATGAGAGGAAAAGACATGAGAGTAAGACACATAGAGAGAAGAGAGAGAGGAGTGACATAGATGGGAAAGGCCGGCAAGCATGATAACTCCAGTGGCATAACTCTGCAATGACAAGACAAGAGAGAATGTGGAGCCCCCACCCTATATATATATGGGTGTAGGGGGTAGGTCGGGCAACCCAAGCAAAATCCCACGACCAAACACATATCCCCACGTGGAAAAACCTAAAAAGGGGCCAAAAGGACCAGAAAAGTTCTCGCCGGGGGCTAAATGCTGGTAAAGCCCTAAAAGTGTGCCTGACGTCCCCATCATGTAGGTGAACGGGTGGCCAACTCACAACCAAGGGCCAGTGCACGTGAATGGTGAGAAGCTTGTAAGCAAGGTGCGAAGCATCTGGTGATGAGAATCTAACACCTCATCCCTGTCTTTGTGGGTTTTGTAATTTTTCAACCAGTGGCTAATTCCCCATTCCGTCGTTCTCCCCCTCTCTCTGTCATAGCCCACTTGCCTGGGGATCATTTTTCACATATGTAAGTTGCATCATGTAGCACAAACAAACCTTTTGAATGCCATAACTTTCTAGCCATAGACAGTAGTAGCAATGCCCTGTGGCTTCCTTTGTCCACCACGGTTATTAATTGACACCAACATGAGCCTCTCTTTCCTTTAATGAACTTGCTTGCCTCTTTGAGCTAATCAACATTCCATTGTACTCTCTATGTTTCTTACATTCTTTTTTTCAAGCATGTTCAAGGTGCTATGGTAGGTTGTTGGTTAGTGAGAGTAGTATTAATTGTCTCTTTCACACAACTCTTGTGGTTTAAACCTGGAGATTTCTTTAGTTGCCCTACCTCCTGGTAGCCCTTATTTGATCGCATATTATTAGATGTTTTGCTAGTTTAGCCTACACTCTATCATTATAATTTTTTTTAAAGCTCTTACTTGATATGGTGCTAGAGGTTGTGCTTACCAAAAGTTCGTTGGGTTGCCTACTACCATACGTTTGCCGATTCGGCATTCATCTCGAGTCATGATGGAGTTGATTGTCTGTGCAGGTCCATCTTATCTGCTAAGTTCCTTGCTTCAAATTAATTCTCCTATTCACAATCTTTTTTTTGGCATTACTCTATCAACTAGGTAGAGACATGGTGTCTAAGGTCAAGTATCAATCCTCTCATGTCAATTTGGAGCATCGTGAAATACCTTTAAATTCCAATCGAAAACCTCTAGTTTTTCCATTTAAACATTTTCCGATTACTTCAAAAAAAAGTTCTAGCCCTAGATAGTCTTGGTGTCAAGTCATGTCTTTTTCTCTCTCTCTTCCTCCCTCTCCCTCTCCCCCTCTCCCCCCCCCCCCCCCCCCCCCCCCCCCCCCCCCCTCTCTCTCCCACACACATTAGTAGGGTTGGGCTAGAGAGAGAGAGAGAGAGAGAGAGAGAGAGAGGGAGAGAGAGAGAGCTCTTGGACTTGCATGGTGGTAGTGGGAATGTGCAATGGTGATCGATGGGTGCAAAAGGCACTGGTGCCTTGTGTAGGAACCTTGCATCTTGTTGTGTGTGTGTGTGTGTGTGTGTTTGTGTGAATCTCTCTCTCTCTCTCTCTCTCTCTCTCTCTCTCTCTCTCTCTCTCTCTCTAATTATAGTGTACAATTTTTTTGTAGTACTCACTATATTGGGTTGAAGACATCACGACCTCCACGTCAATGGACTCCATCGTCTTTGGATAGACTAATAATCTATGTGTTCATGTATTCCCTATAGCAAGTCAAGGAGATTAGTGTATCTTTGTCTCTCTATCATAAAAGTTGTTAAAACTAAATGGGCACTCAAAGAATAATTGTAGCCCCATCAATGTTGGTACGAGGGTTACCAAATGGCGAGCGAATATTTTGAATCGAGGAAGAAACTGAGCGAGTCTTTCCAAACATCAAGCTAACAGAGAGAGAGAGAGAGAGAGAGAGAGAGAGAGAGAGAGAGAGAGAAGGATTTTGAAAAGATTAAAGTAAAGAGAATAAAAACTTGAGGTCCACATGTGAATAAAAAGGGAGATAGAAAAAATCTGTTTTGGCAAAGATTGAGGTAAGAGTTGCGTCCCGCCTCGCTGCTGCTAGGCATATAGTGTAAGGAAGCCCTCTTCAATGCAAAAGGTGGATGTGCTGCAGGCGGTCGAGGACACTTGTCTTTGGGTGTCATTTAGTATGACCACTAGCTACCGAGAGTCAAACAAGGAGACGACCTGTTGGACAAGCAGCTAGCGCTGCAAAAATTTCTATTTCGTGAAATTCTGTAGAGCATCGAGCGCTTGGAGGTGGGGGCCTCCCTTGCACTGTATGCACTGCAGCAGCTCGATGGGATGTGGCTCTAAAGGGAATAAACATCATGGCATCCACATGTGGCAATCAATGTGTGTCTTTATCTAATTTAATGAGTTTTTTTAATGTTAGTATCCCTCAGAGACAAACGTGACTACTTTTATCTATTTGCCTAAAAATTTAAACAAAGTATCAACTAGACGTAGAATTTGATGATTTTGACATCACCATTACATCCGGAACGTTCCAAAACTCTAAAAACGACTATCAATATGCCTCATTCTGACACTCAGAGAGGGAGAAGAAAAATCATTTTCGTCCCTGAAAACTACCTGAAAGAGGCCGCGCTGGCAGGGGCTAATTTTGGGGGTATATGGTAGTAAGATAGAGGATATATTCATGAGTGCCTCCAACATACAATGAGACAGAGAGAGAGAGAGAGAGAGAGAGAGAGAGAGAGAGAGAGAGAGAGAGGAAGAGAGACATAGTCTCTCTCTCTCTCTCTCTCTCTCTCTCTCTATATATATATATATATATATATATATAGAGAGAGAGAGAGAGAGAGAGAGAGAGAGAGAGAGAGAGAGAGAGAAACAAAAATCAGGAGATAAAGAGAGTGAAAGAGTTAGAGAGAGAGAGAGATAATATGGGAAAGCTCAAATTCAACAAAAAAATGTAGAATTATAAGTGCATTGCAGTCAACTATAAGGATATGTAAACAATAGCTCCTCCATGCATAGTATTGACGAGAGAGAGAGAGAGAGAGAGAGAGAGAGAGAGAGAGAGAGAGAGAGAGAGAGAGAGAGAGAGACTTTCTCTACTAGGACAAATAGAGTGACAATATGGTCCATACTAGCGGTTCTTACTTCACTCATCATATGAGCCACCTTGAGGCATATTGTGGTTGAGGCTTAATTCCTCCACCATTCTTACTATGTGTATAGTTTTCTACACTCTATGAGACATGCTACTTTGGCATCTCCAAGGATTTTTGTACACATAATAATACAAGGACTACTATTCCAAAAATTAAGTAATGAGGAGAGAGAGAGAGAGAGAGAGAGAGAGAGAGAGAGAGAGAGAGAGAGAGAGAGAGAGAGAGAACTAAATCATAGAAGCATGGAGGGAGAGGGGGGTGAAATACAGAGGGAGAGAGAGAAATAGAGAGGCAAACTTGGCTTAAGAGTGAGAATCTGAAGAGCTGTTTACTCACACTTGCATGTAGGAATACACGAGCGTTCAAAGGTTCATAATTGCATTATTCAAAAACATCAATCGGATTTGCCTTATAGAGAATCCATCTTTCAACATTATTGGTTGTATATGTCTGGTTGTAATTAGTTTCAATGATAGAGATAAACAGAGCTTCTTCTATTCTATGCCTAAGGTTACAAATGTGGGTGCCATATTGTCCTTTTTGGGGAGTTTTAATTAGCTAATTTTGAAGTTGGGGCATGGAGTGTTTTGGGATTTCCATACATGGTGCATACATTTTTAAAGAGACACCTATTGCATTATTCAAAAGCATCGAATGAATTTGCCTTATAGAGAATCCACCTTTCCACATTGATGGTCTTGCACATCCATGTTGTAGTTGGTTTCAACTTTATGAATTTTTCTTATAGAGAATCCACCTTCAAAGTTGATGGTCTTGTACATCCATATTGTAGTTAGTTTCAACTCTATTGCCTAAGCTCACCATGTGGGTGCCATATTGTCCTTTGTGAAAAATTTAGTTAGCTAATTTTGAAGTTGAGTCATAAAGGGTTTGGGGATTTCCATACATGGTTAAAGAGCGACGTAAGATGACAAAGCACTTGTTGTTGTAGGTCTAGATCTTCAACTTCCCTTTAGAATTTACGAAGTATGCATTGCCAAGATCGGCTTGGTTGATTTTATGGCAAAAGTGGGGAGACTATAGCATGTGTAATTGCATATTTGCATGCTATTGTAAATGCAAAACTTTGGCATGCACATTTTGGGCACTTCAATTTTGGGTATCTTTTTTATAACACTATAGAAAACCATAAAGCATGTTCATGAGGGTTGCATATTGTGGAAAATGTAGCATGCTTTCTTTTCCACATATGATTTAGTTAGAGCCACCTACAAACTTTTCTTTGTGCATAGTGATGTATGTGGTCCTATGCACACACACGATTTTCAACAAATACTTTGTGACTTTCATTAATGGTTATTCCATGCATGCATGGGTCTAAAAAAGTCTAAAGTGGTCTTTTGTTGCAAACTATTTGTGTATATGGTTGAGAATGTGTCAAAAAATGTCACACTCTCCCTTTTGATTTGGAGGGGGGAATATGTCATAAAGCATTCACTGCACTCCTAGCTAAACACGATATAAAAAACCATTTGAAAGCACCTTATACATAGCAACAAAAGGGTATTACTGAGAGGAAAAACATGCCTATAATAGAGATGGCATGATGTATGGTGAAGTGTCCCAACTTTACCACATGGTATTTGGATTAAGATTGTAATGTGTGCCACTTGTGGGATAAACAAAGCGTGTTTTGGTTAACCATTAGTTAGTAGTTATGTAGAAGATATTGTGCATACATTGCTAAAAAATGGTAGCTCATGAGATATATTTGACATGTTCTTGCCTCTTTCTAGTGCCAATGGGCAATCATCTCATGTGGATCATAATGAGGTAGTAAATCAGCCTATGCGAGTTTTGAATGATGTCACACAAATCAAGCAGTTACCTTTGTAGATGTATGTGAAGTACTTGCATGAGGAGAGACCTACATATGAGCATATTAATGGTTGGTGTAGACATGTGCATCGTTCTCTAGACACTCATTCAGGTTCGTTTCATGTCTCTTATGCATTGGATTTCTATGCTTTGATTATTTCTAGTATGACCACTTGGTCTTTGTGTGACTTGCCTCATGATGTCAAATTTGGGCCTCGTGCATTAGTTTTTGGGCATTCAGATCAAACAATGTGATAGAGATATTTCTTTCTCTCAAGCAAACTACATGGAGATGGTGCTGCATAAATTTTACCTTGAAGAAGTCTATTGCAATCATTTGGAGACATTAGTACAAATAGTTGGTCTTGAGGAATACAAGTTCAACGCATATATAAGAAGACAAGTTTGATGTCTCTTGTTTTTAGTAGATTGTTGCTTGCCTTATATGTATGTGCTTTGACGTTGGTGGACATTTACTCTACAATATCATAGGTGAGTAGATTTATGCATAGCCAGGGTCTAGCATTGGCAAGATGTTAAGCAGATCTTTTGCTACTTGAATGGCACTATACATCTTGGATTTTTAAAATGCCAAATCGGGATCATTGTAGCTAGCTTTGCATGCTTTTCTAATCTCATGGTGGGGATCTTTTGCTACTTGAATGGCACTATACATCTTGGATCATTTTAAATGCCAAATGGGGATCATTTCTACCTTGTTTTACCACAAAGGGGGATCATTGGAGCTAGCTTTGCATGCTTTTCTAATCTCATAGTGGACTAGATGTTATGACACTCACATATCCAAAAGTGTTTGTTGCTTCATGGTTGCAACTCATGCATATCATGATTGAGCAAGAAGCAACCAATTACTGCCACTTCTAATTGTGAAATTGAGTAAAAAGAAGCTTTCGCAACTATAAATGAATGCATTTGGTGCAAACCCATTTTGGTTCATTTTGGTGTTGTTCCACCAACACTATCTCCATTGATAGCCAAAGCGCTTTGCAATTGCAAGAAATCTAGTGCTCCATGCTTGCACCAAGCACATAGAGTGCACTAGTAGTATGTTACAGAGAGAGCATATGCAACTGGCTTATATGCCTATGCAAGTTAAATATGTTGATCTTTTCACAAAGTTTGTGCTTTGTGAGATGTTTGAGCTTTATCCAAAGCTTTGTGCTTACCATCTTTTGTGGCTTGATCACAATTTCTAGAACCGCGTGGCACTTCTCTATGCATGGCTCCCAAGGGGACTTGTTATTATGTTATGGTAATGATGTGTGTGAACACATGTAGAACCTACTAGGCAATTTTTCCCTCACTAGGAGGTTTTTCTCCCTTGCTTGTTTATTTGCATATGACCCTAGGACTCTTCTTATCTTTGTACATTGACATTAATAACCCCTCATTGTTGTGTGCTCTTACACCCTCCTTCTCCAAGCTATGTGCATGCATTCATACAATTTTATGTCTACCATGGCCATCGGTCTCATGCCCCCAATCGTACCTAGCTAGGTATGCCGTGCCTCCCGAGCAGAAGCTCATGATGCTGCGCTAAGTCATAATGTGGGAATTTATTGTGAGAATCTGTCCAAAACTTCTTGTGCAAGCTAAGAGGAATTTGTTGAGTTGACTAGTTTTCCCCTTCCAAACAATACTATGAAAACATATGTATCTTACACAAGATTTGCAGACATACCTTCCTTAGCTACAAAAATACTAGAAGAAGTTGAACCAACTAAAAACCAGACTCTTTCTCCTCCTCCTTAGCAAAATGATTTGGATGCTCACTGATATAATGACCAAATTTCTTATAAAAGTCACACTCACCTTTTTTCTTTGGCTTCTCCAAATCAACTTTTGGCTTATCAAAAGACTGCCCAAAACCAAATTTAGATTATGTACTTCTCACCTTGCTCTTGCCTTTGTTTTGCCTTGCAAGAGATTAATCTATTTTATCCACCTGCAAAGATTTATTCTTTTTTGAATATTCTTCTTGGCAACAAACCCACTAACTCTTCAAAGCGAAGAGTAATATGTATAGACAAAGTTACAAAAGTATGAAAGTTTATATAGGATGGCGGCGAAAATTAAGTGTCCTTTTGAAATCATCTCCTCATCCAAAACCACCTCATCAATATTGAGCAATTTCTCCCAGAGATCCTCATCTTTGTGAGATGATCAAGCATATTGTCAGTTTTTGCATCTCAAACTTATCTAATTTCATCTTCATATATTGTATCTTGGCCTTGTCTGTTGATTGGTACATGGTCTGCAAAACCTCCCAAGGATCTCTTGAAGTCTTGTAAGAATGGAAGTGTGGCGCAACTGATCACTTTGTGAGTCAAGAGAAATCGCAGCCATAGCTTGAGCATCCTCAGTGTCCTATCTTTTCTGCTCTAGAGAAGGTACTGTAGGTCTAGCAAGAATAGTTGCACCATGCCTCTCACCACATGTAGGCATCATAAGTGCAATACTACAGGACATGTCTAATCACCAAAAATGTAATCTCACAAGACTTTGTCAACCAACACATTTCTGACCATGAAACTCCACAAGGAGTAATTAGTCCCATCTAACTTATCTTGAGCCATGAGCACTAAAAAATGTCTTTATTTGTGCTCTGAGCTAGGTATACACAAAGAGATAAAAAAGAACAAAGAGATACTCAAATAACTCCGGCATGAATGGCTTCAAAAGGGGTTAAAGCACTAAGTCTTTTGGTGAAATTACTCTCAAAACGCCAAGGATGCATCCACAAGAAAATATATAAAAACTGACATGTAAATTGTGATTGTGCATGTGGATGCAAAAACGCAAGTAAAAGCTCTGGGATCAACATGCTTCTCTATATTGAACTAACTCATAATAAGAGGCTACAAGGTTATAAGAAACCCTAGGAGATAAGTTGTTAGATCACACCAAATATCCAAGGCTGTCCTATTCACACAAACACTGCTAAGTCAACAAGCTAGAGATTGAATGGATGATTGTGAATAGGGAAATCTTGAAAGTTTTTGCCTTAGTTTACACATCCATGATAGATGAATGACCTCCTTTTCAACTAGTTTTTTGCTCTTGTATATATGTGTGTGAATTGGAAAGAATTTGCACGCAGATGGAAATAACTCCCACACTAACATTCCCTAAAGCTCACTCCGATGTAAGATCTTGCAAAGTCCCCCCTCCCCCCCCCCCCCCCCCCCCCCCACACACGCACCCACATTACCAGAAAGAGAGAGAGAGAGAGAGAGAGAGAGAGAGAGAGAGAGAGGACATAATGTGAGGATCCTTCACTAATATTATAAAGTACACTACAGAAGTCCTAAGGACAAGGTGGCTCGGCCCAAGAAGACAACTATCACATGCTCAAAAAAGGTATATAACCTCTTGGCCCCTCTCCTGCTCTTACAACAAGAATCCCTAAGGAGAAGGCAGCTCGGCCCAAGAAGACAACTATCACATGCTCAAAAAAGATATATAACCTCTTGGATCCCAACGTTTCATTACCTTCTCATTGGCAAGAATCTAGCAATAGTAGCATGGACTCTATGACAGTCGAAGAAATTTTCACCTCCAACTACTACCCTACATCGTGAAGAAAGAACCTCTCTCGTCTCATCGTGTGATGAATCGAGAAAATCGGCCTTTTGTGCCAGGGCAACCATATGCGCCGCAGAGAGTGCAGTCTATCAAAGTCATACTTGACTATATGATGCATCACAATGTTACCTTTGATGTGTGGATTTATGTACTTATTTAAGTTTATGGTTTCCGCTCTTCACATGTTGTAAATATTATAAAAAGACAATTTCCTAATCCAAGGTTGATTCCCTTTTTCATTTGGGTTTCCTTTTTCAAAAGTTATGGCAAACATCTCTTTCTCAACTTTTACTAGTAAGGTGGGTGAAGATGTTGTAGATTTCCTTGACAATCTAGAAATTGCATCTGTTATCTCAAGACGAGATGACAATGCCTCTCTACTAAAAATTTTACCCCTACTGATGAAGGGAGAGGCAAAGTCGTGGTACAATGCCTTGCCACAATCCACCAAGGAGGGGTGAGAACTTTTAAGAGCTTCCTTTATGAGAAGGTTTAGCGAGGGCACCTCATTGGAGAAGCTCTGGAAAACTGTTGATAGAATTGAAGCGGGGAGGCTTGCTTGAGTATGCAACCTATGAGTCTAAGTTTGTGGATCTATGGGAGCGATGGTTCGCTTCGCTGCAAGAGGGAGAAGTGGCACCATATTTTCTCAAGAAAGATCGCTTCATCATTGGTCTTTGGGCACCGCTTAAGGAAAAGGTGAGAGGAAGGCTTCCTACTATGTACAAGCTAGCAGTCAAAGCCTTAAGAACAAGAAGCTATGTTTCCAAGCCAGGGGAGCATAGAAGGAGGAATTTGGTGGGTCCCGAGCACCTCCAGTGACACCAATACCACGCTCATTCAAAGAAATCCACCTCAAGAGGAGGAGGAGGACCAGCATGCATTGGTAAATTGGATCAACAGTCAATTGGAAAACCTATCAGTACACTTGGTGCAACAAGGGCGCACACCAGCCAGAAACTCGGAGCAAGGGAGGATGCAACGATGGCAAGCCCAAGAATACCATTGCTACAATTGCGGCAAAAATGGACATGATATGTATTACTGTCCACACCCTAGGAGGTAGAATTTTAATAGAGGGCCAAGGCAGAATCAACTCTCACCACAAAGAGCAAGACCACCACAGGTGCAACCACAGGTGGCACCACCTATTCAAATTCTACAACCACCTATGCTACCACAACCGCCACCAGTGCAAACTCTCATCCCACCTTTACCCCCACCACTAGCTGGCAACCGAGCAGTAATAAGTATTATTGGCCTTGAAGGCAAGGTCAAGACAAAGGAGGAGTATGCCAAAGAGAAAGTGAGAAACAAAGAGAAGTATAAGGAAGATGAGATAGATGCTATGGGAGTGAAGCGTGCTAGGAATGGCAAAGCATCTCAAAAGTAAGAGAGAAAGAGAACCAGAAGAGAGTCTAGCAAGAAGGTATCTAGACCCCGACGGATAATCAATATTGTGGCCTTCACACTTGGTAAGTCTACACAACCATATGACTTGATAAATGATGTTGTTATGCAGGGCCCGAAGATCACATGGCCCCAACTACTTCAGCTCGCACCAAATATGAGGTGGTAGTGGACAAGGATGGTAAGCACGAGATGACCAAAGCCAAAGATAGTTGGGGCTATCTCTGAAAGAAAGTTGGAGGACATCTTACCTATCATAAATGCCCACATCAAGGGGCAACAAGTCTCCAATGTCTACATAGATGGAGGGACTCAAATCTGTGTCATGAGTGAGCAAATGATGCACGAGCTTGGTCTGGAGGTAAGTAGGCCGGCACCATGTCGAGCCAAAATGGAAAATAATATAAAATTGCATTGTAATGGTATTATCAATGTAGTTAAAGTGAAGGCATTTGACACTGAAGTGGAGGTGAACATATTTGTTAAGCCAACCAAGGGGGAAGGTTACCCAATCATTTTGGGAAGGTCTTGGCTCATGGCCATGAGGTTTAAGCACGATTGGGGCATGAGAATCATCCAAATGAAAGATTCTAAGGGTAGGCCGATAACCTACAACATGAAGATGGGGCGGCAATGCAATGTAGATCTAGAAGCCTCAGAGGGTGAGTTTTCTAGCGACTCTTCCACCACCTCGGAGGAAACATCTACAACCACGGAGGATAGTAATAGTAGCATTGAAATAATGGGAGTCATACTCAAAGACCCTAAGAAGATGGAGCAAATGGATACACCATCATCGAGTCAAGGGGAGCTACCAAGTATACCATTTTTGGTAGAGGAAAGTAAATTTTTGAGAATACGTTCTATTGAGTTAGGTGATGAAGAGCATAAGAACTATGTTCTAATGCTAAGAAATTTCACTACCTTGTTTATTGATGAGTATGATAAGATCAGTGGCATCACAGTAGTGCAGCACCACATCAAGCTTAAAGAGGGAAGTAAGCCCGTGGTGTCGAAGCTCAGACGATTGGTGTAATTCAACAAGACTCCCTTCTTAAAGAGGTAAGGAAGTTGTTGGAGGTAGGCTTTATCTACCCTGTCACATTAGGTTCGGCCCTTTAATCTGCCCCAACCTAATCAAGGTGAATAAGGAATAGCCAAATGGGGGGTTGCCATGTGGACTAAATGTTGGGTTTGTCAGAGGCCAAAAGATACGGGTCAAACTAGGGAAACCTTTCTTGGCTATGGAAACCTTCTCATGCAAGCCATTTTTCTCCAGCCACCTCTAAGTGCCCAAGCTCCATGGTCAATGTCTTTATCACTCCACACAACAGCATAAGAGTGTAGCAGCGCATCTTGCCCACATTGTGCACCCTTACCGTCCCACTCTTTCAAGCTTTCGTTGAGCAGCCACCTTCTGCAATAAGTATGATTCAAAGGCCTCGATCAAGGATAGAAGCGTTCAGTACTAGCAATGGCCAAGACAAAAACTGCCACTAGACAAGCATGAACTATGCAAAATGGATGTGAGTGACAATGCGGCCAAAGCACATGGGGAGCCCACAAGGTTTCTTGCTTTGGCACATTGGCTTACAGTGCCACCAATGGAAAGGTCGCATCGTGGATCTTAAGCAATGTAAAGATGGAAGCAAGATGGTGAAAGTTCAACACATCTACAACCAACACAACTACTCTGAGGATGATCAAAAACGCTACCCTGCAAATTGTAAGTCTATGCTTTCTTCGTGATGTCGATTTCTTTTTCCCTCAACTTGTACTTTCTTTGGTCATTCTTATCTTCATCTTGATCCTTTTGCATATCATTTTGGTATTACAAACATCTTTCCATCAACATTTGTGGAATGGGAGCCATTGGAAGCTCTCATAGGAACTTTTGAGGCACACCACAATGATATTGGGAAGCTGCTATATTTAGGTTGTTCAGCTTCGGAGCTTCTTGAGCGTAACATTTTCTTCTACAATGCCACGTACATGGTGCCCACCTCACGCAATGGATGGGGAAACTTGGAAGTCATACCTTCACCTTCTCTCTCTACCTTGGAGTGGCCGATCCCTAACCAAGCTGCGAACCACAACAATGCTAAAGGGCATCGCTGTCAAATGGATCACTTGACATCAAAGTAGCCAACTATTCTTGAGTTAAAGAGCAACTCTAAGGAGATCCCTTAACCAAGAATACTTACCACTTGACAAATTTGTCACCCAAACCCCAAGTGCTACAATATTTCTTGCACAAATGACGAAGTTATTCTATCATGTGTCTTATCCAGGTCCAAACTGCAGCAAGATGCATTCTTGTTTTTTGAACTTGGCATATTCCATACCTATCATGGCCGCCAGGATATTACCATACATTGATCTTTAATGAGTCCATGTTGATGGGGAGAGATGATTTCGGCTAACATAGGAACCATTCTTTTAGCTATAAGGTCAGCCAATACCTTGTACACCACCATCATCATTGTGATAGGTCTCTAGAGCTTTAGTTGCGAGCAGGCTACTTGCTTGGGGATGAGCTTAATTAACCCTTTCTTTACATCAAATTCAAGCATACCTCTGGTAAACGCTTTGTTGACCATATGCAAGAAAGAGGGGCTGAGAGAATTCTTGACAAAACTTCACCCTAATCCCATCCCATCCTAGTGATTTTTCTTTCCCCAGCTATTTGAGCGTCATCTAGCATTCCTCCAAGGTAAAGGGCCTCTCTAAGTATTTTGCCCTGGCCTCCTTGATCATGGGAGAGGGAGAGTCCTCCTTTCCAATAACTTGACTAAGATGATCTAACATCACTTTTCCCATGTCATCAGGGTTAGTGATACGTACTCCTTTGTTGTCAATCAAGGAAGAGATGGTAGTCTATCGTTTTCTTAGCTTGATAGCTCTAAGAAATGTATTATTGTTAAACTCCTCACTCTTTAAGCTCCTCTTCTTGGCCTGTAGCTTGAGGAGATTAGTCTCCTCCAGTTCTTTCCCATGCAAGGTCTGTATCACCCTGAGGGTTTATCCCTAGTTCTGGATTAATCTGGTACCTTGGTGGGATTGCTCTTTGCTTGTAGGATTGAAAACGACATTTCAAATGCAATGAAGTGCACGTATGGGTCACATAGAGCAACTATCATGTCATTCATGCCACTACACTTGTTTGTCTTCTTTTTTCATGCAGGTGAAGTACATCGTTGTAAGACCCCTAAAAATCACGTCTCTAAAATTTAGGAAATTTTCCTAAATTTTAGGAGTAGATTGTATCTGGTGTATTATGAGCTTTTCTTTCATAGTTTCATTATGTAATGATCAGAACTGGGAAAGTTTACTCAAAAATGCATAACATGAGCAGTTGAGAAAAATTTAAATGATGCCGGTGTTGGAATTAGGGTTGCAGAGAAACACACACAGCTTGGAGAAGACGAAGGAAGCTCAAGGCACACAATAGAGAGTGTATTACTTGGTGTGCAATGGAAAGATGGATAGCCCTAGAGTGATGGGCGTATATACCATCCACGGGGGAAAAAACCTCCTAAAGAGGGAAAAAATGCCCCGGTGGACCTAGTGTGTTCACACACATCACTACCACATGTATTTAGTAACAAATCCCCCCTGGAGTGATGCGGTGAACGAGAGCTGGCACATGAGTAAAGGGAAGTGCCATGCCCTGAGGACAGGATCAGTCCACAAAGGGGAGTAAGCCCAAAGATTTGCGGAAAGCTTCAAGCTTCTCACGAGACAATGCCTTTGTGAAAAGATCTGCAAGGTTGTCCTGTGTTAGCACATAAGCCAATCTGATCTCTCCTGCTGAGAGCCTCTCCCTGACATAGTGATAATGCACCTCAATGTGCTTTGTGCGAGCATGAAAAACTGGGTTCCTTCATCTTCTCCAAGCTGTGTGTGTTTCTCGTCAACCCAAATTCCAAAAATTGGTATCAGAGCAGGTCACGTCCTCCCGGGCTTAGTCGCCAGCTGCTCCAGCACACGCTGCTCACTTTCTCCAAAATCTGCAAAACAGGCTTGGGATATTCTAGCAGGTCTTTATGCAAGCCGCAACGAGGCTAAAATTTCTTTGTTGCGTAAAGAGCTGGAGTCGAAGATTATGCATGAGGAAGATGATATGGACACTTTCCTTGCTAGTGTCAAGGATATCAATGAGCAGCTTATTTCTGCAGGTGAAGTCATTTCAGATAGTTCCCTTGTGCAAACTGTTCTTGATGCCTTACCAGATTCCTACCAGACTTTTGCTAGTACTTGGAGACTTATGACCCAAGGAAATCCTGAAGTTGTCAAGTTTGATGCATTATGCACATTGCTGTTGCAAGAGTCACTTTCCAGAAAAAACAGGACTAGGCAGCGTGCAGTTGAACAGGCTTTTATTGCTTCTCAAAGAAAGGGTGGTAACAGTAATGCAGCCATTTCTTATGGTTCTGCTGCGAGTGGCAAAAATTCTGTTCCTAATGTTTCTGCTGGCAGCACTTCATCTGGCAATTCTGGTGATAAGGGCAAAAAGAAGATGCGTTGCCATTATTGTAAAGCCAATGATCACTTGATCAAGTCGTGTCCTAAGTTGAAGGCCAAAGAGGCTAAGAAGAAAGAGGGTGGTTCCACTATAAATGCTGGTTCCACTACAAATGCAGCCATTGTTGAGTCTTCTGTGAAAGGAGACTGTGTTGCTGATGTTGATGCAGAATGGGTGTTTAGCGCAGAGTGCACTTACAATCATGCTGTCCATGATGCATGCTTGTTAGTTGCTGCAGATTCACATGTGTGGTATTTCGACAGTGGTGCTACAAAGCACATTACCTCACATCGTGAATTGTTTACCTCTCTACACTCTGTCCCTCATGGGAATTCAGTCACTTGTGCCAACAATGCCTCTTATCCAGTTCAAGGAGTTGGAAAGATTGTGCTCACTACTGCTAATGGCAGTTCCTTTACACTTGTTGATGCACTTTATGTACCTGGTATCAAGAAGAATCTCTTGTCTGTATCCGCACTTGCTAGACTTGGACTTGTAGTCAAATTTGTGGATGACAAATGTACAGTTCATGATCTCAGCTTTGGTGATGAAATTGTTGCATTTGGCCTTTTGTGCCGTGGGCTGTATAAGCTCACTTTGTATGACAAGTGTGGACAAAATTTTGCAAATGCTGTTGCAGATTAAGGGGCTATTTCAGATGCAAAACTTTGGCATGCACGTTTTGGTCATCTGAATTTTGCCAGTTTGCTGCGTTTGCAGAAATCTGATATGGTTGCTTCTTTGCCGCCTCTTGAAGCACCTATCAAACATGTTTGTGAAGGCTGTATTTTGGGTAAGATACAGCGTTCTAAATTTCCAAAGGATGGTTCAGTTCTGGCCACATGCAGGTTGCAGCTTGTACATAGTGATGTTTGTGGGCCCATGCAAACTCCGTCCTTGGGCAATTACCTGTACTTCGTGACTTCCATAGATGATTACTCCAGGCATGCATGGGTATTTCCGCTTAAAGCGAAGTCCGAAGTTTTTATGTGCTTCAAACAATTTCTGGCTATGGCTGAAAATGTCTCGAAATGTACTATGGGCACCCTCCGTTCCGATCGAGGGGGGGAGTATATGTCTCATGAATTTAATGCATTTATGGCTAGTCATGGGATAAAACACCAATGTACAGTGCCTTATACACCTCAGCAAAATGGTGTTGCTGAGAGGAAAAACAGGTCACTGACGAAAATGGCACGATGTATGGTCAAAAGTCAAGCTTTGCCGCATTCTTTTTGGCTTGAGGCCATTATGTGTGCCACTTATGTACTTAACAGGTGTCCTACGAAAGCTTTGCAGTCTATTACTCCATATGAAGCATGGCATGATAGAAAACCTTCTATTGAGCACATGCGTGTTTTTGGCTGTTTGGCATATGCTTTGGTGCCACAAGTGCAGCGCAGAAAATTGGATGATAAGGCTGTCAAATGTATTTTTGTTGGTTATAGTGCTGAAAGCGAAGGTTACAGGTTGTATCATCCGCAAACAAAACGTATTCTGGTTTCTCGGGATGTAGTGTTTGTGAAAGATTATGTTCAGCCCTTGCTGTCATGTACTAGAGACAGTAATGTAAGCTCACAGGACATTTATGACACTTTGTTGCCTCTTTTCAGTGGTGGAAATACGAATGTAAGTTCCAATGAGGCAAATGTACAGCCTACGGGGGTTTTTGAAAATGTTCTAGATCAGCCTATTACTGATGTAGATGTACATGATGTACTTGATGAGGAAAGGGCTGAAAATGAGCAGGCTAGAGGTATGCCAAAATGGCTGGTGCACACTTTGTGTGACAGTAAATTGGATGCACCTTTGTCTAGTCGTACTCGTTCAGGCTCTCGCATGCATCTTATGCATCAGATTGTTATGCTTTGGCTGTGTCTAGCTTACATGATGTTGAGGAGCCTCTGACTTTTGATGAAGCACAAAATTCAGAAAATTGGATGGCTGCCATGCAATCAGAATATGATGCACTTATAGAAAATGACACATGGACTTTATGTGATTTGCCTCCTGGCAAAAAGGCCATTGGTACGAAGTGGGTTTACAAGTTGAAACGGAAGCCGGATGGTGAGATCGATCTCCATAAGGCTCGACTTGTTGCAAAGGGTTATGCACAGCAAAAAGGCATAGATTATGAAGAGACTTTTGCTCCCACTTGTCGTATGACTACTTTGCGTTTTCAATGTGCATTGGCAGCTCATTTTGGTTGGGATGTACATCAATCAGACATTGTTACTGCTTTCTTGAATGGTGACATATTTGAGGAAGTTTATGTAACGCAGCCTTGCGGTTTTGTCATAAAAGGACAAGAGGACAAAGTGTGCAAATGTAACAAGGCTTTGTATGGGTTGAAGCAATCTCCTCGTGCTTGGTATGAGAAAGCTGACACTCATTTGGTCAAACAAGGCTTTCGTAATAGTCCAACAGAAAGCACATTGTATGTAAAGCGTGAGGGTGATGTACTTCTCATTGTGGTTCTTTATGTCGATGATTTGCTGATCACTGGACCAAATGAGAGACATATTGCTGAATTTAAGGCTGATTTGAATGCTACTTTCAAGATGAAAGATTTGGGGCTGTTGCATCATTATTTGGGTATACAGTTTAAGCAGTGTGATGGTGGTATTGCCTTGTGTCAGAAAAGTTACATAGAGACATTGCTATGTAAGTTTGGACTTGAGGATTGCAAACCTATTGCCACTCCCATGGAAACAGGTTTGAAGTTGACTCTACATGATGCTGGTGATCCTGCTGATGTCACTCTTTACCAAACTCCTGTTAGCTGCCTCATTTATGTATGCAACACGAGGCCGGATATTCAGTTTGCAGTCTCACAGGTCAGCAGATTTATGCATAGCCCAGGGTGTAAGCATTGGCAGGCTGTCAAGAGGATTTTCCGCTACCTTAGGGGCACTTTACATCTTGGCTTGTTTTATCCCAAGGGGGGGTCATTGCCGCCAGACTTACATGCTTTTTCGGACTCAGATTGGGCTGGTTGTTTTGACACACGAGTGTCCACAAGTGATTTTTGTTTCATGCTTGGCAGTTCATGTATATCATGGTTGAGAAAGAAGCAACCTACTGTGGCCACTTCGAGTTGGATGAGTACAGGGCAGTCTTCACAGCTACGGTTGAGTGTGTATGGCTCAGACGCCTTATGGCTGATTTGGGTGTTGGACAGGACACTGCCAACACTATCTACAGTGACAGTCAGAACGCATTGGCAGTTGCAGAGAAACACACACAGCTTGGAGAAGACGAAGGAAGCTCAAGGCACACAATAGAGAGTGCATTACTTGGTGTGCAATGGAAATATGGATAGCCCTAGAGTGATGGGCGTATATACAATGCATGGGGGAAAAAACCTCCTAAAGAGGTAAAAAATGCCCCGACGGTCCTAGTGTGTTCACACACATCACTACCACATGTATATGGTAACAGCCGGCCATTGAGCTCAAAAATTAATTAATACATTAAGATTAAGGGTGAATATAGAAGTGTAAGATGTGCTTTAATGGCAGATACGTGATCAAAATGATGCTAAGAGTAACAAAATTGGACGATGGAGTGAGATTGTATCTCGTGTAATAGCTGTTAATGCTGCCAATTGCTACAGAATGATTCAAGCACCTTAATGTCAAGTAAAAATAGGCTAAACTATGGACAAGGGACTATAGGAAGTACCTCCAGTGCATTGACAACATACTAAATAGGTCAATAAAGCCCAGAATCTGCATAAGTTTGGCAGATTAGCTATGTATCAAGAGGAGCAAAGTAATGCTAAATGTGAAGTTGCTCACAACACAAGCAGGTCAAGGAGCTCAAGCACAACCCCTGCTTAAGAATTACGATTTTTCTCCCTCTCCGTGTGTGAGAAATCTTCAACACACACACAGTGCAGCTGGAAAGCTAGGATTTGATCTTCTCCTTCATTACCACCTACACACACACTCACACACACTCTCACAAGAGCTAGAAGAGCCTAATTACTTAGCCTAATCATATCAATTAGTAGTAGGATAATTACTCTTCTTCCCCATCTCCAACGACAAGAAGGAGGCAGTGCAAATACAACTGCATAGACTACAACTTGTTGCAACAAGAAGGAGCAGTGATTCCTCACTCCCTTGCGTCCTTGGAGTCTTTTTCGAATCACTAATCAAATAATTAAGCATTTGATTTGCAAGCTTTCCATTAAAGCTTGAGAAATTAGGGTTTGATTAGTACATAATTAGTGAAATTCAAGCATTTAGATTATCAATTACATCACAATTAGTGGTTCCATTAGTGTTAAAGAGTTTAATTATTAATAGGAAGTCAATTAGAGTGTTAATTAAGAAGCATTAATCTAGGATTAGTCTCTTCTTGATTCACTAATCATGGAATATCTCCTAAATGGTTAATAATTAGGTCAATTTCTTTCAAGGGGTGGTAGTCCACACCAAGACCTACATTCTTCATGTTCAAGTCTTGACCTAATTCTCAATAGATTAATGATTAGATGCGAATTAGTAGAATCTATAATTTATTGCAAAAAATTAAAAGTTAGTCTTTTTGTGCCCAGTTCGTTGAGGGGGCATTAATAAGAAATTGATTAGGCATCTTAGGGGTGTCATATGTTAGGTTAAAACCCTATTATATGGGCTTCTTAGCATATGCCTAGCCCCATGAAAAACTCTTTTTTGTGATATTAATTAACCACCAAAATTAGAGGATTTTACATAAAAATTCAGCATTTAGAACTTTTCTATTTGTGTGAATTTTCTCGTCTTTAAGAGACCGCATCATGTCATCCTTATAAGGGAAGATAGGTATGATTAATTGTGCACTTAATCGCTCATTTTGATGAGGTATGTTGAATTGTTAAATGCTATGTTTTTCTCCCAAGTGGGGGAGAAAAGTTTCATTGCAGGAGTTAAGTTATCCTCTTCTTGAAGGAAGAGAGAAGTGGACTTGTAAAGTCCCATTTGGTTGTGAAGGTTATTTATGATTTTTGGTTATGCTATGAGTTGTCGTCATGCTGCCAAAATTTGGGTAGCTATAGATGTGTTGGTTTGCATTAGCCCTTGTAATGCAAGTGGGAGGTAAAGAGACTACACGAGTGAAAATTGCTTATGATTGTTGATGAGGTTGAGTCATGTCGATGCATTGACTCTTGAATTGAATTCTAGGAAAGGTAGGCTATCCTAGATACTCTAGACCTTGACTTTGGCCTTGTGTATGCTTGGTAAAAGCTTTGTTTGCAAAGTGGTTTATTTGATTGTTGACATGCTAAACTATGAATTGTAGCCACCCTCGGTGGGACAAAATGAATGAATATGCATCTCATTATAGCTTGGCAGACTACCTTGTATGGGCAAGGGGAGATTGGCAAGAGTAAGCTTGTTCAGGCAAGGTTATCTTGATACCTAGACCTGTGTGACTGGGTGACTACACAGTGCCCGAAGCCTGTGAGCGTTTGGCTACCTAAACGCATTGGTAGGTCTTGATACCCGACCACCACTGGGTATCTGGGATCATTTCAGAGTTTGGGCCCTTGGACTGAGGTGAAGCGGCCTTACCATGGCTCCTGTTGCTTAAGGCATGGTGAAGGTACTCTGGCTCGCTCATATGAAGTTATGTCCGTAGGGGAGAGGGTGGATGGGTGGACCGGTTGATCCCACATGGATCCAGTTATCTCCTACATTTCATGTTGATAATATTGTATTAACCATTGTACATATCATGAGCTTATGAATATAGTTGGTTGATTTAGCATTTTAACCATTGGGTTTGAGTTACAAGAGTATTTCTTTCTCTCTCTTTCCTTCCTTCCTTCTTCACTCTTACCCCCCCATGCACATGGAAACTGGCTTGAGCACGTGTATATGTCATTCTCTCTCTCTCTCTCTCTCTCTCTCTCTCTCTCTCTCTCTCTCTCTCTCTCTCTCTCTCTCTCTCTCTCTCTCTCTCTCTCTCTCTCTCTCTCTCTCTCTCTCTCTCTCTCTCTCTCTCTCTCTCTCTCTCTCTCTCTCTCTCTCATAGTCTCACCTCATCCAATGGTAGCACTAGATGCTAGGTGCCTTTGGATGTAGTCCAACTCAAGTCTATTCATAGGCTTTCCAGTTGGATGCGAGAGTCTTTCTCCCTAGAAGAGTCCACTGCGCTATATTGCCAGTCGGAAGTAGATGTGAGGGTGGAAACACCATCGACCCATCTCTTCTCTCCTAGACCCCCTGGGGGGTGGGATCTCTCAACAGCTGGTATCAGAGCCTTGTGTTGACAGTTGGGCTCAAAAAGGGGGATAAGAATTGGGTTGGAAATGCATGCATATTGCCTACTGCTTTGAAAAGACATGTTTTCTTAATGTTTTTATTTTATGAATTAGTAGATGATGATGTATGTGTGCCTCTTTAATTCTTGCGATTTTGAGCAGTAGGTTGCTAGTATATAATTTGCAAATCCAAGCAAATGTTTTAAACTATGCAATTATGTGATTCAATGTAGCATTAGGAGTTATAGAATTGTTAGAATAAAAGGCTAAGGAAAATGGTATAGCTTAAGAGACCAGGGGTTGTTCATTAATCTAAGCTATGCGTATGTATGGATCCATTACCCCTAGAACTGAGAAGCCGGTACACCTAAGGAGCTGCAATATTAATAGTGGACCTTCGAGGAGGTTGTCTTTGACTTTACTACTATTGAACTTGGTAGGAAACCTGGTTGTGAAAGCCTATTGAACATCGGGCACTGTTCTGACCTCACACCCTACTTGGTTAATCCACAAGACTTAGTCTTAGTGTACCATAACTCTTAAGCATAAAAATAAGTAATGAAAGAACTCATCCTAGCATGATTAGTTGAAAAATTAAAAGTAGATTAAGACAAAGAATTCATCCCAGCACAATTTAGTAGATTAAGACAGGAATTTATATCGGCACAATTTAGTAAAGTCTTTTCAATAGGTTTAGATTTGACTATGAAGAAAGGATGTTGATTGATGCAAGTGTATTCAATTTATTAGTGAGAATTTATTAAAAGTAAGATAACTAATCTAAGATTTTTGTCATATAATAACAGTATGACCGAGTGCCATGCTGAGGGAGAGGAGGATCAGTGAAGTTCATCCATCTTCCCCCTACTATGAAAAAAGCACAATTATATAATTCCATTCTTTGTTCAAGAGACATATTTCATATAAAGTTTTCAAATACAATATCATATGCCTCCTCATGGTCATCAAAACATTGTCTAGACCTCTTAGCTACCATAATGAACCTAATCAATAAAAATGAAATTCTTAGAAAAAATGAAATTGCTTGAAATTTGAAAATCACAACTTGAAGACATTATTTATGTACAGTCCACTTTCTCCATTTACATTCTCCTCCTTGACCTAGGCCATGTGCTCATGTGAGGAAAATTTCTAATAGGTCTAATCATACGGATTTGGTGGTTATCAAACAACTTGTCAAAGCCAACTACTTGTACCAATGCATTGATCTTGGCCATTACTTTGGCCATTCTAACATTACCATTGGTTCCTTTAAATAATAGAAGTCATGTAAATCTAATTTAACCCTAAGATGCAAAAGCCTAAGATTTCTAAACCACACTAAAGGACAATCATTGAGGGTGATATGGAGTTGGTAGAACTCTTGTCTTGGTATTGTGAGTTGGGAGCTATTGGTAACTTCCCATTGAAGTGGTTGCATTGCTGCAGGAAATTGTGCTATACTAATAGTCTCATAAAATCTTTCCTTCTCTTGTCTTCTAGATCGCTTAGAGATATTGTCGATGACAATGCTAAAGACCGTGTAATTCGTGTCAAACATCTGTGATGAAATCATGATTGTTCTAGTTCAGGAGCTAGAGGCAAGAAATGTAGAGCTCCACACCAAATTAGCAATATATGAGGCAAACCACTAGGTCGGTGATCCCCTACCCCCAACCGCACCTAGCTAGGTATGCAATGCCTCTCTCAAAGAAGCTCATGATGTTGTGGTAAGTCATAATGTGGAAATTATTGTGAGAATTTACTACCCTGGCTCCTCTCTCCAATTGTTGACGATAGCATCAATTTGACAATCTATTGACTATGACATATGACGTGGAAGGCTATAGAATTAAGCTTGACACTTAAAAACCTCTGTAGATCCCACATGCTTATGCATTTCCACTACCCTTTCAAGTGTCACCTTTAATTCAAAGCAGTGTAAATCATTTAAACTTCCAATGTCAAAAAATTGTGATATATTGCCGTATAATATGCTTAATTGCATGAAATATTTAGGCCTCATCTGCATCTTCCATAGAAACAATGTTAGAGCTCTAGGAAGCCACCTTCTACTCCATATCATCATCATTGCACTTTTCATATGCCTAGGTTTCATGTGTCTCAAACAACCCAAAGTGCTTTTGAATCAATATTGTTGCTATATTTGAGGGTACATGGATAAGACGCATGTCGCAAAAGACCTAGACAAGGATTGTAGCATGGGTAGGGTATTGGTGGTTCTTGTTCTTTGAGTGCACAGAGTCAAAGGCACTCAAATTGCATTTATAAATGCCACTTGATGTTGCCATGAAAAGCACCCTTGTTGCCACATGTTGGAGTTCTAATTTATCCCCACCAAATTCATTCTACAAAATTGTTCCATTTACCTTCTTGGTCACTTCAATCTACCAAGGGTCACCAAAACACCCTTTCCTATTTGCATAATCCACCCTTTGATGGAAGGCCTCCCTCCCTTCATCACTTGGCAACAAACGTTGGTGGTAAACCTTTCTAAAAACTTCCCATCTCCTCTTTGTTGGGAGCTTATCCATGGATCTAAGAGAAGTGTGCACGATTGGTAGGGGAGAGACTCACCTAACTGATTGAGAGAAATTTTGGATCTACATCTCATGATACTGTACCTAGATCTACAAGTCCATCATTTGTAAATATGGCACACTACATCTTGTTTCTAAATTAACTATCCATCTTTTTCACATATGTCTTGCAACACTTGCAGGATCCTCCAATTGGTGGACCATCAAGAACAGCAACAGGAGTAGAGGGTGGGAGACGACAACACATCTTTCACCTCTATCAAGACAAGGGTTCTATGGTGTCTAGGTGGGACAAGGGTCTTAGAGCATGACTTTGCCACATATCAAGCATATAGTCTAGGGGTTTCTAGGGCCAAGGGCCTATATCTGCATGATGGCTCCATGGAGATTGGCATGCCACACTCCCCATGTTCTTACATTGGTCCTTTCAATAATGTCTGAAGCAAGAATTGGTTGATCCCAGGTGAAGCAAGTCAGTAAGGTTTGCTAAGTACAAACAAAGACCGACAAACATGGTTAATTGAGCAATTCTGCAAGGTTAAACAAGGTTTCATAGGCAGAGAAGGCAAGACAAGCAACAAGCACAATTTCTTGACTCAAACCAACAAGCACTACAAGAAAGAAGGGGGGGTAGGGAGAGCGGGCATTGCTTAAGCATTGCTTATGCGACACCCTATGAAAATTTTAATTTCTGGTGTCGCATAACCACATCATCACTTATGCAACGTGATTTTGCATCATAAATGGAGTCGCTCATGCCATTTATGCGGCGCTTATTGTGATGTTTGCAAACCATCACTAGTCGCTTAAGTGACGCCTCCAAGCGTAAAAAAACAATTTTGAAAAGTTGCGGGTAGATTCATTTTGCAGAGCTCCCCTTGCCTCGCCGTTCTCCCCCCCCCCCCCCCCCCCCCCCCCCCCCACCCACCCAGCACGCACACACACACACACTTTTTTTCATGTAATTGCTATATTACTAGCGGGAAGCCTCAAAAAGAGGAAAAACCCATAAGAAAGGGAAGAGTATACAAGTGAGCAGGGCTATGCATTAAATGAATGCATGCCTAAGTAGAACTCTAGAAACAAATGGAGAATAAGTCCAAATTATCTAAGGATATGCTACCCATCTCAAAGGAGAACTATAACATCTTTCCCAAGGAGATCTTGAATGTATAAAGAACTCTAGAAACAAATGGAGAATAAGTCCAAACTGTCTAAGGATATGCTACCCATCTCAAAGGAGAACTATAACATCGGTCCCAAGGAGATCTTGAATGTATAAAAGATTTCTGATTGAGGTTGGTGAAACATTAATTGAGTTTGAAGTTCCAAATACTCCAAAGTGGCCAAAAACATACCCAACTAAAGAAGATCTTATTGTTAGTATACCTTAAATGTCCACTCCTATAGTGTTTTTCATCATTGATATATGTTGCACAATTTGTATTGCCCCCATATGAGGAGAAGCCAATAATGCACATATGATTAGTGGATTTGAGCTTGCATGCTGATGAGGTCTTCATTGTGATCATGGATGGACGCAACTAATTCAAGAGCGAGGATATTTTTTAGGAAATATTCTCAAAATATTCCTTTAGATACTAGGTCATATGTACATACCATAAGTACTATGGCCGGCGCGGTCGATGGTTGATGACTGATGCTCGCGAGCGGTGTGTTGGCCTAGTCAATACCACCCACCATGGCACACACACATATCTACCACCCACCCGCAACTCTATCTAAGGAGACCATGTCCATAAGCTAAGGCATCTAATATTGTGGACACTCAGCCCTTGCTACTTGTATACTCTAATTAGCTTGAGTTGTTTAAATCACCATCTAAGCTCTACAATTAGAGCGCATGGATGGATGACATCATCACATTTGTAATAGGGTGTTATTCAAAAGTTTTATTTTACACTTATCTACCTTGCATTGTATCTCTCTCTACTCTTATTGCTAGAAGATCCCGTTTGTTTAATATTACTTACATGGTATTAGAGCTTTAGGTGTTTGTAGCTAACATTGTCCGAGAACTATCCATATTACCTAGCAAATTTGATTCCTTGTTATGGCATTGTCAGCCAATTTTTGGCCATGTAAAAAATGAATAAGGTCTTTAAAAGAAACTTGCCAATGAGGTTTTGGATGATGGAAAAGGATTGCATCATGTACATATCATAGTGTGTTTGTTGGTGGATGTTGTGGTGTAGGTACCTTTTCGAGAATCTAGAAACCTAAATGCAATGCTACATGAGTTTTTCTTATTCTAGAGTATGATTTTGTGACTTAGAAGTGTCAATAAGTCAAGTGGAGGTTTTGGTATGCTAAACATGCCCAAAAAGTTTTTGATGGTGCGATAGTTGCCTGTATGCGGAAATTTGCGTGGAGTGCTATGAAAATTAACCAAAATGATATGAGGATGGATGGGCATGCAATTTAGGTGGCAAGGATGAAGCATATCAAATTTGGCCCTTTCTTGACACCGTTTGCTATTTTTCCCATAAAAAATGGTAATTTTTAGGTCAAAATGGTCAAAAAGGGGTCAAAAAGCTCAAAAATGGCCCAGAAAGGTGTGAAAAGGCTCAATTTTGACACACCACTCACGGTTTCATGAGGTTCCAAGATGGGGGATGCTTGGTTGATAAAAAATCAGCTCATTCTTCCCTCTTCATGAGCATAACACATGGCTTTCTCATGGTGTATTGTCACGTCTTGCTCTATTCTTGTTTTTGGGTATGCGACGGAGTGAATTAGGGTTTTTCCCCTTCAACTTTGTGTGTGGTCTTGTGTATGAGGGAGGTGAGATTTCCATGGTTTTGATTTGGTGAAGAATTGAGGGAAGAACATAGGGTTTTCTGCATAACGAATTGACCCTGAATTGGTGCCATTGGAGGTGAGACCGCTCCAAAGAGCCAAATAGTTTTGAGGTTGGTGGTGATTTTGTTTTTGATTGAGAGTTGAGCTTCCATGGCTGAAGAAATGATGTTTTTTCTTGTGTCTCTTGCTTGGCTTGATTGGTGTGTGCTATAATTCCAAGCCCTACTCTCTACGACTTTCTTTGTAACGCCTTTTGGGTTGGCGTGAGCTTGTAATTCCCAAGGGTGGAAGCTTGAGTTGTGAGGAAGGATACCAATTTGTGTTTTTGGCTGAGATTTTAGTGTTTTGTGTTGCAATTCCAAACTACAAGGAGGCTTAGCTATAGAGGTTGTCCGCTTTTAGCTTCCCTTGTTAGTATTTGGTGCCCCCATGGAGGAAAGCACATTGTCTTGTGACTATCTTCGGTGTTGTTTTTGAATAGTTTGACGATATCTTATTAAGTTTAAGAATTATCCTTTTGAAGATGCTAGATGGATGCAAGGCATACAATTAAAGGATAACCTAAACCTTGTCAATGCTTACAATGCTTCCCAAGAGTAAGCAAATGTACAAAATGTTAAAAATGAACAAAAATTTTTGTCTTATAAGACTCTCTTTTTCTTTATTTGTGCACAAAAATGAAGTAGTATGCATGCTTAGATCAAGTTTGCGGAGACGACGTCTCCCGAACACCAAGTAGAGCTTGTCACTCTACTATGGAAGACTGATAGGACTAATATGCAGACATGCTTGCGGCAGCCTCAGGCTCTCAAGCGCCAAATGGACTAGTCATCCATTATGGAATGATGTCGTAGGGTAACATAGGGATCCTCTACCCGCTAAGAAAAGGACTCATGCATATGCTTTATCTTCTCTACACCATAGTCGAGGACGACTATGATTTCAAGAGAGAGGTAATGTCATAATAATCAATATCTAATTCTCCTAAATGATTTTCTCATATTAAACTGATCATTTAATGTGGGGAAGTGCCAAGGGAGAAAAAGCTAGAATATTGGTTAAGTTAGCAGACCGGCCACAGTAGGGATCCAAAGGAGGGAAAATAGGGATCCAAAGGGGGGGCCATCTGCAAAAGAGCCATGTGAAACAACGGGCTAAAAAGACCCTAAGGTTCAGCCCATTAAGACTTCCAAAATGCTAAGGTTCCAAAATTCAAAGGTTGTGTCCAAAGGTCAACCTTAGGGAAAATTGGATGCTTAGTGTGTGCCCAAAAAGTCTTTCTACATCCCTACATGGGAGGGGGCGAGCCCCAAAGCTAGGGGATGAGAGAGAAAGCCACACACACACACACACAGGCTCCCTTTACACAAAGGGAATGAGGGACACATGTCAGCTCCCTAGGCCAGATGCCCACAAGGTATGCCCAATTCCTATTGGAAGACCCTTGAAGTGGACCAATGAGAATTAGGCTAGAGTAAATCTAGTTTAATTAATTTAAAAACATTTAATAAAAGAAACCAATAAGAATTAAGTGTCCTAGAAGACTATTGGGCAGTCTCCCAAGGGGTCCAATGAGCATTCAGGAGCCCCATGGCTTGCCTGATTCCTATTGGCCAGGAGGCAAAGGGGTCCAATGAGAGTTTAGTTTAATTATTTAATTATCTAAAGCTCTCACAAAAGGGGAAAGGGGGACACATGTCAGAAGGCTATCACTTATGCTACTTAATCCCTATTGGCTTGACCTGGGGAGGTCCAATGAGGCAAAAGCCAGACTAACTTAGCAGCTAGGGCTCGCCCAAGAGAGAGAGGGGGCTGATTTTTGCTGGGCATTGACATCAACACTCTCACACTTGACCATGTGTGAAGGGAAAATACTCTATCTCCTCCCAAGCTTTAATGGAGAGCTCATCACCTACTCCAAGCTTGTGAGATAGAAGCCTACATCAACACTCTCTTGGCATGTGGATGCAAATCCAACCAAGAGCCAAGCTTCAATGCATGCTCATCTTCTCTACCAAGCTAATTACTAAGCTAAGCTATGCTAATATGAGTGATTATGTGAGGAGATGTACTTCTTTCTCGTAAGATACTTCTTTTTCCTCTCAATCTACTCTCATACCCTGCTAGCTCTCACCATCTTCGAAGGTGTGTGAGGTCTTGGGTCTGAGAACGGGGATAATTCAAGTTGTGTTTGATTAAGTGTTTTGCTTGGTGTATGAAGCTTCCATCTTCATTGCACTAGCTCGTCTTGAAGGAACACAAAGAATTGTATTGTACAATGTCTCTCTTGATGGGAGAAACCATAATACAAAGCCTTTTGGAGGGGGGACCGGCTCCATGCAAATCCGGTCCTCAACTGTTGTCAATAGCTTAATTGCTCTCTCTTTTGAAAGTATTGTCGATGCTATCTAACTAGGTGTTATGCTTTTTGTTGCTCTCTCCACCCAAGCACTCTTGTAATTCTCATTAGGAATCAACTCTAATGAAATGCTCACTATGTTCATGCTAATTTCCGCTACACATAAGATTTTAGGCCATTAAATGTTACATTGGTATCAGAGCTCAAGGTTTCTCTTTTCTTGCTCAAGAAGGGAGGTCCTCAAGCTAGCTACAAATGGTTGGTATTATTAATTGCCTGTGAGTAAGTAGAATAGGGATTTTTCAGCCTTGCAGTGCGCCTGCCTTTGTGCAGTTAACGGGGCATCACCGTCGAGAGCTATGGTCTTAATAGTGGAGTCCTACGGGGCTTGCCTACGGCTTAACCACTATTGAGCTATTAGAAGCTTGACAGGAGCCGGTGCTGTTTTGGTGTCGAAAGACCCTCTCTTCTATTCCTTGCAATTAATGGTATTCGAGCCGCGGGTACAGTAGCTTGAGTGCTTTTTCTAAAGGGGTAAAGAGGAGTAGCAACTAGGGCTTGAAGTGCCAAAGTACACCTAAAAAGTTTACACCTAAAAGTTGTTAGAATGGCTGACAATATTAAAGAGAGTGAAATTAATGTTGATAACTTTGATTTTGCTCATGAGCAAGCTACTAATGATGCTTCAATGCTTGTTAATTATCTTGTTTCTAGGCTTCAACAAGCCATGGGCAATCCATCTCTCCAAAGTGAAGTGCAACGGCAGCTCCGTGCTCACGGGATTCTCCAAGCTCATCACCATGACGAGAGAACACCTAGGAAGCCTCCTTGTGAGACTACCAAAAGAGGTCTCTCTCCGATTCGGGAAGAAGAAGAGAATCCATATGAAGGGCTCAAGAACTTACTTCTTGATGATGCATCTCCTTCCCAAAGGAGAACTCAAGAGCCTCCACCGAAGGAACGAGAAAGAAGCGAGTCTCCCGCCACCTCGGCGGAGATGGCTCCACGAAGACGGCGGGCTAAACGCTCTCCATCACCACCAAAGCGGAGAAGACCATCACACTCTTCTCCACGCCATAATTCAAAGAGGGATGATAAAAAGCAAGAGAAGAAAAAGGCGAGAAAGAGGACACCCTCTTCTCCATCTTCTTTATCCTCTTCCTCTTATGAAAGCTATGGTGAAGACGACAAAGATCAAGACAAGAAAAAGGCGAGAAAGAGGTCACCCTCTTCTCCACCTTCTTCAAATTCTTCATCTTCTGAAGAAAGTGATGGTGCAACTTTTGAACCATCAAAAAGAAGAGGCCATAGGAAATCCTATGCCGCATGGAAGAGGTCGTCCAAGCTGAAGAAATTCAAAGAGGGAGGGAAGAGCATCTCTTTCCTTACCTATGATGGCACCTTCGGTGCTACAGACAAAGTTTTGGCCTTTATCCAGCAATTCGATGCGGCGTTTGGAGATGAGGGCTTCACGGAGTCCTCTAAGCTACGCCATGTAGCTATGCACTTTCAAAAGTCCGCCAGACAATGGTGGTCTAGCCTACGAGCCAACGGTGAAGCTCCACGAACATGGAAGGCTTTAAGAGCTTCCATTATGAAGCAGTTTTTGGCCACCGATGCCAAAGACAAAGTACTCACCGAATGGCGAAGCTTAAAGCTCTCTCCCAATGAATCCATCCACAAATATGTAGACAAGTTTTGGGACCTACAACTCAAAGCCACTGTCTTCAAAAAGTTGGATTTTGGAGAGCAAAAGCAACAATTTTGTGCGGGCTTAACCGAAGAAATGGCGGAGTATGTCAACTCCCAAAGGCCACGTACCATATCGGCGGTAATACACCATACTATGGTGGCCTCGCGAATCAATTTCCAAACGGGGGGTAAAAGAAATAATAAGCCCCCGGAAAACAAAGGTTCCAATGAGCCTAAGGGGAAGGACAATGTCCAAAAGTCTCCTAAGGGCAATTCCAACAAAGCTAAAGAGAAGGGAGTTTACAAAGGAAAGAATAAACTCTCTCCTGAAGAGCTTGAGCGTTATCGTAAAGATAACCGGTGTTTCAAGTGCGGCGAACAAGGGCATGCGTACCGCGCTTGTCCCCAAAAGAACAACCGCCAAGATCCTCCTAGAGCTTCTTTGGTTGAAATCCAAGAGGAGGAGATTCACCAAACTCACCACAAAGGATCTCCTCTATGCCATGCTTGGGGAAAGGTAAGAGAACATGATGCTTTTATTCTCTTTGACCCTGGTTCTACTCACAATTTCATATCTATGGAGTTAGCCACCAAGCTAGGCATACAATCCTACGAGATGGGAGATATCCTACCCGCAGACAGTGCCTTCAAGGGGCAAGAAGCTTCAGTCACTCCCTTAATCGGGAAATTGAGGCTTCATGTCCAAGGCTATGTGGACAAAGAGGATTTCTTTATCTCTCCTCTCAAGCATGAGGATGTAATCCTAGGGGCACCATGGTTTGACCGTCTGGCTGCCCATGTTAAATTTCCTGAAAGGAGAATCTCCTTTAAGTTCAGGGAAAAGGACATGTATATAGATGCTAGGGAGATGGGTAACACCATCCCCATTGTACATACACCAGCTTTCAACAAGTCAATAAAGAGCTCTATTTCCGTGTACATGATTTTTGTTAAAGATTCTCAAAATGAACCTAATGCTTTAGCAAAAGAAAATAAAAGCAACCAAAAGGAATTAGAGTTATCCAATTTTCTCAAGGGGTTTCAAGATGTCTTTATTGACGACATCCCTTGTGAGCTACCTCCTAAACGAGGTAATGACGACCATGCAATTGAACTTCTTCCAGGAAGTTCACCGCCTAACAAACCTCCTTATAGAGTTTCTCAAGCTCAACAAGAGGAGATTATGCGGCAAGTGCATGAGTTATTGAGAAGGGCATGGTTAGGCCTAGCTCATCTCCATTTTGCTCACCTGTGCTATTAGTGCAAAAGAAAGACGGCACATATCGTATGTGTGTCGACTATAGAGCACTAAATAGGATCACTATCAAGAATAGGTTTCCCGTTCCACGGGTAGAAGACCTATTTGATAAGCTACAAGGATCGACCTACTTCAGTAGGATTGACCTAAAAAGTGGCTATCATCAAATAAGGATAGTTGATCAAGACATTGTAAAGACCGCATTTCGTACTACATTTGGTCTTTACGAATACATTGTCATGCCTTTTGGCTTGACTAATGCACCAGCCACATTTAACCGCTTGATGGAGAAGCTGTTCAGACCTCATCGAACCTTCACTGGAGTGTTCTTTGATGATATTATCATCTACTCTAATTCATTAGAGGAACACAAGCAACACCTCCAGGTAATATTTCAAGTTTTAAGAGAGAATAAACTTTATGTTAATCGAAAGAAAAGTGAATTTTTCTTGCAAGAGATTCAATATTTAGGTCACATTATCTCTCAAGATGGAATCCAAATGGATCCATCCAAGTTAGAGGTAATAAAAGGATGGCCTAAACCAAGGAATCTTCATGAACTAAGAAGCTTTATAGGTATGTGTGCATACTATAGACGCTTCATAGAAAAGTTCTCACAAATTGCGGGACCATTACATGACCTAACAAAGAAAAATGTTAGGTATACGTGGTCTGCTAAGGAGAACAATGCTTTCGAAAAGCTTAAAGAAAAGCTTATCTCTCAACCTGTGCTTACACTACCGGATCTCTCAAAACCATTTGAGGTCCAATGTGATGCTTGTGGTGATTGCCTTGGGGCTGTTTTGCTCCAAGAAGGGCACGCCATAGGCTATGAGAGTCGAAGGCTCGACCCTGTTGAGCAAGCTCTAGGCATATACGAAAAAGAACTCCTTGCAGTTCTACATGCCTTAGACTCATGGAAGCACTATTTATTGGGGACTCCTTTCATTCTGCGAACGGATCACCAAAGTCTTAAGTACTTCATGACGCAGACCAAGCTCTCCGACAAACAAATGAGGTGGGCAAATTTCCTTTCGCAATTTCATTTTCATATTGCTCACATTGCTGGCAAGCATAATCAAGTAGCCGATGCACTCTCAAGACGACCGAGAGTGAATGCGGTTTCCATAGCAACTCACAATGATCTATCTTTAATGATAGATGAGTATGCTATTGATCCCGATTTTAGAGATGTGATTTCAGCCCTTGCATTAGGGAAGAAAGAAGAACCATTTACTTTACAAGATGGTTATCTTCTCTATGGCAATAGACTATGCGTTACTAACTCACTACGTGAGAAAGTAATGTATGAATCTCATGCTCCCCCATATGCGGGGCATAGAGGGATTCAGTCTACCCTAAAGGGAATTGAAACATATTTCTATTGGCCTACCATGAAAGTGAACATACATGAGTATGTTTCCAAATGTGTGGTATGTCAAAAGACAAAATTTGATAGAGGGAAGCAACTTGGATTGCTTCAACCCTTGCCAATCCCTAATTCACCATGGGAGAGCATATCCATGGATTTTATCTTTGGATTGCCTAAGTCTATCCATGGGAATACGGGAATATGGACGATAGTAGACAGGTTCAGTAAACAAGCTCATTTTATACCTGTCAAAAAGACTATCAAAGCCCATCAAATGGCAACCCTCTTCATTTCACAAATTTTCAAGTACCATGGCTTGCCAATGTCCATAGTGTCGGATAGAGATCCTAGAATGACCAGTAATTTCTGGAAGGGTCTCTTTGAGAATTTAGGAACAAGGCTAAACTTCTCTTCGGCCTATCATCCACAAACTGATGGCCAAAGTGAAATAGCTAACCTAACTATTCTCGATCTACTAAAAGCCTATGTAACGGAAGTAGATCAAAGATCCCAATGGGAGAAGTACTTACCCTTAGTAGAGTATGCTTACAATAACACTGTACATACTTCTACAGGAAAAGCACCTTTCGAGGTAATTGAGGGAAGATCAAAAAGTCCCTTGCTACTTAAGGTACATGGGAAGATCTTCGCTGCAGATGAGTATAGCCGAGACCTACAAGAATCTTTCCAAAAGATTAAGGATGCTATCTCTATCTCACAGCAAAGGCAAAAGGCTGCTGCTGACAAGCACAGAAGAGCCCAAGCCTTTAAAGAAAACGATTGGGTCTTGTTAAAGTTTCCCAAGGCTCGATTAAGGCACACGACGGGCAAGAATCCTACGGGCCACCAAAAGTACTATGCTAAACTAGCAAAAAGGTACTATGGTCCCTTCCAGATTCTTAGGCCAATCAATGAGATGGCCTATCAACTTAAGTTGCCCAATCATTGGCTCATACACAATGCTTTTCATGTGAGCCTCTTAAAGCCTTACAAAGGAGAGCCACCTCAAGAACCAACTATTGAAGACCCACCGGAGATCGAGGACCACGAGGAGGTGCTGCAGCCCGAGTCCATTCTCCGACATGAAGACAAGGTATTAAGAGGCGGTAAGACTATCCGACGATATCTTATTAAGTTTAAGAATTATCCTTTTGAAGATGCTAGATGGATGCAAGGCATACAATTAAAGGATAACCTAAACCTTGTCAATGCTTACAATGCTTCCCAAGAGTAAGCAAATGTACAAAATGTTAAAAATGAACAAAAATTTTTGTCTTATAAGACTCTCTTTTTCTTTATTTGTGCACAAAAATGAAGTAGTATGCATGCTTAGATCAAGTTTGCGGAGACGACGTCTCCCGAACACCAAGTAGAGCTTGTCACTCTACTATGGAAGACTGATAGGACTAATGTGCAGACATGCTTGCGGCAGCCTCAGGCTCTCAAGCGCCAAATGGACTAGTCATCCATTATGGAATGATGTCGTAGGGTAACATAGGGATCCTCTACCCGCTAAGAAAAGGACTCATGCATATGCTTTATCTTCTCTACACCATAGTCGAGGACGACTATGATTTCAAGAGAGAGGTAATGTCATAATAATCAATATCTAATTCTCCTAAATGATTTTCTCATATTAAACTGATCATTTAATGTGGGGAAGTGCCAAGGGAGAAAAAGCTAGAATATTGGTTAAGTTAGCAGACCGGCCACAGTAGGGATCCAAAGGAGGGAAAATAGGGATCCAAAGGGGGGGCCATCTGCAAAAGAGCCATGTGAAACAACGGGCTAAAAAGACCCTAAGGTTCAGCCCATTAAGACTTCCAAAATGCTAAGGTTCCAAAATTCAAAGGTTGTGTCCAAAGGTCAACCTTAGGGAAAATTGGATGCTTAGTGTGTGCCCAAAAAGTCTTTCTACATCCCTACATGGGAGGGGGCGAGCCCCAAAGCTAGGGGATGAGAGAGAAAGCCACACACACACACACACAGGCTCCCTTTACACAAAGGGAATGAGGGACACATGTCAGCTCCCTAGGCCAGATGCCCACAAGGTATGCCCAATTCCTATTGGAAGACCCTTGAAGTGGACCAATGAGAATTAGGCTAGAGTAAATCTAGTTTAATTAATTTAAAAACATTTAATAAAAGAAACCAATAAGAATTAAGTGTCCTAGAAGACTATTGGGCAGTCTCCCAAGGGGTCCAATGAGCATTCAGGAGCCCCATGGCTTGCCTGATTCCTATTGGCCAGGAGGCAAAGGGGTCCAATGAGAGTTTAGTTTAATTATTTAATTATCTAAAGCTCTCACAAAAGGGGAAAGGGGGACACATGTCAGAAGGCTATCACTTATGCTGCTTAATCCCTATTGGCTTGACCTGGGGAGGTCCAATGAGGCAAAAGCCAGACTAACTTAGCAGCTAGGGCTCGCCCAAGAGAGAGAGGGGGCTGATTTTTGCTGGGCATTGACATCAACACTCTCACACTTGACCATGTGTGAAGGGAAAATACTCTATCTCCTCCCAAGCTTTAATGGAGAGCTCATCACCTACTCCAAGCTTGTGAGATAGAAGCCTACATCAACACTCTCTTGGCATGTGGATGCAAATCCAACCAAGAGCCAAGCTTCAATGCATGCTCATCTTCTCTACCAAGCTAATTACTAAGCTAAGCTATGCTAATATGAGTGATTATGTGAGGAGATGTACTTCTTTCTCGTAAGATACTTCTTTTTCCTCTCAATCTACTCTCATACCCTGCTAGCTCTCACCATCTTCGAAGGTGTGTGAGGTCTTGGGTCTGAGAACGGGGATAATTCAAGTTGTGTTTGATTAAGTGTTTTGCTTGGTGTATGAAGCTTCCATCTTCATTGCACTAGCTCGTCTTGAAGGAACACAAAGAATTGTATTGTACAATGTCTCTCTTGATGGGAGAAACCATAATACAAAGCCTTTTGGAGGGGGGACCGGCTCCATGCAAATCCGGTCCTCAACTGTTGTCAATAGCTTAATTGCTCTCTCTTTTGAAAGTATTGTCGATGCTATCTAACTAGGTGTTATGCTTTTTGTTGCTCTCTCCACCCAAGCACTCTTGTAATTCTCATTAGGAATCAACTCTAATGAAATGCTCACTATGTTCATGCTAATTTCCGCTACACATAAGATTTTAGGCCATTAAATGTTACAAAGACAGTGATGAAATGGGTGATTAAGTTGCAAGAGTTTCAATTTTCTTTTCTGGTTGAGGAGACCACTAGAGCAATCTTGGCAAATTTTCTTACATACAAAGAAATTCCCCTCTTGATCAAGGAAAAATCTATAAAGAAAGAAAGAGTTCAAAAACTAGTGCTCAAAAATGCATGTTTAATGTGTTTTGATGGATCATATAGAAAAAGCCATGCTGCAGCATCAGGTGGGATTGTAGTCTATGATCAACATGGAGCCCTTGTTAGGAAGCAAGGATTAAAGCTTGATCCAAGGAGCAATAATGAAGCTAAATATATGGCTCTTGAATGTGGATTGCATATATGTTTGCAACTTGGGAATTGTCGTTTATGCATTAAAGGCGATGCATTACTTGTTGTGAAACAAGTTTTAGGTATTTGAAAGAACAAAAATCCTAGATTAAAAACCTTGTGTATGCAAGTGAAGCATGGAGCACCCATCATATCGACAGGTCCCAAAATCTCATGAAGTTGCTCAGGGTATGATAACAGAAGTGTTTGTAATGAAGGCAAATACACCTTTGTATATGGAAGAGAGACTTTGTCTAAAGAGAAGCACTTCCTTCAAACAGGTGTTTTACCAATGGATATTCAATCATCTAAAAAATATCCCTTCATGAGGAAAGGAGGGAAGTATGTTATACATGATGATGTCTTATTCAGTGATTTGGTGTTACGTCGTGTTCCTTGGAAAGAGGAAATATACAAAATTTTGGAAGAGAATCAGGAAGGTGCATGTGGTGGACATTATGCCATGAAAGTGACATTGCATATGTTTGGCCCAGGATACAAACAGATGCGCATCATTAATGTAAGTCATGCTTATCTTATCAGAGAATGGGCAAGAGAATTTTTAGACGTGAGCTTTTCAAGGTTATGCTAGCATATGATGTGCCTGAAAAATGGGGTATTGATGCAATTGCCATTACCTATGACTGGTAGGGGAAAAATCTACATTCTCATAGCTACTATCAATTATTTATCAACGTGGGCAGAAGCTGAAGCAGTGAAACACATGACTAGTAAAGATGTGGGAAAGTTAATATATGAGAAAATATGCTGCACATTTGGTGTGCCTCTTGAGTTTCTGTAGATAGAGGTCCTGGTTTTCGTAGAGAATTTGTTAATTTCCTTTGTGAAAAGTTGAAAATACATCACAAATACACCACTCCTTACTATCCTCAATGTAATGGTTTAAATGAGAGATTCAATGGAGAGCTTATCAGGACGCTTATTATTTGAGCCAAAGTCACAGAAAAACATGGCATTTGGAGTTGCCTTGTGCTTTGTGGGCATATAGGACATCTATGAAAACAAGCACTAGTTTTTCTCCGTTTCATTTGGTTTTTGTTGGTAAGGAATCTTTGTTTCCCATTGAAGTTGAAATTCCAGCATTGAAACTTATGTCTAAGCTAGATTAAGGAAACCAAGACACATTAATTTCAAGAGAGGGTGTTGTATCTTCAATGTCTTCAATTGGATAGAGATCTTGCTCTGGACTACTATGAACAAGTTTTGAAGACCAGCCAAGAGAAAGCAAATGAAAATGTGAAGGAAAAAGGGATAGAAAAGGGTAATCTGGTATTGTGTTACAATAGTAAGTTGGATCACACTAAAAGAAGTTTGAAATTAAGTGGAAAGGTCCATTTTTTGTGATAAATAAGTACAAGAATGGAACATATTAGCTGGCAGATTTGGATGGTACTCTGCATCGACATCATGTAAATGGTTATAGGCTTAAAAAATATGAGTGTGGTGAAAGATGATATGTTGGAGATGGAAAGTCATGTTGCAAATGCTTCTACACATGAAAATGGAGATTTTCGGGAGGACATGCGTATGTTGTTTGCCCTAAAAACTTCTGCTTGTCATGAATGAGGAAGTAGACTAGGGGGATTTGCCAAGATATGTCAGGACATTTTTGTCCATGTAAAAAATTAATAAGTTCTTCAAAAAAAACTTGCCAACGAGATTTTGGATGATGGAAAAGGATTGCGGCATGTACATATCATAGTGTATTTGCTAGCAGATGCTGCGTGTACATACCTTTTCGAGAATATAGGGATCTAAATGCAGTCTCGTATGAGTTTTGCTTATAATAGAGTATGATTTTGTGGATTAGAATTGTCAATAAATCAAGTAGAAGTTTTTGGTATGCTCAATATTCCCAAAAAAGTGTCATGGTGCGGTAGTTGACTAAATGCAAAAATTGGCGTACAATGCTATGAAAATCATTATGAAAATTGACCAAAATGACATGACGATGGATCGGTATACACTTTAGATGTCAAGGATAAAGTGTATCAAATTTGGTCCTTTTTTGACACTGTTTGCTATTTTTCCATAAAAAATGGTAATGTTTAGGTCAAAAATGGTCAAAGGGGGTCAAAAAGCTCAAAAAATGGCCTAGAAAGGTGTCAAAGCTCCATTTTGACACCATTCATGGTGGTTTGAGGGTCCAATCTAGGGGTTCTTTCTTGAAAGAAAAAAAAAGCTCATTCTGCCCTCTTCATGAGCATAACATAGGGTTTTCTCATGGTGCAGCAGGGTAGTCCCGTCTTGCTCTCTTCTTGTTTTCGGGTATGCGACGGAGTGAATTAGCGTTTCGCCCCTTGAATTTTGTGTGTGGGCTTGTGTACGAGGGAGTTGAAGTTTCCATGGTTTTGATTTGGCGACGAATTGAAGGAAGAAGAGAGGGTTTTCTACATAACAAATTGATCTTGAATCGGTGCCATTGGACGTGAGGCCACTCCAAAGAGCAAAGTAGTTTTGAGGTTGGTGGTGGTTTTTTTTGTGATTGAGATTTGAGCGTCCATGGCTGAAGAAATGATGTTTTTTCTTGTGTCTCTCGCTTGGCTTGGTTGGCGTGTGCTATAATTCCAAGCCCTACTCTCTACGACTTGCTTTGTAGTGCCTTTTGTGTTGGCATGGGCTTATAATTCTCAAGGGTGGAAGCTTGAGTTGTGAGGAAGGAGACCAATTTGTGTTTTTGGTTGAACTTTTAGTGTTTTGTGTTGAGGTTTCAAACTACAAGGAGGCTTAGCTATAGAGGTGTCTGGCTTTCAGCTTTTCTTTTTAGCATTGTCTTCAAATGTTGTAGCAAATGCTACTCCAATACACATTAATCCATGAGCCTTCACAGAGGGCAAGCTTGATGGAACCATCTACACTATGTTGAAATTAAAAATTTTACAATTTTATATTCCTATGAATTACTAGATACATTGTTGGGGCCAAACGGTGCTGACCCGGGCCTGCTGCAACAATTGATTCGATAAATCCAAGTCTTATAATTCCTCCATATGTAGCCCTCCTATGTGCCTAGAAGAGAAGGATTGTAGACGCATTGTGCACTATGGTAATATGTGTAAGTGATTTTTTTCTCACTTGAATTCAACATACCACCAAAGCACATGAAGCTTGGAGCATATTGCTTGCAAATATGAGGCACACAATCACAACAGAATTCAAATATAGTAAATCAGCTTGTTGCTAAGAAACTTGCTGGCGGAGAGAACATGGAGGCCTTTATCAAGAAAATTAAGGTTCTTAAAGATCAATTGGCTACTATTGGTGTGGCTATTTCTCTAGAAGATCTAGCACAATGCTGAATTTGCATACTTCCAGATAAATATGATGGTCTTCTTACAACACTCAATACCTAGGTTCATCCAACCCCTCTCATGTTTGAAGAATTGAGTGCTATGTTGCATGAGAAGGAGCTACGACTCACGACTGGGGAAGGTGGAGGTGATGCTGCATTCATGGCTTATTCATGGCAAATGACAAAGTGAAGGGGTCATCTTTGTCAGACAGTACAAAGAGAAAGACAAAGAAGAAGAAGTTTATCGGTAGCTGTTTTTATTGTGAGAAGAAAGGTCATGCTATTGAAGACTGCAAAAAGAAAAAAGTAGATGAAAAGAATGGCACCATGAAAGCTTCTTGGAAAGACCAAGAATCGGCTAACATTGTTGACCAGTAAGAAAGATTGCTTTAGTTTCTAGAAGCCTCTAGAAGAGCCATCAATGTACTTGTTGGAAATATTTGTAAATGTCCAGCCAAAGGGTCTAGAACCATCTCTTTTTTAGCTTCTATAGGCGAAAAGAAGCATCTCTCCGATGTGTTGTATATGCCAAAAATTAAGAAGAATATGCTATCAGTTGCTATAATCACGAGTCATGGCCTTTAAGTTCACTTCAAGCAAACAAGAGCAGAAATCCTTGATTCTCAAGGCAATATAGTGGGAAAGGGAGTAAGGTGCAACAATCTTTACAAGCTTTTTGCACTACGAGTCACTATAGAAGAAGGTACAAATCGATTACGGCACGAGAGATTTGGTCATCTGAGTATTGCAGTTAAAGGAGAGGCAATAATCTAGAATAGGTGCACATATGCCTCAAATCTCATATTTGAAAGAAGTTTGTGCGGCTTGCATGAAGGTTTCTCACAAATTAAAGGGTTTGATATGAGTGAAACCTTTGCTTCCATAGCTTGCATGGCCACTATTTGCCTTGTACTAGCTCTTGCTATGGATTTTTTTCAAAATGTATGTAGTATTAGTTTTATTGAATGGGCTTCTCAAGGGGGAGGTTTATGCAGAGCAGCCACCGGGGTTTGAGTTGGCACACAAAAAAAAAAAAAGGGTTTGTAGTTTGAAAAAGGCTTTTTATGGCCTAAAACAGCCATCAAGAGCATGGTATGTGAAGATAGACAAGTTTTTCAAAAGGCTTGGTTTTAAAAGAAGTGCTTGTGATGCAAATTTGTATGTACTAAGGGAAAATGGAAAGCAAGTCAACGTTCTTTTATATGTAGATGATTGGATTATCTCAAATGATCATGAAGATCTCATTCAACAATCTCAAAAGAGTTTGAGCTTTGAGTTTGAAATGATAGACTTGGGACTTCCACATTATTGTTTGGGGATTGAGGTTTGGCAATCCGCAAAAGGCATCTTCATCTCTCATAAAAAATATGCAACAAAGATCCTAAAAGCATTTGGGATGATGGATTGCAAACGTGTGAGCCCTCCAATGGAGATGAATTTGAAACTCTCCTTCTCCCTTAGTTGACATCAAGAAGTATAGAAAACTAGTGGGGAAAGTTCTCTTCTTCCTCCTCAGACTCCTCTTCCTCATCTATGATTGGGGCTTGTACAGGAGGATTGGAGTCCTTGGATTTCTTTTCTTTCAGCAATTCCTCCGTAGAGTGAATTGTTCGTTGCATTTTATATAGCAAATCTCCTGTTGTGTCTTCTTCCTCTTCAGTGTCTGCCTTGAACTCTAAGGGAGTTGTGGTTGACGACGTTTCTTTGGCCTTTTCCTTGTTTGAGTCCCTCTTTTGTTTCTTGGGTACTAGCTGATTCTCCTATGGTTAGAGGTCTGAATGGGGTTGGAAGGTTGTCGATTGCCCCAATAAGATAGTGTGCAATCCCCGTGGGTATTCTCCACATGCAAAATACTTTGATGTATCTTCTGTTTGGCAGTTTCCAGTATCTCTTGGTGGAAGAACTGCCTCCAGTTCTTCTTTGCGTTGACTTTCTTTAGTCTCCCCTCATCCACTGCATGTGCAAAGAGATATCCGGCACTGTGTGGCGTTGTTGCTTTGGTAGTTTGAACATGTGTTGCACTACTCGTATCTGGTATGCCAGTACTGAGCTTTTCATTTGGCTGTAGGTGTTGCTAGTCTTCCTAGGATTCTCAAAAAGGTCAGCCAGAGTCATATGTGTCCGCCTTTCCCTTACCAGATATGGACTCGTAGGCAACTTTAGTGCTTTGCCCACTACCTCTTCAGTGAGGTTTACCTCCATCTGCTCTCCTTGCAGGTTCGTGATCCTTGTGAATCCTGTTTCTGATAGCTTTTCTAACATCTCATATACCCTGGGGATATCGATGCCATTCATTGGCAACTTGCTTATGCCACTGAGTCCCAAGTGGGCAAACACTTCCGCGCATTCCTAGCTAGAAAGTAGTTGCTGGAAGGACTCTGGCTGTTTGATGACCGCCATCCTTTCACCATTTGGGTTGTTGACTACTGCCCAGAAGATTAGAGTGTCGTGTCTTGCCAAGAGCTCTGAGGTGAGACCTTGCAGCACTGAAGTCTCTCGTTGCACCATGAAGGGCTTTTCTAGTTCCACTTGCATCTTCTTTTTGCCTTTAGTATCTGGGTCTGAACTACGTTCTCTCTTTTGACCTGTGTTAGAACCAACAATCCAAACACTTAAGTATTATTTCATAGCACACTTGATAGATAGGACATATTGTCGCGTGTTAGATCAAAAATGGTTAGAGAGTTAGTGTGTTAGACCCTGCTAGTGTTCCTCTATTTTTATCCTCTGCAGTCTTTTCTCTTGTGAGTGTCCCAGAGTTAGAAAATTTTTTATCTCCAAAATTTTTGTGTGCTGCTCTCTGGCCAGTTTACACTGCATCAATTTACTGTGTAATGGTCCCGGCATCGATTTACAAAGTTGACCGATTTGAAGATTTGACCGATTTGCAAATTTGATCGATTTGAATATCAGATCAATTTACTGACAAGGCGATTTACAAAGATGGTCGATTTACTCTTTGACCAATTTGATAATTTGATCGATTTACTGACCAAATCGATGCACGTGACCGATTTTAAGATTGATCGATTTACTGATCAAATCGATGGAGATGACCAATTTACAAACTCATTGATTTACTTTGTAAATCGATTGACCGATTTGCAAATTTGATCGATTTGAATATCAGATCGATTTACTGACAAGACGATTTACAAAGATGGTCGATTTTCTCTATTGAACAATTTGATAATTTGATCGATTTACTGACCAAATCGATGCATGTGACCGATTTTAAGATTGATCGATTTACTGATCAAATCAATGGAGATGACCGATTTACAAACTCATTGATTTACTTTGTAAATCGATTGACCGATTTGCAAATTTGATCGATTTGAATGTCAGATCGATTTACTGACAAGTCGATTTACAAAGATGGTCGATTTACTCTTTCACCAATTTGATAATTTGATCGATTTACTGACATGTCGATTTACTGACCAAATCGATGCACGTGACCGATTTTAAGATTGATCGATTTACTGATCAAATCGATGGAGATGACCGATTTACATACTCATCGATTTACGAAGGACATGGCCACTTTGCTGCGTGACTGATTTACTAATTAATCGATGTGGGTGATAGATTTACTGTTTGATCGATTTACTGATCTTTTTTGAAGTGATCTTTTTGCCACAAGGTTCTCCAGATGTGATCGATTTACAGTCCTCTACATGCCTGTGGGTCACTTTGCCATATATTCAGTTGAGTTGTGAGTAAATCAATGAAACTTGGAGGTTGGTTCCAGACCGATTTACTGTTTTCTGGTGATGTTGCGGGTCTGTATTGCTTGCATGTCCTTCTCATGTGTTGTAAACAAGTTTAGGGTGTAGCCACATACCTCTCATCATGTTATCTGATGGCTACCAGGACCTACAAAGTCAAAATGCTCCCGATGGCATGCTGCTATGTACGCTCTTGCTGCAGGTGTCTATGGGTGCTATGGAAGCTCGAGAGTGCTCTAATGGTGTATGGGAAGACGTGTGTGAGGTGTCTCTGTAAGTGGATGAATGCAGAAGGCCATGTGCGCGATGAAAGCTAGAGCACAGAATCTCTCTCTCACAAGGTCACACAATGAAAATGACTTGGTTTTTTGTGAGTATATAGAAGTTTCTGCCTTGACCAATTCCATTTCCGGACCCGAACAATATCATGACGAGCCCGCCCCGCCCCGCTTCCCCCACCTTGCAATTATAGTCAGCTTAGTCAGCTAACTCATGTGTGAGGGGGATTCTCATGCGAGCCGGGGCTAGATGCCAGCTTAGATGAGCAACTCATATCGTCTTCTTCCTGCAAAAGCTGGTGGCCCAGGCGTGGACTACAGAAGCTGCTCGTCTGCTGTATCTTGTTTGGTACTTGGAAAACGAAGAATGCTTTCACCAACTCTACGAGTCTACTGTTGGGTTGCCAAATCCTCGTTCAGCTTTGAAGCAGTAGCCTACATGTAGGATCCATTTCTTTTTTTCGCACGTTGCTGCAGGTTGTGCAGGAACTGTTGAGGGCAGCCACAACACCATTTATGCAAGCTTTTTCATCAGCCTTTTGTCCATTGCTTCTGTATGATGGTCCCTCTCCTCGGGTCCTCCATATTAACACAAGAAATTTTTGGCATTTTCTTATGTGGTTTCTCTCTCCCTGATCCCACAGTGTTCATAATCATAACCTAATGACCACACACCTAGCTAGGTGCACAGTTGGGAAGCCCCATCTCCAACCACATTGTAAGCATTGTAATTGTACGCATTGTAATACATGGAGTCCCTCCCGGCTAGTAGCTCATGATGTTGTCACAATGTGGGAATTAAGGAGTAGGGAATGAGGCCCATTCCCGGCCATCAAAGTCGCAGGGAGCCTCGCACCTCAGCAGCCGGAATGCAGGATCGTACACGGTCTTTACACCTCAGCACGTGGAATATGGGGTAGCAGATTCCGCCGGTGATCAACCTCCTGTAGCTGGTGGGCGACACAAAACCAGGCAACCGGCGACTTCGACAGAGAGGGTACACCGAAAACTTTGCTGCTACATGTTTAAAATGCTGGCAAATGCTATCAACATCTTGGCATTTGCCAGCTTCTCTTTCTCTCATTCTTTTCACATGTCTTCTGTTCTTTTCAAACTTAGCCCTGCCTATTACAGGCTTGTGACAAATCACTGGGGATACAATTTCCATTATCAACTATGTAGCTTACAGACTTAAGAACAATTCTAGATTTGGGAGCTTTTGGCAAAAGGAGCTTTTTATGGGATTGCTTGCCTTCATCTCACCCAAGAACATATATGTACATATGCAAATTTTGACATTCTGGAGGCCATTGTGAGTGATGTGTGATGCTAAGAGCAATCACTAGAGAATCTTCTCCACAAGGGGTGGCCCTTCCAAATGGATGCCATGGACTCAATTGGCACACCCTTGGTCTCAGGAAGAAGAAAGTACACGAAGAGGGCTGACAGGAAGACCCAGCAGGCCATAAACAGGAAGAGGCCAGCCTTTAGGTGGCACAGCATAGCGAGGAATAGCTGTGCCCCCGCAAAAATGAAGAAGAGCACCACCCCTATGTTGATGCTCTGCCCTGCTGCCCTGACCTCCAATGGAAACACCTCGCTTGGCACCAGCGTTCCCACTGGCCCCCATGACCAGCCAAATGCCGCCACGTATACGCACACAGTTACCACCAGTAATATTGCCATGTTCCTGCTCACCATGTTGTGTGCACCCAGGTCCATATACAGCACTACTGCGATGATCACCTGTCATCCCTTGGACCACGGTCAATATAAAAGCATGCATTACTATCTTTTAACTTGGGAAGAAACAGGAAAATGGATAAACTAGAGCATCCTTGGCTAGCTTACCAATGTGATAAACATTTGCAAACTTCCATGAAACAAGAGAGACCTTCGTCCAGCTTTGTCCACCAGCACGGCTGCGAGAATGGCAGCAAGTAGGCCTGCTCCCCCAAGGATGACAGACGAATATAGTGATGCATTCGAGCCCAATCCCAGCGTTTGAAAAAGCACCGGCGCATAGAACGTGACTATGTTGATCCCTGTAAACTGCTGAAACCAAGGGATGCCAAAAGCCATGACTAAAACTGGTCGATACTTGGGTTTCAATATGTGACTCCAGGGATGATTCCCAACCGCCTTCACTACCCGGCTTGCCTCTAAGAGATCATTGTATTCAGCCTGCACATCTAATGTGCCCCTCATTTTCTGCAGTACGAGTAATGCATGCTCACACTTGCCCCTCTCTATGAGGCTACTTGGGGTATCAGGCAAGAAAACTGCTCCTAATGTGATGAAAATGGATGGGAAGATGGAGGACCCCAGAGAAATTCTCCATCCCCACGGTTTAATCCTTGCTGTTCCATAATTAATGAGATAGGCGGAGACAACCCCAATACAGAGAGCTATTTGGGCCATGCTGTTGAGGCCACCTCGCAAGCCTGGCGGTGCCATTTCAGAGAGATAGAGAGGGACAGTCTACAGATACACGCAAATTACAAGCCCCATGTTATACATCAGCAGGCCTTAACAGTGCTCTGACCATTACAAGATTGATGAGAAAAATAGAGAAGAGACCTGGGTTGTAAAGCCAAGGCCAAGGCCGAGCACGATACGGCCCAATAACAGCATGGCAAGATCCTGAGCAGCTCCATTGAGCACGGACCCGACCATGAAGCAAATGCCCCCTGTCAAGATGCATGCCCTCCTGCCGTACCTGCTTGTAACCACAGATGCAAGCAGGTTTGTTACTAGCGCGGCCAAATACAGGGACGATGTGAATGCAGTGAGAACCTGGCTATCAAACTTGCAGTAGTTGTCTGTCTTTGCAGAATTCTTTTGCTCATAAACCCTGGGGAAGAACTTGAGCAGGAAATCATCCATACTCGTCACACCACCTGCACAAATTGCAGCAAGACATTCAATGCTGGTTAGCAAGCACAATTGGGCGTTACTCAAATGCACAGATGGAGTCATAACATATACACAAGAAGGTCTTGACATTTTCCATGCAAGGGAAGAAGCCCTTTTAGCAATGTGTCTCCCTCTAGTGTTCAGTGTCATGGACTCAAATGTATGGAGTGTGTCCTTGTGTGTGTGTGTGTGTGTGTGTGTGTGTGTGTGAGAGAGAGAGAGAGAGAGAGAGAGGGATGGGCGCGCACCTGAGATTCCCAGATCATAGCCAAAGATAATAGCTCCGCTGGCTGCCGTGATGCAGGCAGCCACCATAAAGATTGTGGCGCCCTTCCCTGCGTACTCATACCCATTGAGCTTAGAGGAAGAGCTGCTTAAGATCTCCATGGCCACCTTCAGGTCTTTTCCTGCACATAGAACTCCTTCGCATTTCCCAACAGGCTGGGCACGAGTGAATATATTCACACACACACTCTCCCCCCCCCCCCCCCCCCCCCCCCCCCCCCCCCCCCCAGTGAGCTATATCTAACACGGGCATGGGAGATGGGATCAAAGGCATGGGAGATGGGATCAAAGGCTCCCATCGTTTTTGGGCCATCAACTCTTCCGAAGGGGGGGGTAGGATGAAATTTATGGAGGGCCAGTAGAAAGAGTGCCTCAATTCCAACCAATCAAATTTGGCCATAGAGGATGACACCCCTTTGCATTTTTCTTTTGTCGCTTAGTTTGAACCCACCAGAAGAGGCCTATGAAAGTGTGCTATTTTTTTGGAGCATTTCCTAACCCTTCACTAGATGGTTGGATGTGTGACACATGGCTCCTCAATTACTTTGCAATCATAGTCTATGACACACTCCTACATAAATAAAGACTAGGATCCATGTGTGCTAGAGAGAGGAAAAGTTCTAAAGAGTGTTTGTGTAAGTCACTCTTAGGAAGACAAAACTACACACATGAGCCCTCCTAGACAGCGCTAGAAAAACACATTTTTCCTAACCGATCAAAATAAGAGGAAACTTGAAATTCTTCCGGTTTTCAGGTCAAAATTTAAAGCTTTTGTCGGTAATTACACTGAAACTTGTGTAAATTTACCGGTTTTCTTAAAGGCAAGCTCAAAATCTAATTGGGATTTTATAATTTCAGCCGGTTAAAATACACTTAGACCCCTGTTTTTTTCTAACACTGCTCCTAGAAAGAAGGCCAATTCTTTTTTGTTGCCCTTCCAATTAAAAGAAACTGAAAATGTTGCCCGTCCACCTTAAACATCTTAGAAAAAACTTTTAAACTTTTTTTCATTATTCTTTGCATCAAAACGTTTCTAAACAGATACAATATGTTTTTTTTTTTTTTAAGTGCTCTCAAGTGAGCTTGTTTATTCCACCAACTCCGTGCATCAAGCCGGAGCACCCGGACCATCCTTTGCCTTTAGATACCACCAAGGGCGCTTAGTGGGGGTTGAACCCACCACCTTGGTGATGCAAGTCCAACCCTCTAACCAACTAAGCAAGCCCCCTTGGGTAATAGATACCACATTTTGTCACAAGCACAATAATGTTGGAGACTATGCCATCCCCAGATGGGTGCACATTAGGTATCTTTCTTGTATTGGCATATTTATGCATCACATTGCATTTTACCTTAATCAAAGGTTATTATTTTATGTTATTATCAGTACTAAACGTGAGACACCTGCTATCATATATTAGCAAGACCACTGTCTCTCATTTGAACACATCTCATTTTATGCTAAAGTTAGAGTTAGCTTTCTCTCTCTCACTCTTTTACAGTATTGCCCTCATTCTCACATGGTATCATAGCAAGCCATTGAGGGCAACAAGATCTGTGATGTCTAGGCCCCCGTCTGCACGTCATCCTCACACAGATTGTAATCCTCTGCAACAACATTTCTTTCCCGCCCTCTCATTCGGTTCATTTCCTTGGAGACACGAACCTCTTTGCGGAAAACTTGGATACTTTTTTTTCCAACCTCTTCGGAGTTCCCTCAAGTGACGAGCAACCTCTCCTCTTGTGTATACCTTGCGTTGCTGCCTTGCTTGACGTGCATGAGGAGGAATTGTTTGCTTTGACAATCTCTAAACCATCGCATATAAAAGGCAACACACATGGGGGGGTTTCATTGCGCATTGCCTTGCACTAAGAAAAAGATCCAGAAGACGTGTTCTTTTGTAGTACCTTCGGGCAACACCGAAGCGACATCGGCCACCTTGGCGCTTGAACTTTAATAGTACCAACATTTTTCTTAAGCATTACATCTTTGTAAGATCCCTAAAACTCACGTCCCTAAAATTTATAAGATTTTTCTAAATTATAGGAGTGGATTGTATTTGGTCTATTATAAGCTTCTCTTTTATAGTTTCATCATGTAATGGCCGGAATTAGGAGAGTTTACTCAGAAATTTATGCATGAGCAGTTAAGTAAAATTTAAGTAACGTCAGCCGTTGAGCTCAAAAATTAATTAATACATTAAGACTAAGGGTGAATATAGAAGCATAAGCTGAGCTTTAATGGCAGATGCATGATCAGAATGATGTTGAGAGCAATAAAAGTGGACGACGAGCGAGGTTGTATTTGGTACCAATAACCACTAATGTTGTCAACTACTACAGAATGGTTCAAGCACCTTAATGTCAAGTAAAATAGGCTAAGCTATGGACAAGGGACTATAGAATGCAACCCTAGCACATTAACCAGGCAGTAAACTAGCCAGTAAGGGCCAGAAGCTGCATAGATTTGGCAGACGAGCTATGTTTCATGAGGAGAACTGGACATCAAGGCAATGCTAATTGGGAAGCTGCTCACAAGTCAAGCAACTCAAGCACAGACCCTACTTGGAGAAATTACAATTTTTCTCCCTCTCTCTGTGTGAGATATATGGCAGACACACACACATGGTAGCTTGAGAGCTAGGGTTTGATCTCCTGCTTCATTAGCACCTACACACATACTCTCTCATGAGCAAAACAAACCTAATTACTTAGCCTAATCATACAATTAGGAGTAGCATAATTACTCTTCTTCTCCATCTCCGACGACAAGAAGAAGGTAGTGCAAATATAATTGCATATGCTACAACTTGTTGCAGGAAGAAAGAGCAGTGATTCCTCACTCCCTTGCATCCTTGGAGTCTGCTACAAATCTCTAATCAAGGTAATTAAGCATTTGATTTGCAAGCTTTATAGGTAAAAACCCTACTATATGGGCTTCTTAGACGCACGCTTAGTCTCATGATAAACTCCTTTTTGTGATATTAATTAACCACCAAAGTTAGGGGGTTCACATAAAAAAATCTGCATTTTGAACTTTTCTTTATGTGAGAATTTACTTGGCTTCAAGAGACCACTTCATGTCATCTTTATTCTAAATGAATAAATGAAGGTAGATATAGATAAATTGTGCATTTATTTGCTCATTTTGATGAGAAATGTTAAGTTGTTAGATGCTATATTACTCTCCCAAGTGTGGGAGAAATGTTTTATTGTAGGAGCTATGTTATCCTCTTCCTGTGAGAAGACAGAAATGGACTTGTAAAGGTCCATTTGGTTGTGAAGGTTATTTTTTTGGTTATGCCATGAGCTGCTATTATGTTGCCAAAATTTGGGTAGCAATGCATGTGTTGGCTTGCCATAAACCTTGTAATGCAGGGTGGGAGATAAAGAGTCTACTCGAGTGCAAATTGTTCATGATTGTTTGATGAGGTTGAGTCATGGTGATGCATAGACTCTTGAATTGAACTCTATGAACGGTAGGCTTATCCTAGATGCTCTAGACCTTGACCTTGACTTTGTATGTGCTTGATAAAATCTTGTTTGCAAGGTGGTTTGTTTGGTTGACATGTTAATTTATGAACTGCAGCCTTCCTTAGTGGGGCAGAGTGAATGGGATTGCATCTCATATTGCGAGCAGGCTGCCTTGTGAAAGCAAGAAAACCTGGTTCCCCGACAAAACTATGTTTATTATAAGTTTGCGAGCAGGCTGCCTTGTGAAAGCAAGGAGACGTGGGTCCCCGACATTATAGCTTGGCAGGCTACCTTGTATGGACAAGGGGAGACCTGGCAAAAGTAAGCATGACCGGGTGACTGCATAGTATCCAAAGAGGTGTGTGTTTTGCTACCTAAACTAAGTGATAGGTCTTGATACCCTACCACCACTAGGTATCTGGGATCCTTTCAGAGTTTGGTCCCTTGGACTGAGGTGAAGCGGCCTTACCATCGCTCCTGTTGCTTAATGTAAAGTCTCTAACCCGACCAAAAAGAGCACCATTGTACCATGGAATGAACATAATGAAAAAAGTTACTATTTTTAGCAATTTTTCGAATTCTGTCAGTGCCATGATGTTTAGAATGTTTTAAAGCTTCGAAATGTGAATTAAAATAATTTTTGTTAAAAAAATCCAAAATAGTAAGTTTTTGGTCACCCGACCCGTTCAGTTTTGACCGTCTCGAAAAACTGCACCCGTACCCCGAAATTTGAAAAAATGCATTTTCGAACCTCAGGGGTTGCTAAATATAGCAGGTACTCGGACCGGTACGCCTTAGTTAGAGCTTAGTATAGCAATTTATGACATTAAAATCCGACTGGTATGGGCCGTTTTAGCCTAAAACCAATTTTTCCTAAAGTTGTGCGGGGAGGCACCGGGACTCGAGGCTGTGTGGGAGCAGGTTCCAGGCCACTCTGAGCCAGCTTTAGCAGCTAGGGGGCGCCCTCTTGCCTTGTGGGAGTTGTAAGAGAGTTTCCAAGCTAGAGAGTGGGTGTGAGAGCCAGTTAAACTAGCCAACTGGACACTTGGTGGGAAGGTAGCTAGACTTGCCAATGCATGGAGTGAGTGCTCACTCAGATGCTTATAGCAGCTAGGATCAATTTTCAGCCTTGAGGATCCTATTTAAAGGTGTGCTCACACACACACACACACATGCTCACACACACAACCAGTACACACACACACACACACACACACACCTTGGGGAGGTGCTGCCGGCACACACAGTTTTTGGAGAAGGAGGGAAGTGCTGCCGGATTCTCGTCTTGAGAATTCATTTGGATCAGAAAATCGAGAGGATTTTCAGCCCCTAATCACAGTAATCATGATTTAATTTATCCTCATCTATAAACCTCTTCATCATTCTCTTAAATTTCTCGTCTACTATGCTTAATCTTAGCTATAATTCCCAATAGTTGTACTCTAAATCTCCATAGATATACTCCATTACATAATCATCAACCAATAGCTGATTATGCAGCCATTCATCACTCTTAATCAATGATTAATACATGATTAGAAGAGATTTCTCTCTCTAGGCAGCATAGTAATTAATTGACAAGCCGGTAATAATATAGATTTGATGAAATTCATTCTTTTACCACTAAATATTGTTGTAACTAAGTTAGATTCAATTTTTCTCATACATTAAGATGTGATTAAGGCAAAAGTTAATCCATCATTAAGCCATTAAGAAGAGAATTTTCTCACCTATGCATGCGGTAATTCTGTATCTTTCTAATTGCACTAGGAAAGTGATTGAACTTGCTTAATTCATCTCTCTTGTAATTTAATTAGTAAAATTATGAATTTCTTAAACATCTAAGCCAAGTGATCAACTTTAGAGCCGGTTCCCATAAGATAAGTAAAATATTAACCATAAAATTACTATGTCTCGAAGGAAAAATCTAACCCTCGTGCATAAGGTGGATCGTTCAATGATTCTAATCTATCATTTGGATTGTTATGATGCTCTCGGACCTTAGCTCTTTTCTTCAAGTTTATCATTTAAAGTAGTGAATATAAAATGGCCCCGGTTAAGAGAACTCGCTTCAGTCGTGCCCACGACGACGAGGCGAGAACGAGCAATGTGAATGGAAAAGGAAAAAGCTCCTATGGACAAACAAGCACCGGCCATCTCACGAGCCATCGACGAAGAAATGGAAGAGGTAGATCACAATTTTATTCAAGTTGTTTAATTTAACATTGCACACGCTTAGATAGGAAAGAACATATCCCCCAACATGTTGGAGGAATCCGATGGAAACCTCGGCATTCGAATTCATTTGTACATTAAGTTTAAAGTAGGAAATAAATGATTGATGGATATACTGTTTTCAATAGGAAAGAATGTCTGCTAGGGAAAATTTAGCTCGACATGTTCATTCTATTTCCAATGTTGAATCAGTCATGATCCCCCTACTGATCACAGGGGGCAGCTCGCGACGATTTCGCAGTAGATAGAGTTACTAGCTTAGGGCCTTTACCCACGACTTGCCCACGACTTGTTTTCTATGTGGTGGGAACCCACGTCTTGCTTTCTATGCGGTGGGAATGTCCATGTCGTGCTTTCTATGCGGTGGACATACCTAGTTGTATGGGCAGCTAGGGGACAAACGGGAGGAGTAAACTCTCGCTGGAGGGGGGATGTTGTACCTCCAGAACATTGGAATTTTAATGAATAAGTTGGAGTAGAATTTTTACTAGAATACTGTCTTGGTGCCGTTTGCAATACTGGTTGAAGGGCTGTCTTAACGAACATTGTGATTCGGAATCTAATCAAGGAATTTTTATGTTGAACAACCATTGTGGTAGTAATTAGGACACACAAGGAATTGTGAGTGTGGGGGTGGAAAGTGGGGGCTTGGCTCAGGTTGCCAATGCCTATGAGAAGGGTGGTCCCGATTGGTCGGGAACTCTCTGTCCCCATAGTGTTTAAATCGATACTAGTAATACTCATTGCCCCTAGAGCGGCGAAGTCTCAAGTGTACGTGCCTTTGAAACATGGGGAAAAAGGCACTCGGGATTTCTCTCCTCTTGGAAGGTGGGTCTTAGGATCACTAGATAGGTTAAGTACGCTTCCCCTGCGAGGTGGAGCTAGATCTCATTGCTAGTAGGCTCGAACTCGACTCACTTTGTGATGAGAGATCGTCCGCTAGTTGAACCCTGAACCACTTTGTTTGCTTCCGCTATAGATCTAGTGGCCACCAGGTTCACCATCAGATATGCCGTTTGATACGGCGGGGTGGGGACCTCACACTTAAGGCATGGTGAAGGTACTCTGGCTCGCTCATATGAAGAGGGATTCCATCTATCCATAGGGGAGAGGACGGGTGGACCGATTGATCCCACACGATCCGGTTATCTCCTACATTTCATATTCATAACAGTTTTGTATTAACCATTGTATATACCATGAGCTTATGAATATAGTTGGTTGCTTGAGCATTTAAACCATTGGATTTTGAGTTGCAAGAATGTCATCTTCTCTCTCTCTATCTCTCCTTTCCTCCTCACCCTTATCCCATGCACATGGAAACTAGCTTGAGCACGCGTATCTCTCTCTCTCTCTCTCTCTCTCTCTCTCTCTCTCTCTCTCTCTCTCTCTCTCTCTCTCTCTCTCTCTCTCTCTCTCTCTCTCTCTCTCTCTCTCTCTCTCTCTCTTCACATAGTCTCACCTCATCGAATGGCAGCACTACACACTAGGTGCCTTTGGGTGTAGTCCAGCTCATGTCTATTCTTAGGCTTGTCGATTGGACACGAGAACCCTTCTCCCTAGGAGAGTTCGCTGCACAATCTAGCCGGTCGAAAGTAGAGGTGAGGGTCTAAACACCATTACCCTGCCTCTTCTCTCCTAGACCCAATGGGGGGTGGGATCTCTCAACTGGTATCGGAGCCCTAAGTTGATAGTTGGGCTCAAAAGGGAGATAAAAATTGGGCAAAAAATGCATGCATATTGCCTGCTGCTTTGAAAAGATATGTTTGTTTTTAAGTCTAAGGTTTTTTTAATTGATGAATTGCTAAGTAATGATGTGTGTGTACTTCTTTAAATTTTGAGTTTTTGAATAGCAGAATGCTAGTATATATAGTGCAAATCTAAGTAAATATTATGTTCCCAAGCAAGTTAAATTCTTCTCTTATTATGTATCATTATTTTAGAAGTAAGTAGCTAGCATACTTCTTTTTTGTAGAAATACTTTTTTTCTTCTCGATCTCCCTCAATCCCTGCTAGCTCTCTCCACCTTTCAAGGTGTTTGAGGTCTTTGGATAGAGGTCCCCTCAAGAGCAATAATGGTTAAGAGAAATGGTATAGCTTAACAGACCAGGGGCTATTCATTAATCTAAGCTATGGGTGTGTATGGATCCATTACCCCGAAAACTGAGAAGCCAGTACACCTAAGGAGCTATGGTACTACTAATGGACCTTCGAGGAGGTTGCCTTTGGCTTTATCACTATTGAGCTTGGCAAGAAACCTGGTTGGTGAAAGCATATCAAACACCGGGCATTGTTGTGACCTCACATCCTACTTGGTTAATCAATAGGATTTAGTCTTAGTGTGCCATAACTCTTAAGAATAAAAATAAGTAATGAAAGAACTCATCCCAACAGAATTTAGCAGAGTCTTTTGAATAGGTTTAGATTTGGCAGTGAAGAAAGAATGTTGATTGATGCAAGTGTATTCAATTGATTGGTGAGAGTATATTTAAAGCAAAATAACTAATCTAAAATCTTTTATGAACCAAAACAATCATGGTTTCATCTCAGATGGTTTACACCAATTATGCAGTCTTTAGCATTGTCATCAAGAATATTGCTAGGCAATCTAGCAGAGAGAAGAAGGAAAGATTTTATTAGACTATTAGTATAGCACTATTTTCTTCTGCAATGCAACCACTTCAATGGAAAGTTACCAATAGCTCCCAACTCACCATACCAAGACAGGAGTTCTACCAACTCTGCATCACCCTCAATGATTATCCTTTAGTATGGTTTAAAAATCTTAGGCTTTTGCAGCTTAGGATTAAGTTAGATTTACATGACTTCAATTATTTAAAAGGCACCAATGGTAATGTTAGAATGGCCAAAGTAATGGCCAAGATCAATGCATTGATACAAGTAGTTGGCTATGACAAGTTGTTTGATAACCACCATCCGTATGATTAGACCTATTAGGGAATTTTCTCGCATGAGCACTTAGGTCTAGATCAAGGAGGGGAATGTAAATGGAGAAAGTAGACTTGTACATAAATAATCAGTCTTCAAGTTGTGATTTATAAGTTTCAAGTAATTTCATTTTTTCTAAGAAAGTTTGTTTTTATTTGATAAATTCATTATGGCAGCTAAGAGGTCTAGACAGTGTTTTGATGACCATGAGGAGGCATATGATATAGTATTTGAAAAGCTTGTAAGAACATATAGCTTAGAGTATCCTCACATGGCCTTGAGATAGTGATAGGAAGGGCTACACGAGTCCCAAGATTATGAGAGGATTTGTTGCCTATGCATGGACATCAAAAGTGAGGAGCACTTTGTATGTATGCAATGCATACGAAACTCTCAGGATAAGATATCCATCACTATTTGAAGGATCCTCCTCCTTATGACAAGCCCTAGAGGTACGAGACCAATGCATACTAGGGCACTTTATTCTAGAGATACGTCTATCTTTCTATATTATAGGCTCCTTTATCTTAATCTATAGAGTGATCGCTAGCAGGTACAGTCAATGGAACTGTCCCGACTGAAGGAGTGACCCCATGGATCGTATCCACAATAGGCGGCATAGGTAATACAAAGGACTTCATAGAATTAGCCACAAGATTGGTTAAATTAGTCATGTTTTCATTTAATGCATTTATTTGATGATTGAGAGCCATTGTAAAAGATATGACTTCATTAAATTCCACCATGTTGACGAAGCCATGCTTAGTTCTTGATTCCAATACCGTCTCTATGTCAATCATGCCAACATCAAGAGGTGGTGCTGTCGGAGGTGGGCCATGCTCAAAGTCAAACATGTGGCCAATAGTTAAATTTGCCATGGTACAATGTATATTGAAAAGAGAGAATAGAGCTACCTAAAATCCACCTTCAGATGTAATTTTCTAGATGTTCAAGCCAGACTCATCCAGCAACCAATTCAAATGGTGTCAGACTTGAGAAAAACAATCAGCATGCCATGCATGTGCTAGTTTTGGTGCAACTTGCATATGCTTGCATGCACCTCAAAACTTCAAGAGACCATCAAAGAGTGTTGAATAAAACGTCATAGTACTCAACTGCTTGGAAATAGGATAAGAGTGTTGCCATGAAAAAGTTCTTAGAAACAAGCAATTTGGTGAGGTTGTCTTTGAGGAAGAGGAATTCTCCACAATGAAACTTGGAGAAGTTGGAAAGAAGAGGACTTAATCCCACATTGGAGGGTTCAAAGGATGAATGCAAGGGTATATAAAGCAAAGCATGCTCATCTCCTCCAAACCTACCTCTATATAGGACATGTCCTCTAGAGCCCCTATGCTACATTGCTCGACATGGCAAGGCCATGCCCTAGGGCCTTGTACCCAGGTGGTGTCATGTCCTGGCATGGCCATAAAATAAAAATATGTGTATAATTTGTTTCTCATGTGTTTGAATGCATAGGAGTGAATGCCACAATGTACATAGTCTCACATGCTTAATCACAACTGCATACTTGGATGTGATACCATCGGTGTTTTTGCATTATAGAGGATGTATTTGATGACCTTATATTTTTTTAAAGAAAAGGGAATGGCATGGGCACACTCGTGCTGCCTCAAAAATCTAGCTTAGTTTAACACAGTTTATGAGCAGGAACTGACTTGCGGCCCCATGAAATTTGCAAAGGAAAGTGATCAAGAATAAAAACTTTGTATTTACACATGTTAAATAACATGATAGGAGCATGCATGCAAAATTTGGGAATTTTTCGAGTCCGTTTGGCATTTTTCCCCCAACAATGGTCAGTTTAGGGTAAAAATTGCCAAAATTAATAGTAAAAATTAGAAAATTTCCTTCCATATATACCAAAAGTGGAAAGTTGATGATTTTTCATGATCTAGAGCTAGATTCAAATGATTCTACCAAGTGTGGCCTTTTTCCCATGTCGTTTGGTATTTTTCTAGCCAAAAATGTCGTTTTTCTTGTAAAAAATGGTCAAAATGGGGTCAAAAAGCCCAAAAATTGGGCCTAAATGGTGTGAAAAGGCCCAAATTTACCTCAACACTCACAATGGCATGATTTTGGAAACAAGGAGGATGATTTCTTGACTTATTATTAGCTCTTTCACTCCCTTTCGTGGGCAAGAAGCAAGGTTTATCTATGGTGCGTGAGTACAGTCCCAACCTGAGCTCTACTTGGTTTTGGGCTTGTGAGAGTGTCACTTAGGGTTTTGTCCCTTCAAGTTCATGTGTGAGATTATTTCACAAGGAGCTCAAGTCTCCATATAATCGGGTTTTGAGAGTTTTGTGGGAGAAAGCTAGGGTTTTGCGCTCCACAAATTGGCGTTGTACTTGTGCAATTAGAGGCAAGGCCCCATGATTTTGTGCAAAAATTAGGGTTCTGTAGTGATTTTGTGTGTGTATAAGAGTGAAGCTTTATTGGCTGAAGTTTTCTTCTCTTTTAATGTGTTTTGAGCTTTAATTACTTGGCAATTTGTGTGATTTTCCTACGAACTCTCACAGTCAGAAGTCCGACACCAAGGTGAGAGTTTGAGGAGAATTCTCATAATTTTCAGCTATGGGTGATCGACCAGAGGAACATGGGGTGTTAAAAGATGCAGATGTTTCAAGCATTTGCATTGTTTATGCAACCACAAAAAGCTGCAGGAAGAAGGGAGGTGTCTACATCTAAGGCTCTATGCTCAATTGTGGAGAAGGTAGATTAATTTGATGGGAAGGATGTGACACAGTACCTTTGTCAATACGTGAAGGAGATGGAATTGAACAAGGTTCCAAAAACTAAAATGATGATGAGCTTGGAGCTTATTACAACACCTAATATTAGAGAGCATATAAGAACACTGAGGATGAACCGTGGTGAAGATTGGGAAGCATTCAAGTTAGCCCTAAATAATGAATACAATTTTGAGGATTCCAAGAGTCTTACAAAGAGGACAATTCTCAAGTGGGTTGCAAAGTCAAAGGATGGGCTCTCCGCTATGGAGTTGTTAAGGGAATTTGAGCAACACTATGCTCAATTGTCAGGAACGGAGTGTGCTACATTGGAGAGGGAGAAGACAAAGCTATTTTTGCAAGCACCAGGTGAAGAGCTTCAAGATAAGCTAGAGTTACTCTTGGAAGATAAGGATACTGAACAGGGGTTAAAGATTGAGTGGAAGGAAGTTGAAGATGCAGTACTTTTACTTGTAAAATGACAACGACGTAGAGACAAGATGGTGGTAAACAGTATTCCTCCTATCTCTAATACACCTTAGAGTTCAAATAAGCCTTCAAAAGGGTGATGAATCTATGCTAGGTGAGCTAGTGAATCTATGCTAGGTGAGCTAGTGAAAGGGATGTAAGAATTGAAGTTGAAGCTGGTAAGGTTTGAAGACAAGAAATAATCATCAGGGCAACTAACAGGGTAGAGAACTCCAGATAAAGAAGGATTTGTGCATCAATGTATATGGCGTGATAGCATAGACCATGTTAGAAAAGATTGTGATAGCTTTAATGATGCTTTGAGAAAAGATATTTTTTTCTTTAAGGATGACAAGATCCACTTAAGGGAGACAGGTATGCCCATGGGAACCAACTTTGGAAAGTTTGGAAAAGGAGGGATGTGCAAGTTACTTGAGGATATGGTAACTGCACATGCTATCTCTCTGGTAGAAGCAGCAACATATGGAATGCAGATTGAGCCAGTCATAAAGTATGGTTTACAATTTCTAACGAGCTAAATAAGGAGGTTGGTGAGTTGTGGCCATATGCCATGGAGAGTGCCAAGAAAGGAAATTCATAAAAGAAGTCGTACATGAAGTTGGAGATTGTATTTTCTTGGAAACAAGGTGGGATGATCCTGTGGATTCCTTATTAGTACATGCTTATGTTGCTAAATGTCAAAACAATGAAGCAATTGTAGAAGAGAAACGCAGGCGTGAAAATGGGATTGAAGGTCCCTCAACTTCAAAAAGGGCCACTAGGAGTGGAGGGGCAAGAGATAATGTGCCTCCTCAAGCTGATCCATCACAAGAAGCACCTCCACCTGAAGTTTCTATGGAAGAGGTCCGAACAAGAAAGAAGAGGGAGACAACAAAAGCTAAATCAAAGGGTCCATCATATAAATTACTATCTGATATTGAAGTTGCTACAAATTTAAAGAAGTTTTTGGAAGATAGGATTCTAAATAGTAAGGTTGAGTGTACATTAGGAGAAGTCCTTGGCATTGCTAAATGCAAATTTCATGAAGAGATTATTGATATCATAAAGCGGAAGAGGTAAAGTCTTGTTGAGTTTGTTCAAGAGCAAGGCAATGGCAACACTTTGAAGTTCCAAGGGCTACATGCATATGTCAAAGAGGGTGAAGAAAATGTGGTAGGTTGTTAGGGTCTTCTAGAAGGTCAAAGCAGGTTTGATTTGAGAAAGAAAATGGTGTAGATGAAGCCATTCATAACTTCTCTAGAAACCATTGGACAAGAGTTACTACAAAGACTTTGGTCAAAGTTGGAGATCTAGAGGAGCCATGTGTTGCACTTATTGATCATGGCTCAAAAATTAACCTTATGTTCAAAAGTCTCTACAACAAGGGAAATTGGCCCATAGATAATGATCATGGATGAATGGTTAGAGAAGATAACAATTCATTGGGAGACCTTTATGGAGCCTACCCAAATGTGAAGGTTACTATAGGGAATGTGAAAGATGATCAAAATTTCTTTGTGCAAGAGATGTCTACCTATTCTCTTATCCTTGGACAGACATATATCACTGCCGTACACATGGAGACAAAGGTTCTGGATGATGGGTTAGCTTATGCAAGGATAAGGAGTAGAGATGGGAAATGTGCTATCCAATTCTTAGCTATTTGTGTTAATCATGAAAGGTGATAGTCTACAAGAGCATCCTGTGCCAAAGCTAAACAAAGAATTCGAGAATCATAAAGAAACGAGGAGTTTTGGCCACGTACCATTGTAGAGCGGGATTGCAATGGTACGAGAAGAAAAGAGTTCTTGCATGATCCAAATGTAAAAGAGGTTTTCTCTACAAGTTTTTCAGGTTTGAATGACTATGGATAAGCTTCTTTCATGAAATGTGAGGACTTGAAGCGGGGTGAACGGAAACATGTACATAGTGTACAAAAAGCTTTACAACAAAGTGGTTTGATAGAGGATAGTGAATGTATTATAGATGTGTTTGAAGAGTTTTCTTTTATGGATACCATGGGTGAGCTCAATTCCTTAATGGGGTCAACCAAACAGGTTCAAAGCCAAGTTGTTAATGTGTGCTCTGTGGAAATGTACGATGGGAGTAAAGCTTTTGCAATTGATGAGGATTTCAATGATGTAAATGAACCCAAAGTGCGAGTGGAGACCAAACTAGTGGCTTTACCATTACCTCTAGAGAGCAAAGAGAAGATAGAATAGGCTTCAATGCAACCAAACTTAAGGGATCCAAGAAGAATTGGGCACAAGTTTACACGAGAGTCTTTAAAAGAGTTGAAGGTTGGTTGCAAGGAGTTTCTAACACGAGAAGAGAAGAAGTGCTTTGAAGCCATGCTTTCAAAACATGGTAAGGTTTTTGCATTTGAACCGCATGAGGTAGGATGTGTTGACCATTTTGTTGTTGTGCCTATGATAATCTTCACTATCCCTCATGTACTTTGGAACCTGCTTCTGATTTTGAGTCCAAAGGCTCATGTGCCAAAGCTAATTGAGTTACTTAATGAGAAGATAAAGATGGGTATTTTGGAGCCTTGTTGTGATCCATATTCAAATAGGTGATTTACAGTGAGCAAGATCACAATAAAAAATGTGGGTACACGACCAAATTGTGGATGAGTTTGCTGAGGCTTTTGCAGGAAAGGCAATCTATTCTATGGGGGATCTTTACTCATGGTACAATCAGTTCCAACTAGCTAATGAAAGCAAGGACTTGACAACATGAGGACACCATTGGGTTTGGTAAGAATGTGTACCCTACCTGAGGGAAGAACCAACTCGGTTGCACATATGATGAATGGGATGAAAGAAAGATGAAGCTTTGGATTTGAGGGGGTGCCGCAAATTTGTGGCAAACCATATTGATGATTGTGGCAGGATCTTATCTAGGTTGGAGGAAGTTAATCTTACATTGTCAGGCCAAAAGTCTATCTTTGGAGTCAATGAAGTGCTGATTGTAGGACATATGTGTGGAGCTTATGGTTGAAGACCTTGTGCTAGTAAAGGTGGATGTAATTCAAAGGATGAAGGAGACATGTACTAGTGTCACGGAGGTTCCGAAGGTTTTTGGGTGCTAGCTAGCCTTTGCCTATTAGAGATAGAGATATGAGACTACATATATTACTTCATGGCAAGAGCTCTCTCAAGATCTCTATTTGCACTAGACTTTTGACTTGTGCACGTTGACCATAGTGCACTAGACATTTACACGTGCATACTAGAGGCACTTTTCCTCCCCTGGGTTTTTCCCTCTGGATATCCAAGTTTGACACCCTAGGTTAGGGTTTTCAATTTTATTTTGTTAAAATAAGAGTTCTTCTCATGTTGACACACCTCTAGAAGGTGTATTGCTTTGTAAACTATATGTTTTCTGATGCAGCATTGAGTTGATTTGGAGACTATCTTCATACAAGGATCCACTCTCATCATGACTAGTGAGGTGTACTATTTCCATTGCTTTTTCATATTGTGCATTGTATTTCATTTGCTTTGCTACTTGTTGATGGTTTATGATAATTTATGCATGTCTAAAGTCATGATTCGACTTGCCAGTTAACAAGTATGTAAATGAACATTGCTAGTGATTTATGCGAGTTAATTGATTTAGAGTTTAGCTTAATTTTAGTGCCTTTAAGTAGGTCAATGAATTTAGGTTAGCTATGGCACTTAATTTTCTAGCTCAGTTAATGATATTATCTTTGAAATGGTAGAGACTTTAGTCGTGTCTTGTAAAAGTTTAGTCTTTTATAGCCTATGCAACATGACATGTGACACTGTTTACATGCATTTAAATGTTTAAATTTTAAAAAAGAAAAAAGAAAGATACCTTTGGGGTCATGCTTTTTGATTTGGAAAATAAAAAAAGGTTATGTATTTCTTTCTTAGACTCTCTTTGAATGGTCTGACTTCTCATCATTTGCTTCTTATATAGGCTCTAGAGAGTCTTCGATGTCATGAAATTGGTTGTACTCTTTTATTAGCTAAGTCCCTTGTGTACTATCACATTCTGAAGTTTGTGAGGTATCTTCATTTCTCAAGTCACTACTAGAAATATTCCCGACTGACACTTTATCCTAAACACGTAAGCACTCGACTTTTGTTTCTATTTCTCAAACGGAGGAATCATTGGGTTTTGTGGCATGGTCTTCTCTTGTCAAGATACTGATCACAAAATTTTGTTGCGATGATCTCATTGAGACATATTTCTAAAGTGGCCAAATTTTGTCTCCACTCTATAGGCTCTAAGGTCGCTTCTAGAAATGGCTCTGGTATGTAAGCCAAATCCTTGAAAGATCTATCTACTTTGCAGTCTAGAGGCCAAAATTTGTGTCCACTCTAGAGGCTCTAAGGTCGCTTCTAGAAATGGCTCTGGTATGTAATCCAAATCCTTGAAAGATCTATCTACTTTGCAGTCTCATCCATAATTTTGTTCTGCATTTAACCATGCTGGTATTTTTGTTTCGGCTATTGTGGCTAATTCAAATTCTTCCACGTTAATTTTTTGGACATCTTGATAACTAATGTCTCTCATGTTTATCCTTGTAAGAGTTTACATTTGTCTAAGGTACAAATAATAATAACCCCAATCTTGGGCCATCTTCAATTGTCGCATGAAATGTTGTCCAAGTATGATACCATAATTATTCTTTGTTCCAAAATACTTGACATTGTCACGACTTGTTCTAGAACTCCTCTTGGTTTTCTATGTATTCGTCTGCTAATTGGAGCTCTATATAAGTTTTCCTTAGAGCTAGTTTTTCCCTTTCAATTTGTATCTCTTTTGTGGTGATTGCAACTCCCGCACCACAATCTAAGATAGCTATGGCTTTTACACCTTGGTATTCCAAAGGTAGTGTGGTGTTCTTATGGTGTTCCATTTTCTCCCTCATAGTAGTCTCCTACTTTATTTATTACGAGAGGAGTAGCATCTTCCTTAGGTTTTTTCATTCCCTTGAGTTCTTTTTGAAGGCTATCCTTTGGATTTTTCATGCCCATTTTACCCAAGCACTTGCTTACCTCTCTCCATATGTTTGGTTTGACTTTCAATAGCGTCGCAAGGGTGATTGCACATCACACTAGAGTAGATAGCAGATCTTGTAGACCTCCTAAATCTAGAATTGGCTTATGAGATTTCCGTTGGGATGGAAGGATCATGATGTCTGATTCTGCTTCGTAGGTTCCTAGATAAGAAGGTAGGGTTCTCATGGTTTCTATACAACTATCTACCAACTTTTATGAACCTATATCACCATATATCGATCTCATCTTAAATTCCAATGTCCTTTTTTCTAGATCGATTTCCTTGATTGGAGCTGATTGCAACATGTTTTTCCCATCCTTTGCATCTCTTATGGCTTCCCATAATTCCTTCAACCAAGTGTCCTCAACTTCTGATACTATTTGTGGTGGATGGCAAAGAGACTCATCTGTCGTGTTTTCAACTACTCCCTCATTAAGATTTTTCTCTATCAATTCCCCATGGCTATCAAGAGGCTTTGGGATATTTTGTTCTTGTGTTTTCACAAACCCTTCCTCAGATGTCTGAACTACTGGATCTCTTCTTTGTGTAGTGTCCTGCAAAACCAAAATTTTAGGTTGTTTCTTATTTGATCGAGTAGCTAGGTGTTCTAATTGACTATGCTCAAAAGGGAAGCTGATGTTGGTCTCAAAGCGAGAGGTGGAGAAAGTTTTTAGTAGATATCAAAAAAGCCAATGCATGGATAATCTCTCCATCAAGGGAGATTAGAAAGACAAGAGGAGGGGATTTGGGAAGGATGCAAAGTTCCAAAAATGAGGACGAGTGCTTTTCTTGCAGGATTCCAAAGAAGCTACGCATACAAGAATGAGATTGGATTAAAAGATACAAATTAAGAAGAAGTCTAGGAGCAATATGGCACCGCAAAAGGAAATGGTAGGGAGTAGTAAAAGTGAGCACACCTATGAAGAACATGGTGGAAATATCATATCAAACAAAATGACATGTGGATGATGCTCTTAATTGCATGCAGCCAGTAGGTTTTAAATGGGGCCTTCTTGGGCCTTTAAGCTACCCCAACTCTAATGATAGCGATTAAATAGTGGGGCAATGGGAGGAGCCCACGTGGACAAAAAGGTTGGGTCTATCCTCCCCTAATTTCTAGGTGTCAAACTTGGAGTCTAGGTTTTTCTATTTTGTAAAATGGACTAAAATTTTGCAAAATCTTCAATAATGTAAGATTTGAGCCCATATTTAAATCTAAACTATCCTGTTTGGAATGAATGGGCCACCCTCAAAAATTGGACTAGGCCCAAAAACACCCAACCCCTCATTACTCTCATTGAATGCAAGTTTTCCCTCCCTCTAGTCACTTGTCCTCTCTCTATACACCAGATTTGGACCTCTCTCTACAATCCAAAATCTTGGTTTTCACTCTCTCTCTACATGGAATAGTACCTTTTTGGCCTCCTCTCTCTCAAATCTACCTTCCTTTTCCCTCCAAAGCCTAGTTATGAGTTTCTGGCACCTTTTTGGCCATAGAAAGCTTGGAACACATACCATTTTGCCTTCCTTGATCCCTTACTCTCATGCCGGTACTTTCTCTCCCACTTTCTTCTTGATCCATTCCTCTCATGCTAGCTTGCATTCTCCACTTTCAACTTGGGGGCTCCCCGTACATCTTGTAGAGAGCAGAGCTTCAGCTTGTAGAGTGCGAGAAGATGGAACACAATGAGTCATAGATCTTGTTCAAGTGTGGACTCATTCTGTTGCAGCAACTAGCAAGATGACATCAGCCATTGGGTAACCACAAGCTTTGTGCAAGGCATGTGGGTTCCCATGCACCCAAGCACAAGGGGAGCTAAATAAACTCCACCATTGAAGTTTCTAATGACAAATACTTTGTGGGCATGGTGTTTGGATTGCACATATATTTTCCTATCTACATTTATGGAATGGGAGCCTCTAGAGACACTTTTGGGGACTTTTGAGGCTCACCACTTTGAGTTGGGCTCCTTGTTATATTCTAGATGCACTGCGTCAGAGCTTACAGAGAGGTACATCTTCTTTTATGATGCAGAGTACATAGTTTTGATGACAAGAAACGAGTGTGGGTCATTGAGGACACTTATTCTCCCTAATCTATTTGATGGTGATTGGCCAATGCCTGACAATACTTCTATGTTTGCGTGAGTCCATTGTGAACCTTTGAATGCTCTTAACTTGTGTCTGTGGTGTCTAAACTAAGTTTTGACACTAAATTTTTAAAATTTCACTTTGCACCAATTTACAAGTAAATCGATCAGATTGTAAATCGATCGAAGCCATCGATTTACACAGTAAATCGTTTGTATTTTTAAATTGGTCAAGTTCATCAATTTACTCATTAAATCGGTTGAGGCTTCAAATCAATCTGTTCTTTAAATCGGTCATTATTGTAAATCGATCAGAGTCATCGATTTACACAGTAAATCGATCGAGGCTTCAAATCGATCTGTTCTTCAAATCGACAAAATCTGTAAATTGGTGGAACTTTTGTAAATTGATCTGTGTTATAAATCGTCTTAATTTCTAAATCAATCAAGTGCTTCCATAAAAGTTATAAATCGATACTTTTGTAAATCGACCTGATTTTCAAATCGGTCAGTTTTGTAAATTGGTTTGTTTAGTAAATCGACCACTTCTGAAATTGGACACTTATGCATAGCATTGATAATTGCTAAGAGCAAGCGAGCTTAGGCTCGACTTACATCACACAGTTTCATTTGACAGCAAGCAAGAAGGCTAGGAACAGGACAAGGGTGACGTTCTTCAAGAAGGAAGCTGTAAGTGCAAGCCATCCAGGTAGCTGTTTAGCCTTCAATTGCAAGTTCAATTCATGGTTGTAAGATCAGGCAAGGTAATAGTGCCAGGAGGGCACGCTGAGAGTAGACCATCGACGGACAAGAGTGTATATCAGCCCTCTAGGCTTGAAACTATCTGGGAAGGGAGTTATGTGAGTGATACCTCCTCATAGATGGATATGTCGACCCATACTAATGACTCACATGGAAACCCTAGCAATAAAGCTGGAACTTCTTTGAAGTTCGCCATGTTTTTGGAGTTTGTTAAGATAAACCAGCACGGGGCTCAAATCTATAAGGATCCTCTCATGAGATTTGTGGTTAAGGTGGAAGATCGTTTAAGTGACTTTCAAAGACGACCAAGAGTCAACTACCGCTACGTAGATACTGAAGGATGTCTATACTTGGTGGTTACAGACTATAAAAGAGTAGATAAGTGGCGAAAACTAGTAGATACTAGGGGTAAGTCCTTAGAATTGCCTAAGGCACCCCCCAAAGTATCTAGATTGGCAGGATTTAGAGTGGTCAACTCTTTGCATGTAAAGAGAGTTCCAACAGACAATCCAAACATGGCTCTCTATTACAGAGATGATGAGGATGGAACTCAAATTTTTTACGAAAAAGAGTTTCCTTTCAAAGTCCAAGCAGATGAGGAGAAAATACTCTATGTATTTTTTAAAGAGGAATTAATAGACCCAGTTATCGCAAAGTTTGTGGATAGGGCTGGTGTCGAGTATGAGCTAGTATTGGGACCAGGCTTGATGCAGCATACGCTTCAAGGCATCCCCATTACCATTGCTCTCTCATATATAATTCCTATAGCCAAACCTAGAGTCTCAAATGACCCACCTAGGGCTCATGTTAGTCAAGAAGGATCAGGTTCACACTATGAATCCACAAGAATTAGTGAGGACTCCTATAGCCAAACCTAGAGTCTCAAATGACCCACCTAGGACTCATGTTAGTCAAGAAGGATCAGGTTCACACATTATGAATCCACAAGGATCAGTGAGGCATGAGCCAAGAGGAACTGTCACTTGGATGGAACCTCCAAAGAGTGAGCCATTGAGTCGAACAGGCCATTCAGGCTTGCACCACATAGGGACTACTGTGAGCAAAGAGAGCTCAAGGAAGGTACGACCATCGTAGTTTTAGAAATGGATACGAAAGTATGATGGATAGGGCGATCCTTATGATTACCTGGCATCATTTAAACAAGTACTCAGGGCGGAACAAGTGGTAGACTTTCACACCCAGTATGAAGGATTTGGCTTGACCTTGGAAGGGAAGGCCTTATCTTGGTTTCAAATGTTAGAAGCAGAAAAAGACTCAAAGTTTGAGCAAGTAGAAGAGGGTTTCATGATGGTCTTCTCAAAAATGGGAATCAAACATAACATTGTTGCTCAAATATACAACTTCAAATAGAAACCACATGAAACCGTGAGAGATTGTGCAAATAGAACGAGACAATACATCTCAAGATGTCTTGCGAGAGAGATCCCAAGTCCGGAAAGACAAGTCTCTTTATTCCTTGAAGGTCTATCTAACAAGGCTCTTTATGTGAGCTTGTATAGCAAGAAGCATAGGACTCTTAACGAGTGTATTCAAGATGCTATTGACTTAGATGACAATTGTGATATCTTTGGCAATACATCTTCTCATAAGGTGGGATCGAAAAATTCCATTGTTAAATCAAGTGAAATGGGAAGTTCGAACCATCCAAACTCTGCTGAAGCCATATCGGAAGAGGTCATGAAACGAATGAACCTAGCTATGAGGCAACCTCAGCGTCAACCGCAAATGAGAGTACCAAGACAGGTAGAACTTGCCTTAGTAAGGCCAGCAAACAAGTGGTGCGGCATTGAAAACAAATATAATAATCATGAGACACATGAGTGTTACTATCGTCATAGATATAACAATCCAGTGTATGCTCAACCCACACCAAGGGCTTACGCTAGTGAAGCTCCACCACCCAGATACCAGATTAATCTAGAACTAGGGATAAACCCTCAAGGTGACAAACCAGAGCCTGTATTAGGGCCACAGCCTCCCTTACCAGGGGCTACAGCTCAAGTACTAGTGAGGTTTGCTCAGCCCAATGAGATTAACGAAGAAACTGCATTGATACTCAATTCTCCCTATTATACGGAAGAACCATATGAACCATATTCGGGAATACCTGAAGATATGCCAGCAAGTGGTTCGACGAGTGTGGTCTCCTTTCAACCTGAAGAAGATAAGTTAGTATGAATCAAAACACACTGTGGTTCATTACTAACAATGTGAGAAACACTCAATGAAAGTCAAGAGATGGGGGATTCTATAACTATGGAAGTCTAGATCATTGGGCTCAAGAATGTCCAGATTCTCATCCACCAGTGGCACCTTTAAGACGTATGTGTGAGGGATGTGGAATCAAGCATTTTTTGCAAGATTGTCCTAAGGTGCAAGAAGGTAAAGGACCCATAACGCCGATGAAGGTAGTGGGAGTCATTCCATCACCTAATCAAAGTTCAACAGAAGAAGGCGAACCAATAAATGCAAAGGAGCCTGTGATACCTATTAGGATAGTGACAAGAGCTCAAGCCCAAAAGAAAAACTCAAATATGAAGCAGAACCAAACACAGAGAATGAAACAGAACAGGAAACTGAAAAGAAAGTAGAAGCTGAAACATCTTCTGTCTCAGTAAGAAGAAACTCTTGGAAGGCCAGAAGACTGAGAAGACAAAAGAAAACCACGAAGGAAAAAGAAGAGACAGCCCAGAGAGCGCTAAAGAGTGATGAACAAGAATCTAGAGAGAGAGGCTCAGTATTGGTGGACAAGGTTTTTGAACCTCTAAAATGCCATGCTTGAAGCCTATGAAGCTAGATTAAAAACAAATCAAACCCTAGAAGAAAGATGGAAACAATCTCTTCTAGAGAAATGGCACAGTCTCTTCTAGAGAAACAAGTTCCTGGACAAAGGACACCATCAATAACTGAAATGAAACCACCTAAAGAGAATCTAAACTCAAGCGAGAACTTAAAAGAGACACATCACCTGGTTCAAGGGGAGAGACCAATGAAACAAAACGTGGAGCCAAATGCTAAAGAGCGAGAGCTGGATACTCGTGTAGCACCTGATTCGAATGAGGCGGAGACTATCAGAGTACCAGAAGTCAAAGAAGATTGGCCTAACTAGTTGTGGAAAGCCATATGAAACACAAAAGTCTGTAGCCTGACATCAAAGTCTGCTCCACTTGAAACTGTTTATGAGCACATGCAAATGACTGAACATGATCTAGAATCTTTGTAAGGGGATGTGGGATCGCAGAGATCTGTAGAAAGTAAGGCTCCATCTCTCAGAACACTTCCTTCATTCATAGGGGAGTCAGAACATGGATTAGTAGTTAAGAAACTTTCTTTTCAAAGAAAGCTTTCATCCAATGAGTTAGCCATGGCTAACTTACGGGAACTCATGACTACCCCTGTTCATTGTACGATCCCATTGGTGGACTTGCTTAAGTTAAGGCCGACAATGTGGAAAGATTTGGGTCTATGCTTAGAAAGTTGGGGATACGGGATCCTGACAATCTCCTGAAGCAAGATCAAGATGACACAAAAGCAGTGGAAAAATCGATTAAACATGTTCCTATTAATAAAGTTGGGGACTATTGTGAAGGTGAAGATGGAAACACCACTCTACCGGTGTAATATGCGGGAGTGAAAACACTTGTGATATTAGATAGTGGAGCGAGATTAGCCATTGTAACCAAGAACTTATGGGAACAGTGGGGTAAACCAACCATTCGAAAAACGCGAATGAAGCTACAGTTGGTTGATGGATACTCAGAGAGACCTTTAGGACTCCTTGAGAAAGTCGTTGTCTCTTCATGCAGAATTGAGTATGAACATACCTTTGCAATAGTGGATTTTGGTAAAAAGACTAATTTTGACATCATATTGGGACGTCCTTTCATGCGATAGCTCAAAATGATTCAAGATTGGGGCTATAACCATCTCTACTTGAGACAAGTAAATGCAATAACGAGAATAAATCTAAAGGATTACTCCTATAGGGATGTGACAAAAACCCCAATAAGGGAGTTTGACTCTACCACAATAAGAGGAACTGACTTGCCTCCATGGTCAAGTGGAAACACTCACCTATGGATGTGAAGAGCTTCATAATGTGGAAGTTTAAAAAGAGAGGAGAGTAATTTAGATAGAGATGAAGAGGATAAGGACTACATTCCTGACCCTTTTCCAGAAGAGCTTTTTGAACCTCTCGAGTGGATGCAAATGTTAGCTACCATGGAGGTTTGCACAAATGAAACCACTCCCACTAAGTTTGTGGATGATGAGAGCTATGATTGTGCACCAATTTGGATGATACAAACTATCATGCCGGATCCACCACACCAATGCAAAAAAGAACCCCTCTTAATTAGCCGAACTGTGTTGGCACCAATAGAGGATCAAGAGGTGTTAAGTATGGAGCCTGATTTACCCTTGTAATTTTCTTTGGTAAAAGCGCACATTTGTAAGGCCCCCATTATGAGGAGAAGCCATCGTGCGTGAAGGAAAATCACTCACCAGAAACCAAAATTTTCACGGACAAGAATCAGGGGCAACTTTAAAGGCCTCGGGGGCGGAGGCCCCCGAGACTTTTTTTTTCTCCAGAATATTCTTTTTCGCCGGAATATTATGGCCGGCCGGCGGCCGGAAAGTGGTCGGAAAACAACCGGTCGGTTGGCCGGTGGCCGGTAGCCAATGGCCGGTGGTCGGAAGTCAATGGCCGGTGGTCGGTGGTCGGAAGTCAATGGCCGGTGGCCGGTGGCCGAATTCAAAAGCTGACTTGTCTTCTCAAGGGCGGCCACACATGGGCGGATTGGAGGGTCCAATTTGGACTTATTCGCACAAGGGCGGCTACACATGGCTGTCTCTCATAAGAGAGGGCAGCCCTTTTGGCCTATAAAAGGAGGCCATTTCTACACACATTTCATAGTGTGAAGTTGATGCAACAAGGTGAGTGTGAGGTGGTGAGAGTGAAGCAAGGTGGGAGCTCCATTAAGGGTATAATCCCTTTGTAAACTACTTCTTGTTTTGAAGTACTAAAGCCATTGAGTGGCTACTTTCCCGTGGACGTAGCCCACATTGGGTGAACCACGTATATCGTGTGTACTCTCTCTCTCTCTCTCTACTCTATAATCTCGTGTATATAAATCTGTCTCTCTCCATTAAGTAATCTACTCAATTATCTATTTAGCTACGTCTTATTTCCTAACAAGAGGAAGAGTCACAAGACCTCACAAAAGAGTTTAAAGCGTTAGGAATCAAAGATAAAATCTCAGTCCAAGATTTAACTCTTTCCTCAGAAGACCCTGAAGTCTTCTATGATGCAGAACCGGAGATGGAGCCAGAAGATGTAGACTCTAGTGACCGTGAGAGTGAACTAGACTACAGCAAGGTTGTAAAGCCAACGTGCGAAGTCTTTTTTGACTTTTTGAACCAAAAATTGAGAAGGCAGCATAGGTATGCCCAAAAACGAGCTAAAAAACGTCAAGGGGCTAGACCAAACCCAATGCCTCGAATCAAAAACAAGACTCACTACCTTCAGTTAGTAAATGCTCATGATTGCATCAAGGATAAAGTCACAACGGTTACTTGACTCAAGTAGTGGGAGTGCGAAAAGGGAAAAAGAGATCAAAAAAGGGGGTAGTGAAAAAAACCTTCCAGAAGATGAAACCCTTAAATCTGACAAAACACAATCAACCAAATCCAAAATGTCACGGTTGGAAATAAAACAAAAATACAAGACTTTGAAACAAACTCCAAAGTATGTGTGGACGATGGAGTTTGAAAGTTCTGATTCTGAAAAAGAAGATGAAATACAAGTACCTCCACACTACAAAAGATACACGGTGCAGGACCGTCAAATACTATTGCAAGCACCTGACAGAGATAAATCTCAAACGGGAGTATCGTATGATAGTCTTGAAGACACCAAGCGAATAGATTTAGCAAAATGAGGGGAGGAACCGAAACCAGTGTATATTGCTACGGACCTTACCCGTGAAGAGAAAGACTATTTGATAGCAACCCTCCGAGAATATCGAGATGTATTTGTTTAGTCTTACAAACATTTGAAAGGGGTAGATCCTTCCATCTGTCAGCATACAATACCCTTAAGAGAGGACGCAAAGCCAAGTAGATATAAATCAAGGAAGAGATAGATAAATTTAAGGATGTTGAGTTTATTTATGAAATTGAATACACGGAATGGGTTTCTCCTATTGTGGTAGTACCCAAAAAGAATGGAAATCTACGTGTGTGTCTGTTAATCTCAAAAAAGTAAATGCAACTACCATAAGAGACAATTATCCTCTCCCTATCACAGAACATGTGCTAGAAAGAGTGGCAGGCAAGGAAGCTTTTAGTTTCCTAGATGGATTCTCTGGATACAACCAAGTGTCTATTGCTCTTAGAGATCAACACAAGACGGCATTTGCTACAGAATGGGGCATTTATGCCTTTAGAAAAATGCCTTTTGGGTTGACTAATGCCCCCTCCACCTTCTAGAGATTGATGTCTCATGCCTTTAAAGAGTATTTGAGGGACTTTTTGGAAATCTATATGGATGACCTATGTGTTCACTCAATTATTTGGATGGACCATGTAGAACATTTAAAGAAAGTTTTTGAGAAGTGTAGGACCTACAACATACGCCTAAACCCTGAAAAGTGCACTTTCATGGTTAGACAAGGAAAATTTTTGGGGCATATTGTCTCAAAAAACAACATTTCAACGAATCTAGAGAAGATCAAAGTGATTGTGGAGCTGCCAAGGCCATTCAATGCGATGCAAGTGCAATCCTTTATGGGACACTACGGCTATTATAGACGATTTATCTATATGTATGCAGTGATTGCAAAGCCTATGTACGCTCTCATTACGATTTTCATTTGGACAGATGAATGTGAAATCTCCTTTCAGAAACTCAAAAAAACTCTAACGAATGCACCAATCCTAAAGGCACCGGATTGGAAGAAGATCTTTCATGTGCATGCAAATGCTTCTAGTTTTGCTATTGGTTGCATATTGGATCAGTCGGGTGAAGGAAAAATTGATTTTCCTATTTTCTATGCTAGTAGGCAATTGAATACGACAGAAAAGAATTATACAACCACGGAACAAGAAGTTCTAGGTATGATATATGCTGTAAAGAAGTTTCGGCATTATCTATTGGCAAATCAATTTGTGTTCTTTGTTGATCATCAAGCCTTACTATACTTGGTGAATAATCCATGTAACAATGGTCGAATAGTAAGATGGTTTCTTATCTTACTAGAATTTGACTTTACAGTGGTTGTAAAGAAGGCACTAGGCATTAGAGAGCATATCATTTATCGCAAATAACCAATGGAGAGGCTCCTGATGGTGCAGATGATGATTTGCTAGATGCCAATTTGTTCAATATTGAATAGTTCCAAGATGGTTTGAATGAATGATTCCTTTTCTTTCAATGGAAATCTAGAATCAGGAGTTACACCCAACAGAAACATCTAGTATAATTCAACAAACTTATCGCTATCAACTAATAGCAGGTAGATTGTATCGCCAAGGCAAAGACCAAATCTTGTGATTGTGTATAGATCCTAGTGAATATGAACACTACTTGCGTAGTGCACATATTCCTATGACGGATCTTCACTTTTCCCTTGATCGAATGGTAAAATGAATAGAAAGATAGAAGTATATTGGCCTACGATGCATACGGATACAAATAATTTTATCAAAAATTATTTGTCCTGTCAACAAAGGCCTCCCATACCCTATGCTACCTTGTTTCAAATAACAGTAGCACCTAAATGGAGTAAGTACATTGTTGACTATTTGACGGCTTGTACTTTACCCGAACATGCTAATAGGGCGCGATGTAAAGCTATTGAAATTGAAGCCCAAGAATACGTCATCATTGAAAATTAGCTCTACAAAAGGGGCAAGGATCAACAATTGAGACTATGTGCAGTAGAACAAGAATATGTTTTCATCTTACAGCAAGCTCATGTAGGGCAAGCCGAAGACCACAGCGAAAGCTATAATGATGTCAGGTCTTTGGTGGCCAACATTGTTTAGTGATGCTAAGGAGTTTGTAAAGAGATGTAATGAATGCCAAAGGGCGAAACCACCGATCAAAAGAGATAGCATGCCATTACGACCCATGATGGGAGCGAGGACTTTTGCTCAGTGGAGAATTGATTTTGTTGGCCCGATAAAGCCACCCGCTTACAAAACTCATGCTCAATAATCATAGTGGCAACAGACTATCTGACCAAGTGGGTAGAAGGGAAAGCGACAATGACAAATGATGCTCGGACGACTGCTAAGTTCTTGTATGAGTTTGTTTTTACAAGATACGGGCTACCTATTGAAATAGTAAGTGATAGAGAAACACATTTTGTTAAGGAAACCATTGAATATCTTTTAGATGGATTCATGGTGATTCATAGAAAGTGAGCTCCTTATCATCCTCAGGCCAATGGTCAAGCGGAAAGCAATAACAAGATTTTGTGTGCTACCCTTTCCAAAATAGTCAGCGAATCCAAAGTGGATTGAGAAATGAAATTGCATTCGGCAATTTGGGCTTATCGTGTTGCTTATAAAACAAGCATAAGAACTACACCCTTCAACATGGTGTATGGATTAGATGCCATTTTGCCCATAGAATTTCTTATTCCAACATTGCGGGTTGCAAAGACCTTAACCTGGAATGGCCATGAGTTATCCAATAGGATTGAACAACTTAAGGAACTAGGAGAGACACAAATTCGAGCACTAGCAGGCATGTATGCACTTAAACGCAGTCAGAAACAGTTTCACGATCAAAAAATCATCTCCAAAGAGTTTCAGGAAGGTGATTTGGTATTGGCCTACACTTTGAAACAACACACTTCCAAGCTCACCAAGAGGGGTCAAGGTCCATATGTAATTGACGCACTTTCTCCGAGTGGTGCAGTGAAATTAGCCACCTTGGATGGTGAACCTATGGCTAATTGGATAAGTGGTAGTCACCTAAAGAAATACCATCTCACTCTCACACCGGAGATGATTGAGCAAATTCATCAAGCGAAAAAGCACAAACAATAGAAAGATATGATCAAAGAGCAGGATCAAGCGGAGGCTAAGCTGCGTAAGGAGAAATGCCGAACATAGCAAATGCAAACTTGCGAAAAATGCCTACGGGTAGTGTCGGCCATGTGCCAAATCTCAAACTTAGGCGAAGACGATCTAGATCAAGGGTTTCGGCTAGTAATTGTTGCTACATTTGGTAGTAACAATTTGGAATGTGAAGCGTTAGTAGATACAGGAGCATATGTAAATACAATTCCTTATGGCATATTTAAGGCTATTCCTGATATCACCTTGGTCCCTCACATAGGCTTTCTAGCGTCCTTTGTCAATGACCATGCAAATTATGTAGGCTATACTGATGTCCCGGTAATGATTCATGACATTCCATGTGCACATCGTTTTTATGTTATGGATGCTCACTTTGAATTGGAGACTGTGACATTAGGACAGCCTTGGCAAAGAAAGTACAAAGCATATCTGGATTGGAGTAATGATGGCGTTTACTTCGCAGTAGACAGAAGGGTCACTTATCAAAGTTTTCTCAAGGAAGATGAACTTGATAAGATCCCTACTGCCTTGAGAAATTCACAAGCTGCAACAGAACCTTCTTCAATCGAGGTGACACGGGAGTCCCCTCCAGTCCAATTCCTAACCCAAACAAGTTTACAACATGAAACACCAAAAACGGATGCTGAAACTACACTCATTGCGAAAGATGTTGACCCAAAAGCTGCTTCACCATCAACTGTATTGTCTTCACTACCACAACCCGCAACAACAAGATCAAGAAGGCGAACACAACTCATTTGGAGGCCCAAAACTACTCAAGGTAAAATTGATAACTTGACCAAATACAAGCAATAGATTACAACACCCTTGTCTGCAATGAGAGATTCTTCAAATGTCAACCAAACTCTTTGGGTGCATAAGGACTTGCTTCCTACCAACCGTAGAGGTCAATGCTTTATATGGAAGGCCAAAAGACCGCCAACGGGTTCCCTCAACAACACACGCAAAGGCTCTGTCATAGCTTCAAAACCAAGTCCAACAATAAAAGCCAATCTGCAAACCTCACAATGCTATGTCTGGAAGCCAGTTTAGGTTAAACAACCCACTAAATCACAGGAAAAAACACCAACAGGTCATGCTAAAAACATATGGTATGCAAAGGTTCACTACAATTATCACGAGATGTTCGTCAACCCTGTTCCGCACTCAAGGCGACCCCAACTCGGCAAGTTTGGAAGTGGATACCAAAAATGGTGAAGATTGCCCAACTAGAAGAGACTTCAACAAAGTCTATATAGTCTCAACCAGCAACTTCTACGACCATGAGACATCCTCCAACACTGCCACCAATGAAATCTACTGCAATAATTAAGGTATCACCCAAGCTAACTCCAATGCACAAAATAATTGCACCTTAGTCATCAGCAAAGCTTGGCATACGTCTCAAAGCTCTTGAACTTCAAGTTCAGTTGTTTGGGGTTGAATCATTGTTAATCCCACATCCCAAACGACTTCATAGGAAACCTCATAGCACATGCCCTTGAGCACGGTGCTCAAGACCCTCCGCTCGCATAGCATTGTGTTCTCCATGCATTTTCTTTTAGCATGGTAGGGCCCATTACATGGCCATGCATAGCACTATAATTTTTACCCATGCACTGCACATACTCCGCGTCAGGAGACGTTCTAGAGCAGGAGGGGGGAGACATAGCATGCAAAAAGTTCAAAAGAGCTTCATGGATCCAATCAGATCACCAGGATTGAAAGGATCAGCTTGTATATATTTAATATTTTAAAAAAAACTAAAAACTAAAAAATGAGTGAATTATTTTTCTGATTTTTGCTTCTTTTTGTTATATTTTTTGGAATTTTTTGTAAAGAACTAAAAATTTGTGTATTTTTATCAAGGGATTATTTTGTGGGATATAGTCTATAGTGCTTAGAGTATTGCACCTGGAAATTCAAAAATATTTTAAGAAAGTGCTAAGTATGTGGACAGCCGCTAAGGAGATTTTAAGAAGTTTTATTTACTTTTTAATCTTTAAAAGTTGTTATTTTTCTCCAAAATAATCTGCAAAAGGCTTAAAAAAAGAAGCCAACGGGACATGATTGCGGCATAATATTAATGTAGACAATATTTCCATATTATTTTCCTATTTTTAAGTATATTTTTTGACGGCGCTTGCAGTCACATAATTTTATAAAAACGGTGCACCTCCAAGCCAAACCAACGGAAGGAACAGACTATGACATAAAACATGGGTCCAGCCAGTCAAATAGGGGTTATGATGCAGTTTGGAAGATTGGTGAAGTTAGAACACGTAAAATAGGGACAGACGAGCCGGAAATAGAATTGGCCAGGTCAAAAATTCCTATATACTCACAAAAACCAAGTCATTTTCATTGTGTGACTTTGTGAGAGAGAGATTTTTATGCTCTAGCTTTCATCACGCACATTGCCTCCCGCACTCATCCACTTATAGAGACACCTCACACACATCTTGCCATACACCATTAGAGCACTCTCGAGCTTCCACAGCACCCACAGACACCAGCAGAGCATACGTAGCAACACGCCGACTTGGTACGGTCGGGTAGCCATCAGATAGCATGATGAGAGGTATGTGGCTACACCCTAAACTTGTCTACAACACATAAGAGGGACATGCAAGCAATAGAGACTCCCAATACCACCAAAAAACAATAAATCGATATAGAACCAAACGACAAGTTTCATTGATTTGCTCACACTTCAACTGACCAAATGGCAAAGTGACCTCACAAGTGTTCAGTATGGAGCCTGATTTACCCTTGTAATTTTCTATGGTAAAAGCGCACATTTGTAAGGCCCCCATTATGAGGAGAAGCCATCGTGTGTGAACGAAAATCACTCACCGAAAACCATAATTTTCACGGACAAGAATCAGGGGCAACTTTAGAGGCCTCGGGGGCGGAGGCCCCCGAGACTTTTTTTTTCGCCGGAATATTATGGCTAGACGGCGGCCGGAAAGTGGTCGGAAAACAACCGGTCGGTTGGCCGGTGGCCGGTAGTCAATGGCCGATGGCCGGTGGTCGGAAGTCAATGGCTGGTGGCCGAAAGTCAATGGCCGGTGGCCGAATTCAAAAGCGGACTTGTCTTCTCAAGGGAGGCCACACATGGGCGGATTGGAGGGTCCGATTTGGACTTATTCACACAAGGGCAGCTACACATGGCTGCCTCTCATAAGAGATGGCAACCCTTTTGGCCTATAAAAGGAGGCCATTTCTACACACATTTTATAGTGTGAAGTTGATGCAACAAGGTGAGTGTGAGGTGGTGAGAGTGAAGCAAGGCGGGAGCTCTATTAAGGGTTTAATCCCTTTGTAAACCACTTCTTCTTTTGAAGTGCTAAAGCCATTGAGTGGCTGCTTTCCCGTGGATGTAGCCCACATTGGGTGAACCACGTATATCGTGTGTACTCTCTCTCTCTCTCTCTCTCTCTCTCTACTCTATAATCTCTTGTGTGTGAAATCTATCTCTCTCCATTAAGTAATCTACTCAAAAATCTATTTAGCTACGTCTTATTTCCTAACAACTGTTATCAGAGCAAGGTTTGCTTGTAGCTAAATTATCTCAAGGAAAGGATTCCTTGAATTGAGTGGGAGTTATGGTGGAGAAAGGGAAGCTCAAGATTGAGAAGTTCAACGGCAAAAACTACCAACATTGGAAGATGCAGATTGAAGACTATCTCTACCAGAAGGACCTCTATTTGCCACTAGGCGGTCTTGCGAAGAAGCCCGCAACAATGGCAGATGAAGCATGGATTGTCCTTGATCGAAAGGCACTGGGAACAATCCGGTTAAGCTTGGCGTCAACGGTGGCCTTCAATGTTTCGGAGATGAAGACCACGGAGGACTTGATGAAATCACTTGACGACTTCTACGAGAAACCATCAGCATCCAATAAGGTATTTCTTATGAAGCGCTTGTTCAATCTAAAGATGGCAGAGAATGGTTCAGTTGCAGAACACCTAAATGACTTTAACACAAACATAAGTCAACTTCGATCAGTGAAAATCAATTTCGATGATGAAGTGCGAGCTCTCCTTATACTATCATCTCTACCGGATAGTTGGGACAGCCTTGTGATGGTTGTAAGTAATTCTATCTCTGGCACAAATACTCTTAAGTTTGATGATGTTGTGGGTGTTCTCCTAAGCGAGGAAATGCGAAGGAGAAGCACAGGAGAATCATCGAGTGCTGCACTATCAGTGGAAACAAGAGGAAGGCCTAAGGAGAGGTTCAAAAACCAAAAGGATCGTGATCGCTCAAGGCGGAGCAAGTCACGCACAAAGTCAGTTCTTGAATGTTGGAACTGCGGCAAGAAGGGCCACGTCAAGAAGGATTGCTGGTCCAAGAAGAAGAAGGAGACAGAGTCTCAAGACAACAAGCCAACATCGGAGGCCAATGTGGCAGGTAAAGTAGAGCAAGATGCTCTAATTCTCTCATTAGACAATGTGTCTAATTCCTGGATAGTAGATTCCGGGGCTTCATTCCATGAGACACCACACAAGCAACATTTCCAAGACTACACCAAAGGTAATTTTGGGTATGTATACTTGAGAGATGATGAAGCTTGTGAGATTGTCGGCAAAGGTACAGTTTCTGTCAAAATTGCTAACGGAAATGAATGGAAGCTTAAAGATGTTAGGCATGTTCCTTCTCTTCGCAAAAATTTGATCTCTACAAGACAATTGGACGATGAAGGTCACAACATTGCATTTGGAAACAAACGGTGGAAGATCTCAAAGGGATCTTTGGTGGTTGCCAAGGGAGAAAAAGTCGGTACACTTTACTTGTGTACTATTAGCACGCAACCTTCAGCTTGTGCAGCAACTACAGAAGTTGACAGTGCGGTGTGGCACTATTGACTTGGGCATATGAGTGCCAAAGGAATGCAAATCCTTCAAACAAAGAATCTTCTACCAGGTTTGAAAGAAGTGGACTTAGAGTTCTGTGAAGATTGTGTTTATGATAAACAAAAGAGGGTAAAATTTCAAAAATCAGGAAATGAAAGAAAAAATAAAAAACTTGAGTTGGTTCATTCTGATGTTTGGGGTCTTGCAAGTACACCATCACTTGGTGGCTCATTGTACTATGTAACATTCATAGACGATGCGACTAGAAAAACATGGGTTTATGTCATGAAGAATAAATCCGATGTATTTTCCATATTTCAAAGGTGGAAAGCCTTTGTGGAGAATGAAACAAGCACCAAGGTTAAATGCCTCAGATCCGACAATGGAGGTGAATATTGCAGCCAAGCTTTTGAAAGCTTTTGTGCTAGCAATGGCATTCGGAGGCAAAGGACAACCCCAAGGACACCTCAACAAAATGGGATTTCGGAAAGGATGAACAGGACAATCATGGAGCGAGCACGAAGCATGCGGCTACATGCAGGCCTACCGCTTGAGCTTTGGGCGGAAGCTGTAAGTATGACTGTGTACTTAATCAATCGGTCACCCTCAACGGCATTGGATGGGGGAGTTCCAGAAGAGGCATGGACAGGTAAACTGGTGAATTATGCATTTCTCAAAGTGTTTGGGTGTGAGGCTTTCATGCACATAGATAGAAGCCTAAGATCAAAGCTAGATGCAAAGTCCAAAAAGTGTTTCTTCATTGGCTATGGAGAAGGAGACTTTGGGTATCGTCTATGGAATCCTGAAGATGGTAAAATCTTAAGGAGTAGGGATGTAATTTTTAACAAACAAAATATGTACAAAGATTACTTGGAAAGAAAACAAACAAAAGAAACAGGTGATGAGTACATGGAGCTTGAGGACGGTGAAGACTCAAGGACTGCAAACGGTGACAATGTGCAACAATGTCAACCAAATGAGGAGCCTCAACCTATTCCCCGAAGATCTACAAGAGCAAGTAGACCTCCAGAAAGGTTTGTTCCTTCCTTCAACCATCTCTTGATCTCAGATTCTGGAGATCCGGAATCATACGAAGAAGCTATGCAACATGAATCCAAAGAAGAATGGACGAAGAGCATGCAAGTGGAGATGGACTCACTACATCGCAACCAAACATGGGAGTTGGTTGAGTTGCCTAAAGGTAAGCGGGCACTTCAAAACAAATGGGTGTACAAGGTGAAGGAAGAAGAAGGTGGGAAGAAAAGATACAAATCTAGGCTTGTGGTAAAAGGGTTTTCTCGAAAGAAAGGTATTGACTTCAATTAAATATTTTCTCGTGTTGTAAAAATGAACTCAATTAGGCTTGTCTTAAGCCTTGTGGCTGCTCATGATCTAAATCTCGAGCAAATGGATGTAAATACGGCATTCCCTCACGGTGACTTAGAGGAGGAAATCTACATGCTTCAACCAAAGGGGTATGAAGTAAAAGGTAAGGAGAAAATGGTTTGCAGATTAAAGAAGAGCTTGTATGGTTTAAAGCAAGCATCAAGACAATGGTACTTGAAGTTTGATCGATGGATGTTGGATCATGGATTCACAAGATGCAACTCGGATCACTGCGTCTACACGAAGAATTTGGGAGATGGGAAATTCATGATCCTAATGTTGTATGTTGATGACATGTTGATTGCAAGTGCTAACATGCAGGACATCAAAGACCTAAAAGAGGAGCTGTCCAAATCTTTTTCAATGAAAGATTTAGGTGCTGCAAAGAGGATACTTGGTATGAAAATATCAAGGGACAGGATGAAGAAGACAATAAAGCTATCTCAAGAAGATTACATCAAGAAGGTACTAGAAAGGTTTGCAATGCAAAATGCAAAACCAGTTTCTACACCTTTGGTTGGTCATTTTAAACTAACGAAGGATATGTGTCCAAAGACGCAAGAGGAGATAGCCTATATGTCTAAAGTTCCATATGCTGCAGCGGTAGGTTCTCTAGTGTATGCTATGGTCTGGACAAGGCCAGACATTGCACATGCAGTGGGAGTTGTGAGTAGGTTCATGGACAACCCAGGTAAAGAGCATTGGCAAGCTGTGAAGTGGATACTTAGGTATCTAAAAGGGACAACAACAAATGCTTTGTATTTTGGAGGAACTGATATTTTTCTAGAAGGGTATGCTGATGCAGATATGGCAGGTGACAAAGATACTCGAAGGAGCACTACTGGCTATGTGTTCACGGTTGGAGGCACAACAGTAAGCTGGGCTTCAAAGCTATAGAAAGTGGTTTCACTTTCTACCACGGAAGCAGAGTATGTAGCAATGACGGAGGCAAGCAAAGAAATTCTGTGGCTTCACAGATTCTTAGAAGAGCTTGGATTCAAACAAGACAATTGTGTCTTGTATAGTGATAGCCAAAGCGCTATCCATCTTGCGAAGAACTCAGCCTTTCATTCAAGGACAAAGTACATTGAGGTGAGATATCACTTCATACGCACTCTTTTGGAAGAGGGACAGCTAAAGCTAGGAAAGGTGCATACAAGTGAAAATCCTGCAGACATGTTTACAAAGGTGGTCAACAAGGAGAAGTTGAGCTTTTGCTCATCTTCAATCGGCATTCAAGGATAAGAAGCCAGAATGGAAAGCAGTCACATGTTTGGTTTGGAGATCAATCTCCAAGTGGGAGATTGTTAAGTATGGAGCCTGATTTACCCTTGTAATTTTCTGTGGTAAAAGCGCACATTTGTAAGGCCCCCATTATGAGGAGAAGCCATCGTGCGTGAACGAAAATCACTCACCGGAAACCAAAATTTTCACGGACAAGAATCAGGGGCAACTTTAGAGGCCTCGGGGGCGGAGGCCCCCGAGACTTTTTTTTTCGTCGGAATATTATGGCCGGACGGCGGCCGGAAAGTGGTCGGAAAACAACCGGTCGGTTGGACGGTGGCCGGTAGTCAATGGCCGATGGCCGGTGGCCGGAAGTCAATGGCCGGTGGCTGGTGGCCGAATTCAAAAGCGGACTTGTCTTCTCAAGGGCGGCCACACATGGGCGGATTGGAGGGTCCGATTTGGACTTATTCGCACAAGGGCGGCTACACATGGCTGCCTCTCATAAGAGATGGCAGCCCTTTTGGCCTATAAAAGGAGGCCATTTCTACACACATTTTATAGTGTGAAGTTGATGCAACAAGGTGAGTGTGAGGTGGTGAGAGTGAAGCAAGGCGGGAGCTCTATTAAAGGTTTAATCCCTTTGTAAACCACTTCTTCTTTTGAAGTGCTAAAGCCATTGAGTGGCTGCTTTCCCGTGGACGTAGCTCACATTGGGTGAACCACGTATATCGTGTGTACTCTCTCTCTCTCTCTCTCTCTCTCTCTCTCTCTCTACTCTATAATCTCTTGTGTGTGAAATCTATCTCTCTCCATTAAGTAATCTACTCAAAAATCTATTTAGCTACGTCTTATTTCCTAACAACTGGTATCAGAGCAAGGTTTGCTCGTAGCTAAATTATCTCAAAGAAAGGATTCCTTGAATTGAGTGGGAGTTATGGCGGAGGAAGGGAAGCTCAAGATTGAGAAGTTCAACGGCAAAAACTACCAACATTTCTACACACATTTTATAGTGTGAAGTTGATGCAACAAGGTGAGTGTGAGGTGGTGAGAGTGAAGCAAGGCGGGAGCTCTATTAAGGGTTTAATCCCTTTGTAAACCACTTCTTCTTTTAAAGTGCTAAAGCCATTGAGTGGCTGCTTTCCCATGGACGTAGCCCACATTGGGTGAACCACGTATATCGTGTGTACTCTCTCTCTCTCTCTCTCTCTCTCTCTCTCTCTACTCTATAATCTCTTGTGTGTGAAATCTATCTCTCTCCATTAAGTAATCTACTCAAAAATCTATTTAGCTACGTCTTATTTCCTAACAACAAGTACATATAGGGCTGTAAATTGACCATATCTGGAGAACCTGGTGGCAAGAAGTTCACCTAAAAAAAAAGCAATAAATTGGTCAAACAGTAAATCATTCACCAACATCGATTTACTACTAAATCGACCATGCAGTAAATCGGCCATGTCCATCGACTTACACAATAAATCGATGAGTTTGTAAATCGGTCATCTCCATCGATTTGACCATTAAATCGATCATTCTTTAAATTGGTCACGTGCATCGATTTGTTCAGTAAATGAACAAATCGATGTGTCAATAAATCGATCAAGTTATCAAATCGATCAAATGAGTAAATCAACCATCTTTATAAATCGATCTGATTTTTTAAATCGGTCAAAATAGCAAATTAATCAAATTTGTAAATCGATGCCGGGAGCCATTGCACAGTAAATTGATGCAGTGTAAACTAGCCAGAGAGTGTTACACAAAAATTTTGGAGGTCAAATTTTTGAACTGTAGGACATCTCAAGGCAAAAGATGCAGAGGATAAAAATACAGGGACACTAGCAGGGTCTAACACACTTACTCTCTAACCCTTTTTGATCTAACATGCACAAATAATACTCTAGTGTTTGGATTGATTGTTCTAACACAGGTCAAAAGAGAGAACGAAGTTCTGACCCAGATACTAAAGGCAAAAAGAAGATGCAAGTGGAGCCCGAAAATCCTTTCATGGTGCAAAGAGAGACTTCAGTACTGCAAGGTCTCACTTCAGAGCTCTTGGCAAGACACGACACTTTGATCTTCTGGCTAATAGTCAGCAACCCCAATCGTGAAACGATGGCGGTCATCAAACAACCAGAGTCCTTTCAGCAGCTTCTTTCTAGCCAGGAATCCGCAAAAGTGTTTGCCCACTTGGGACTCACTGGAATAAGCAAGTTGCCAATGAATGACATAGACATCCCTAGGGTATATGAGATGATGGAAAACCTATCGAGGATAGGACTCACAAGGAACCCTAAACCTGCAAGGAGAGCAGATGGAGGTAAATCTCACTGAAGAGGTAGTGGGCAAAGCACTGAAGTTACCTGCAAGTCCATATTTGGTGAGGGAAAGGCGAGCCAGACCTGTTTGAAAATCCTCGAAGACTGGCAACACCTACAGCCAAATGAAGAGCTCTGTACTGGCAGATCAGATACGGGTGGTACAACACATGTTCAAACTGCCAAATCAACAACGTCACACCATGCCAGATATTTCTTTTGCACATGCTGTGGATGAGGGAAGACTAAAGAAGGTCAATGCCAAGAAGAACTGGAGGCAGTTCTTCCACCAAGAAATATAAGACGCAGCCAAACAGAAGATACATCAGTAGTATCTTGAATGTGGAGAAATACCTCACAAGAATTGCATAATACCTTATTGGGGCTATTGACAACCTTCCAACCCCGGTCAGACCTCTAACCACAGGAGCATTAGCAAGTACCCCAACCAAGAAATAGAAGAAGGACTCAAAGAAGGAAAATTCCAAAGAAACGTCATCCACCACAACTCCCTCAGAGTTCAGGGCAGACACTGAAGAGGAAGAAGACACAGCCGGGGATTTGCTGGAAAAAATGCAACGCACAATTCACTCTACGGAGGAGTTGCTGAAGGAAAGAAAGTCCAAGGATTCCAGCCCTCCTGTACAAACCCCCATAATTGATGAAGAAGCCGAGTCTGAGGAGGAAGAAGAGAAGTTGGTGAGGAGGGAGCATAGAACCAAGCATCAAGATGAGACCATGACCTCAGACTACCAACCACCATTGGAAGAGGAGTTGCTGCTGCTGCAAGAAGAAAATCTACCAGAACCACCTGCTACCATGGAAAGCCCAATTCCTACTATAGAGTTGCCACTTAGGAAGCCACATGTGGACATTCCACCTCCTGCTCCAAAGATAGTTGATTACAAATATTCGGACTCTGAATCTTGGTCGGATCTCCCTTCGCCACTTCCCGAGATGATTATGTATGTATGTATACTATGTGTGCATCTTGTAATATTTAAGTGTAATTCTGTACTATGTGTGCATCTTGTAATATTTAAGTGTGATTGTGTATCTACACTATGCATGCATATTACAATGAAATAACACACATATACATACATACACATAGATAACATAGACGCAAACATACATGTGCATGTAATACAGTTGAACATGTGAAAATTGATGGATTTGTGCAATGAGAGAAGAGCACAGAGAGAGCAAGAGTGATAGTTTGATTGTGTTTATGTATTTTCAAGAGAGAGAGCAAGATAACAGATTTCATTGTGTTTATGTTTATGGAAGAGAGGGAGATGACGTGTGAAATTATTGTTGGGGTATAAAGCCCAATGTGGTTGCCTAGGTAAGTGGGCGGGCCGCTAGGTATGTACACATATTCTTTTGTAAAAACCTAATAAGAACTCACTATGCTCTACACATTACAGTAGAGCGAGTTCACCATATCGTCGTGCTCTTCTTCTCGCGCACTCTCTCGCGTCGCACTTCCGCTCGTACTCCTTTAACTGGTATCAGAGCTCAGATCGAGGCTCGGGACAGCACTGCAGGAGGCTAGAGTCACCAACTCAAATTGGAGTGAAATTCGACAGGCGAAGACATGGCCCCAAATCTCGTGGAAGAACTCGAAGGGCCTGGTGTTGTCAGAATTTCATTCTGAGGTCATCTCGGCCACCGTTCGGCTTCGACAAAGGTCTGCGCAGGCCATTTTCGACTACGTAGTCTCGACAGGTGCAGATTCGACTCTGCAAATTTGGGGTTTTCGGCCTACGACTGCAGGTGCTGAGGATATCGACATTTCCAGAGTGTTGATTTGTGGCTGTCTACACATCGAAGGACGGCTCACAGTTCTTGGAGGCGTGTCACATACGACACAGACGCATCTACACACAGACTGTAGGCGACATCCACTAGTTCATCAGGTAGCTTGTGTTTGCTGCTTGATATTCCAGATTTCATCCTGACATTGCAGGTACTTCCACATGGGATGTATTGTCAGAGATGATGTATGTCTGTTGAGGGTTTGCTGGCTGTGAGTCACGCAGCAAACAACCGCCGCAGCGGTTACAGCATATAGTGGGAAATTTGTGGATGTATGACTTTGTGGGAAGTCTATGTACTGTCAGATTTACTGCAGCCTTTGTTGAGGGTCGAGTGAGGTTTTATTGAGCTGGGGGATTCTCGAATGTTGAGATCCTTTCGGTGATACAGGTCTTGGAGCAATCCCTCGAGCACCCTTAGATAGGCAGCTAGGATGTATTGACTGTGAGTTAGACAGTTGGGATTGCATCTTTGCTTTACTGCCGTTGAGGCATTGTCACAGTCTATGCTTACAGGACAGTGACAGGACAGTGAGAGACAGTACAGGTGCAGGACAGGTTTACCCGCAACTTACAGTGTCAGAGAGACAGTGTTTTTTGAGCTGTTTTTTGGTCTGTTTTTTGAGTACACCAGAGCCATTTTACAAAGGAGACTCTGCCGAAATTTATGCAGAATCTGAAGCTTTCTTGGTTCATTTGACAGGTTGATATTGGTTCAGAGGTCAGTTTACAGGGGAAACTCTGCCGAATTTTCCCAGGAAAGTAAACCACTGTGAAGCGTAGCTATGGCTGGATCACAGGACACTGCTCTTTACAATATCAAGAAGCTGGATGAAACCAATTTCCCATTGTGGAAGAAGCAGATTTGGCACGTGTTGGTACAAAAGAAGCAGATAAAACCTATAAAGCTCAAGGGGATAAAACCAGAAGATATGGACGAAGATGAATGGAGCGAAATGGATGAATTGGCACTTTCTACCATTATGCTGACTTTGGCAGAAAGCGTTTACTTCAATGTAGCAGACGAGATGTCGGCTTATCAAGCATGGTTAAAGTTGAGTGATCTTTATGAGAAGCAGAGTGCAGCTTCACAGGTATACTGGCTTAAGAAGCTTGTTGACTTGAAGATGAAAGAAGGGACACCTATGTCCAATCATCTGAATGAATTCAACACAATCTATAGTCAGTTGTCAGCTCAAGGTGTCAAGTTTGATGAACCTGTTAGAGCTATGTTCCTGTTGATCACATTGCCGAAAAGTTGGGACACTTTTCGCACAGCTTTGAGTAATTCTACACCTCCAGATGGTTTGAACATAGCAGGTGTAGAAGGAAGTCTGCTTACTGCAGAAACCAATAGAAAGACAATGGACAAAGGCAAAGGAACAGCCTTAGTTGTCAGGGGAAGGACCAAAGAAAAGTACAAAGGTGGAAAGAGGAATCAGTCTCGTAGCAAGTCCCGCAGTGCTAAAGGCAAGAGTGACATAGAATGCTACCATTGTGGCAAGAAGGGTCACATGAAAAGAGACTGCAGAGAATGGAAAGCAGAAAAAGGGAAAGAGAAAGCTGAAGACCATGGTGAGAAGAACAAGTCATCAGTGAAGATTCAAGAAATAAATGTGACAAACACTGTTGCAGAGGATGACAGTCTAGTGTCAGGAGACATCTACTTCTTGAAGAATACAATGGACTCAGCTCTTCTTACACCATCTGATGGAAATGCACTGAGTGACTGGATTATAGACTCGGGGGCATCACTTCATGTGTCTCCAAACAAGGAGTGGTTTACCTCTTATGTGACCACTAAAGATCATGTTTGGCTAGGCAATGGGCAGACATGTGAGATCTTAGGTGTTGGAGATGTTCAATTGAAGTTTCAGAATGGCTCTTCTTTCACGCTGAAGAATGTGAGACATGTTCCCGCAATTACAAAGAGCTTGATCAGCACAGGTTTACTTGATGATGCTGGCTACGTCACCACTTTTGGACAGAACATGTGGGAGATATCCAAGGGTTCTATGACAGTAGCACATGGAGTAAAGTCTGGAGGACTTTACATGATTTATGTATCAAATGTCTCTAAAAATGTAATCAATGTAACCGAGCAGCTGAACGTTTCTTTGTGGCATAGCCGGTTAGGACATATGTCCAAGAAGGGAATGGAAATCTTGTCTCGTTTTGGTTATTTGCCTGGCTTTTCATTTAATGATTTTGAATTATGTGAACATTGTCTGTATGGTAAGCAAACACAGCAGCCACATAAGCATAGAAGCAGTAGAAGAGATACACAGTTGGCACTTGTTCATAGTGATTTGTGTGGACCTATGCCTAACCTATCTCTAGGGGGAGCTTCTTACTTTATGACATTTATAGATGATTACTCGAGGAAAGTATGGGTTTACTTTCTCAAGCACAAGGATGAAGCGTTTAGTGTTTTCAAAACGTTTGTGACACTTGTGGAGAACCATAGTGGCAAGAAGCTTAAATGCTTACGCACTGACAATGGTGGAGAGTATGTTTCAAAGGCCTTTCAGGACTTTTGTGAGTCAAAAGGTATAAAACGTGAACTTACTGCTCCTTACAATCCTCCTAAAAATGGTGTTGCTGAGAGGATGAATAGGACCATACAAGAGAAGGTCAGAAGTATGTTGTCTAATGCACAGCTGCCAAATGGGTTTTGGGCTGAAGCTGTATCAACAACTGTTCATCTTGTAAATAGATCTCCTAGCAGGGTTTTGCAGAAGGATTTAGTGCCAGAGATGGTATGGTCAGGCAAAATGCCCTCATACAAACATCTCAGAGTCTTTGGCTGTGAGGCATATACTCACGTTCCAAAGGAATTTAGGAACAAACTTCAGTCAAAGAGTAGAAAGTGCATCTTTCTAGGCTATGGTAATTCTCGTGAGATGGGGTACAGACTTTGGGATCCCGAATCCAGAAAGGTTGTCCGCAGCAATGATGTTCACTTTAATGAATCCAAATATCATTCTAAACCAGAGAGGGTTGAGGAGATTAGAAGAGTTGTCTTCCAAGAAGATGGACCTGCACGTGCAAGACAAAATGTCAGGGCTCAAGAGGAGCAAGGACAGGATAGAGTGGAACCACAGGTTGTGGCTGAGCCTGAGCCACCTATTGTGTGTAGATCTGGACGTGTCACGTGACCTCCTGATAGGTTTGTTCCATCTATGAACTATGTCATGTTGACTGATTGCAATGTTCCTTCATGTTACACGGAAGCAGTGCAAATGAAGGACTCCGGGAATTGGCAATTGGCCATGCAATCAGAGATGACAGCTCTGCATAAAAACCAGACATGGAAGCTAGTTGAATTACCACAGGACAAAAAGGCTCTACCTTGTAAATGGGTTTACAGGTATAAGATCAGTGCTCATGATAGTCAGCCAAAGTACAAAGCAAGGCTTGTTGCCAAGGGCTTTAAGCAAGAACAAGGCATTGACTTTGATGAATTATTCTCTCCGGTGGTCAAAATGACTACATTGAGATGCTTTCTTGCATTGGTTGCCATATTAGATTTGGTGTTGCACCAAATGGATGTCAAGACAGCGTTCTTGCATGGTGATTTAGATGTGGAAATTTACATGCATCAGCCAGAAGGGTTTGTTGAGAAAGGCAAGGAAGATTGGGTATGCCAGTTATTAAAGAGTCTTTATGGCTTAAAACAATCACCGAGGGCATGGTACCATAAATTCCACAAGTTTATGCTTTCTCAAGGCTACAAACGTAGTGAGTTCGATCACTGTCTATATACAAAGAAGGCTAAGGATGGTAGTTGGTTGATCCTTATTTTGTATGTGGATGACATGTTGATTGCTGGCAAGCACTTGGAAGAAATTTCAGCTTTGAAGTCAAAGATGGAAAAATTGTTTGACATGAAAGACATGGGTGAGGCAAGTCATATACTTGGTATGTGCATTGAGAGAGACAAATCAAAGAAGTTGATTTGGTTATCTCAAACAGAGTATATTGACAAGGTTTTGCAACGTTTCAATATGGAGAAGGGAAAGGCACTGAGTGTTCCATTGCCACCATATGTGAAACTTAGCAAACAAGATTGTCCTGTGTCTGAGGAAGAATAGGCTGAAATGGATAAGATTCCATATGTGTCTGCAGTGGGTAGTTTGATGTATGCAATGATTGCTACTCGCCCAGACATTGCATTTGCAGTGGGAGTAGTAAGTCGATACATGTCAAACCCAGGCAAGAAACATTGGGAGGAAGTGAAAGGAATATTGAGATACCTGAAAGCTACAAAGAGTATGCGTATATGCTATGGGAGTCAGGAGCTAAGTGTAAAGGGTTTTACAGACTCGGATTATGCAGGTGACTTAGACAACCGAAGGTCTACATCAGGGTATGTCTTTACATTGGCTGGTGGAGCAGTATCATGGCGTTCTAGATTACAAGATTGTGTTACTCAGTCTACTACAGAGGCTGAATATGTTGCAGCATCAGAGGCATGCAAAGAATCAATTTGGCTTAATCGACTAGTAACAGATTTGGGAATCAAAGAAGAGATGCCTGTGTTATATTGTGATAGTCAAAGTGCTATACAATTGGCTCGCAATCCGGTTTATCACTCAAAGACAAAGCATGTGGATGTGAAGTATCATTTCATCAGGGAAATGCTCGAGGATAAGCAACTTCAGCTTGTCAAAGTTCACACCACAGAAAATCCTGCTGATCTACTTACAAAAGGACTTCCCTCAGAGAGCTTTGCGCATTTTCTCAAGCAGTTAGGTGTAGGGTAGTACATCACTTCTCTACATCTCTTGTATATTAGCTTGTATAGTAGCTTCTTTCACACTTAAAGTACCACATTGGACTTTAAGTGGGAGGTTGTTGGGGTATAAAGCCCAATGTGGTCGCCCAAGTAAGTGGGCGGGCCGCCAGGTATGTACACATATTCTTTTGTAAAAACCTAATAAGAACTCACTATGCTCTACACATTACAGTAGAGTGAGTTCACCATATCGTCGTGCTCTTCTTCTCGCACTCTCTCTCGCGTCGCACTTCCGCTCGTACTCCTTCAATTATGTGCACGTTGTCGAGAAATTTGCGGTCTTGCCAGGAAAGCACCGGGCTTATGGCTGTGAGAGTTTGTGAGAGAACTCAACAAAAACTATATGAAGGAGTTAAACCATAGATGCCATGAAGACTAGGGTTTGGAAAGAAGTGCAATCAAAGAAGACTCACTCTTTCTCTCTTGCACTCACACACACAAAGAAAGAACGCAAAAGAGAATGCCAAAACAATACGAAGATGAAAACATCAAGGCTATGGTCATATCGTATCATGGGTAATATGAAAGGGTTAATGGATGAGTTAATGGAATTCAATCTTGGCTGACCAAATAGGCTACGAATTGTTCTTTGGAATTGTAGTTTTGTGCTTACCATAATATATATATATTGTCTAGTGATTGGGATTAATTGTGTGTACAAATCCTCTTGGTTCATAGCAAGATAACTACGCTTACATCAAAAGAAAAATTATAGTCTATGAGAGGTAGTATGATGGGATCCGGTGATAGAAGTATTTCATTGAGCCTTTCAGGGCTTAAGAGAAACACTATACGTTGTTGAAAGTGTATTTTACGGCTAATCCATATGTTAATTCTAATAGATCGTACAGAGTGAAAGCGATAGAAATGATCATCATGTGGGTTATTCATCTAGGATAGTATGTGAGAAATGTAGATATGAGAGAAGTGAAGAGATGAGAAGTTTCCCTCCCAAGCCCTATTCTTGCCCGTAGGCAATAAGGATACTGCGGGGAGAGATGTACCTTTAGCAAGAGAACCTAGAGAGGATGAATTACTAAGAATGAGAGAGATAGGTTTGGTTAAGGAGATGAGATTAGATACATATATATATATATATATGTTGGATTAGAGATGAAAATGAAAACAACAAGAAATCAAGAAAACATCAATGTAGAACACATCTTACTTGAAACCCTTCGGCACCATTATTGATGGGAGAGAGAAGAAGAGTGGATAATTCTACTTTGATTGATACACCAAGTGCAAGACCTTCTTTGATTAGAGTTGATCTTCCAAGGTTAGTTTGTTGCAAGAATGGCTAGTCTCCCTCTAGGAGAAAGTGTAGGCTTGTGCTTATGTTAATGGCTAAGTACAATTAAGCATTACTACTCACTCCCTCGAGAATTCCTCTCATCAATGGCTTGAATGCTTGAGTTCTTTCCAAGGAAGAAGAGGTCCCCTTTTATAGGTGAAGGGAACCCACAAGGGTTTACACAAGAAGAGAGGAGCCAGTGTGAACAGGAATTGGAAAAGTTGGAAATGAGCTGTCCCTGCATGATGTGGGCAGACTGGGGTCCAGTATTTTGATCATATCTCCTCAACCGTGGCTCCAAATAAAAAAGTAAAAATATGGGCAAAAACTTCAGCTCATTAGCTACGATTTTCATTTTAAAATCGTTTTCCAATTTGGATTGGAACCTTGTGTAAAAAATTCATCAAAATAGGGTCCATTTATGGCAGCAAAAGTCTTCATGTGGTCTCCTTAGCCTAGACTTTCATTTAATTCCAAAGGACACCTCATGCCATATGAAAGCATGACATTGCTCCTTGACAAAGTTTTGTAATCATGCTTGCAATAATGCATTAAAATAAGTGTATCTTTGAAATCATGCCACCTAGTGTCCCACTAGGATTTGATTCTCTCCTAGTAGCTATTTAAAAAGAAATATAAGAAAAGTATAAAAAATACATAGAATATATATATATTGGAGTTTACCCTAGATATAGGATCTAGATAGGGTGTGAGATGATAATGAAATAGTAGAAATAAAGAATCAATGCTTTTTGCCCCAAGTTAAAGAGGCGGAGCTATTGATGCTTTTCCCATAGTATTTTCTGATGGTAAAGTAAGGATATGCTACCCTTGAGAAAAATAATAGGATGAGATAGAAGGCTTATTATTATACTTAAATATGCATATGTACACTATAGGAAATATAATTATGTATCTAAAAAATACAAGATAGATCTTGTACCATGCGTTCCCACTATGTACGTGTCACAGCACGACATCCACCCCCTCTAAACCTGCACATCCTCCGGTATGTGCCACATTGTCTCTTTGTAAGATTAGACCTCTTGTACATCTTCCTTGTCTTCTTCTTCACTGGATTATTCCAGAGCTTCATGTTCACTTTGATCTTCACCTGTGTTTTTCTCTTCTTCCTCATCCATATCTTCTAGATCATTGTCTCCTCTTCTCTTAAACATTTTAATCCTTTTTCCTGCAATGGGAATCTTTACTTCTGTAACATCTAGTTCAGACAAGCTGTAAGTAGCATTTTCATGCACATGCTTTACAACATACGGTCCAAACCATCTTTTTGAGAACTTACGCATGACTGTGTGCTGGTTATCAAGGCTACTATCATACACTAAAACCCAGTCACCTTTGTCAATTGCTTTGCTCCTGAGTCGATGTCGCTTATCAAAATAGTCCTTGTTTTTCAACCTTGCATTTTTGAGTCGTTCTTTTGCAGCTTCAATGTCTCCAGGTCTTCTCTCTAGCTGCCTTATACGCATTGCAAGGAGATCTTCCCTACTAAGCCCCTCTTGCCAAGGTAGTACATTCCATGTGGGAATTGTATCCTCAATCGGCATCACTGGCTTTTGAGCATGCATTAGCTCCGCAGGCATGTAGCCAGTTACTGAGCTATGTGTTGTACGATCAGCCCATAAAGCATATGGTAACAATTTTGGCCACTCACCAACTCTTCCTTCGCAAGCCTTGGCCAAAGCTTTGATGATAGGAGGATGCCCTCTTTCACTCTTTCCATTGCCTTCAGGGTTGTAAGCTGTAGTAAGAGAAATCTTGATCCCTAATCTAGAAAAGAACTCCCTTGCTTCTTCGGCATCCAGTTCACCTCGATCTGCAGTGATTTTTTCCACACAACCATAACGGCAAATCACCTCATCAAGAAGGAATTTGCACACAGCTTCTGTGGTCTTAGATCTTAATGCTCTTCTTTCAACCTGGTTAGTTAGGTCCTCTCGTGCAAGAACCAAGTATCTCATCTGCCAGAGTCCTAAAGGCATCGTGACTAGATCCACAACCCATTTATAGTGCATGGCTAGTGGATATGTTACCATATACATGTGGTAGTGATGTGTGTGAACACACTAGGACCGCCGGGGCATTTTTTCCCTCTTTAGGAGGTTTTTTCCCCCGTGCATTGTATATACGCCCATCACTCTAGGGCTATCTATCTTTCCATTGCACACTAAGGAATACACCCTCTATTGTGTGCCTTGAGCTTCCTTCGTCTTCTCCAAGCTGTGTGTGTTTCTCTGCAACCCTAATTCCAACAATTGGTATCAGAGCAGGTCACGTCCTCCCGGGCTTAGTCGCCAGCTGCTCCAGCACACGCCTGCTCACTTTCTCCGATTTCAGTGAGCTTTGGCAAGCGTTCGCAGGTCAACAAATATTTTGGGAGAACTCGAAGAGCTCGAACTGCTCAGAATTTTGATTTGGGCTCATTTCGGCCTCCGTTTCCACTACGGGCAGTACTGCACAGGTTATTTCGTCATTTTGTGCAGATTTTCTGTCAGTGCCGTTTTCTGCATAACAGGTGCCTTATAGTCTTCTACGGTTTGTGCTATATAGCACAAGTTGTTCCCGCTCCATTTCTCCTATTTTCGGGCAGTTTTCACATCAGGTGCAGCATTTACCATGGCTGACAACAACAACACAGATGTGTTCAAGATGTTTGCTGCTGAGGACAGGTTGGATGGGGACAACTACCCTATGTGGGCTTATATGATGCAACACGTTCTTGTGTCAAAAGGTGTCTGGAACATTGTGCAGGGCATTGATGTACGTCCTGGTTCTGAAGATGTAGGCGATATTGAGGATGTTGCAGGTCTTGCTGCAAGGATTGCAGCTGTTAGAGTTGTTTTGCCTACAGCAGAACAAGCTCGTTGGGATGTTAAGGATGCGCAGGCTCATGCATTGATTGCGTTGTCTGTGAAGCGCACCATTATTCCTCACATCCGTTCAGCAAAATCTGCAAAACAGGCTTGGGATATTCTAGCAGGTCTTTATGCAAGCCGCAATGAGGCTAAAATTGCTTTGCTGCGTAAAGAGCTAGAGTCGAAGATTATGCATGAGGAAGATGATATGGACACTTTCCTTGCTAGTGTCAAGGATATCAATGAGCAACTCATTTCTGCAGGTGAAGTCATTTCTGACAGTTCCCTTGTGCAGACTGTTCTTGATGCCTTACCAGATTCCTACCAGACTTTTGCTAGTACTTGGAGACTGATGACCCAAGGAAATCCTGAAGTTGTCAAGTTTGATGCATTATGCACATTGCTGTTGCAAGAGTCACTTTCTAGAAAAAACAGGACTAGGCAGCGTGCAGTTGAACAGGCTTTTATTGCTTCTCAAAGAAAGGGTGGTAACAGTAATGCAGCCACTTCTTATGGTTCTGCTGCGAGTGGCAAAAATTCTGTTCCTAATGCTTCTGCTGGCAGCACTTCGTCTGGCAATTCTGGTGATAAGGGCAAAAAGAAGATGCGTTGCCATTATTGTAAAGCCAATGATCACTTGATCAAGTCGTGTCCTAAGTTGAAGGCCAAAGAGGCTAAGAAGAAAGAGGGTGGTTCCACTGCAAATGCTGGTTCCACTACAAATGCAGCCATTGTTGAGTCTTCTGTGAAAGGAGATTGTGATGCTGATGTTGATGCAGAATGGGCTTTTAGCGCAGAGTGCACTTACAATCCTGCTGTCCATGATGCATGCTTGTCAGTTGCTGCAGATTCACATGTGTGGTATTTCGACAGTGGTGCTACAAAGCACATTACCTCACATCGTGAATTGTTTACCTCTCTCGAGTCTGTCCCTCATGGGAATTCAGTCACTTGTGCCAACAACGCCTCTTATCCAGTTCAGGGAGTTGGAAAGATTGTGCTCACTGCTGCTAATGGCAGTTCCTTCACACTTGTTGATGCACTTTATGTACCTGGGATCAAGAAAAATCTATTGTCTGTATCCGCACTTGCTAGACTTGGACTTGTAGTCAAATTTGTGGATGACAGATGTACAGTTCATGATCTCAGTTTTGGTGATGAAATTGTTGCATCTGGGCTTTTGTGCCGTGGGCTGTATAAGCTCACTTTGTATGACAAGTGTGGACAAAATTTTGCAAATGCTGTTGCAGATTCAAGGGCTATTTCAGATGCAAAACTTTGGCATGCTCGTTTTGGTCATCTGAATTTTGCCAGTTTGCTGCGTTTGCAGAAATCTGATATGGTTGCTTCTTTGCCGCCTCTTGAAGCACCTATCAAACATGTTTGTGAAGGCTGTATTCTGGGTAAAATGCAGCGTTCTAAGTTTCCAAAGGATGGTTCAGTTAGGGCCACATGCAGGTTGCAGCTTGTGCATAGTGACGTTTGTGGGCCCATGCAAACTCCGTCCTTGGGCAATTACCTGTACTTCGTGACTTTCATTGATGATTACTCCAGGCATGCGTGGGTATTTCCGCTTAAAGCGAAGTCCGAAGTTTTTATGTGCTTCAAACAATTTTTGGCTATGGCTGAAAATGTCTCAAAATGTACTATGGGCACCCTCCGTTCCGATCGAGGGGGGGAGTATATGTCTCATGAATTTAATGCATTTCTGGCTAGTCGTGGGATAAAACACCAATGTACAGTGCCTTATACACCTCAGCAAAATGGTGTTGCTGAGAGGAAAAACAGGTCACTAACGGAAATGGCACGATGTATGGTCAAAAGTCAAGCTTTGCCGCATTCTTTTTGGCTTGAGGCCATCATGTGTGCCACTTATGTACTTAACAGGTGTCCTACGAAAGCTTTGCAGTCTATTACTCCATATGAAGCATGGCATGATAGAAAACCTTCTATTGAGCACATGCGTGTTTTTGGCTGTTTGGCATATGCTTTGGTGCCACAAGTGCAGCGCAGAAAATTGGATGATAAGGCTGTCAAATGTATTTTTGTTGGTTATAGTGCTGAAAGCAAAGGTTACAGGTTGTATCATCTGCAAACAAAACGTATTTTGGTTTCACGGGATGTAGTGTTTGTGGAAGATTCTGTTCAACCCTTGCTGTCATGTACTAGAGACAGTAATGTAAGCTCACAGGACATTTATGACACTTTGTTGCCTCTTTTCAGTGGTGGAAATACGAATGTAAGTTCCAATGAGGCAAATGTACAGCCTATGGGGGTTTCTAAAAATGTTTTAGATCAGCCTATTACTGATGCAGATGTACATGATGTACTTGATGAGGAAAGGGCTGAAAATGAGCAGGCTAGAGGTATGCCAAAATGGCTGGTGCACACTTTGCGTGACAGTAAATTGGATGCACCTTTATCTAGTCGTACTCGTTCAGGCTCTCGCCATGCATCTTATGCATCAGATTGTTATGCTTTGGCTGTGTCTAGTTTACATGATGTTGAGGAGCCTCTGTCCTTTGATGAAGCACAGAATTCAGAAAATTGGATTGCTGCCATGAAATCAGAATATGATGCACTTATAGAGAATGACACATGGACTTTATGTGATTTGCCTACTGCCAAAAAGGCCATTGGTACGAAGTGGGTTTACAAGTTGAAACGCAAGCCGGATGGTGAGATCGATCGCCATAAGGCTCGACTTGTTGCAAAGGGTTATGCACAACAAAAAGGCATAGATTATGAAGAGACTTTTGCTCCCACTTGTCGTATGACTACTGTGCGTTTTCTATGTGCATTGGCAGCTCATTTTGGTTGGGATGTACATCAATCAGACATTGTTACTGCTTTCTTGAATGGTGACATATTTGAGGAAGTTTATGTAACGCAGCCTCGCGGTTTTGTCATAAAAGGACAAGAGGACAAAGTGTGCAAATGTAACAAGGCTTTGTATGGGTTGAAGCAATCTCCTCGTGCTTGGTATGAGAAAGCTGACACTCATTTGGTTAAACGAGGCTTTCGTAACAGTCCAACAGAAAGCACATTGTATGTAAAGCGTGAGGATGATGTATTTCTCATTGTGGTTCTTTATGTTGATGATTTGTTGATCACTGGACCAAATGAGAGACATATTGCTGAATTTAAGGCTGATTTGAATGCTACTTTCAAGATGAAAGATTTGGGGCTGTTGCATCATTACTTGGGTATACAGTTTAAGCAGTGTGATGGTGGTATTGCCTTGTGTCAGAAAAGTTACATAGAGACATTGCTATGTAAGTTTGGACTTGAGGATTGCAAACCTATTGCCACTCCCATGGAAACAGGTTTGAAGTTGAGTCTACATGATGCTGGCGATCCTGCTGATGTCACTCTTTACCAAACTGCTGTTGGCTGCCTCATTTATGTATGCAACACGAGGCCAGATATTCAGTTTGCAGTCTCGCAGGTCAGCAGATTTATGCATAGCCCAGGGTCTAAGCATTGGCAGGTTGTCAAGAGGATTTTCCGCTACCTTAGTGGCACTTTACATCTTGGCTTGTTTTATCCCAAGGGGGGATCATTGCCGCCAGACTTACATGCTTTTTCGGACTCAGATTGGGCTGGTTGTTTTGACACGCGAGTGTCCACAAGTGGTTTTTGTTTCATGCTTGGCAGTTCATGTATATCATGGTTGAGCAAGAAGCAACCTACTGTGGCCACTTCGAGTTGTGAGGCTGAGTACAGGGCAGTCTTCACAGCTACGGTTGAGTGTGTATGGCTCAGACGCCTTATGGATGATTTGGGTGTTGGAAAGGACATTGCCAACACTATCTACACTGACAGTCAGAGCGCATTGGCAGTTGCGAGGAACCCAGTTTTTCATGCTCGCACAAAGCACATTGAGGTGCATTACCACTATGTCAGGGAGAGGCTCTCAGCAGGAGAGATCAGCTTGGCTTATGTGCCAACACAGGACAACCTTGCAGATCTTTTCACAAAGGCATTGTCTCGTGAGAAGCTTGAAGCTTTCCGCAAAGCTTTGGGCTTACTCCCCTTTGTGGACTGATCCTGTCCTCAGGGCATGGCACTTCCCTTTACTCATGTGCCAGCTCTCGTTCACCGCATCACTCCAGGGGGGATTTGTTACCATATACATGTGGTAGTGATGTGTGTGAACACACTAGGACCGCCGGGGCATTTTTTCCCTCTTTAGGAGGTTTTTTCCCCCGTGCATTGTATATACGCCCATCACTCTAGGGCTATCTATCTTTCCATTGCACACTAAGGAATACACTCTCTATTGTGTGCCTTGAGCTTCCTTCGTCTTCTCCAAGCTGTGTGTGTTTCTCTGCAACCCTAATTCCAACAGGATATGTAGGGTGCAATCCATCACGATGTCGAACATTTGAATACATTTGACAAGTTACACATGACTCTACAAACTGAGATAGATCTTTATACATACCCTTCCACCAGTATTTTTCTTTCAACTTGGAGAAGGTTGCCCACACACCCCTATGTCCAGCCCATAGACTCTCATGAAACTCTTGCATGAGCTTTACTTGAGTCTCTTTTTTACATATAACCCGTTGTGGTGTAGCACCCTTTTGTTTTGGATGCTTCCACAAGTAACCATCCCTTAAAAAGTACCCATATGCTTTTCTGCGTATCCTCTTGAATTCTTGTTCAGACCAATCATCTTGTTTTGTTAGAGTACTCAAGTACCTTCCAATAGAAAGCCAATCACCTTCATAAAGATCTTTCAAGAACAATTCAAGTGAATTAGTCATGCAGACATTGTTACCTTTGACATGAGAGATAGAATAGAATTTTGTGCCTACATCATCTCCCTCATCAATCATTTGTGACTCATCTTCATACCTTGCCCTTGATAGCATATCTGCCACTGTATTGTCTTTACCTGCAATGTGCTTAAACTCGGGATTTAAGGACTTAATGTAGGCAATCCACCGCAACATAGCAATGTCTGGTGTTGAGCAGCTTGTAATCATCCCAAGAAGCGGTATACAATCTGTTTCTACAACCACACATGCACCAATTAGGTACTCTTTTCCACTTTTCAAGGCTGTAACCATACCCCATAACTCTCTCTTTATCTGTGGATAGTTTCTTTGACGAGCACTTAGTACCTTTGCTCCAAATCTTACCACATACCTGTGTCCTTCTTTGTTATCTTGCCCTATTGCCCATCCAATCCCTGTAGGACTGGTATCTACTGTCACAATCACTGGCCTTTGACACTCATAGTCTACCTTTCTCAAAGTCGTTGCTGACTGGAGTAACTTCTTTAGCTTTTTCATGGATTTTACATGTGCTTCTGTCCATTTAAACTTTTGATTCTTTCTAAGCAGCTGATAAAGAGGATCAGCTACATGTGCATAATGTGGAATCCAAAGAACATAGAAGACACATGCTCCCAGAAACCTTCTAACCTCAGTGATGCTAGTGCATGTTTCTTTCATTCTTTGGATGGCATCTACCTTTGATGGACAAGGTTTCCTACTATATGGCCCGCACATGTGCCCCACAATGAGCACTTCTTTGACACCAAACATAGACTTTTTCCCTGACAATGTAAGATTCACTTCTTCCAACCTAGACAAAATTTTATCACAATCATTTATGAGATTTACCACAAACCTGCGACATCCCTTGAGATCCAAAGCTTCATCTTTGTCACTTTCTTCACATCCTTTGATAGGCAAATCATCAATGAAAGATTTGAGGAATAAAGTCACGTAAGACCTTATTCATCCCATTCATCATATGTGCAACCGAGTTGGTTGCTCCCTGTGGCAAGGTACACATCCGTACCAAACCCAAAGGTGTCCTCATGGTTGTCAAGTCTCTGCTTTCGATTGCAAGCTGAAATTGATCATACCCTGAGTAGAGATCCCCCATTGAGTAGATTGCCCTCCCTGCAAACGCCTTTGCAAATTCATCCACAATTGGACATGTACCTACATTTTTAATTGTCACCTTGTTCACTGGTTGCATATCTTGGATGAAGCGTAGAGAACCATTCTTCTTTGGAACTGTGAACCACCTGTTTGAGTATGGAGCACAAGAAGGCTCCAAGATTCCCATTTTGATTTTTTCATTCAGTAGCTCTACTAACTTTGGCAAATGAGCCTTTGGAACTGGAATAGGCCACAGATTCCAAGGCACATGAGGTATTGTGAAAATTACCATAGGAGCTACAATATAAGGATCAACACATCCTATCTCATGTGGCTCAAATGCAAAAGCCTTACCATGATTTGAAAGCATTTCTTTGAAGCACTTTGTCTCCTTCTGTGTTAGAAAATCCTCACAACCAATCTGCAACTCTTGAAAAGACTCCTTTGTGAAGGTATGCCCGATCTTTTTAGGATTCCGCAAACTTGGTTGTAAAGAAGCCCGTTCAATCTTTTTCCTGTTGTTGGGTGGTAAGGGTGAAGCTACTGGTTTCACCTTCTTTGCTACACTCTTGTATTTAGTTTCAACATGGACTTCTGGGCCAACTGTTTGGCTTTGTTTAAAGGCTTCTATTACTTGATACATTTCCATAGAGCAAACTTCCACAACTTCATTTTCAAGATGCAAACTAGACCTCATTATAGCATCAACCTCACCCATAGTATCTACAAAAGAAACTTGTTCACACAAACCCAAAACATTTTCAGTAGGCTTTAGCAACCCACTCTTTTTCATGTCTGTTTGTACATTATGCACATATTGCCTCTCATATCTCTTCAAATCTTCAAGTTTTGTAAAACATACTGATCCATTCCTTGTTATCAAGGAGCTCATTGAGAAAGTTTCACCTATTTTTGGATCAGGCGAGACCCTTTTTCTTTCTGTACCACTGCAATCCCACTTTACAATGATACTTGGCAAAAACCCATCATTTCTCTATGATCATGAAACTCTTTGCTTACCTTTGGTAGAGGATGTTCTCTGAGGTTGTCACAATTTTTTTCATGGTTTACACAAACTGTGAGAAATTGGACAGCACGTTTACCATCTTTGCTACGTATCCTAGCATATGCTGAACCATCGTCCATTACCTTTGTTTCCATTCGAACTCCCACAATGTAGGGCTGTCCAAGGATGAGATGATATGAAGATGTATCCTGAACAAAGAAGTTTTGGTCAATCTTTACATCACCTATTTTCACCTTCACACCTGGACATGCTGCATACAATTCACCGGATGAATTGTTTGCCACTTTTACCATCCAACCATGATCTGTGTCCATTGGCCATTTGCACTTGTTGTAGAGACTCTTTGACATTATGTTTATTTCTGAACCATGGTCAATCAAGGCAACAAATGGCTCTTCAAGATCACCTACCTTGACCAAAGTTTCTGTAGTAGCCCTTGCCCAATGACTTCATGAATAGTAACTCCTAGGAATATCTTCAACTTCTTCATCATCATTTGAGAAATGCACTTGCTTCACTCTCCCACTAGATTGGTAGCATCCTACCATAGCTCCATCATTCTCCTTATTTTGTAGTTGCATCCCTTGTGTCTTCGAGGTTTCCCCTTCAACCTGTGGACGAGAAACTTTAGCAAGGGTTTGCCTCTTCCTCTTGATAATGTCAATGATCTCCTCGTGGAATTCACGCTTTGCAATGCCAAGAACTTCTCCCAGAGTGAACTCAATCTTGCTATTCAAGATCCTTTCCTCCAAGACTTTCTTTAAATCTGTAGCAACCGCAATATCAGATTGTAGTTTATAAGTTGGGCCTTTTGTCTTACCTTTTGTTGGCTCTTTCTTCTTTCCTGTTGTAGACTCCTCCATGAGTACTTCAGGTGGAGATGCTCCTTTTGTTGAGGGTGTTTGAGAAGGAATTGAGTCACTTCTTCCCCCAGTTCTAGAAGCTCTTTTTGATGGTCCTTCATCAGCATTCTCACGTCTGCGCTTCTCTTCTACAATTGCCTCATTTTGTTGGCATTTTGTAATGCAGGCATGCACTGACAATGAGTCCACTGGATCATTCCATCCTGTTTCTAGACGTATGCAATCACCTGCTTCATGTAGAATCTCATTTGTAAGCTTTCCCTTTTTAGCTAATTGCATGACATTTGGCCAAATTTGACCATGATGGTCACTCACCTCTTCATCACAAAAATGCTCAATTTTTACTCCATAAGTAGCTGCCTCAACTGAAGAGGTGGCATGCTTATTTGCCATATCTTCAACTAAGGTTTGCATTCCCCCTTTCCCAAAGTTAGTTCTCAAGGGTAGACCTGTCTCTCTTAAGTGGATTTTACCATCCTTAAAAAAGACAACATGTTTTGACAAAGCATCACTAAAATCATCACAATCCCTTCTTACATGGTTTGTACTATCACACCAAATACATCTATTAACAAACCCTTCTTTGGGCTGTTGTCTTTGCCTAGGAAGTGGCCCTGATGGTTGGCCTTTTTCTTCAAGCTTTGCAAACTTCACCTTCAAGTCACGCATTCCCTTCACAAGCTCATCTAGCATGGACTCATCAAACTTAGGAGCGATAAAAGTAGGCTTTACCATTTTGTCAGAAGTTGAGGTGGAAGGACTTGTAGTGCTTACTACCATCTTGTCCCTTCTTCTTTGTCGTTTGGCAAGCAGTGAGACAGCACCTTCAACCTCATTCCAGTCGGTCTTTAGTCCTTGCTCAGCATCTTTATCTTCAAGAAGAAGCTCCAAATTTTCTTGAAACTCTTTACCTGCAGCTTGTAAGAAAAGATCTGTCTTCTCTGCATCTAGTGTGGCCCTTTCTGTCCTAGTGAGTTGTGCATAGCGTCGATCAAATTCCCTAAGGAGCTTTGTTATTGATAGTCCTTGCTTTGGCTTGACTACCCATTCTAAGAATGTCCTTTTGGTCACTCTCTCCGAGTCCTCCATGAAATATTCCTCCTTTAAAGCTACTTTGAGTTCTTCCCAATTTCTCCCATGCCCATCTTTAGTTGCCCTAACATGCTCCCTAATTTCTGGAGCAACAACTAGCTCAAAGCTTTGAATCATCTCACCTTCTGACACACGATGCAGCTCCATCTCCTTCACATACTCGTGTAAGTACTTGGTTACATCTTTGCCATTGAACTGATCCATTCTGTTGACGACCGCTTGTATGGCCTTCGTTGCTAAAATCTCCCTTCTTTCAGTAGCATGTTGTTGTTGCATGAACATTGCAAATGCTTGAAACATTTGCATTGTTGCTGGGTCAAAATGTATACCCTGTTGCTCAACATGATCACCCATGGTTACCCACAAACTCTCACCCTAGCAGATTCGCGTCGGGTTCACCAAAAATATGTCGAGAAATTTGCGGTCTTGCCAGGAAAGCACCGGGCTTATGGCTGTGAGAGTTTGTGAGAGAACTCAACAAAAACTATATGAAGGAGTTAAACCATAGATGCCATGAAGACTAGGGTTTGGAAAGAAGTGCAATCAAAGAAGACTCACTCTTTCTCTCTTGCACTCACACACACAAAGAAAGAACGCAAAAAAGAATGTCAAAACAATACGAAGATGAAAACATCAAGGCTATGGTCATATCGTATCATGGGTAATATGAAAGGGTTAATGGATGAGCTAATGGAATTCAATCTTGGCTGACCAAATAGGCTATGAATTGTTCTTTGGAATTGTAGTTTTGTGCTTACCATAATATATATATATTGTCTAGTGATTGGGATTAATTGTGTGTACAAATCCTCTTGGTTCATAGCAAGATAACTACGCTTACATAAAAAAAAAAATTATAGTCTATGAGAGGTAGTATGATGGGATCCGGTGATAGAAGTATTTCATTGAGCCTTTCAGGGCCGAAGAGAAACACTATACGTTGTTGAAAGTGTATTTTACGGCTAATCCATACGTTAATTCTAATAGATCGTACAGAGTGAAAGCGATAGAAATGATCATCATGTGGGTTATTCATCTAGGATAGTATGTGAGAAATGTAGATATGAGAGAAGTGAAGGGATGAGAAGTTTCCCTCCCAAGCCCTATTCTTGCCCGTAAGCAATAAGGATACTGCGGGGAGAGATGTATCTGTAGCAAGAGAACCTAGAGAGGATGAATTACTAAGAATGAGAGAGATAGGTTTGGTTAAGGAGATGAGATTAGATACATATATATATATATATATGTTGGATTAGAGATGAAAATGAAAACAACAAGAAATCAAGAAAACATCAATGTAGAACACATCTTACTTGAAACCCTTCGGCACCATTATTGATGGGAGAGAGAAGAAGAGTGGATAATTCCACTTTGATTGATACACCAAGTGCAAGACCTTCTTTGATTAGAGTTGATCTTCCAAGGTTAGCTTGTTGCAAGAATGGCTAGTCTCCCTCTAGGAGAAAGTGTAGGCTTGGGCTTATGTTAATGGATAAGTACAATTAGGCATTACTACTCACTCCCTCGAGAATTCCTCTCATCAATGGCTTGAATGCTTGAGTTCTTTCCAAGGAAGAAGAGGTCCCCTTTTATAGGTGAAGGGAACCCACAAGGGTTTACACAAGAAGAGAGGAGCCAGTGTGAACAGGAATTGGAAAAGTTGGAAATGAGCTGTCCTTGCATGATGTGGGCAGACTGGGGTATAGTATTTTGATCATATCTCCTCAACCGTGGCTCCAAATAAAAAAGTAAAAATATTGGCAAAAACTTCAGCTCATTAGCTACGATTTTCATTTTAAAATCGTTTTCCAATTTGGATTGGAACCTTGTGTAAAAAATTCATCAAAATAGGGTCCATTTATGGCAGCAAAAGTCTTCATGTGGTCTCCTTAGCTTAGACTTTCATTTAATTCCAAAGGACACCTCATGCCATATGAAAGCATGACATTGCTCCTTGACAAAGTTTTGTAATCATGCTTGCAATAATGCATGAAAATAAGTGTATCTTTGAAATCATGCCACCTAATGTTCCACTAGGATTTGATTCTCTCCTAGTAGCTATTTAAAAAGAAATATAAGAAAAGTATAAAAAATACATAGAATATATATATATATATTGGAGTTTACCCTAGATATAGGATCTAGCTAGGGTGTGAGATGATAATGAAATAGTAGAAATAAAGAATCAATGCTTTTTGCCCCAAGTTAAAGAGGCGGAGCTATTGATGCTTTTCCCATAGTATTTTCTGATAGTAAAGTAAAGATATGTTACCCTTGAGAAAAATAATAGGGTGAGATAGAAGGCTTATTATTATACTTAAATATGCATATGTACACTATAGGAAATATAATTATGTATCTAAAAAAATACAAGATAGATCTTGTAGCATGCGTTCCCACTATGTACGTGTCACAGCACGACAACGTGTGTGTGTGTGTGTGTGTGTGTGTGCACGAGTGAGTGAGGGATACAAATAGCAAGAAAAATCAAAATTTTAAACTTTGTATCTATGTGGGTTAAAGAGTGTGTGTGTGTGTGCAAGAAAGAGTGACAAAGAACTATCTTCCCTACATGGAGAAAGATGGAGAGTGAGAGAGAGAGGTATACATGTTTTGCTCCTATCCATGAGGTGTGCATAGTTGTTCGTATTTCTTATGTGCGTGCTGCCCTTATGTCTGTATTGTGTACGATGTCGTTTTTGTATCTTGTATGCAAACTATCAGTTCCTGTGCGCGCACGTATACTCCATCTATGCGCTATGTACCATGCAATTTTTGTTTGTGTGTGAGCACGTAAACTCCACCTGTGTGCGATGCTCGTGTGCTTTCTTTGTGTGTGACGCTTGTGTGTTTTCTTTATGCCTATGCTTTATAGGGTTTATTGAAATGCCACGTAAGCTATAAGTCCATGCTTTATCATAAGATTAGAAACAAAAAAAGAAGTTTTGTGTGCAAGGAATTTAGAGATACTAAATCAAAGATATCATGTTCCAACTTATAAAATTGTGACCCCACAAATTTTTCCAAAACGCCAAAGAGGGCATACCGTATGGGCCAGGGTCTACCATTTCCCCCAAAGCCTCATCGGGGGTGTTGCCCCCCGGACCCCATCAAGAGAGCTACCCTCGAACCCCTTTTGGAAGTGTTGCCTCCCCGGACCACCCCATTGTGGCATTGCGCCAAGACCCCACATTTACTAAATGGGAACAGTTATGATTGGTTAAATTTTGAGCATAAATGATATTTAGCATATATTTAAATGTAATATTAATATTTTACATAATAATTAGACTATTAATTTACTAAAACACTTCTAGATTATGTCCCATAGTAGATTGTTTGTGCCAAAGGTTTGGCCTTATGGTCCTAGATTCAGCCAAGTGGTCAACACATATAGGGCCAAGTGCACATTGTGCCAAGAAATTTGGCCACCACTTCGCTTGCCAAATTTTAGACCATGTGGTCAATCCTAAGTTTCCATTGTTCTTATTGTGTCATAAGAGACAATGGTTCTCTTTTGTAACACTTTGCCACATGGCGAACCCTTGTTCCCATAGTCAGGCACTTCAAGCCACAAGAATTTGTCGTTACTCTTTGACAACCCTTTAGTTTAAGACTTTGAAAAAACGTCGTTTAAGGCCTCAAAAATCCATTTTTGTTTAGGGGTGTCTAAAACTAGCTTTTTGGCAGTTCGGAGAGAAAACGGTCAAAGTTTTGTACATAGTTTTGAATTCTTTCAATCCAGACATTGAAAAGCAAGGTCTTGTAATACTTTCATTTGGACATCGGGCATTAAAACTAGGTCCCTCACGTGTCCAAGCTATGCTCTAATACAACAAAGGCTTTTGGTTTCAAGAGGCACCACTTCTCCAACCTTGATTCCATTAAAAGAAGTAAGGACTACTTGGACATTGGGAAGTAATGTTCTACAATAATTCACCTTGGACATTGGGAGGCAATGTCCTACAATAATTCACCTTGGACATTGACCATTAAAACTAGGTCCACCACTTGTCTAAGCTACACTCTAATAGAGCAAGGGTTTTGGTTTCAGGATCCACCACTTGTCTAGCCTTGCTTTGGGAAGCAAGGTCCTATAGTAGTCACCTTGGATGTTGGCCATTACAACTAGGTCCACCACTTGTCTAAGCTACACTCTAATAGAGCAAGGGGATTTTGGTTTCAAGATCCACCACTTGGTCCACCACTTGTCCGACCTTGCTTTGGGAAGTAAGGTCTTATAGTAGTTCACTTTGGACATTCACCATTTGGACATTCACCATTACAACTAGGTCCACCACTTGTCCAAGCTATACTCTAATAGAACAAGGGGGTTTCGGTTTCAGGATCCACCACTTGTCCAACATTTTCTTTGGGAAGCAAGGTCCTAGAATAGTTCACTTTGGACATTCACCATTACAACTAGGTTCACCACTTGTCCAAGCTATGCTCTAATATAGCAAGGAGATTTTGGTTTCAAGATCCACCACTTGGTCCACCACTCATACGAGCTTGTTTTGGAAAGTAAGGTCTTGCCGTGGTTCACCTTGGACATTGGCTATTACAACTAGGCCCACCACTTGTCCAAGCTATGCTCTAATATTGGAAGGGATTCTTGGTTTCAAGATCCACCACTTTTCCAACCTTGCTTCTATTAAAGGAAGGAAGGGCTACGCAAACATTGGGAAGCAAGGTAGCAAGGTCATCTAGTAGTTCACCTTGAACATTGGGCATTTTAAAACTAGGTCCACAACTTGTCTACGCTATGCTCTGATATAGAAAGGGGGTTTTGGTTTCATGATCCACCATTTGTCCAAACTTGCAAGACTCAAGGGCTACTTGGACATTGGAAAGCAAGGTCCTATAGTAGTTGATAGGTGGCAGTGGGCATTAGAACTAGGTCCACCACTTGTCCATGCTATGCTCTAATATAGCAAGGGTGTTTTGGTTCTCTAAGCACCAACTGGTCCATCAATTGATTTACCTTGATTCCATTGAAAGAAGCAAGTGCTATCACTTCTTAAAGGAAGGCATTGTGCATTGGCACAAGATTACTAGCTTTTCATCTATTGTTGCACCATGGGTGGTTTAATCTCAAGGTCCACCACTTGTCCAACCTATGCAGTTTTGCATGTTGTAGCATGAATTTTTGTTCAAAGAGAGACTATGGATTTAGCAAGGTCATCTTTTTCACTTACAAAATGGACTTCAAATCTGGGGAGAAAGTGCATATGATACTTGGCAATGAAATTGTTGGTATTGGTTGTGTGTGTAGAACAGATCTAGATTCCACTTGTGGTGGTACAAATATAGGGCAAGGAAATGTTTCCATACTAGTGGAGGAATTTTTGAAGGATGTGGTCCTACCTTTTCCTATAATGGATACTTCATCTCTCCAAGGTTCATTATGGAGTGCCGTTCGATGGCTGAAGCTTGTTTTGCAATCTTCTATAATGAATGGCAACTTGATTGACCCAAATGAAAGCTACAATGGTGATGAAGAATGGGATCATTCTGATCCTCTAGTTACAGATGCAATACCTACAACAAGCCCAAAATTTGAAACATTGATTTGAGAATCTTGGAGAAATCAAAGGGTCCTTTTAAAAGATGACACAATGATGCAAATTGTGAATGAAGGGACCATCTTATATGTATTTTCACATGATTATTTCAACTTTTAGGAACTCGGTCATGATTGTGCAGGTGTGGGTATTGAAAGGGAAAATGAAAGTAGTGATGATGTAGCTGAAGTGGATAGCATCACTTTGCTAAAGTGGACCATGAAGCAGAGCACAATGATGAATGGGAGGCCATTACAACGCTTTGTTCTAGTTGATGGCGTGCATGCTAGATATGAGGATGTATCCAATGATGACAGTTGAAAAAAATTTTGATGGGAGTAATGTTGTCCATTTGTCAAGGAAGAGACAATACACTTTCATCAATAGGACTCAAAAATCAAGAGCAACGCCAGCTTCCACTTTTTATCTATCAAACGAATCAATTCAAGGGTTTCGGAAAAAGATGTTGGCAGTTTGCAAATCATGATATGGTGACAAGGTTACAGAAAGAATTTTGGGGACAATCTCAAAAATCACGAACTAATTATGTTTGTGATGTTTTTTCTATATGCTATGAGAAAGATGTGAAAGCACAATACCAATTCAAGGTAAATGGCTCTATTGTTTGCTGTAGAGCATGGTATGAGCTACATGGAATACCAAAGATATCAGTTTACCAATACAAGGAGAACTTTGAAAATGTTGTGCACCAATATGTGCATGCAAACACATGTACATTGAGAAGAGGATTTCAACATACTGGTTTAGCAAAGCACTGCTAAATGAGTTCGCGGAAAAGAACTTTGAGAAGATGCCACATAGAAGTAGAACTGCGCTAGACGGCTCAAGAGAGACTCAATTGGTGATTCCATCAACATACAAACAAGGGGATATTTTATGTGAAATCAACATGACACTTTACCAAATGGGCTATGAGAAGAAGCTATTCCAGTCTTCTTTTGGTAGAATTTGGAACAAAGAGTACCCACATGTCACATTAAGAAAGACGAGTGAGTTCTCTAAGTGCAATATTTGTAGCTCAATCGAAGCAAGGTTAGAAGCTAAACCTTCTCTTGAGGGAGAGACAAGTTCACATGGCACAACAAAAGCGTATATTATGCATGGTGCACATATTCATTTGATGGATACATTATGAAACAACTCATCTTCATCTCCAGCTCCATTTTTACTCACAAAGATTCCCAATTTCAAGCAATATTGTGATGGCTATCTTTGTGATGGACAAGACATACTTTTTGGCCATTCCAAACCACTTCAGTTCAGGTTCTTTATGCAAGATGAGACACCAATGATGCAATATAAGGCACATATAGGTGTATTAAGTTGGAGTGGAAGTATTTGCCTTTGGAAAATATACATAGAACGCAAGCCAGTGTTACCACATGGAGATCCACCTCTGGTACCAATGGCGGAGTATGTCAGGGCTCACAAAGAAGTGATTTCGGGGCTAAAGAACTATATAAAGTTCTCGCAAAATTTAGGGAATGGTTCAAGCATGCCACGGTATTATAGATCCGTGATAGATTATTGGAGTAAGGTAATCGAAGAGATAGAAAAAGCAATCATATCGGCGGGAGTCTTGTACGAAATGTTTTGGCCAAAAGCTCAAGAATATTGTCACCTACAAAGCACTACAATGGATTTACAACAAGGAGTAGAAACATTCCTAGGCCTTGAAGAGTTGAATGAACATTTTTGTGGGCCTCAATGAGATAGAACAAGGGAAGAGTTTGACCCTATGTCTAATGTGCACCAAGGTGACTTTGTTATGTTGGTTCTGAGTGACATAGAAATTTATCCAGTTTGGCTTGCAATGGATTTATTTGACATTGATAATGAGCCTACATCCCCAAACTACAAAAAACTCTTGATTCAATATTGGGCACCTTGTGCAAGAAAGAGTGGGATGATAGATACTCAAGCTTATAATAATTGTTGGAAGGGTTTTTGGGTTGTCAACTATAAGGACCCGCAAGTGTGGGAAACTATAGATGCAATTGTTTGGTCCTAAAGACCCAACAAAGAAGAACCATTTTCTAGAATTAAGATTCCAAAAAGCCATGCTCTAAAAGCCAAAGCAGGCCTCACTCGTGCACATCAACCACGCTTGAATCAAAGTTTGGATATGGTATCAAATGTGGAGTAGAATTATGTGAAGCTTCTACTGTAACTATACTAGTCAATTTTGTAAACGATCTTTTTTGTATCTTCCATTGTTTTATGTAATTCGTAGTATTTATTCAAATTCAGGACTTGTAGTCAAATTTGTGGATGATAGATGTACAATTCATGATCTTAGTTTCGGTGATGAAATTGTTGCATCTGGCCTTTTGTGCCGTGGGCTGTATAAGCTCACTTTGTATGACAAGTGTGGACAAAATTTTGCAAATGCTGTTGCAGATTCAAGGGCTATTTCAAATACAAAACTTTGGCATGCACGTTTTGGTCATCTAAATTTTTCTAGTTTGCTGCATTTGCAGAAATCTGATATGGTTGCTTCTTTGCCACCTCTTGAAGCACCTGTCGAACATGTCTATGAAGGCTGTATTTTGGGTAAAATGCAATGTTCTATGTTTCCAAAGGATGGTTCAGTTTGGGCCACATGCAGGTTGCAGCTTGTGCATAGTGATGTTTGTGGGTCCATGCAAACTCCGTCCTTGGGCAATTACCTTTACTTTGTGACTTTCATTGATGATTACTCCAGGCATGCATGGGTATTTCCGCTTAAAGCGAAGTCCGAAGTTTTTATGTGCTTCAAACAATTTTTGGCTATGACTGAAAATGTCTCGAAATGTACTATGGGCACCCTCCGTTCCGATCGAGGAGGGGAGTATATGTCTCATGAATTTAATGCATTTCTGGCTAGTCATGGGATAAAACACCAATGTACACTGCCTTATACACCTCAGCAAAATGGTGTTGTTGAGAGGAAAAATAGGTCACTGACGGAAATGGCACGATGTATGGTCAAAAGTCAAGCTTTGCCGCATTCTTTTTGGCTTGAGGCCATCATGTGTACCACTTATGTACTTAACAGGTGTCCTACAAAAGCTTTGCAGTCTATTACTCCATATGAATCATGGCATGATAAAAATCCTTCTATTGAGCACATGCGTGTTTTTGGTTGTTTGGCATATGCTTTGGTGCCACAAACACAGTGCAAAAAGTTGGATGATAAGGTTGTCAAATGTATTTTTGTTGGTTATAGTGCTGAAAGCAAAGGTTACAGGTTATATCATCTGCAAACAAAGCGTATTCTGGTTTCACGGGATGTAGTGTTTGTGGAAGATTCTGTTCAGCCCTTACTGTCATGTACTAGAGACAGTAATGTAAGCTCACAGGACATTTATGACACTTTGTTGCCTCTTTTAAGTGGTGGAAATACGAATGTAATTTCCAATGAGCCAAATGTACAGCCTATGGGGGTTTCTGAAAATGTTCCAGATCACCCTATTACTGATGCAGATGTACATGATGTACTTGATGAGAAAAGGGCTGAAAATGAGCAGGCTAGAGGTATGCCAAAATGGCTGGTGCACACCTTGCGTGACAGTAAATTGGATGCACCTTTGTCTAGTCGTACTCGTTCAGGCTCTCGCCATGCATCTTATGCATCAGATTGTTATGCTTTGCCTGTGTCTAGCTTACATGATGTTGAGGAGCCTCTCTCTTTTGATGAAGCACAGAATTCAGAAAATTGGATGGCTGCCATGCAATCAGAATATGATGCACTTATAGAAAATGACACATGGACTTTATGTGATTTGCCTCCTGGAAAAAAGGCCATTGGTACGAAGTGGGTTTGCAAGTTGAAATGCAAGCCGGATGGTGAGATTGATTGCCATAATGCTCGACTTGTTGCAAAGGGTTATGCACAACAAAAAGGCATAGATTATGAAGAGACTTTTGCTCCCACTTGTCGTATGACTACTGTGCATTTTCTATGTGCACTGGCAGCTCATTTTGGTTGGGATGTACATCAATCAGACATTGTTCCTGCTTTCTTGAATGGTAACATATTTGAGGAAGTTTATGTAACGTAGCCTCGAGGTTTTGTCATAAAAGGACAAGAGGACAAAGTGTGCAGATGTGAGAAGGCTTTGTATGTGTTGAAGCAATCTCCTCGTGCTTGGTATGAGAAAGCTGACACTCATTTGGTTAAACAAGGATTTTGTAACAGTCCAACAGAAAGCACATTGTATGTAAAGCGTGAGGGTGATGTACTTCTCATTATGGTTCTTTATGTCGATGATTTGCTGATCACTGGACCAAATGAGAGACATATTGTTGAATTTAAGGCTGATTTGAATGCTACTTTCAAGATGAAAGATTTGGGACTGTTGCATCATCACTTGGGTATACAGTTTAAGTAGTGTGATGGTGGTATTGCCTTGTGTCAGAAAAGTTACATAGAGACATTGCTATGTAAGTTTGGACTTGAGGATTTCAAACCTATTGCCACTCCCATGGAAACAGGTTTGAAGTTGAGTCTACATGATGCTGGCGATCCTACTGATGTCACTCTTTACCAAATTGCTGTTGCTGCCTCATTTATGTATGCAACACGAGGCCAGATATTCAGTTTGCAGTCTCACAAGTCAGCAAATTTATGCATAGCCCAGGGTCTAAGCATTGGCAGGATGTTAAGAGGATTTTCCGCTACCTTAGTGGCACTTTACGTCTTGGCTTGTTTTATCCCAAGGGGGGATCATTGCCGTCAGACTTACATGATTTTTCGGACTCAGATTGGGCTGATTGTTTTGACATGCGAGTGTCCACAAGTGGTTTTTGTTTCATGCTTGGTAGTTCATGTATATCATGGTTGAGCAAGAAGCAACCTACTGTGGCCACTTCGAGTTGTGAGGCTGAGTACAGGGCAGTCTTCACAGCTATGGTTGAGTGTGTATGGCTCAGACGCCTTATGGATGATTTGGGTGTTGGAAAGGACATTGCCAACACTATCTACACTGACAGTCAGAGCGCATTGGCAGTTGCGAGGAACCCAATTTTTCATGCTCGAACAAAGCACATTGAGGTGCATTACCACTATGTCAGGGAGAGGCTCTCAGCAGGAGAGATGAGCTTGGCTTATGTGCCAACACATGACAACCTTGCAGATCTTTTCACAAAGGCATTGTCTCGTGAGAAGCTTGAAGCTTTCCGCAAAGCTTTGGGCTTACTCCCCTTTGTGGACTGATCGTGTCCTCAGGGCATGGCACTTCCCTTTACTCATGTGCCAGCTCTCGTTCACCGTATCACTCCACAGGATTTGTTACCATATACATGTGGTAGTGATGTGTGTGAACACACTAGGACCGCCGGGGCATTTTTTCCCTCTTTAGGAGGTTTTTCCCCCCGAGCATTGTATATACGCCCATCACTCTAGGGCTATCTATCTTTCCATTGCATACTTCCTTGAGCTTCCTTTATCTTCTCCAAGATTTGTGCGTTTCTTTGCAACCCTAATTCCAACACTTTGGTATAAGTAGACCTTTTCAGCTTAAAAAGATGGCTATCATAATTTGCACATTTTAAATCGTAACTTGATCTCATCTGAGCTTCAAATAGACTTTTGAGAGTTTTTGTGGTTTTATAGACCTTTTATCTTTGAACCTTGATTTACCTATAATTTTTCCTATCTCTTAGGTATTTTTTACTTCAAAAATTCTCCCAAAAATACAAAAATTCATAAAAATAGAGAAAAATAGCCAAAAATGAGCAAAAAGTCAAACATTATCCAACAAATCGCAAACATTTCTCTCTCTTTTTTTAAATAGGTAAAATACTATAAAAATAGAAGCTAGATTAGAAAACACTATTATGTATATATTTACACACACCTAAGGAGACATATATGACGTTTGTTCTTTACTCTTGGTATAGCTCATCACTTAGGGCATAAAAGTCCACAATGTGTCAAAACATCAAAATCCAACCAAAATTATGACACAAAACAATAAAACAATGCCCTCATCATCGTATTATCACTGGGACTGAATTGAGAATGCCTCCCCTCCTCCTAGTAGTTGGAGTTATCCTGAACAACAGTGAGTCGTCAGGGTTGTGTGGTGCATGGAAGAAAAGATCGTGCAAGGCCTTGTAATGTGGCCCTATGTATGCATACATAGTCAATGCATGGAAAAATTAATGCATTGGTTAACTAAAGTGATGGTGTGATATGAATAATAGTATTGATTTTAGGTGCCAAATCAACTTCGTGTATGACATGTGCTTCGGGGAAGGTACCACTGAATAATCATGGATAATTTTGGAGTTGGTGAACTGATGGTAGCATTGTTGTTTGGGAATCCAAACTGGTGAGAATGCTATTGGCAGTAACAAGAGATTTAGGAACCCATACCTATATACAACAATGTGTGGATGATTTCTCGTCTTTTAGAATACGGGTGGGCAAGATTGGTGTAGGTTCTGTAGTGGTTTTGACCTATGGTGGGCTAGGACTTGAGTGAGCAATAGTGTGCAACATCATTTTAGGGATCCAAATAAAGTGTTCATCAATGCATGGAGTATTCTTGTGTATCCACATTTGATGAATAGAACCTAGTCATGGCAATGGTAGTTGAACCCTCGTTGGCTTTCTCTTGGACTGTCATTTTTGTGCAGGCTTTTTTGGGGCTTGGGTAAAGATATGATAGCGGGCTGGTTTGGCACATATGAAGATGTCTCTAGGACTTGAAGTAAAGGGAGCGGATCAATTGTAGAAGCATCAATATGGCATGCAATAGTTAGATCATATGATTCCTGTGGTGTGATTGCTACAATATTGGGTTTTGTCTCTCTGACATTGCATTCAATCTATGTGTCCTTGAATTTTCTATCAGCATCTTCAAAAAGATTTTGGTATCTTCCATGGAAGCAAATGCAACATGGTAGACTCTATTGCTCCAAAGCAAAATAGACTTGATTTTCTTCCTAGTGTATATATGCTTTGTATGTGCAATGCCATGGTATTCCTAGTATCAATTGATTTTCACTAGTATCAAGAGGTAAGACAAAAAAGTTATGAGGACACGGTGAACCTTTGATTTGTAACATTAGCTTCACATAACCTATAGCAACACTAACTGCCCCGTTGGATCCTATAAATGATCGCTTCAGAGGTTGGACAACTAACTCAGACGTCTTCTTGTATAAATCCCAACTCATGGTATTTAGATGCACACCCGAACCCATGAGAACATTAATCGGTAGCAGCTAGTATCCATTTTTGCATACATATAAGGATCCAAATGTCTTTATCCTCCTCAATGCTCATAAGCTATGTTGGGATTGGTGGTAGCAGAAGTGTCTCCCAAATCACTAATAAGTGAGCATGTTAAGGCGGTTACGCCGCTAGCGGAAGCTAAATAGCGAGAACTCAACCAACAACAGAATTTGTCAGACGAGGACGGAGCTTGACCCGCAGGCGCATGGAAACAACTAGGTGGGTGTCAAATCACCTACTCGACCTTCTAACGACAATCACTACTAAGGAAATCAAATCTAAGTTCTAAAATACGCAAGTGACTGAAATCCGTACTACGAACGAATGCTATACGAAACAGGATCTAGAATCATTGAATCGATTTCAAACTCAAGGGGAAGTCTATACACTAGGTAAGAACAACACCCTAAAGACTTGAACTGCAAAATCAACCTATAACCACTTCGTGCGGTAAACGCGTATGAAGATAGGCCAAAAATTACAGGTGATCGAAACTTGACCCCGATGGTACCAATGTGTAGCTCTACTCGTTGTGGTTCTATAGATATGTTGCACGCTCCATTCCGACACACGAGTTGGAAGAAAACTCACACCGAAGCTCGTAGGAACTTACCACACATAGAAGCCGATAGCGGGCACTCTTGGTATCTGTACGTAGCTCTCGCCGTTGCTAACACAATGGCGGTGTCGCTTCTCCAATGGCGGCTCCGTAGCTCACGTAGCAAGTAGATAAGACCCTCTCTCTCTCTCACTCTCTCTCAGACACAGTCACGGCGCTCGAAAACTCACTTTGATCAATAATCTGAATCTCCTTAGGCTACAAAAACTTTGGCTTATATACCTCAGCCTTGGAGGTGAGAACATCTCTAACTAATTACATCAGCAAGTGAAATTACTTCGGGATTACAAGCTGGAAACTCAATTGAGTCCCGTTACTTAATGAATGGCTCAAATCAAAATTAATGTCGGAAAGACATTTTTTACAATCAATGGTTACAAAATGATGAGTGTGAGCAAAAATGTGGGTGTGATCCTCTGTTGGCTCAACACTCCCCCCCTCCGTGTTCATGTCGTCCCTGACATGACTTTTATGCTTGGTCAATAAAGTCCTGTCGTCTTGAGCATCTGCAAATGTGATTCGTATCGTAGGTTGCCGATGGTCAAGGTTGGGCCGAATATTTTGCTTTCGTGGGTGAAAAAGCCGGTGTAGAAAGCTTCTTCGAATGTTTGCATGTGGAAGCTAGGCAAAAACATAATCCTTTGGTATAGGAGGTGTAACACTTTTGGAGAAGGCTGCAATGAAAGATCGTACATCATATCAGTCACCGTGTCGGCCGTCGATAGTAGACTTGAGGTCGTGGCTTTATCTGGCGCGAACACTTCAATGCAAGCTAAGAGAGTCCTTCAGATTTTCTTGAGCATCTGACATGAAAGGTCAGGAGAGCCAGTAAAGAGCTTGATGGTGCCCGTTAGGGTTTTCACCATGTAGGCTTTACCTATTCTCTCTCCTGCCTTTGGTCCTGGCATCCTGGGGTAATTAAGCCAATTTGGCTTCTTTTCTGCAATCCTTCCATACTCTTTCCAGTTTCTGACTCTTGGCACCGGGCAGAAGGTTGCATCCTCCCGAATCTCCTTTGGTGCCTCCACCAAGTAGATGAGGTAGGCTGGGTATTTGTTCAGCCAACCTTTCCTCCATCTAGGTTGTGAATCTACTATCTTCTTTGATTGTTCCTCCTTTGTGATGTCGCCTTCGTAAAGAGCGACATACTGCTCCTCCTCTATTCTCTTTTTCATCTTTAGCACTTCAAATTTCATCAAAGGGAAAGGCAGGCTGGGTTGCATCCACTGTTCATGGAGCACTTTTGTGTCTAGTCCCTGAAGTCTAATGGAGATTAGGAGTCTCCTCTCCCATTCCATTTCCGCCTTGGCACTCTCCTCTGCTGACTTTTCTATTTGGTCATGGAGCCTTTGTTCTTCTTCTTCAGAGATTCTTGAAGTCGAGGCCACCTCTTGAGCTGGGGCTGGATCTTCAATTGTGGTTGCCTCTCCAGTTTCTGGTAGCTCTATGGCTGCGCCACCTGATTCTTCTTGTGGTGTCTCTGTCTCTCTTCTTTGTTGCTCTTGTAGATCTTGGAGCTGTTTTCGGAGGGCCTCATTCTTTGTCCGCAGTGTTTGATTTTCTAATGTGAGCCTCTCCTCTGCGGCCAATGATCCCTCCGCAATGTGCAACCTTTGCACTTGCTCTAATCTCAGCTCTCTCTGTAAGCTTCGGACCTGGTCTTCCAAAGCTGGTATGATAGCTCCCTCTTGTTCGGTTCCTGCTCTGCTAGCTCTAGGGGTAGTCCTGAGTCTAGTGATTGTTCTTTCTTGGAGCTCGACTCTCTCCCTTAGCTCAATGAGCTCATCCTTGACCGCCTCCAACTCATCCTCTATCCGCTCCCTTGCTTCCTGTGCACTTGTTACTTCTCTTGAAACCTCGGCTAGCTGGAGTATCAAGCCATCTCTCTCGTTTTCCGCGTCATAGAGTGATGCTTTATGACTTTCAGATTCAGTCATAGCATTCTCTAATTTTCTCTGCAACTCCGCTTCCCTTTGTTTGGCTGTCTCAATCTCTACTTCCTTTGCCTTGGACCTTTCTTTTATCTTGTTGAGCAATTCATGCACCATGTGCATGTCTTTTTCATCATCATCTGTCAACTCTAAAGCTCTTTCCGCCACCACCTCCACTGGCTTTGGCTCTTCTAGTACTTTCGGTTCGTCCAGTTTCTCTTCACTTTCTTTTGTACTCTTTGTTTTTTTCTCCGTCCCTCTCCGTTCATCTTGTTTTTGTAGGGTGATCCCATAAACTACCTCAAGGGCCTCTTCTTCAGTGTATCCTATCTCTACCAGATCCTCATAATCATTTCTCTTTTGCTGAACTGGATCTATCTTCTTTTCTTTGGTCTCAGCCTCTGGCTTTTCCAAATCATCTGTGTCCACCTCTACTGTGGCCTCGTCCACAATTTTTTCCGTCTTCTTAGGGCTTGGTACATCAGTCATAGAGGGATACCTGTCCTCAGCTTCCTTGGTTTTCCCTTTGTCGGCTTGCCCATCTTTCTCTTGAGGCTTAGTAGACTCATCTACTTTCCTTTTCCCCTTGTTGTCTTTTTTTAGCTCAGCTTTTAATTGTTGTACCTCCTCTTCAGTGTATGGCTCGACAGGTTGCTGCTCCAGAATAGCCTCTGACTCCTCATAAGCTTTAATATATTGATCGTATTGATCAATATGTGGCCTGGCTGAGCTAGTTTCGACTCTAGTGGGGTCTGGCACCCACTTTTCTTCAAAGTCACCCTTTAGAGCTCTTTCCGCTCTAAACTGCTCCACTAGTCTTTCCATTCTTGCCGCTTTCTGACTTTTGGTTTGCTTGGGAGCAACCTTCTTCTTTACTTTCTTCTTAAGCGGCTCGTCCATATCCTCTGCAGGTTCTGAAACTACTTCTAGTTTCCGGCGTGCTCTTGTGGATGCCCTCTTGGATACTTCGGGCTGTTCTTCCTCCTCATTGGCTTCTCTAAGCCAGTCATTCTGGGAGGGAACCTTTGGCCACTGATCTCTAGCTCCAATAGCTTCATAAGCTATTCTTGTCAGAATTTCCGCTCCTCCTATGTACTTTGGCTTCTCGTTGTGCATGGCAATTACTTGCTCGTGGATGTGTTGAGCGTAATTCACCTCTTTTGGCATATTGCTCTTTAATGCCCATGTGATGGTGGTCGCAATGGCATGGGGTGGTGTCGTATACTTTTGCGGTCTCTTACTGCAAACATGGAGAAACTGGTTGTACTGTCGGCAAAGGGTTGCCACTCTTGGGTCCGCCATATCTCCATAGGTTGCATTTTGCTTCTTGGGCCCATAGACCTCTATGGACTCCCTTCTTTCCCTGACCAAGCTCCCTTTGTTGTGCAGCTTCAATGCGTTTGCAATGAGCTGTGGAGTGATCTGTAATTCTACTTTCTCTCCATCCATGGCTGTCAATGTGGCTTTTCCATCCTTCTGAATGGATGTTGCCAACTCGTACACTCTTCTTGTATCCACACCTGAAGGTCTCGAGGTGAAGAAACTGTGCAAGTCTGCCCTTTCCAGGTACCTGCTGATGTCTTCTGACCTGCTATAATCTATCAATTCCTGTGGGATCATCGGTACATCCACCGCTTGCCCTTGAGGATCTCTGAAAGTCCCCTGGTAGATCTTTATTCCCTCTTTCTCCAATACTTCTTCCTCCACCCAAGTTTTGGTTGGCTTGAGGGTTTCTGCTGGAATGTCAAAGGGTTCCGCTTCTGCAAGAGCATCTTTGATTGTCGGTCTTTTTCTCTTCGTTGCCGATGACTTGGCGGAATCCATGGATCCTGTAACTCCAATTTCAGAAGTTAGCGTCTTTTTAGTACTGAAAGCCGAAATGAAGCTTTTAACTATTCAAATGACTTGAAAATTGAAACATGAGCTATTCAGGGCCTAAGGATGTAAGGTAGGTGAAAAAATATGCAAAATGGGCTCAAAATCATGCTGGAGACATCATACGCGTATGATGTCTTTTGTGTCAAAATGACTTCATATTGGTTGTGCTTGTAGCTGATAGTGTACATATGAGTATCATATGCTTGGATTTGAGTTTGGATCCCATTTGGTCAAGTTTTGGCCAGTTTAGTCCAGTTCTGGCTCTTGGCAAAATTTTGAAAGGGAATTGGATTTTATGATCCAAATTGGATAAAACTTGGTGGTTCACTTTCAAATGGTATGTAGATCACTTCTGTTTGGTGGTTTAAGCCCTGAGGTGCCAAAATCACATAGTGAGACATCATACGCGTATCATGTCTTTTAGTGTATTTTTGGACCAAATTTCTCTATAAGCTTGGATTTGGCTTTAGATAGGCTTATTCAGTGGATTTATGAAGTTTGGATAGATTTTGGGCTAAAAATGGCTCTGGAGACATCATACGCGTATGATGTCTTTTTCATCAATTTTGCATGGGATTGGTTCTGTGGACTCCCCATGTACTAGTGAAGGGCTGTTTCTACTCAAATCTTGGTTTGGACTTGAGTATGTTGGATTTGGGCCAAAAATAGGCTTTAGGTGAAGGATTTTCCTCAATTGGGCTAATGGGGTGATCCTCTTGACCAAATGGTTCCAAATTTCATATATAGCATGTATTAGATATATATAATGGATGTATGATGACAAATGAGCAGTTTTGGCTCTGTAAATGCAAATAGACATCATACGCATATGATGTCTTTTGTGTCAAAATGGTGCTTTTTGGTTCCAGATAGCTTGTAGATGTGTTAATCAACAATCCTACAAAGTTCAATGAGTTTGGAGTTATTTTGACAAAATTAGGACCAAAAATCAATTTTATGGCCTACTTTGCGTCTTTTTGGTTTTCCTTGGGTTTTCTAGCTCCAATTCTCATGATACTTGGTTCATAGGATGTGATTAACATGTGGAATGAGGCTATGCACTCAAATGTTGAAATGGATGTGAAATTCATGCTGTGAGACATCATACGCGTATGATGTCTTTTCTTGAAATGTTGGTCTTTTTGTGCAAAGAATGCTTTGTGCTAGTGCCCTAAGCCCTGCTAACTAGTTTTCAACTTAAAAAGTCATCAGTTTAGCTAAAAAGCCCCCTTATAGGCATTTCAGTCTCCGAAGTCGTCTTTTTGCCTTGGAGTTGAATTTCTTCAACTTTTCTTCTCGAGAGTTGCATTTCCAGCTCATTGGATATGTTGTGAAGCCATCTATTTGGTTGAACTTGACTTTGGCTCCCCGTTCTCCATCTTTCTCCATTTGGTTGCCCGAAAGCGTCTTTTTCACCATCGGTAAGTGAATCAGCTTTCTTTTGGGTTTTGCTTGCAAACATAAGTCATCCATGTATATTTGAAGCTGCTTGTGAAGTTTCATTTCATTCGGTCGTCAATTTCAGCCGTTATGCCAAAATGACGCTTTGTGTGTCCGCAGCCGAATCGGTTGTTCCAACCTACTTTTGGTGGTCCAAACCTGGAGACTCCATGGTTGCATTGCCCTCGATGTTGTTAAGCTTCCTGAGAAGTTTTGTGTCGTTTCGACAACTTTTTCCTGTTTGCCTCTTGCAGGCTCTGTTGACCTAGGGTTTTTCCAGTCGTTCTTTCTCGAGCTTTGAGTGTTAGAAACCCATCTTCTATACTAGGGTAACCCACCTATAAGTTCTTGCAAGGTTTGGTTAGGTGGTTGTGCCACTACCTAGCGTTCTTCCCAATTCCCCGTCTGCTCTTGTTTCTTGGTTTTGGTCAGTTTTCGCGACAAAAGTTAATGATAAGCATCAAAAGCTTATGGCAACGAGTCTACCTCTCATGTCTGGTGTCCTCTGAGCTCTCGTAGCAGTCGTAGAAGGCTGTAGAAGGTTGGATGCTCCTGTGTGCTCTTTGCTCTCTCCAAGAAGGTAATAGTGGAAATGAGCTTGAAAGTGATGTGAAAAATACTTAACTTCGGACTTCCCGGATCACTTGTTACCAAATTTGACGTGTGCTCCTATCTCGTCGTGAAATGCACTTTAGGATTTGAAATTTCTCAATTTGGACTTCGTTTGACCTGTTTCTGAGAAATCTGTCCACTTTGCCAAAATTCTGTCATTTCGGGCTTTCCGCAACTTTTCCCGAATTGTACTCAATTTTTATCATGGGTTGCCCTTGTCATTAGGATCATCACCATCTATTCTTTTCTTTTTTCTGATCTCGTTTCACCTGCTTTTTTATTTTTCTTTTACTTTTATTAAGAAAATCATAAAAAATAAAGGAAAATAGCAAATTGAAGCCAAAAAATTCCAAACATACACAATAAATAGCTGGTAACCCTGTGTATATTTTTCCACTTTTTAGCTCCAAACACACTCTTATTTAGTGATATTTACACGTCTAGAGACCCAAATTCATCATTTGATCTCTTCTTGTTACAAAACAAGGTATATAAGGACATAAATATTATCAATATCCGCAATCAAACATAAAAATTGCAAAATCATGTAAGACACTGCCCTTGTAATATAATTTTTGTTTTTCTTTGTTTTTGTCGCTTGTAGCTGCTTTGTAGCTCCTGTATACCTGTATACCTCCCCCCCTCCTAGTCTGAGTCCTCCTGGATGACTATGAATTTTCTGTGGGCGAAGCATTGTAGTTGTTTTGGTCATAAGTTCCCAATGCAATTGTAGAGCGATGATACAACAGTCTTTCCAATAAAGCTGCTCTTTGTTTGATTGAAGGATTGGTGGTCGGGTTTTGGGTTGGTTTTGGCACTTCGATAGTAGAATCAGTAGACGGATTCTTCTTTACCTTGTTGTTCTTTTTCACAATCCAAATCTGCTTCCGCTTCGCTTGTGCTTGCCACAAACTCTTTGAGACCCAAACCTGCTTTGTACTTTGTGTTGATTTCCTCGCCTTGAAATACCTAGGAGTTTCCGTTGATTGTACTGAAGGGAGTTCCTGTTTACAAATCTTTGGGATCCAAATTTGCTTGCTATAGCTTTGTGCCGTCATGAACTTCTTTGGAATCCAGATCTGTTTCACTGTCCTTGATTGTCTGGAATCACTGTGTTGTCTGGTATTGAAGACTCTGTTTTCCACCTTTGTTTCCTCTGTCACAACCTTTTTTGGTCTCCATACCAACTTTGACTCCGTGTTTTCCCAAGGTTGAGCTGTTATATTATTGCTTGTCTTCCTTATCCACTGTTGAGAGTTCCTCGTCGAAGAGCAATCCAGTTGTATAGAAACTTTTGGTTGCCATTGCTTCTTCTTTTTCTCTGGTTGTTGTTTACCTTTGTTCTTGGATTCTTCCTTTGGAGTTGGCTCTGCTTCTTTGGTGAACTTAACTGATTGACTTTCACCTTTGTATTTGATAAGCACTGATTTAAAACTCCAGTCAATCATTGCATTGTATTGCTTCTGCCATGGTTGTCCTAGCAATAATGGATGTTGTGTAGCTTGGTCTTCAACCACGTAAAACATATGAGGATACACATACTGGTTAATCTGTATATGTAAAACTGTGCATCCGACAGTTTTGATCGAATTCTCAGAGTAACTCTTTAACTCTTGCTTGGCAGTTTGTAATTTAGTGTCATTTGTCAATTGTCTATACAAACTGAGTGAAAGTAGGTTAGTTTGAGCTCCTGAATCCAATAGTGCTCTGGCTTTGATTTGGTTGGTTCCTACTTTGCATTCAATGATGGGTTCTTCTTTGTCATTATCCATTTTTGTTATACTGACTGCGTTTATTCGTATTGCTCCTTCATTGCGCTGTTTCTGACGCAGTAGTCTTCTTTTCTCCATTCTTTCCTTCGCCTCGGCTTGCGCTTCCTCCACAATCTTTTTCTTTTTCTGGACACGCAGCTTTTCTTGATGTATTTTGAGAAGCATGTCTTGGGTTAGCGGCAAAAGATACTTTTTCACTCTGCATCCACTAATCCAATTGGGCATTTCTTCTCCGTCTAATGTAGCAAGCTTGACGGCTCCACTTGGTGATAGATCTTTAATCACCAGAGGTCCCATCCCTCGCTTTTTAAGCTTCTTAGCATGCTGTTTCAGAGTGTAAACTAGGACATAGTCCCCAACCTTAAACTCTTTAGTCCGCACATGCTTATCAAAAAATTCCTTTTGTCGCCTTTTTTGAGCGTAGATAGAAGCTACTGCTTTTAGGCGAAGCTCGTCTAGCTTTTCCAGGTCATCTATTCTATCAGAAAGCTCGTGCCATGTCCACTCTAGATCCTTAGCCACCCTTAAGGTTGAAATCAAGAATTCTATTGGTAAGATAGCATTTAGCCCAAAAACCATGTTATATGGGGTCGTTCCTATTGATGTTTTATATGCTACCCTATATGCCCATAATGTTGAATGCAACTTCTGGTCCCAGTCAGTTCTCGACTCAGATACAATCTTCATAAGGACCGTGCATATGGTTTTGTTTGTTGCTTCAGCTTGTCCGTTTGCTTCTGGATGATACATGGCTGATTTCCTATGGATTACCATGAATTCGTCTAGAAGGATCTTTATCACTTCAATGTGTGCCTCGATCACTCACAATTTCTGTTGGCAATCCATATCGTACAAAGACGTATTCATATAGAAATTGTGCCGTGGTCCTGGCATCTGCTTTTTGAGTTGCCTTTGCTTCGACCCACTTTGTTAGATAGTTTGTAGCCACAACGATGTATTGTGCATGAGTTTTATATGCAGGAGGTGAAATGGGTCCGACATAATCAATCCCCCATTTTGCAAAAGCTCTTGCCCCCATCATTGGTCTAAGCGGCATATCATCTCTTTTAATTGGTACTTTGGTCCGCTGACAGTCATCACACCGTTTAACGTATTCCTCAGCGTCCATATGTAATGTTGGCCACCATATTCCTGCGGCTAAGACAAGTTTTGCTGTCTTATCACCTGAGAAATGGCCTCCACCTACTCCTCCATGAGCTTGCTCCAGGATTATCACATACTCAGACTCTGATGCGCAAATCCTAAGCTGGTTGTCTTTACCTCTCTTATAGAGTTGATCTCCTATTAAAGCGTAATCTCTAGCTTTTGACGTTCCTTCTGGGAAAGTTCTATTTGTGAGATATTCAGCAATATACTGACTCCATTCCGGAGAGATCATTATCTGATATAATGTCGAATACTCTGCTAGCGGTTTTGATGAACATACAATACATACAGTGACATATTCATGTACGCTTTCTTTCATTCCTGGCCAATAGACTCCCAATTGTAACAAATTCCTATATGTGTTCCTTCTTGAACAATGAAATGCACATTCCTGAACATGTGCTTCGCGCAGATATATATTATATTCCTCAGGATTGATGCATAGTCGTAAAACATGATCATTTCCCAATTGATACAACCTTCCTTCAACCAATTGAAGATTCTTGGATTGCTGAATAGCAATATGTTTCTGGTTGTATTCTCTTCTATCAAACTCTCCTCCATAGGTTAATAAGCTAACGACATTTTGAGACCACTTCGGTATCATTTCTATGTTGAACAAGTACGCATCTGGCATGTCGTCATCTACTCCTATAGGGTCTTCTCCATTCATCAATCGCGAAAGATGATCAGCTCTAAGATGTGTTTTTTCTTTCTTTACTACTACCGTGAAGTCGAATTCCAGTAAGATAATGAACCATCTCACTATTCTCCCGGTATTGCATGGTTTATTCACTAGGTAGAGCAAGGCTTGGTGATCCGTAAAAAACACAAACTTGTTGGCTAGAAGATAATGCCGAAATTTCTTCACAGCATATATCATTCCTAATCCTTCTCGCTCTGTTGTGGTGTAATTCTTCTCTGCATTGTTGAGCTGTCGACTAGCGTAACAGATAGGAAAATCCATGTTTCCTTCTTCTGGCTGAGCCAGAATGCATCCTATTGCATATGCCGAAGCATCTATATGCACATGGAATATCTTCTCCCAATCTGGTGATTTCAAGACTGGAGCAGTAATGAGTGCCTCTTTCAATTTCTTGAATGATTCTTCACACTCCTCTGTCCATTCAAAGTTCACTATTAGCTTGTAAAGTGGTTGGCCTATTATAGCGTACATGTAAATGAATCGTCTATAATATCCGCAATGTCCCATAAAGCTCTGTACTTGTTTCGCATTGGTTGGTCTAGGCATATCCACTATAACTTTTGGTCTAGGCTCATATCTCAGAAGAGAATGTACACATAAGTCATGCATGTTATTTCTAGAAACAACCTTAAGTATTATTTGAAAGCATGCGTCATCAGCCTTTGGAAGGTTGCGGGAGCATTGGTTAGACCAAAAGGCATAACCCGATAAGCATAAATTCCCCACTTCGTTGCAAAAGCTGTTTTATGTTGATCTGGCGGTGCTATGGCTAGCTGGTTATATCCTGAAAAACCATCAAGAAAGGAGTATGTTGTTTTCCCTGGTACACGCTCTAGAACATGATCAGTTATCGACAGGGGATAATTGTCCCTAATTGTTGCAGCATTCACTTTCTTTAAGTTGACACACACTCGGAGTTTTTCGTTCTTCTTGGGTACCACCACAATCGGAGATACCCAATCGGTGTGTTCAATCTCGTATATGAATTCAGCTTCCATTAGCTTATCTATCTCTTCTTTGATTCGCTTAGCAAACGTATCATTATATGTGTATGGTCTCTGTCTGCTAGGCTTTGCGTCTTGTTTGAGTGGGATTGTGTGTTGGCATATCGATGGGTCAAATCCCTTTAAGTCCTTATAAGACCATGCAAACACATCCCTGTACTCTCTGAGAAGACTCAAAAGTCTCTCTTCCTCGCCTGGAGACAAATCTGTGGCTATGTACACCGGTCTAGGTGTCTCACCTGGAGCTGCTAAATCAACTTTTTTTGCATCCTCCGGTCCGTCATAAGATTCGTTCGCCTTTCTCTCTCGAATAGGTTGGGTTAATACCACCTTCCTATCCTCTATTGTGAATTTTCTGTAGTGAGAGGGAACATCCATGTTTTCCTTGATTTTGGCGTTTTCGTCCTCTCCACTCTCAATTTCTGTCGTCCAAACTTCTTTCAGAGTTTTCTTGAGCTCTCTGTACTTGTTTCTACGTTCTAACTTGGACTCCGTGTATTCTCTGTTGCGCTTGTTCTTTTCTGATTTTTCTGTTTCAGTTTTCGTTTCATTCCTTTGAACTTGATTTCTTGAGCTTCTTTTGTCTTTTCGTAAGCTCTTTTGATCATTGCCTCTCATTCTTCCAGAAATCTTGTCCTTAACACAATCTTCCGCCTTTACTAGCATTAGGAATTGATTTTTTTCTCTTATTCTAGGCATCGGATTGGTTCTAAACCCCTTTGTTTTTCTCTTTGGTCTATAGTGTTTTTGGCGTTGTTTAGTTTGGTTCGGAAAATCATAAAACCTAACATCCGTTATAGTTTCTTCGTTTCCGCTTGAATTGTCCGTTGACTCGTTATCTGCTTCATTTCCCCACTCTGGATGATCGGGAATGTCGTGAAACACCTCTTCTTCATCTTCCTTTTCCAGTGTATCGTTCGTTTCAGTTTCTTTTTCGAGTATAGTTCTCAACATGAAGTACGGAACCATGTCGTACCCGTCCTTGTCGCAAAATTTCGTTGTGGGACCATCCGGAATTGCACAAACATCTAGGGTTGCTAGAATGTGTGTCCATTCTAATGGTTCAAGCGTGTCCTCTAGAAAGGGTTCTCCTATATAAGTTTCGTCTTCGATAGCCCTTTCTAAAACATATTCTTCTCGCCTCAGACTTCCACATTTCGAGGCCCCACACATCCATAACTCCTTGGGCTTACCTAACCAGGCTGGAAATTTGGATCCCACCAAAGTAGCTGAATCAAACTCCTCTACCGGTGTTCGGTTCACATCTTTGTAGCTATGGTCTTTCAGGTTCACACGTGTAGTGGTTTCCATATTTCTCAGGTATATGTGATCGTAGTCCCAATCCTGGACCATTTTCAACTCTCTCATGAATGGTCTTCCCAGTATGATATCATAGTTATTCTCCTTGCCAAAATCGACAATAGCAAAAGTATGTTCGTATTCAATGCCGCAAGAAGTCACTACGACTTTCTCTAATAACCCCATAGGTTTCTCCATGTGTCCATCTGCTAATTGGAGTTTCAACCTAGTCTTCCTTATTGCTGGTTTCCCCCATTTTTTCCAGATTTCTTTTGTAGCAATGGCTACCCCAGCTCCGCTGTCTAGTATTGCCATCGTGTTCACTCCTTGGAATTCAACTGGTAAGGTTGTATTCCCCTCTTCACCTTCGCAATACTCTCCGACCTTGTTTAAGGGTACATGCTTAGCGTTCTTTTGTGGTTTGCTCAGCTCTTGTATACCCTCTTGCAGTCTCGACGTTGGGTCTTTTATCCCAAATTTCTCCAAGCATTTTCCTACAGTGGTCCACATATGTGGTCTTAGCCTCAAAAGCTCAGCTAGAGTGATAGTGCATGTCACTGGTGTTGACAAGATCTCTATCAATCCTTGCGAGTCCATGACTTTTTCTGATGAGATTCTTCGTGAAGGAAGTGCTCTAATCTCGGATTTTGCTTCATACTCTCCTAAGTATGAAGGTAAGGTATTCAGTGAATGAGGTTTGCTCTCCATTGTTCTAACAGAGCCCCCATCTCCCCAGTAAGATTGCAGATCCAAGTCCACTTGAGATCCTGCCTCAAATTCCACTATGGAAGGATTCCTGATATCCTTTTCCCAATTTGTCTGATTAGCCTGGCAACTTAGCTCGTTTGCAAAGTTTGCCTCTCTCACTTGTTTGCAAAATTCATTGTAATCCTCATCTCTTCCGTAAGACCTCTGTATGACTGGATGAAAACTCTCTATCTCCTGATCGGTTGTGTTCAACACTATGCGGTCATCCTTGTGTGTATTTTCAGGCTTTTGTGCACTGGGAGTTTTTTCAGCTACCCGTGAAATGATAGTCTCTTGCTGAATTGGGTTTTCCGTTCCACAATTCATTGTTTCTCTTGGTGGTTCTAATAAGGCTTGTGCAGTCTCAATCATTCTCTGGCACATTTCAAGTCTCTGCTTTTCCAATCCCGCGTTTGGGTATGTCATCCACCTCTGTTCTTGTGTTTGGTTGTTCTTTAACCTAGCTTCATAAGATCTCATCAGTGCGTCCAATGGTTCGTGTACTTTGTCGACTAGCACTGATCCCCCTGAGCTTAAGCTCGTTGTTTCTTTGACACTCTTTTGTTTCGTTCTTTCTAGACTCATCTCTCGTTTCCCGTTTTGACTCTCAAGTTTTTCTAATCTATCTTTAGTTCGCTTTAGTTCCTCAGCTAGAATAGCGTCTTCACGTTCTTTTCTCAACTTCATGCTTGCTTTTCTAGCTTTCCATGTGTTTCTCTGACTCCGCGGTCCTTGACTAACCACTTCAGTCGCTAACTTTCCATTCTCAGGTTCTCTAGTGGTTTTCTTAGCTTGAGCTCTAGTAACAACTTGCGTTGGTATCAGAGTTTCATTTTCGGACCCACTACTGGTAGGAATAGTTTCTAGCATATTCAATGTCGTCTTTTGCACTTTGTTTGGATTCTTTGAACAATCCTCAATGAAGTGAGTAACCCCACACTCAGTGCAATAAGCGTTAATTCTAATGATTTCCGTATGTGGACAAACATTCATCAGATGGTCACCTCCACACTTGTAACAGGGTCCTAGTGCTGGTCTTGGTCCCATTTGATTCGTCCTTTGTGGATAGGATGGTCTTTGTCCTGTTAACCCTCCATGAGCTATGAACATCAATGTTCTTGCGTCCAAATTGTATCTCTCTTCATCAGAAGCACTTGTAACTGTTGGTATTCCAACATTCCCAATCATGCCCCATGGTTCTGGTTGTTTGAGTTCTTCTGGTGGGTAATACACAGTTGGAGACATGTGTGCACCAGATTCTTCATAATAGGCTTGAACAGGCACTAAGGCTTGTTCTTCCTGATTCTCTAGGGTAGGTACATATCTAATGCCCACTGGTCTTGCTCCTAGTAAAGGTGGTTGTTGTCCCAATACCGGTTGCGGTCTTTCTATCCCCATAGGTCTTGGTACATTTCCCGTTAGGTATCGAGGTACTGGATGTACCTGAGGTGGTGCTAATTGAGCAGGAGGTGCATACTGACGCTCCCTTACATACCCTTTGTTGTAATAGCACTCCTCTGTTGGATGGTTTGTCCATTTTTGTTCAATAGCACACCATTTCAGTGGTTTTGGCAATGGTTTTTGGTATGGTGCCATCCTTTTTAGAGCATCTTCTATCATTTGCTCTATATTTGGCATGGTTGTTGTTTGAACATTCTTTTTAGTGGTAGTCTCGCTCGCTATGGAGGAAGAACAAATAATCTCTCATCTTGTGGTCGTTCACGTACTGGACATCTCTCAAGGTATTGTTTGAAGCGAAGTGAAGCTTCCTTCACTTTTTCGTGTTCTCTCTGTTTAAAAGCATATATTTGTGAGACCGTATTGTGCTTAATCCCTCGTTTTGAGAATTCCTCAGCAAACTCTCTTAGCAAATGGTCAATGTCATGGAATCCCCCTCTGTTCAGTGGTTGAAACCATGTCAATGCCGTACCTTCTAGAGTAAGACCAAATCCCTCGTATTGTGTATGGAAATCTGTTATCTGCTTAGCTCTTAAGACTTGCTTAAAGAGTGACACATGTGCATACGGATCTCCTGAACCATCATACTTCTTTGGCATACACTTGGCTACTTGAGATGGTCTCATACGTCTATGGTCTGCTACCAATCTCATTGCTCCTGTGTCCCGGCTAAAGCTTTCTCTAGTATCATGGACTTCATGGGTTACCCTTGTCAATTCCCCTGCCCTGAATCTACTACTAGGAGGTAAATGTGATGGTTCCGCTTCGAACCTTGGACCTGGAGTGGTATACGTGGGGATTGGAACTGCACTACCTCGATTCGTATCCATTGACTCTCTGGAATGTAATGATCCCATTGGTCCGGGCTTCGAGTACTGAGGTTGATTGAAAGAGTCAGCAGCCCGAGTTCTTTGTCCTCCTGTTGTCATTGGGTTTTGCACTCCATTTGTTGGTGCTGGTCTTTGTGAGCTAGAAGTAACATAATACTGATGTAGTGGTCCCCCAAAGTATGTATATCCTTCTAATTCTTTCTTGCCCATTGTTGAGTATTGCCTCCCATACTTGTCGTAAGCGGCAATTTTCACTTCCGATCCCTCTGTGTAGGTAAAGACATAAAGTCTTTTTTGGTCTGTCAACTCTCCGGTGTAGGGTTCTTCACATCTATAATAGAGATCTTGCTCCCCATTATTATATTTGTATAGCCCCACATAGATGTTATCAGTGTTGATCCTTGTAGTTTCATTCTCTCTTCTTAACCTCGCATCAGGGAAGTTCATTATTGGTGCTTTCTCCTCGAGTTCTTCATCTACTTTGGCTTTGGTACCCATCAATCCCCACTTGTCCACAATGTTAGGGTTTAGGACTACCAAGTACATGGTACCCTCGTCATCTAGATATCTATCTCCGCTATAGCTCACAGGCACTAAGTCCTTGAACTCACTAGGTCTATCTTCAATCTTTACACAATAGCGGTCCATTCCATCTTTGTAGATCTTGGCACCTTGCTCATTGTCGTACTGATATTTTATGAACAATAGCTTCATTGTGGCAGAAGGGTTTGATGATCCTGCTGCCATATTTTCTCTGTTGTTCAGGTTCAAGTGTTCCAAGTGTTCGGTGAAAATCTCGTAAGATCTCTCCGAAGAAGTATCAGAAACATTTCCTTCAAAGATCGGCTCTAATGGTTGCACCCAACTTTGGTTTACACTTCCCTTGGTTGATATGACACTTGCTTGTTCCCCTTGTTTTGGTTGGTTATTCTGGAGATTCCTACCCGATCTCAAATTCATCAATTCCCCTAAAGGACTTTAACTTTTCCGTCTCGGCAATTTGTTTTCCCAAGTTTTTGTGGTCAGAATTGATCCAATCTGATTGATACTTGGTCAATTGTTTAATATTGTCAGTTGGACAACTTCTGTTTCATCAAGTGAGAATTTTGTTGCAGTTATGCTGAAAAAGACATTATACGCGTATGATGTCTTTTTTCACAGATTTGGACTATTTTGGTTATGCTCACTCTCAGTAGCCCCCTTATGCTCTGTCCACTCACAAAATTCAGTTTGAACTCTGTTTAAGCAAGTTATGGCTAATTTAGGCTTTTCTTGGCAATTTTCTGCTTTTGACTCGTTTTGGGTCAATTGTGATCCAAATGGGATGAAACTTGAAATATAACCTCTAGACAGCTATTACAATGGATCTGTGTTGGCAAAGTATCAAAATATGTCCAAAATTAGGTCAAAGACATCATACGCGTATGATGTCTTTTTCCTCAATTTGGGTCAAGACTTGATACTTATGCTTTCTACAGTGTTTGTAACAATTTTGTCAGGTCAGATATCAAAAATAAGCAATGGATGTGCTGAAAGACATTATACGCGTATGATGTCTTTTGTCCCAGATTTTGACTATTTTTGGTTTTAAGCCTTCTCCAATGTTTATAATTGAGTTTCAAGTGTTTTTGTCAGGTTTGAATGTAAAAACAATATCTGAATCCAAAATTTCCTATTCTTTGCGTTTCTTGGACTCCGACTTGTCTTTTTGGGTTTCTTTGAGTGTTAATGCTCTTGTTTTAAGTTGAAATTAGGGTATAACCCCCCTTTTGAACACTTTGGTAAAGTCAAAATTTTTGTTTTGGTCTCTGTTTGGTCATTTAGACATTATACGCGTATGATGTCTAAAGTTGCAGATTTCCAGTTTTTTGGCACAGAATCCTTCCTAAAGCTTTGGAAAATTTCTCTGACTTTTGTTTATTGCAAGTTTCACTCCTAACTCGACGGTTTAGTGATCTATCATGCAATCAACCATATCAAGCAAATACTCCAATGATTACTAGCTCCAGATCAGGATCAAATGAAGTCCTACCTAAGCTATTCCTAATCATAAAATGGGTTTGGTAATTGTGATTTTAAAGAGATCCACTGTCACTCTCGGACCAGCAAATTCTTCTTCTATCAACAACTACTCAACACCAACAAAACAACAAACAAATCTAAGCTAAACTAAAAATACTGTCAATGCGGAAGACCCAGGAATACCCCACTTCCTAGTATCTCTCGAGATCTTCGGAGTCCACCACTCCTAGATCTTTTCTAACTAAAGTATACAAAGTAGTTTATACGACTCACCTCGTAGGATTAGTCTAAGGTCACCTACTTAGGGCTCTCGTCCCCAGCAGCGGCGCCAAATGTTAAGGCGGTTACGCCGCTAGCGGAAGCTAAATAGTGAGAACTCAACCAACAACAGAATTTGTCAGACGAGGATGGAGCTTGACCCGCAGGCGCATGGAAACAACTAGGTGGGTGTCAAATCACCTACTCGACCTTCTAACGACAATCACTACTAAGGAAATCAAATCTAAGTTCTAAAATACGCAAGTGACTGAAATCCGTACTACGAACAAATGCTATACGAAACAGGATCTAGAATCGTTGAATCGATTTCAAACTCAAGGGGAAGTCTATACACTAGGTAAGAACAACACCCTAAAGACTTGAACTAGGTGATCGAAACTTGACCCCGATGGTACCAATGTGTAGCTCTACTCGTTGTGGTTCTATAGATATGCTGCACGCTCCATTCTGACACACGAGTTGGAAGAAAACTCACACCGAAGCTCGTAGGAACTTACCACACATAGAAGCCGATAGCGCGCACTCTTGGTATCTGTGCGTAGCTCTCGCCGTTGCTAACACAATGGCGGTGTCCCTTCTCCAATGGCGGCTCCGTAGCTCGCGTAGCAAGTAGATAAGACTCTCTCTCTCTCTCTCACTCTCTCTCAGACACAGTCACGGCGCTCAAAACTCACTTTGATCAATAATCTGAATCTCCTTAGGTTACAAAAACTTTGGCTTATATATCTCAGCCTTGGAGGTGAGAACATCTCTAACTAATTACATCAGCAAGTGAAATTACTTCGGGATTACAAGCTGAAAACTCAATTGAGTCCCGTTACTTAATGAATGGCTGAAATCAAAATTAATGTCGGAAATACATTTATTACAATCAATGGTTACAAAATGATGAGTGTGAGCAAAAATGTGGGTGTGATCCTCTGCTAGCTCAACAGAGCATTATTGGGCTATGGAGGATGGAGACTTAGCTTCACCATGGTATTAGGGTTAGGGTTAGAGTGATTAGGATTAGGGTTTAGGCTATGTCAATAGAAAGAGCATATAGGTAGAGCATAGACACAATGATAGACTCAAACTGTAATTGATTGATTAGAAAAGAAGCCTCTTAAATATGCTTGGTGCTTTTACATCATTGGCTAGAGAGGTTGCATCCTTCTCTCATTGGACTGTCATCTCCTCATCCATCCTAGTAGAAAAGGGGTGTGTTGGATAAACTAGAGGAGTTTAAGGTGAAGCAATGGTGCTTTCGTACACAAGTGTTGCATACATCTCTTCTATGGCTTGTATTGCCATTAAGTTGTGCATGTGGCTTGTGATCTTGAAGAAGCATAAGCTCATGAGCGCTTCCCTAAAAACAAGAGTGAAAATTTTGAGAACTTATGAGTATTAAGTTTATGGGAAAAACTCTAGGCTAAGCAGATAAAAGGGCTTTTGAAACTTTTTTGGGAATGGACCTTAGGCCAAATTAAGCTAAAGGACTTGAGCCTTTGAAGGAAAAATCAAAATATGGACCTTGGCCTTCTGAGCTTGGAGAGCTCTCATGGAAATGTCTCAAGTTTTATCATCGTCTTGTAGACCGCCAGCCGACTATTATTGTGCTGTTAAGGGTTGTTGGTGGCCAGCTAGGGAGCAATGAGCAGCAAGGCAAGCATGTTGTTGAGCTGTCAGGAAGAGGGTCATTGCTTTAGGTTGAGGTGCACAAGCAAAAGCCGCGGGAGGCGCTGCTACTAGTTGCACATGCAGGAAAACCACACGGGCAATTGATGATGATAGCACTGGAAATCGAGACCAACAATTGTTTGTCTCAGACTTGCTAGTGCTCGAGCACCCCACAAGCTACCATAGACACTACCAAGTGCTTGGTGATGCTAGGGCCAAGACTGCTCCAGAGCAACAAGATTTTGTGCTACTTGGATAGCACCGCATGGATAAAAGTTTATTTTTCTTTTTTCTTTTGTTTGGTGAATCCAATCAATGAATGCAACCAACCAAACGTGATTTCTTTATGTAGCTTGATTCACCGCGCTAGATTTAGATCCGCCTTTTATCCTCGTTGTTGATCGGACTGGTTAGGTCCGCCTTCTATCCTTTAGTTGGACCAACTAGCCTTGAAAATGACTAAAGTAAAAGGTGTTCCTACTCAAAATGATACCTAAGAATCCGAACACACACACCTAACTTTAGGAAAAGATTAGGTTGGCCTAATGAAGCTCAAAATCTGAGATTATAGCAGGCTTTCAAAGGCTGAAAAATCAGAGATTTCAAGCACACATTTGAAGTGCCAATTCTTGGGTAAATTTTGCACTTGAAAGCTCTACAGAAAGGCTCCAAAAAGAGCTTTGCACACACACAATTTACACAAGCCAATGGTGGCTTCAATGAGGGTTATGATGGATTAAGAAAACTGAAAAATGAGCACCAAAAACACAAAAAATTGAACGCGCACACGAGTTTATTAAACGCCACTAATAAAAATGCCACAAATTAAGAAGGGTAGTTGCTCACTGATGTTTCCAAGAGCATGTACAAGCTTAATAAGCAACGATGATGGTTAGGACAAAGGAAAAAGCAGAAACTATTAGGCCTAGGGGTGAACCATAGGCTCTTATACCACTTGTTGGGATTGGTGGTAGCAGAAACGTCTCCCTAATCACTAATAAGTGAGCATTGGGCTATGGAGGATGGAGTCTTAGCTTCACCATGGTGTTAGGGTTAGGGTGATTAAGAATACGTTTTAGGCTATGGCAATAGCAAGAGCATATAGATAGAGAGTAGACAAAATGATAGACTCAAAGTGCAATGATTGATTAGAAAGAAGCCTCTCAAATAGACTTGGTGCTTTTACATCAGTGGCTAGAGAGGTTGCTTCTTTCTCTCATTGGACCATGTCATCTCTTCATCCATCCTAGTAGACAAGGGGTGTTTCCCATAGACTAGAGGAGTTTAAGTTGGAGCAATCTCTAGGCTCTCATCCTAACAAGCTGTTATATGCATGTCCTTTATTAATAAAATTATTTAGTTGTTTTCAAAATTATTTTTGAAGTTCACATTTTGGCTAAGCTTTAGAGGATTTTTCGGGAATGATCAGATAAAAAATCGGACATCGTTTAAGACTTTTATAGCAAATTGAAGAATAATTTAAAGAGGCCCCAAAAATACTGTGCAACTTTGTGTGCCATGATAAGAAGATTTTTTGACCTTGAAAATATGTTTTGTTGACTTAATTAAATTGTAAGACGCACTCTAGGATTTTATAGCTTGTCAATTGGACTCCGAAATCAATAGTTATGGTGTTTTGTTCATCCTAGCTCAATAATTTAAGGTGAGTCACTGAAAATGTTAACACTAGTTCTATAATTGGACAATTAAGTGTCCTGAGACACTAAAGTGTCTTGTTTTTCTACCAGGTTTTGGCAATTTATTTGTCAAGCTAGAAAGAAGTTTTTTACACCTTGCTTCTACCATAGATTGGTTATGAGGGAAAGAAAACACTGGAATTTTCTCCATATCAAAATGCAATCTATATGGAGAGAATTTTGGTAAGTTCTAAGACATAAATTTTAGTAAAATTTCAAGCTATTTTGCCAAAAAAATCATAAAATTATTATATCTTTTTGTAAAAATGGCATTTTTTATGTTTATAAAAGCCAAGTGTTAGCACTTAGGGTTACAAACAATGGAATGCACTTCAAAGATAAGTTCTCAACTCACATGCAAGCTATAGACATAATTTCATACTTGAGCACGTGCTGAATAAGAGCATAATTTTGGTGTTCCAAAGGTCCCCTCATGAAATTGGTACTATTCTAGTGCAATTTGACAACTACAAATGACTTTATATGTTTAAATCAAGAAACTACGTATTTTTTGGTCTCCCTAACTCAATTAAATCTCGTTGCTTGAACTCTATCTTGAATTTTTTATTGTGCGAAAACTCTTGAAAATCTTGAGTTCTCCATAATAACATTGAAACCAAGGTTTAGGCACCCCAATTGTGTATGTACTACATATTTGATACATTTAGGTGATTTACATGAAAAGTTTGATATTATTTGAGGTTTTGAATACTTATGTTTCAAGAATGAAGATATGAAAGTTTTAGCTTATGCAGTTTTGAATATTTAAAATGATCCAATAATTGTTGCATACCAAAGCCCTTCTACTTGCCACATTGAGTGCTCAATGGAAAGAGCAAGCAATGTATCACTTTTTAAAACTCACAAATACATCAAAAACTTATTTTTCTTTGTATACAACGATATGCTTGAATAACCATATCAAACACATGGAACTTTCCATTATTTTATATACTCCAAAAGTCAAATTTTTTGCACATGAAACTTCCAATTATCTATAGCAAAATTGTGGAAGAGTCACCTAAAATTTTCTACAAGGTCGCTTCATTTTTTCTTGAGCTTATAAAAGTGATTTCTTCAAAGCGTCAATTGCAATCTTACGGAGGTCAACTTGATGAGTATAGTTCTTGATCATGATAGATTCTAAAATGCAAGGTTATATTTTTAAAAGACCCTCTAGCTAGCATATTTAAGCATATCAAGAGGGTTTTCTTAAATAAACCATCTAATGCAAATAGCATTTAATTTAAATTTGTTAAGAAATGACACTTTAAAAGGACACTTTAAAGTGTCCTGTTTTTGTACCAAACTAGTGTTAAGGACAAAGGGTAAATTAATGCCTTAAGATTATGGTTAAAGATAGAAGTTGACTAAGGGAAAGCTCTCTAGGCTTTAGGCTTAATTTATGGAAAGAGAGAGAAATTTTAGGCAAGTAAAAGAGGGAGGCCAAGAATAGAGATCCTTCATCTCCAAAAAAAGAAAATCGGATTTACGCATTGGCATCCGCATCATGTGTGCAAAAATAAAATAATAATAATTTTTTTCTTGGCAAAAAGATGCAAATTTGCTTTTCCTATTATTAGCACCCTCTTCTCATCCCAAAAGCCTATATAAAGACCCCCTCACTCTCAATTTTAGACACACGACGGAGTCAGAGCTCTCTTTAGAGAAGCAAAAACTCTACCGGAGAGGCAAAAACCCTCTTGAAGAGCTCTCTCTCTCTCTCTCTCTCTCTCTCTCTCTCTCTCTCTCCCGAAAGCTCTCCATCTCGATCTCCATCATCATCTCCGTGCTTTGTCCCTAGGGATGCTTTGCGGTTAGCAGAATGTCTCTCGGTTAGCGGGATGCCTTGCGGGTAGCGGGTTAGAGAGATGCCTCATGGGTAGCGAGAAGTTGTGCACTTCGTAGATAGCAAAAGAAAAACCTTTGCAAAGGCTCTGCTAGTTAAGCAGGGGAAAGTTTGTGGTTAGCGATAAGAGTCTTGAATTGAAGTCATTGTTCATGTTAGGAAGTGTTTTGCTAGAAATTTATTGACCATTGTATGGGTGATGTTTTAAGGGCTGTTTTAACGAACACTGTGTCATAAATAATCAATGAACAATGCTTATGTATGTGAAACAATGTGGTAGTAATTAAATAGCAAGCTGATGGGTGAGTGTGGTGTGGAAAGTGAGAGGATGGAAGCCTTGATGGTGCCATCCTACGGACGGCGGGTCGACCTGATTAGTCGGGTACTTTTCACAAATATAGGATGCATAAAAGATAGTTAGATTAGGTATTAGATTCAAGGCTAGCTATTACTTGTGGAAGACGGCCGTACCTCTTAAACGTGAGAAAAAAGGCGTCAATCTATAAGCTAAGGCAAGTACTTGTTAGGATAATCCAATTTTCTAGCTACGTCATAACCTTCGGGTTACTGACCAGACTTGTGGAGTATGGCCTAGTAGATCACGCCTATATAGGATAGGGACTCTCTCTCCTTGGTTGCTCGTATCCTTGCTTTCTATATAGAGACTAGGTGTTATCAATGACATTCGGAGTGAAGGAAAGTCTATCTATCAAAGTTACCCCAATGGTTTGGGTTGGGGGCCTCACACAAGCCGTTAATGGAGAGCAGTCTTCATCCTTCTGTAATAATCAATCATCTGCTCTTGCTTTTTCATTATTTTTTTGCTTCATTTGGTGCTGATTGAATTCTCTCAGCCTGCTTTTGTTTCTTGATTTTAGCCGCATGTGCCCTTTCAAGCAATTTTGGAGTTAGTGTTACTGATACTTTTTTAATCGACATCCACTAATCCAATTGGACATTTCATTACCATCTAATGTAGCAAGTTTAATGGCACCACTATGTTATATTGAATGAATCACAAAGGGTTCCATACCTTGCTTTTTTAGCTTTTGTTTTTTTACTTAAGAGTGTAGACAAGCACATAATCTCCTGGTGTAAATTCCTTGGATTTGACGTGCTTATCATGGAACTCATTCATGCATCGCTTTTGAGCATATATGGCCACTAAAAAACATAATATTGTTTCATCTAATCTTTCTAGGTCATCTAGATGTGCTGACCACTCCTATTCTATCCACTCAACTATTTTAGCTACTCTCAATGTCGGAATAAAAAATAATGGGTAGCATTGTATTAAGTCCAAACACCACCTTCTATGGTGTTGTTCCTAAAACATTCCTATATACCACTTTATAGGTCCAAACAACAGAGTCCCAATCTGAGCAATCCTCATTTACAATCTTTGTTAGAACTGTACACAAAGCTTTGTTAGTCTTTTCAGCTTGCATGTTAGCTTGTGAATGATAAGGAGAAGACTTTCTATTTATTACCATGAACTCATCAAGTAGATTCTCAATGACTTCATTAACAACATGCATCCCTCTATCACTAACAATTTTGATAGGTAAGTCATACATGGTAAAAGCATTTTCTTACAAGAATTGTGCAGTGGTTGTAGCATCATTTCTCTGTGTGGCTTTTGCTTCCACCCATTTAGTCAAATAATCCATCGCTAATATGATGTATTTTGCATGGGTTCTATAAGCCGATAGTGCTATGAGACTCACAAAGTCTAAGCCCCATTTGGCAAACGCACGTGCTCCCATTATTAGTCTCAATGGCATTTCATCCTTTTCAATATGAATTTGGTTCATTGGTATTCATCACACCTTCTCACATATGCATCCGTATCCATAAAAAGTGTTGGTCACCAAATTTCAACAAACATAATAGCTTTAGCCGTCTTCTCTATGAGAAGTGACCTCCGGTATTCCTTGAGTGCGCCTCCTATAATATAGGTAGGATACTCACTCTCTGCAACACAAAGTCTTAGTTGATTATCCTTGCATCTTTTGTACAATTGACTCCAATCAACTCATAAGACTACGCTTCCAGTTGTATAGCTTTCATCCTAGTTTTGGACATTTCTGATGGAAAGGGAATTGTTTTAAGAAGTCTATAATGTATTTACTCCATCGAGGTGCAACTACAATTTCATATAGAGTAGTGTGCTCAGTTAGTGGCCTAACTAAACATGAATAATAATTTTTAACATGCATGTGTACATCAAACTTCATATTCGGCCAATAAGCTCCCATTCTCATTAAATCTTGGTAGGTGCAAGTCTTTCCATGGTGGACACAACCTACATTAGCATCAACGTTTTTCAAATACAAAGAAATTTCATATGCTTCAATACATCATTTGAGTATACCATCTGACCCCCTTTGATACAATTGTCCACTAAGTAGTTGAAAAGGATTGCTTTGTTTTACAACCGTTTGATCGGTAGTTCTATCATGATCAAGCATAAATTGACCTATGGATATCAAAGGAATTATGTTCTCACTCAATCTAGGTACCATTTCAATGTTAAAGAGATAAGTGTCAAGCAAATCATCTTCATTTCCTTTACGTGGTTCACCATGTATAAGTCTAGAAAGGTGATGAACCCTTTGATTGGTTGTCCTCTTCTTAACTACAACAGTGAAATCAAATTCCAGAAGATGATGAACCATATTACTATCGTGCCTATGTTGCAAGGCTTGTTGACAAGATACAACAAGGTTTGATGATCTACAAAAAAGATAAATTGATTGGCAAGAAGACAATGCTGGAATTGCTTCATAGCATAGATCATGCCTAACCCCTCACAGTTCAATGGTGGTGTAGTTCTTTTTAGTATTGTTAAGCTGGCAACTAGCATAGCAAATAGGAAAATTTATATTGCCCTCTTTTGGTTGTGCCAATATACACCCAATAGCAAAAGCGGAGGCATCCACATGCACATGAAAAATACCAAAGTATGGGTACAAATACCAAAGTCTGCTTCAGATTTTGAAATGATTTCTCACATTCCTCCATAGAGAGGTCTAGAAATAATAGTGTACATGAAAATAAACTTCCTGTAATATCCAGAATGTCCCATAAAGGATTGTACCTCTCAAACTGTTCTAGGACGTGGCAATTCCACAATCACCTTGATCTTATCTAGCTCATTGATATATCATATCAACCTGTTTTCAGGGATAACCAAGAGCTCAAAGGTTTGCATAGCAATCTTCTGTGTATCACATGCAAACTGACGAGAGGAAAATGCATCCTATGTCGGTTGCTGGAGCGTGGAACAAACTCTATTCCTGATTCCTAAGTGGTCCATAAAACCCTTCATACACCTAAGAAAAGAATGGTGTGGTTATTCTGTGAAGGATTTGCAACGACATTTAAATACCACTAGACACTGTCTACTTTAGAAATGTATTAGGGGTTACTCACAAACAATCATGATGTCCCTTTTGGCCTGAAAAGGGATGTTGGTCTTGGACAGGCTTGCTTGTTTCCTTGATAGGAAGTTTTTCTAGGCTTTATTATGGTTTGAGACACAGCTTGTTTTTGGTATATAGCAAAGCCTGCAGACTACTCTGGCTGGTCTTAGGGAGAAAACATGTCCAAGACTCGAGGATATATTGGCAACACCATAACGAGTGAAGCATCTGAACATTGCGAATGTAGTGTCCACATGCAAAACACCCACTAACAAGTGCAAAAGCATGTTTTAGCCATCAAGTCATCCACTAACTTCCTCATACCTCCCTTTCCAAAGTTGGTACCATGCAGTAGACCCATCTCCCGCAAATATATTTTTCGATCTTTAAAAGAACTAGGAACTAAGACTTTACTTGATGTATCTTTGAATATATCACACGCTTTCCGAAGGTGGTCTGTTTGTCACACCAAATACACCTAGACGCGAAGTCTTCATGAGTTTGAGGTTTTCGCTCAGAGGGTTGCCCCTTGTCTTCGAGTCTTGCAACTCAAACACTCCAACTACCTTCAATTTCAATTCACATTCCTTTTACTAACTCATCCAAAATAACATTTTCAACTTTAGGACTTACAGTAATTGGCTTACTTGTTTGCTTTGCTATAGTAGAGATTGGAACAATACTAACCATGAATTGCAAGAGGAAAGATAGGGTCTTTTACCTTTTCCAATCAGTTATGAGTCCTTGTTCCGTATTCTTATCTTCCAAGTGTATTTCAAGGCTTCTTTGAAGTGTAGGATCAACAGCTTTTATGGAAATGTTAGTCTTTTCCACCTCCAAAGTTTGTCGTTCCCTGTTTGATAACATAGCATATCTGCGGTGGAACTCTCTTAGTAGTCTTGGAGCCGACAATCCTTTATTGGGTTTAGCAACCCACTCCAGAAAAGTTCTCTTGGTAACTTTGTCTAGATCATTCATAAACTATTTCTCCAGAAGGGCCTTCTTAAAGTTATCCAATTATCAACATGCTTCTCTTGTATCTCCCTAGTCTGTGATTTGATTTTTGAGACTATAAATTGGCTCAAATTGATCCACATTGTTTACCACTGATTGAAGTGCTTGTTTCACGAAGGCTTCCATCCTTTTGACAGCAACAAGCATATACAAAGCAAACTCTCGAAACATATGCATCATGTCTTCCTGTCGCATTTCTTCTCCAACTTGATTCACCATAGCTTTGAAATCCCACCCTAGCTTTTTCACGTTGGGTTCACCAAAAAGATTTTGAGATAAGTTATGTGGTGCCGAGAAAACACCAGGGCTCTGTCTGTGAAAGTTTTATTGGTAGAAATAAAGAAGTTGTAGTGGACAATAGAGAAATAGAAGCTTCGATGTACTTGAAGGTAATAGAATGTAGAGATTACAATAAAGATGCTGATTATGAGAGTCATTGGGCATAATATGAAGAAGCAGAGAAGAAGCCTTTATGAGAAAACTTGTGGAAATCGAATCTTGATTATACCATAAACCCCTTACAAAAGTATCGTCTCTATACCCGTTATATACAAAGTCACCAAGAACTCTATCGTCTGAGCTGCTACTCCGCTAGTGGTTCTCATTGTTTTGTTGGCTTTGAAAGGGGGATAAAACCATAGGTCACCCGGTCAGGATTCTTGCGATGCGGACCTCGACTTTCTATCTTCAGAGAGTTGTCTGCAAAAGTCAAATCACGATCGCAAAAGACACGAACTCGTGGATCTCTTATTCTTGCATAGAAACTCCTAGAATAGCTAAAAAGTTTTCGTGATACTTTTAAGTAAATTTGCTTTGTAAGTTCATCATGAATTCGCTCACTTTCACAAGCGTATTCGAGAAGGGATTTGTGATTTCATGATCACGGATGCTCTTAGAATTTAAAGCATATTTAGGAAGGGGATTTGTGATTTCATTATCACAAATGCTCTTAAAATTTGAAGCATCTTTCAAAAGGGGGTTTGTGATTTCTCTATCTTAAATGCTCTTAGTAGTTGGGTGAGATTTACTTAGTGGGTGTTGGTGATTTTCCTCACGAACTCTCACAGCTAGGGGTTTTGCAGCTTCCTGGCTAAACTGCACAATTCCTGACAATGATACTCCCATTTGAGTTGAATGATTACCATACAGTAGCCATATTAAACACTAGGGCAAGAATTAGCATAGCAAAAAAAATATGGGAGAATGAGCATTATGGAAAACCTCCATGGTTTTTGTAGGTGGTGGTTGATGTTAAACTTTCCAGTTTGATGGGGGTCTTAAAAAACATAAGAACGACGAGTTGTGGGATTCAATATGCTCACACATTTACCATAGCAGACTTGGGAAGATCCAAATTATTTGGTAATCTTGGGAAGTCCATTTATGCAACAATTGATGGCTATCTAGGACTGGGGTTACAACTACATGTATCTTAGACGTGATGGGTTACATCAGAGTAAATTTAAACGTTCATGATTACAAGGATGTTGCTAAACTACTAGTGGTGGATTTTGAATTAGCCACCACAAGTACTCTTGTCGAAGGAAACAAAATCGTGTACGGGGGCGATGACAACTTTTGGCTTTTGTAGGCAGCAAAAATGGAGCATGTGGCTAGGTGCACAAAAACAATGGACCATGTGATGGATGATAGTAAGCACTATGTTCTTGAGGACTTCACATAGGACAAAGATGCAACACACAAGATTGGATGCATGACCTCGCAATTATTGCCACATTTGACTAGCTTTTAGGTTCTTTGTTTTGCTTGTAGGTCTCATAATGGGGCCTTATCTAGGTTGGATACATTTGACTAGCTTTTAGTTTCTTTGTTTTGCTTGTAGGACTCAGATTGGGGCCTTTTTGTCTAAATTGCTGGTTTTTGAGTCTCATCTCGTGTTTTTGAAGTATGAGTTTAAGGCTAGTTGGGTTAAACATGGGTGATTTTTAACGAATATTTTCGGTTTTTTAAAAGATTTAGTCCCTTTCTTGTATTATTTTTGAAGTTGTGTTGTGTTTTGTATGTGTGTTCCAAGTGTTTCTTATCCCCCCCCCCCCCCCCCCCCCCACAACACAAAAAAAAGAAACCGTTTTGGGGCTTTGCTTTGCCTTTTGGCTTTTTGTTTGTGCTTCTTCATTTTTATTTATTTGTTTTGGTTCGGACTTCTCTTTCCTATTCATAGTGGTTTCATTTCGATTGGAAATACTTTTTCTCTAACATCTTCTCCCTAGCAAAAGTTATCTTCTGGTTCTTTTGCTTTTGTGTATGTGTGTCCGTCTTGGGTTATTGCAGTTTTTGTTTCTTGGTGAACTTATGAAGGAATATTCTTATCTTGCAAACGAACTTTTCCAACACTCCATGCTTGAAGATGGGATATATTCGATGTCAAATAATGCAGCTGCTCTCAAACTTTAAAAGTCATGTTCTCTATTCATTTCTGGCACCGAATTATGATGTTGTGTACAGGTTATGACTAATTCTGCTGGATATTTTTGGTTTTTTAAAAGATTTAGTCCCTTTCTTGTGGGCTCTGTCGACTTTTGGTATTTTATGATCTCTCACAAAGCCATTGTGTCCGGTCGAAACTTGTACTTGCGTTTAGCAAGAGGAGGGGGTGGGGGTGGTGCTTGGCGCTCCCATGGCTGGTTGTCATTGCGGTACTTCTTGCACCGCTCACTATTCTTCTTTCTGGCCGCCTCTTTCTCTCTCTCAGCTTGCTCTGTGGTAGTTGGGTTTCCTTGCACCTCCGCCTGCCTTCTCTCTTCTTCTTGCTGCAATCTTCGAGCATATGCAGCGTCTGCGTCCTCCTTCATTTCCTCTCTATGTCCATCCTCTGTGTTTCATCTTGATCTGAGCCAGGGGGCTATTGCCAGAGTGTGCACCGACCTATCTAAGACGGTGGTGCACCTCGTTGGGAGTGGCCTTCCTACACCTCTTTGTCATACGTGGATGAGCGGGGCTTTGCTGATCGGCATTCTCATCCCCCTCTTGTGCCACCGCTTTCCCCTTGTCAACTGTTGCTGCTGCTGACTATTCCAATGGGACCGTGTCACCTTGATCTTGGGTTGGTAGTAATGGCACGGTAAATGGGGTCCTGGTTGCAAATAGGACATCAGAAGAGGGCCCACCTAGTTTTCCAAAGTTGGGGGCGCTCTCATAGTTGTGCTCCCCCCTCGGCGTCAGGTGAAAGGTGGAGGAACCATGCTTGCTCCTCCGTGGGTGGCCCATATGAAATGCAATTGCAGACTAGGAGGTCCCACGGGCATTGACTGCCCTCCTCTTGGTCCTGGGCAGCCAAACCAGTTGTGCCTTCCCCTTGCTGAGCTTCTTGTGCAACCTGCTCTTCTGTTGTTCATTGCATGTCACCTAGATGGTACGCAACACGTGCCGTCTGCCTAACGCGGGCCATGCAAGTACAAGAGTGAGCTGGATGCTATGGAGAGAGCTCTCTATCACTCAAGCACAATGAGAATGAAGTGAGTGTAAGTTTTTAAAAGTTCACTTATATACTCAAGTTATAAGCTCTTGACTTTAAAATAAAGGGCTTTCATGTGCCGCTGGTAGTGAATACCGCTTTCATGTGCCCGCTGGTAGTGAACACCGCTATGCGATAGGTACCCATTGCAAGCCACACCTTCGCCTTGTCAGCACCCATCGACGTAGTGCATCTCTCACTCCCGACTCACAGTACGCTCTTGCACGTGTTGCAAAAACCACCTTTGCTACTCTACGCAGCATGACATTCCCGCGAGAACGCTGTCGTTTTCAACCACCCAAGTTCCTATAGAACCAATTGAACATCTCGTGTAAGGCATTGTTCATTGTCACTCCGCCACCATGTCGTGTGTTCTTGAAGTACGCCCCTTTTGCTTGATAGTGAGATCTTTCCATCCCCTTGGTGCTCCATAATGCAAGGGAACCATACTTCTCCAAAAAGTACCTTGCATGAGCATACAAAATATGCTGCAATACCGTGAACGATGTGCACAATTAGACAAGTAATCAAACAATTATGTCAATGCTTGTGCTAAAAGCTATCCCTACCATGTAATATGTGATATGCGTCTCACCCCATGCATCTACCATGAGACCCCATGCATCTACCATGCATCGAGTGAACTTTTCAATGGAAAGTTTCAACTCTTCAACCTCATTTTCATTTAGCTGTGCTTTTTCCAATAAGACCACCATGCCATCCACTGCCTCCCACACCTTTTCTCTCTTCAAACCAATTTGTGCATTGTTTCCTCTCTATGTAGTCACATCATAGATCTTTTTCCAAGCTTCCCATTCAGTGTGACTATTTGAGTTGGAATGATTTGTTAGAAGATGCCTTGCCTTGGGGCCACCCATATGGATTATTTTGGGTCGATCTTGAGATCTTTGGGTCCTTGTGGAGAGTGACCATTCCACCATGTAGACCTATGCTATTAAGAACTGTCTCCAAATCTTGAATGCAACTTTCACACCTCTCGATAGGCTCCATGTTCCATGCATAGTTGATGTGAAGTTTCAAAAGCTTGTCCAGTATGCGAAGGCGAGCATGCAAAGAGCAAATGTGCACCCTAGTCAAAGGAATTTGTAGTATTGGGTCCCATTTGATGTCATCTATGTCACGACTAGGGGGGTTGTTCTTGCCGCAACTTAAAATTCCTTGAAACCATTGAGCTGCAGATTTTGTGGAGGTCAAATCATTCTGGTTTGGCGAGTTACCATTGCCTACTTTTGTTCGCCATGCACTTTTTCATGCTTTGCTACCCTTCTTTGCATGATTAGGCTCCACTCTACTATGCAAGCAATAAATGCAAGGAAACAGCGTGGTGACACCCAACTTGCATCCAAACATACATTTCAAAGTCTTCAAGTCACCTGCCATGTGCCACTCAACCTCGAAACTCCCAATCCCTAAAACATGTAGTGTTTGCCCTTCTGATTGTTGGGCTATTGTGGATGGAATGTTTGTTTGACGCAGATACCACTTCAACAATTCATGTGTCTCCTTGAAGAGGGTGAAGGCTGCTAACCACCATATATTCTTCTCTGATTGAACACCAAAGCATTCTTGTCCTCGAGTTGGCATAGAATCATCGTTGTTGCCCTCTAGCGGCTGCTCCATCTCTTGACCTTGAAGAGCTCTGTTCATCAGTGTCAAACTCACTCTTTCAAGACGTTGCCCCTTCACCACTTGGCATTCATCTAACTTCAATACAAAAATTAATTTTCCATTACACTCTTCATGTGTCACACCATAATATTGCACCATTGCTTGTTGAAGCTTTATTGTATCAATGTAGACATTATTGAATTGATTGTATTGAAAGGACTTTCCATTTGCATAAGGCATACTGTCATTGTCATACCTATATCCCCCAAGTAATGCTGCAACTTTTGAGTTTGCAGAAACCTTGGCCATAGAAATGTTGTAAGGAGTGGGAAGCATCGGCCGAATTAAACCCTTGGCTCGATGCGCCAAAGTTATCACTCTATATATTGCTTCATATCCCTTTCGGCTAATCCTTGTTGCATCACATGTCTCCAACATTAATTGAGGTGTGACAAGACCGACAAGCTCCTTGTAGAAATTTTGATGTAAGGTTTCACAAACTTTTGCATGTGACGGCTGCTCCAACATGGTGATAATGTCATTGGATATGAGCACATGCCTTCCCACCCCTAGTCTGGTACTTGAGCCAGCACCCTCCATCCCCAACATTGACCCTACAAGAACCCTGTAAAGCGACATGTGTCAGCATAGTAAACATTTGAAATACACAGAGCATCTAAATAAGCAAGAATGAGTATTAACCTTGTGACTCGCACCCTATGCTTTAGTGCACCCCCTTTCTTGGCAAGCCCATCCACACATTTGCGTTTGCGGGTCCTAAGCGCACATCTCATTGGAAGATGTGTTAGATGATCAATGCAATGATGCATGTTCCTTGCCGAGTTTTGCAGGGATATATAGTTCTCAGTCACCCTGATGTAATTGTCGAGGCGCGTATCACTGTCAACAGTCTGCTTGGTGAGCTGCGAATCAAGTCAACAATCTCCTTTCTTAGTTCTTTGATTTCTGAAGTGGATGTCGCTTGGAGTTTGTCATACTTTGCTTGTAGTTCCATACGCCTTCCCAACTCATGAATACTTACACTCCATAGCCTATTGCAGTAGCCAAGCAAACCATTGAAGCCATCTCCTATAAACCGCAGAAGGGTTGCGAGGTTATGAAATGGGGGTAGTTGTTGTGTGATAGGATCTGTAGGATAGATACCACCATCGATCCATAGGTCAAGTGCCTTGCAGCCTTGCATTCGCAGTTGAGAAATGACTTCCATATTGGGAGCAATACGTGAACTCCTCAATGTGGCGTACTCCCTATCACTGTCTACATGCAGGCGGAACTTTGTTGGAGCATTTGATATAGTGCAGGAAAAGAGAGAAAAGAAATAGAAATCACAAAGCTAGATAGTCTAAAGAGGAGTTGGAGCGAGCATAGTGGAAGCCTAGATGGGAGAAGAGTGAATTTGGGGAGACTAGCCATGGAGTAGTCATCTGCAGGTGTACTGGAGAGGGAGAGAGGGAGCTCATGGAGAGAGAGAAGGCTAATCAGTATAGATCCTTGACAAGAAAAAGGAAGATAGGGGAAGAGAGAGATAGAAACCTGTTTTAGAGAAAGTGTGTAAAAGTGGAGTGAGGATATCCTCTTTGTCAACACAAGATGGCAGAGAATTGGGGGTAGTTATGGAGTGAGAGGGAGAAAAAGTGGTGGTGGAGCGATAAATGGGAAGGTAGAGCCTACATAAGTAGAGGGGAGATAGAGAGAGGTTGCTGGGCATTTTAGAGAGAGAATGGGATTTGGGAGAGTAGATCTGCACTTTTCAGCAGGTCAAGAAAGAGAAATAAAGAGGCTACTCAGCTTTTGGGTGGAGGAAAGAGAGAAGAGAGAGATGAGATAGGGAATAAGGGGAGGGAAAACCATTTTAGATTTAAAAATTGAAAAGAGGGAACTTTTTGGTGGGAGAGTTACCTCCAGCCAAATCTGGTAAATTTCCATCATTTTTTGGGAGAAAATATACAAAAAAGATTTTTTAAAAATCCCCTCCAGCCTACTAGCCCACCACTCAAGCCTAGTGGTCAAACCTTGCTTAGACTTAAACTAATTCCTTAAACTACCATGATAAGTGGCCCTTCTATATCCCACTCTTCCCCTAATGCTTCTTTCACATTCCCTCCATTTTCTTTCAGTTGGTCCGTCATGGGAACAGCAATATTAGCACAGTTTTTAACAAACCTTCGATAAAAACCTACAAATCCTTAAAAAATATATAACTCTTCTAGATTTTTAGGAGAAGGCCACTACCGAATGGTATCCACTTTGGATTGATCCATATGTAGCCCAATAGCTGAAATAACATGCCCAAGATAATGAATTTATTCCTTCAAAAAATCACACTTAGATTCCTTGGCATATAATTGATTTGTTCGTAACAATTCGAACACCTGCCTCAGATGTTGTAAGTGTTCTTCTTCAAAAGCACTGTATACTAGAATGTCATCGAGAAAAATGATGACAAATTTGCCCAAGTACGGCTTCAAGTCACTATCCATAAGTGTCATGAATGTTGCGGGCGCATTGGTTAAATCAAAAGTGAGAGCTTTGCCTCTTTCTGTTGCATTTTCAAACTCTTCCTCTTTAATCTTTGAGCTTCCATGGAATCCTCCACAGATCCTTCTCATACCATAACTTCTTGTGATTTTCATAATATCAAAGAGGATGGCCTTTGGAAACCCATGTCTTTTTGTGTAAATGACTAGGTAACAATGCTCCCTGTATGGAAAGGTGCACACAGAGTAAAGAGAACCAAGCGAGATGAAGTGAAAAACCATTGGAAAGGTCATGTTCTTGCCTTCGAAGTGGACGACATAGGTTGGCTAGCAAAGGTTCAACATGTCTACATGGTCAAAGACATGGTGGTAAACTTGGACAAACATACTCTTCTCCATTCTTACTATAAGGAACACAACGAATTCAACATTCTCCCATAGTTCTCTCTCATTTCATTTATTTTTTGCTTCCATTATAGTTATCTTTCCGTCAATAGTTGTGGAGTGGTAGCCTGTGGAGAGCCTAAGTGGAACATTCAAAGCAATGCACAAGGGGATTGCAGATATTATGTATGCTGATAAGCCACCTTCCTATTACAAAACAGTAGGTTTGTTTGTGTATTTTGTGAAATATAGGGTTCCATCAAGAGAGAGTGCACATCGAGAACTGCATGAGTTCCCTGTTCCCACCATAAGATCATTGGAATGGGAAGCCCCTGGTCCAAGTACAATATCAAGCTTCAAATTCTAAATCAAAGAAGACACTAAAGCCTATTTTTCCATGGACATTAAGATGTGGTAATGTGTTATCTCTTGCATGCATAGGTTTGTGTAATTTCAAACAGTATGTAACCTCCTTGTGAACGTTAGGATGGCAATTATGAGTCCCATGAAGCTCTAATAGACTCTCTCTCTCTCTCTCTCTCTCTCTCTCTCTCTCTCTCTCTCTCTCTCTCTCTCTCTCTCTCTCTCTCTCTCTCTCTCTCATTTCACTCTCTCGTTTTCATTCTTCCCTTTAGAATCATTTCTCCTCATTTTCACTCAAATACACAAAGGATTGCACATCATCTCACGCACAAGATAAAAATCAATAAACATGGAGGTGATGACAACAACATCAAGTGTAAGAAGAGTCTACTTCAAGCCAATTCGGCTTTTGTGTGAGAAGTTTTGGTGAGCAACATCTCATTCAAGCTCTACTTCCTTCTTGAAGTGTACTAGTCCACTCTCTCTTGGCTAGGTGGTGTTCTGATTTTTTTCCTTTGTGGCGAGATGGAGATGGTTTTGGCGTAGAGGCCGCCACACTGAATTTCTCTCGTCATAAATTGGTGCCCCCACTGAGGAACTCTTTCTCCAACGCCATTTCTATTGGCATGACTGACAACAACCAAAACAAGTCAAGCTCAACAACAAGTTTTATTCATAGGCTTCCCAAATGGTCTTCAAAAGAGGCACGTGTTAGAAAGGAAACTTATCTACAAGCAAATAGAGCAAGCTTAGGACTGTCAAGAGTTGTGGAGAAAGCTCCAAGGTGCTCCCATGGTAGTTTCCCTCTTCTTGATTGTGGTGATTGCTTCACTGAAAGGGTAAGGGGCCTTCCACCTATCCCTCTTTCTTTGGTCTTGAAGAAGTTATCAAAGACTGACTTCATTTGGTGGGAGGAAGAAAAGTTACATGTTGAAGGATCAAGTTTCTTCAAGAAAGCAAGGTATGCAGAACATCTCCAAATAGCTTTGGTGAGAAGGTTGGGGGTCATCACCACACTAGCTATAAGACCTTACAAACTTGACTCTTGTGGAATTGCTACGGTGATCATAGGCAACCAACTTCTTTCTTTGGTACGACTTGTAGGGCCAAAGGGAAAAATGCCAACTGCTTCTTCTTCTTCTTAAGCTAAGATGCAAGCTGGTGTGATAGCTTGTCAATATGAATAATCTAGGAAGGTCTATATTCCACCCCTTTCAATTTACTCAAAATCTTACCATTCATGCAACCATTAGTAGGAAAATCCATTTCATGCAATGCATTGCTCTTCTTTTTGGCTCAGAAGTTTTGAGGGAAGTATTAATGTCTCCAGAACTTGTCATCTTACCCCTCATTAACTATGAAACATCCTTTGATGTGTTGATCTTTATTCTTCTCTAGGACCCTAGCATGAGTGCCAACAATGTCCATGGCCAAATTATTCCTTGAGCAGAACAACACATCCACCTCTATGTATGCACCAAGCTTAGGTTTCAACACATTTTGAGACGCATCTTTGGTCACAAGAGATTAGCAATCATAAATGCATCTATAACCCCTTTCTTTCTACCTATCGTAAGACACGATCTCTCTGGTGACGTCTATATCTTCATTCTTCTTTAAGTTAACTAATCAAGATGGCATTTCCAAGTTTCTATGGTAAGGAAGGGGAGAATGCCTCCAACTTTCTTGATGATTTGGAGATGGCTTTTTTGGTCTCGGGGAGAGATGACGAAGACATGAAGCTAAGGGCCTTTCCCTTGGTACTTAAAGAGTATGCAAGGACATGGTTCCAAACTTTGGCCCCTGCTCAAAGAGCCGCGGATGGGAGGTGTTGAAGACGGTCTTCCTACAAAGATTCAAGCATGCTGACTCAGTAGAGGAGTTGTGGCAACAACTATTGGCTCTTCATCAAAGTGACCCTCATGGCTATGCAACCTATGAGGAAGAGTTTCTCAAACTTTGGGAACAATGGTCAAACTCACTAAACCCTGGTGAGTGAGCCCCTGACTGCCTCCAAAAAGATCGATTCATCCCAGGCTTGTATCCTCTACTCAGGGAAAAGGTAAAAGAGAGGTTTCCTATTACATTTGAAAATGCTTTGGCCATTGCTAGGGAGAAGAATAGAAAGATTCTTTACCAATATCAAGTTGGTTGGCTAGATTTGGGAATCAATATCAATCCAACCATTGGTGTTACCCCAATGCCCCCTCATGCACCCAATGCACCTGATCTCACAAGAGGACGGCAAGACATGCTTCGACAAATAAACAACCTCATAAACCAATTGGAGAACCTAAGTGTCAACCTTGTGCAAGCTGCAAGGCGACCTATTGAAGGAAATGGTGGGAATCGGCCACCACCAAGGAGACAAGCAAGGGAGCTTATATGCTACAATTGTGGAGAAAATGGTCATGGCATGTACAATTGCCCCTACCAAAGAAGGTATGATAACCCTGGGAGAGGACCTCGCCAGCAAGTAACCCCTCCTCATGCAAGACCTCAAGATCCAGAACAACCGCCCCCCCACCTTCTACAACCACCCCGTGTGCAAGCTCAAACCCTTGTTGCTCTGTCTAATGTAAATGTCATCAAGATGGAAGAGGTGGCTAAAGGTAAGATGAAGGTGGATGAATTGGAGACCATGCCCATCAAGCGTGTGCGGGTTCAAGAAGAAGCAACCAAGGAGGCAAGTACATCCAAGGCAAGCAAAGAAGAAGGTAAGAAGAGAAAGAGTCGATCTATCAAAAGACAAATTGACATTTCAGATTTTCCATTGGGATCTAGGTCGCAATATTATGATCTAGTGACAGATGTGAGCTCTCAAGGGCTAGAGATTACTTGGCCAGAACTACTCCATCTCTCCACAAAGTTACGACAAACAGTGGTCAAAGATGGTGAGTACAAGGGCAAGGCGAAGCAAGTTGGTAAGTGCAATAAAGGCCTATGGACTCAAGGACATGGTGCCTTTGGTGGAGGCTCAAATCAAGGGACAACGAATTCCAAAAACCTACATAGAGAGAGGACATAATGTGAGGAGGAGGAGAAACCAATTTTGGTATTGTATTGTGCACGACTTTGGAAATGAATACTAACACAAAAACTCAGTTACAAGCTACAATGTCATCTGCAATGCTAAAGTGTTTTCCATGACAACATACAGTACCAAAATGAATTGTGCAGTACTTCTTTTGGAAATGAATACTAACATAGGAACACAGTTACAAGCTAGACACACCAAAGAACCATAGAGGGAACAAGAGATTAAAGACAAAGGCCAATATTTGAATTGATTTGCTAAAACAAAAAGCACATTGTGCAAAATACATAAGCAAAGGACCAGGGCTACAACTTGCAAGCACGAGTCAGTGTGTCACTGGCACGGTTATGCTTCTTTCTTTGTATACTAAAGAGCTCGGACAAGGTCTCCGAATCAATAGAATCACCTTGGGATTTGGTATAGCATCAACAACCTCAGGATCCACACCCTTTTTGGTGTTGTCCACTTTTGTGTCCTCCGCTTCCACTTTCTCCTGGACATCCTCAGCCCCTTCACCCTTCTTTGCTTTGCATGCCTTTCCCCTTTCAGTGTCTTCCCCCTTGCTGGACTGTCCACCCTTCTTGGCTACCACCCCCTTCCTGACCTCTTCCCCTGCCTCCTTCTGTCCTTCCACTCCCTTCTCGGGCGCTACACCTACCCCTTCCCTGTTCTCATCCTTGCTAGTGACTTCATCTGTAGCCTTCATGTCAGCAGCATCTAGGAGGGCATCATCCACCTCCACTATGTTAGGGTATTTAACTCCCACATTGTCTTTGTCCTTTCTAGCACCTTTTTCCTTATCTACGCAGTTTCCCTCACTATCCCCCATTGTATCACATTGCTGGCCCTTATCAGTCCATATCCCTTCCACACCACCATACTTTAAGTCCTGCAAAACATCCCCCTATCTATTTATTGACCTCATCCTCCTGCCATACATGACTTGTAGCATACTTTGTTGCACCATGCCCATACGTCACTGCCTCTCCATTTGCCCCACTGGGCTCAGTCCTCCACCTTTGCAAAAATAGAGAAAGTTAGCATATTCCTATGAACAACCCCACATTTAGTGTAGACAAGCATATGATTTGCAAAGGATGCACATACTTACTCTTCACAACATGATGCCCGCACATTGATCCCTGCTTTGTAACAAAACGCTAAAGCAGAGGGGGTGATACTGATGTTGGCACTCGAGCATAAATGTTTCAATAACCCCTGCAGACTCCAAGAGCTCACCACATGCAATGCACATGCCAAACACATGGATCATGCCCACCAAATCAACAACCTAGGGCCTAGGATATAGCATGAATTTCTTACCAAGCCTAACATCAGCAATCATCTGCTCCACAAATAGGGTGTGGCCTTTTGCTTCCTTCCATGTTGCCTCTAGTGTAGACAAGCATATGATTTGCAAAGGATGCACATACTTACTCTTCACAACATGATGCCCGCACATTGATCCCTGCTTTGTAACAAAACGCTAAAGCAGAGGCGGTGATATTGATGTTGGCACTCGAGCATAAATGTTCCAATAACCCCTGCAGACTCCAAGAGCTCACCACATGCAATGCACACGCCAAACACATGGATCATGCCCACCAAATCAACAACCTGGGGCCTAGGATATAGCATGAATTTCTTACCAAGCCTAACATCAGCAATCATCTGCTCCACAAATAGGGTGTGGCCTTTTGCTTCCTTCCATGTTGCCCCTAGCATGTCATACTCAGCCTGTTGCCAAACAGCAACAATGCAAACAGTACCAAACAGATAGCAGGAGGTCCTGAAGGCATCACAATACCAAAAAGTACCAAAATCTCTCAAAAACTACCAAGTCAGTAATAACATTTGGAACCCTAAACCATAAACTACCAAAATTAGAACCAAATTGTACCCTCTAGTTGCCAATTAATACCAAAAATATGAGAAGAGAAACCAAGACCCTGACAACCACCAAAACAGCATTGTCAGAAGCTACCCTAACTATAATGAACCGGAGACATAAAAAAGCACAAAAAGTATTTTGAATACTCCCAAGACATAAAAGAACTCTCCAAAAGTACATAAACCACCAAAATAACATTGGGTTAGATCCATGCCATTAATTACCAAAAGCTACCAGTAAGAATTTAATGGTACTAGCAACACAAACAAAACTACAGAAACTACCAAAATAGCAATATTACCATACTATCAAACGTTTGAAAATAGCATGATATAAGGGACCAAAACAAGAAAGTAGAACCAAAAAGGCTCAAAAGAGATGTGTATGGACAAAAACTACCAACATAGCATAGCCAAAATTCACAAAATCTATCTAAAGCTACCAATCTACCAAAAACCCCTAAACCACCATACATAAGCAAAACTACCAAACAATATAAGCACCAAATAGAAGCTACTAACACAACCAAAAGCCACCCAAACCACCAAAACTACTTTTTGAAGGCATGCATGTCAAAATTTACTTGTGTTGTATAGCAACCTCCTTCTCTATCTTCTCAATGTTGTCACTGATTCCAAGTTGGTGAAGCATGCATCGACTGGCTCCCAAATCAGCCTCCACCTCTTTGATTTCATCATCATTGCAAGGGTTTTTCTGCTTCAGTTTTGCAAGCTGAACTTCATAGTGATCGATGTCATCTTTTATCCACTTTGCAATTGCATTGGACCCCTTAGATCTCAATAAAGTCTCCTTGTTTTGCTGCAGAGATGCCCTCAACTGTTTCAGCCTATCTGATGCAGCTGCACATGTTTGAGGCACTCTCTCCACAATACTTTCCAGGTCTATAATGTAGTCGGGTATCTCTACTTGACATTGTGGGGAGTCTATCTCTGTATAGAGGTTACTACCACCTTGTGTAAGGCAGGTCTTCTTAACGGATGATTGGAGGCCATTGTATGAGGCACCATTTTCCCTTCACCAAGTTTCAACCTTCCGCTCCAACCTTCCAAGACAGTTGGCACACATATTGAGAACACTCTCTCAAAACCTTGCCCATGTGAACTTATGGTGCATAGGGTCCTTTGTTGCTGCAAGGCATTTCTCGAAAGCAAAGTTGCATGCAAACTTTGTAGTTATCTCCCCACAAGATGGAGGGGCCTGGTAAACCTTGTGGAAAAGCAACCATGATAATCTTCAACCAGTCTTGGTTGCACATGATTCAAGGAAATCTGGTACATGTGCTTGAAAACAGTAATCCACTGGTCATCATGGAGGTCTTCCTCAGTTGGAAGCACACCCTCCATGCTCAGACCATACTCCTCGTGAAGGTCTTGAGCAATATAGCAAAACTTGGTCAGGAGCAGATATTCCTCCATTTTGTTTTTTCTGCAATGTGGAAACACAAAGCTCATTAGACATGCCCTCATTCTTCCAATATTTTGATAACACTTCAGCAATGCAAAACTTAATACGAGATTCTGAACAACTCTTTAGTCACACAGATGATGTTGCCAATAAAACATTTAGTGTTGTACAATACCAAATTTGGTACTAAAAGGTAACACAATCGGTATTGTTATCTGCCTCATTCTCTTTGATAACCTTCACTATCATAACAGGGTATAATTATATGGATGTAAGAGAACACTGTAATGTACTTCAAAAACTAAACAAGACATTCACCATTTCTTCAAATGTCTCCTTTGGTGAAGCCTCAACCACACAGCTTGCTTGTGTTCATGCGTCATAGCACACATAATTGCATTGCATGCATGCATGCAATGCAATGTAATTCAAAGCAATGCAATGCTATGCAATGCAAAGTAAAAAATAAAAAGAATGCAAAGCTTCTCTAGATTCAAAATAGGCATTTGCATGCATGCAATAACAAGAAAAACAGTCGTGTAACCCAATAGGAAAGCATGAACATGCAAAGGAGGAACACCAACCTCTTGATTTTGTAGAAGACCGATTATCCTCCTCGCCAAAAAGCCCTCCAAACTTTGCTGATTTCTTCACAGTGGCACTCCCCTTGCTAGCTCTCATGTTTGGGGTGTTGACACTGTGAGGAGATTTTGTTCCTGTGAGGGGGGTCTTGTCATCCATGGTCCTAGGCTTCTTCCCCTTCTCTGGTGAAACCTTGGCATCAGACTTCCTCGTAGGAGTCTTCATCGTCAGCTGGCAGGGACACTAGCTATAGCTGCAAAGCAAGCAATGAAGGTGTAGGTTGTGAATAGTGAGAGGGCTATGCAACCCGGCTTTGGCTTGAAAAGTCTTGAGACAACACCCACAAGGACGGAGGCGGGACATGGGAGATTGACATGTCACACACACTCTTTGAAACGTAACAACTCCATTTCATAATTGCCTGAAACTTTCAAAAGAAGTGGTGTTTCATTATTTATTAGATTCCCTCCTACACTAGTGACCAATTTTTTTTCCTCCAAAGCAACCTGGACATGTGTAGTATCAACTAGGTAGACACAAAAAATTTCCTTTTTTTGTAACACCAATGCATGCTTTCAGCCTTAGAGTCCCATGGCACCACGTAAACTTAGAGAACTCGCACAACACACCGGTTGCCTTAAAGTCTCAAAGAACAATCATGGAAGCACCTCGTCAAATGTCAACCAAATAATTCTCCCAACTTGTAGGTTTTCTTAGAGAAAATGTCAAAGCATTGTAAGTCGTCCTTTTGAGGATGTGACATAAATCCTGAATAAAAGTGTCAAGATGTACTTGAAGAATAACACCCGCACTTCATATACAAACTGTAATTACAATCATCACTACGATAGACAAGAGGTTTCATTTACTTTAGCATGGTAACACCCTCTTGATAATCTAATGGTTAATGAATTTTAATGACTTGAGTTAGCAAAACTTGAGAGGAAGAGACCGTACCATAGACATCTTCACTAACAAGAGCCATGACTGAGTCAATCAAAATCCACTCATTATAAGAATACCATGAAGATTCCTGAGGCCAAATGTGTTATCCGGATCTACATGCACCTCCACATCAAATATGGATGCTTACTAAGGAGATTTCATAGAAATATAGATTGGATTGGCATGTTGAACTATGGAATCAATGAACATCGATGTACATGAAGCCATAAGAAAAACACAAACTATCAAAAGAAAGATACTTGAGTAAATATGTTTAGAGAATTCCACACACCACTTGCTTGGATGGTAGTTGTGACGAAGCACCGTTTGTTGAAGGTGTTTAAGTGTAGAAACAACGTCTCAAAAGACTAAGAAAGATAGGATTAGTGCCAAGTGGCACCCCTCTCCTTGCGTGCTTTTTTCCTTGGTCTATTAGACAATCAAGGCATTTTTTTAAGTCAATTAGACAAACAAGGTGAAAATTTGTTGGGGTGTGTGTGATTTTGTTGCACCTCAAGTGTGTGTGTGTGTGTGTGTGTGTGTGTGTGTGTGTGTGTGTGTGTGTGTGTGTGTGTGTGTGTGTGTGTGTGTGTGTGAGTGAACCTTCTCTACACCTCACCTAGCCTATGTGGACAAAGCCATGTGGAAAAGTTTATGTGAAATCCTAGTCAATGCCTATTCATGTGCCTATGTGTCATGCACATTGCATCATCCAGCATGTCAGCCATAGAGCCTAGCTCATGGCTAAAAATTGAGCCTCCATTCTATCACTTTTGCATCCACACTGTCTCTGTCTTGCCTTGAGTATTAGCATATAATTAAGCTCTAGTTAATTATGCTTTAGCCATGAATGGCACATTAGGGTTTTTATCTTAGCCTAAACCCTAACTCATCAAATGGTATCAGAGCCTTAAGCGTGATTAGAATTTGCTAATCAAAATTAGGTCCTAGACATAATATCTCTATGCTAGATTTTGTGAGTCTCTTTTTTGCTCACAAGATTGATTCAATCTCTTTGCACTTGCACTTAGGCTTACACTGATTTACTTGCTAATTCAATCTTGTTTTGGGTATGTTCATAGCTTAATGTCTAGAGCCTCTACCCTCACTTGAGTAGTTGCAATAGGATTTGCGCTCAATTAGCAAGCATTCTAGCTTAATTTTTATGCGTACACTCATTAATTACTGTAATTGAGCCTCTTTTGGTTCAATTTTTGGGTTAATTAGTGCTTTTAGCTCTCTACCCTAGCTCCATTTAGAGCCATCAAGATTTGAAAACTGAGCTCTTTTGCCCACCTAATCACCATTCTACTTTTAGGTGTGTGTGTGTGTGTGTGTGTGTGTGCGTGCGTGCGCTTTGGACCCTTTGGCTATTTTCATAGGTGGGAATCACCTTTTAGACTCCTTATCTGGCTAAATGGTTCTCAATTGTTACTTCAGTCATGGTCAAAGGGGGGCCCACCGGCAGATATAATCAAAGACTCAATTGCATTGAAGTTTGTTTTCAGGTCCGTAGCCAAACTGACCGAACCAACCGAATAACACCGCTACTATTGCTATCTTATAGGCAATCGTTCACTCTACCATCTGGTGGCTAGATTGCGGCCATCTTCATCGGCCAACTATCATCAAGCTTGTTGTGCTCGTGTCAGCCTGAGCTCAAGTCTCCAAGGCCTCCTAGGCCTAAGAGACCCATAGGCCTCAAGTTCTTCCAAGACAAGAGGATTTTCTAACGGCCCACCTCATTCGCTCAAAAGCACCGAGTACTAAGTCCAAGCTACCATTCTTACTTAGCAAATCTTGTCCATTGTCTTGGACATTTTCCCACACTCTCCATAGTGACATTGTGCTTCTCCCCATCAAGTGTTCCAAGCACGAGCTTATTTTGTAAAGGTTATATTTTCTCTGCACATGATTTGTATGTTGACATCACACAATGTGATGCTCACATTTTGATGTAATTTTCACATGAGGACTAGACACTACCCATACATCCCACGTAAGACCTTCCTTGAACCATGCATAATAAGGGTGCACTGGGGGGAGAGAAGGGAGTTGACAAATTCTCAGGTCAGGGCTTTCATACATGGCAAGCGAAAACTAAGGGTTACCTCATGAAAAAACAACTATGGTCCCTTGTAAAACCATTAGGGGAGAGTGAGAGAGTAGAGACTAGGCACATCCATGCCCAGTTTGTAGCAAAAGATGAACAAGCCTTAGACATCCTGCTTACCTCTCTAGATGACAGCTTTGTACATTATCTAGATGGTTGTGACTCTACATAGGGGATCACTTTAGAAAGGCATTTTGGAGCAATTGCCAAGCACTCCAAGATTGCACTAAAGATGCAACTCTATGGATTGGTGATGGAACTAGGGGAGTATCTATCCCTTATCAATAGGCATAAGAATATTTGTATCCAACTTGCCTACATCAAAAGCATTGTGGATAATGAAGACCAGGTTGTAATTCTTCTCAAAGCAGTACCAAATGAAGAATACTCTCAAATAATCACCATTTTGAAGGAGAAGGATCCCCACATCTCAAAGACATCATCAACTCTTTGCAACATCATGAGAAAAAGAAGAGTGAATCGAGTGGGGTTTTTGATGTAGCATCTTCTTCCCGATACAAATCCAAGAATCTCAAGTGTCAATCTGTGGGAGAACCAACCATCTCGCCAAAGATTGCTTTCAAGCAAACCCATGCAAGTATTGTGGGCAAACAAACCATTCACCCAAGTACTATTGATTCAAAGGAAAGCAACAACAAGGCCATGATAGAGGTAAACCCAAGGTCAACGTGGCTATTGTTGAAGACTCCAATGAAGATGAAGCAATTGCTAGAATTTTCTACACCAATGTGCTCTAAATCTTTACGCTCTTTTGTAACCTCATGTGTGTAGGGGAGGATTGTGACTTGTGTTTCCTCTTCCTAGTCATGTTCAAGGGGAGGTAGTGTGTGTGTACCTCACATCCCGTTTTGTGTTCAAGGGGAGGCTGTATGTATGTACCTCATATCCCTTTTTGTGTTCAAGGGGAGGTTCTGTGTGTGTACCTCATATCCCTTTTTGTGTTTTGAAAGAGGTTTGTGTGAGTGCAAAAAAACCCACAAGGGGAGGTTTGTTGGGGTGTGTGTCCTTATCTACACCTCACCTAACCTATGTGGACAAAGCCATGTGGAAAATTTTATGTGGCATCCTATTCAATGCCTACTCATGTGCCTATGTGTCATGCACATTACATCATCCAGTGTATCAACACTAGAGCCTAACTCATGGCTATAAATTGAGCCTCTTTGTACTCATTTCTAGTGTAATGCATTCTACCACTTTTGCATCAACTCTCTCTCTCTCTCTCTATCTCTCTCTCTCTCTCTCTCTCTCTCTCTCTCTCTCTCTCTTGCCTTGAGTATTAGCACATAATTAAGCTCTACTTAATATTCTTAAGCCATGAATGGCACATTAGAATTTCCACCTTAGTCTAAACCCTAACTCATCAACAATCACCATAATTTTCATAAATAATTATAAATTGAACTTTTGGGGTATTATTTAAAGAAAACATAAACATTTATTTATGTTTCTCCTTCTAGAAATCTTTCTAGGCTCAGATTTTCTTTTCTCCAAACCTATACACACATAATATGTCTCTAGCACATTTCCTCTCTCTGGCACGTTCATGTAAGAGTGTGTCATAGACTTCTGCAAAGTAATAGAGGAGCCATGTGTCACACATCCAACCATCTAGATCCAATGACTAGGAAATGCACAAAAGAAAAATAGCAATCTTTCCATAGGCCTTATTGAGGCCAAAACCCCAAGGAAGAGAGAGAACAAGCCCAAGGCATGGGCTTGGCAGGCCATAATCTATACTATCTATTAAGCAGGGAGGGATTCTAGATCCGTCCCTACTAGATGTCACCTAATCCAAGATCCAAGAAGGTTGTCATTGGTATTCCTTGTGCATCAGGGACTATTTATGACATCTCTCTCTCTCTCTCTCTCTCTCTCTCTCTCTCTCTCTCTCTCTCTCTCTCTCTCTCTCTCTCTCTCTCTCTCTGACAGTCTACATCAGTAGCCTTACTTGCCTCGTAGATGCACTGATTAGAATTAAGCTCCCCGACCACCAATGGCTAGGCATCAAAGGTCTGAGCCTAGAGGTTACATTGCTACTTTCTACAAGCCCTTGCAAGTTTTACCGTTCCCCAGCATGGCAAAAAGGAAAATTAGGTTGGGGACTAAGGGTAGGGGAAGGCTGAGAAAAGTGCAAGCAGAGGCTGAAACATTACACAGGGACACCTAGAGGGGGCGGGTAGACCTACGTAGGTTACTACAGTAGGTAATGATAGAGCATATGTTCAAGGCACGGCGGGCTAGAAGCATGGATGGCACGAGGTGAGGACAAAATGCTAGCAAGGGCAGGGATGGCGATATGGGCTACAAGTTGGCGCTTGTTACGATGGCATGGGGTTTTCAAAAATATTCAAAAGCTCCCAAGCTGAGGTTCAACACCAAGAGGTATTGTATTTCTGTTTATTGCATTGTGTATGATTGTTGAAAGTGTTTATTATGCACAAGGTTTGGTGATTTGGCATGTTTCACTTCTTGATTGGTTTATTTGCTGATATTTTTAGGAGTTTTGGTACTATCTTGAACTATTTTGGAACTTTATTTAACTATTTAATACTTTTATTTAACACTAAGTGCAGTACTGGTACTTTCCTTGGTACTTTACGGCGCTTCTTTATTTCATTTAGTACTCTCTTGAACTATTTTGGTACTTTCTTGTTTCTAAATTTTGAGTCTTGTACAATACTATTGGTTTTGTCTTGGGTTCTATATTGGCACAATCCATGTACTTTTAGTGCTTTTTTGTGCATTTGGTGCTTTTTAGACCTATTTTGGAATTGCTTTGGTACTTTCTAGCTTAGTGCTTTGGTACCTCCTTGAAATAGTTTGGTACTTCCTAAAATATTTTGATAGTGCTTTGGTTCTTTTTTAATTTATTTTGGAAAAATGTATTGTGGGGGGCTAGCTCACAAGTTCCCCACTGCTTACAGTCGCCATGTACCCTTGTTTGATGTCAAGGGTGACATTTTTTTGTATGTTTCAAACTATTTTGTATCTTTGGAAGGGTATTCCTACCGCTGACCCCCTTGACATGTAAAATAATTTTGTAATCTTGATCATTGCCTCTGGCATTTTCATGAAAATTATGAAAAGCATCATTGTGCGCGAACCATGGTTGCTGCAAAAATTTTACTCGTGCACTTAATCTTTTTAGACACGAACTTTTTCTTGCTACTGCTTTGGTAATTTTTTGTTACTACTTGTGATAAGGGTGACTTTGGAGTTAGTGACAAGTAGGCGTTGCCAGGTTAGTAGTTCCTCCTGAAGGCCGGATGAGAGGAAGGAAGAGGATGATAGGAAGGAAGGGGAGAGAGATGACGAGAGCAAGGGAGGGGAGAATGAGTGATGGAAGTAGATCATAATTGGTGATTATTTATTCAATAGGGTATAGGTATCAAGTTTGCCCTCAACTAGGGCATAGTACAAACCCTCAACCAAAATTCCACCTTTTACAATCTTGTTATGCCAAAGGTCCCTCAGTACTCTTGACGCATGGTAAATGGTTTGTGTGCACTTTAGAAGGTAGAAGTCCTCTTTCTCCTTGGCTACATTCACTACAAACTTATCCCCAATGGACAGTAATTGGCTCAACACCTTAGGGTCTCCTTCATACATATGCTTAAATCTTGACTCATTTGGGAGGACAATAGATCATTGTAGTTCTCCTCATCATCCTTGTCCTCATCACTACCTACTTGTAAAGACTCTATCAATGGCTCAATGGAGAGATATTTCCATTCTTTAATGTGCTATCTATTATTTCATTTCCTCCCCTTCCCATTCACACAAGGATCGCAAAAGCATGACAGCATCCAAAAACGCACATCACATGGATTGTGTGTTGAGTAGCCGTCAACACAATGGAAAGAGCGAGACCCTACAATTGGTTTATAGTCCCATAGTGGAGAATGCAACACCTCATTTGGTGAAACCAACCAGAACACCCTCTTTGTGCTGACACTCCCACCTTCTCTTGTTGGCTGAAACCTTGCATTCAAATAATTGACCACATTAGCCACACACTTCATGGGCCAGCCATCGGGTTTTAGCTCCTCATGCGTCAGTGTTCATTTGATAACGGCATGTGTACCATCATTATGCATCATATGCAATCTTGTCAAGTGATAATACATGGCTACAAAATAGTGTGGTCCTTGTGTCTTGAATTGTGAGGTGGCACCATCTGACCAAACCCAATGATAACACAAACAGTGTCCTTGTTGTTTCATCTAATTTTCATGCAGCATAAAACAATGCTAAACAAAGAGCGTGTCATGGAGCTTATCATTTGATATGTAAAAATGTAGAGTCTTCTCAACAACTCCTACTAAATTTATAATATAAGAGATGCGCATCAGTATTATTACCTGTGTTGACCACCAATGCATGGACTGGATCTCATTCTGCACTTTAAAGCTATAATTCTTTGCAAAATCAACCACAACACTGCTGGGAAACTTAAGCAGTCTTTAAACTGCTAGGCCTGACACCTATACACAAAGTTATACTTGACAAATCTTTTCAGATGATCTGAAAAAAGATGAATGAAAGTTGCACTTTTCATCCTTTCCACGACCAAGTCCTTTCACTTCTTCTCTTTTCCTTTGGCATTAACCTACCTCCAATTCTCCATATCTCATATAAACATTCTCACTCATATCCTTGCTCTTTTGAAGCTCATTCTCTCTACGAGATCTAAGTTCTCCTTGTTACAGGTACATCTCTCCCCACAGTATCCTTATTGCCTACGGGCAACATAGGGCTTGAGAGGGAAACTCTCTTCTTCTTCTCCTTTCATTTCTCTTGTATCTAAGTTTTGTTTATACTTGTGCTATCTTAGATGAACAACCCTAACCCACATGCTATTTACATTTCACTCCGTGCAATCAATTAGAATTAATGTTTGGATTAGTCGTAAAATTCATTTCCAACAGTGAATCATATTTCTCTTTGGTCCCAAAAGGCTAAGAGAAATTCTTCAATCGCCGGATCCCATTATACTACCCCTTATAGACTATAACTTCTCTTTTGATGTAAATATAGTCATATTGCTTTAGGCCTTAAAGATTCTTGGAGTTATGAACCAAGAAGACCTATCACTAAACTAATCCCCATCACTAGACAAAATATCTATATTATGGTGAGTACAAAGCTATAGTTTCAAAGAACACTCCGTAGCCTTTTTGGTTGACAAAGAGTAGCTACCATTAATGCATCAGTTTATCCCTTCTTCCTACCTATGATATGATATGAGCAAAGCCTTGGTGTCTTTATTTTTGTGTTATTTTGAATTCTTTTATTTTTCTATAATTTTTCCAATGTGAGTAAGAGAGATAGTGGGACTTTCTTGTTGCACTTAGAAACCTCTTTGACAAGCTAGATGTCCATCCATTTCAAGAGATAAATTCACAACATAGAAACACCACTAAGCTTCCTCACCAATTCTCACAGCTAGAGGCCCGACACCTTCTTAGTTAGACTGTAAACTTCTTGACATATTTTTGGTAAACCCGACGTGAGACGTGAAACCGCGAGGGTGAGATTTTGTGGGAAGCCATGGGCAATCAAGCAGAGCAACATGGTATGCATTTTGACGCGCAACAATGCAAATATTTCAAGCATTTGCAATGTTCATGCAACAACAACATGCCACTGAAAGAAGGGAGATTTCAGCAACAACCAAAGCCATACAAGCGGTCGTCAACAAGATGGATCAATTTGATGGCAAAGATGTGACCAAATACCTACAAGAGTATGTGAAGGAGATGGAGCTTCATCGCGTCACAGAAGGTGAGATGATTCAAAGCTTTGAGCTAGTTGTAGTTCCAAAATATAAGGAACATATGAGGGCAATTAAAGGTGGGCATGGGTGAAACTGGGAAGAACTCAAACTAACTTTGAAAGAAGAGTATTTCATGGAGGATTCAAAGAGAGTGACCAAAAGGACATTCTTGGAGTGGGTAGCCAAACCAAAGGAAGGGTTCTCAATAGCAAAGCTACTTAGAGAATTCAAAGCTATTTCATAGAGGATTCAAAAAGAGTGACCAAAAGGACATTCTTGGAGTGGGTAGCCAAGAAAGGGTTCTCAATAACAAAGCTACTTAGAGAATTTGAGCGGTGCTACGCACAACTCATAAGGACAAAAAAGGCCACACTAGAAGCAAAAAATACAGATCTTTTCTTACAAGCTGCAGGTAAAGAGTTCCAAGAGAAGTTGGAGCTGCTACTTGAAGATAAAGATGCAGAGCAAGAACTAAAGACCGACTAGAATGAGGTGGAAGGTGTTGTCTCTGTTGAGAGAAAAGGAGAGAGCACAGAAATAGAACCCCAAAGAGTGTAGAATACACACATGAGATGATGTATATATAGAGGGAACCCGGGTGCTATATATAGAGAAGCTATATATGTAATCCATATATTGAGTAGCTTCACATATAAGCTCAACACCCCCGCTCAAATAAGGGTCCCTAACTGTGGATGAAAAAACCCTTTGGGGGATCAAGGGAAAGACCCACAGCTCTATATAGACCCATTGTTATATTATAAAAATCATTGAATGTACAAATGTTCATGAGGAGCTACATCACTCCTTTTACAATGAATAATTTATGAGGAGCTACGTCACTCCTTTTACAATGCATATTTCATGAGGAGTTACATCACTCCTTTCCTATCAATTACAATAATGAATGCAAAGATTCAATAAAGAGGTGTAAAGGCTATCGATAACTCATGATCAGAAGTGTCTTTGTGAATCTTCTGTGTAGCTTGTCATCAATATGGCATCACCAAACATATCTTCAGCTTATCATCAATATAGCTCATCAAACATGTCTTCATCACCAAGTTTGTCTTCATGAAATCAATTCTTTGATTAATCCTACATAGATCATAGACTCAAGAAACATAGTCATGAAAATTTTTAGCATCGTTAGTGAAATAATTACGTTCACAATGTCATAAGAGATGGTTCGCGATGCCACTCTTTTGACAACATAGATACGCACGGTAACATTTGTGTACATAAAGTATGAACATAAAAGTATATAAGATACTTGATTACGTGATGCAAATGACATGTGTATATACTACAGAAAACGATATTTATCAACGAAAATGACAAAATCATTATGATATCAACGAACAGCATCATGGTATCATTGAGAATAATCATTGTATTAACGAAATAACATCATGGTATCACCGAGAATAATCATTGTATTAACGAAATAACATCATGTTATCACCGAGAATAACCATGATATTAATGAAACAATATCATGATCTCACCGAGAATAACCATGGCATCAACGAAATATCATCATGGTAGCAACGAAAATCACCATGACCAAGGTATTAACAAAACAACATCATGGTACAAGGAGAGAGAGAGAGAGAGAGAGAGAGAGAGAGAGAGAGGAATTTATGAAGGCAAATGCCTTTATTTGAAAATCCAAGCCATTAAGATATTGCTTTTTAATATTATAAATAATATATTAATCATAGATTAAGTGCAATAGAGATTTTGACGTAATAATTGATTATCTTGTAGTTATTTTATTCGCTTATTGATCCAACTAAAATAGACGAAGTTATGCTCGACTCACAGGGCAAAGGCCTAGAGATGCCTACCCTTTTTTGTAACGAAAAAGCAAATATTTCCAAATAAAACTACTTGTGGAATTCAAAAAAAAAAAGAAATTTTTTTGATTCGTTGATAAGAGGTAATTGAGCTTTTATTATTGGATAGATGACGTTTGGAGAATATCAATGTCAATGTTATCTCTTATCTAAGGTTTGTGCTTTCTAATTAGTTTACAAAGTCAATATTGGAATTTTCCAGCTTATGTTGTGTAAGTTTTTCCTTTTATTAAGTGTTTGTTTAAAAAATGGTGGGAGGCCTTGTGATTTTATCACTTGTTGAAAAGGGAAAGACTTTTTGCCATGTAGAAAGAGCCAACTGAGTTGGAACTTTGAAGATTTAAAGAGCAATTTTTATGAGCCGAGTCACATGTGTACTTATACGTAAGAGGTAAACGAGTAGTCCCACTAATTCCAAGAATGTTCCTATGAAGGATATACTAAAGGTGTAAAAACATGATCATGCCAACTCATGTTAGAAAAAAGGAAGTTTACCTTACCTTTTGAGTGGCTAGTCTCCCTTTAATATCGAGGAATATGCTTTATTACCCTTTTGGAGCTTGTCTCCTAGTCATCTTATCTTATATCTGTATTAAAATGAGAGAGTCTGTCTGCCATGTGGCAGCAAATCCATGCAAAAGCTGCAGCCAGCCCTCGACAATCGCTTACTAGCAGTCTATGTGGAGTGCTTGCAGTTCGGGCAGCCTACGTGGAATGCTTGCATCGGGCTACGGGACAAAATTACGTCGGGCTGCGGGCAAGAAAAATTGGGCTGCGGGGCGCATCGCTACGTCGGGCTACAATATGGTGAGGCTATAAAAGGCCACACCTCAGTTGAGCCTTCTTTCCAGGTGCAAAGCGAAACGGCTCAGGTAACACAACGGGGTGTGTGTGTGTGTGTGTGTGTGTGTGTGTGTGTGTGTGAGAGAGAGAGAGAGAGAGAGAGAGAGAGAGAGAGAGAGAGAGATTTTTGTTGTCGGCCTGAGCTGCTAACACTGTGTGTGCGATTATCTGAGGCAGGCGTGTGAATTATTTTTTCACGCGATTATATAAGGCAAGCGTGCGCTAGCACAAGTTTTTTTTTGCAGGCTATTGCAAGCTCCCCTTGTATATTACTGCAATGAGCTCTCTCTCTCTCTCTCTCTCTCTCATCTTGGTGCAAAGTAAGCGCTCTCTCTCTCTCTTACACACACACACACACACCCACGCACGCCCATCTTGGCGCTTCTCTCTCTCATTCTGGTGCAAAGTAATCTCTCTCTCTCTCTATCTCTCTCTCTCTCTCTCTCTCTCTCTCTCTCTCTCTCTCTCTCTCTCTCTCTCTCTCATCCTGGCGCAAAGTAAGCGCTCTCTCTCTCTCTCTTACACACACACACACGCACGCACATCTTGGCGCCTCTCTCTCTCATTCTGGTGCAAAGTAATCTCTCTCTCTCTCTCTCTCTCTCTCTCTCTCTCTCTCTCTCTCTCTCTCTCTCTCTCTCTCTCTCTCTCTCTCTCGACGAGCCCTTCTGCTCCAGGTGGTGGTGCGACCGATTGAGCTCTCTATTCTATCGTCGGCAGCCCACAAAAAGGTCTCCTCCTTGCTCGCTTTGAACCCCAAACACAACTGCTCGAGTCCTTCACCCTTAGAAAGCAAAGTCGACCCAGGCACGATCAATTGAAACGTCCCTAAATAAAGTTGTTTCAAATTTTAGTTGCTCTCTCAGCAGTGCAGCACACTATGGGATTGCCTTTTGATCATGGCCCAATTTTCGGGAAAAATCGTTTTTCTAAACATACAAAAATCCTTTCCTTGAATTTCCCAAGAGGAAATTGTAAAAAAATTAGGTTTTTTTTTTGCACTATTTTTCTCTACTTTGGGGCAAAATTTCTCCTTTTCCTTTTGCTCTCAACCGGCATTTTTGAAATTGAAAATGGCACGAGTAGGTGGCTCCAATTTTGGAAGCAGGTCGATTAATACGAATCTCGCTAGGTGCTGTTGAAGCTTTGAGGGAAAAAAGGGGTGGAGGGGCACGTGGTGGAGTGTTAACCCTCACGGCTCACGGACACCCCATCACCTACGACGGACGTGTATTATGTATTTGGTAGAGTCAGGTACCGGGCTTGTCGGACCAATAGGAAAAGGGTAAGAGTGATCGCCAATGAGAGGCGCACTCTAACTGGGACATTCAAGGGATTAGTTGGCTAAGCATGGGCGCCCAAGTGTGAATGGGGTGAGCTCATATAAAAGCCAACTAAACCTAAAATTCACTCATTCTCTCATTTGTGCAATAGAAGAGTGCTCTTGCTCCATCTCCATCTCCATCTTCTTCTTCTTCACCTCCTTGTGTGTGTGTGTGTGTGTGTGTGTGTGTGAGAGAGAGAGAGAGAGAGAGAGAGAGAGAGAGAGAGAGAGAGAGAGAGAGAGAGAGAGAGAGAGCGATCGAGCATTGCGGCGGCACGAGGGCGGTGAAGCGGTTGAGCGCGACGTAGCGGAATGAGTTGTTTTTCTGCAAGTTGTTAATTTCTGTATTGTCTGCAAGTTCTGTGATTTCTGCATAATGTTGTGTTTTCTGTTTGCACACAGTCTTTGCACAATTAGTAGTCATTAGCTTGTTTGCAGTGAATGAATAAGTAGGAAGGCAGTTAGCAATTTCTGTTTGCACACAATCTATACACAGTTTTCTGTCAAGGTTTGCCTGCACACAGTCTTTGCACAGTAAGGTAGTGAGAGAGGAAGTAGATGGACAGTTAGCTCACTGTCAGTAAGCAGTTAACAGATTAGTTAGTAGATTACTTAGTGGTTAGCAGCACTGTTAGTAAGTAGATAAGGTAGTGAGCTGTCTGTGAGCTGTTGACTGGGAGGTTAGGTAGGTGACAGTGTGTGTGGCCAAGAAAGGGTCACCTAAACCGCGCGCGATCGTCGCCTTAAAATAATAAAAAAAAAACCGAAAATATTTAAGCGTGAGTGACTGGGGGGCTACACTAAAATTCTGATCGGGATCAGGGTCATTTCTCCAACCGAAAATATTTAAGCGTGAGTGACTGGGGGGCTACACTAAAATTGTGAGTGATCGGGATCATTTCCCCAAGCCCAAGCCCAAGCCCAGGCCTCAGTCCTCAGTCTTATGATATATACTAGACTCACTCTTATATATATACCCTACCCCCTCAACAGGGAATGAGAGCATGTGGGGCAAGTCCTCCACTCTCCTCCCTTCTCTTCCCACTTGCACCCTTAGACTTTCTAATTTGGGCCTAGTTCCTTACTAGAAATTGACGGTTTTAGGGATTCCGAGGGCATAAAGTGACCAAACGGAGGGCTGTAAAGCACGGCACGTCCCTCTGACCGAGCCGCTCGTTTTGAGCTATCATACGTTCTATTCTATAGCTGGGTCAGAAAAAAAAGGACCAGAAAATCAAAAAAAAAAAGACTTGGGTTGCAAAACACCCAAAAATACTAGGTGAGCAGCCTTCACGGGCACTCACTGACACTTCTAGGGGATCCAAGTCATATGAACCTACGCTTTGGACGAGTGTTAGAGCACGAGCATATTGGTAGTGCCTCCATTTACGCGGGCACCCATTATTCCTCCACCCTAGGTTCTGGACCTTCGGCCGAGACTCAAGGTAGCGCGACCCAAGATCCTCATATCGCGTCTAGTGATTCTTCCTCTGACTACGAAGTCATGGAGGGGTATCCTACACCAAACCCTGATAGTTCAAGTCAAGACATGCATGCCATGGGCCCACGGCCCGGGTCTAGCGTGTTTAGCCGCTTAAAAGAGACCCTTAGTAGAGCTACTCGCTCCGAACATGCGGTTAATGAAATAAATGAAGGGAGTGGGGAAGTAAATTCGTCATTCATGCCTAAAATAGACCCTATGCTTCTTGAGAGTGTGCATGTGAATGTTCCATCCACTGCACCTCCTGATCCTTTAGGACTATCTCCCTCTGAGGTTCTACTACCCGATGGTAGGAGTCTTGCCGAAGTGCAAGAGATCGAACACTATATGCAAGCAACAAGGGAGAGGGAAATTGAGAACCTACGAAGGCTAGAACAAAGTCGAGCCTTGAAAGCAAAGGCTCCTATGACAACAATCATGCCAGCCGAGCAACCGAGTGCTCCCAAGGTAGCAGTCACGGAGGGGCAAGCGATGGGGAGCAATAATGCTTCCACTTCGAGGGAAACCTCCAGCACGCCAGGCCTAGATGGAATATTCCTAAACAAAAATTGGGAGTATGACCTACAAGCAGAATCTTTAACTGATCGGTACACAGGACACACCTATCATGTGGGTTGGTTAGATGTTCTACAATCCACATCGGGTGCTGCTAGCATAGATGAGCAACAACAGAAAGTCTGTGATGTCCTCCATAGGATTGTCGAGTTAGAAAGACAGAACACAGGGATCAACATGCCTTCAAGAGGCCTAATGAGATTCTTGGATACGAGAAAGGCCAACCAACCAACCCTATCACAAATGGAGACTCCCTCAGTGAGCCCCATTGATCCTCCATATGTTGTTTCGCCAGGGGCCTCAGTACAATCTGAGCCCACAAGTGGCAGCTTTACCTTCCCAGATCTAGCTCATCTTTCTCTCAATGACACTACGGCTACCATGCATATCCCAGTGGTGAGCATGACAAGAAATACACCATGGAGTTCATTTGTTAACACTGCGTCGATGCCTAGTAGCACAGTGCCCCCAACTATACCTACATGTATGTATCAATCATGTGCACCTGTCGTACCTCAGCCTCATGTAGCTCCTACACCTCTGATTATTCCAAGAGCTTACAATCCACAATAAAATTATCCAAGATCTTATACAAGTGTAGCCATGCCATTTAATAATAACATGCCATATCAGGCACCCTCTATGCCTAGGGCCACGCTTGTAAACTTTGGACCACTGTCTGGTACACCACCATACGAAATATGGGACCCAAGAGCCGCGCGTATGCCAAGGCCAAGGCCAACTCCCATCTCACATGTGGTTCCAAGAGCACATACACCCATTATACCTACTCAAATAGGAGATTTGGCAGCATTTGCTCAAACTATCGGTCACTCTATTGCGGAAAACATGCGTAGTGCACCTGATAGAGAGCCTAGGAGCAAGGCATTTCAAGTAGCTAAGCTCACACAGAAATTCAGTGGAGACGGAGATGCTAGAAAGCATATGGAAGTCTTTGAACATGTGTGCGATTCCTTGGAAGAGCACAATGAGCTACATAAGTGTAAGGCTTTGAGTTTGACCCTAAGCGGAAAGGCTGGAGATTGGTATATAACCTTAAGAGTAGAAGAGAAAACGATCTACTCTACTCTTAGGAGACTGTTCTTAAAAGAATACATACGAGAGGGAGTACTTTGGGGTGTAGCCTCTCAGCTCCAGAAAGCCCAACGAGAAGAAGGTGAATCCGTGAGAGACTTCATTAGTCGCCTAAAGAATTGAATTCTCGTTGCAATCCAAACGAGCGATTCAACAACAACCAATTGCGCGATAGATTCATTAGGGGACTACGACATGAAAGTATCTATAATGGCCTAGTCATTAGAGGTATCACTACTTGGGAAGTAGTCACCATGAATGCAATCCAATTGGAGGATAATTTAATGATTCCAGGAGAAAGAGTGCCGAAGTCTAGTAGCTCGCAAGCATCAGGGCATGAGCCAATGAAGATAAAGCCAATCATGAAAGAGCAAACGATATCTGAGATGACTTTGGCAGATCTCACCAAGGCCATCCAAGAAAGCCTTAGGGGTAATTGTGCTCCACAAAACACTCATATGTATCCAAGAAGGGAGCAACAATGGTGCTCAATTTGCTTGGGCCCACATACTACGAGTGAATGCCCTACTTTCAGAGTAAAGTTTAACGGGACTTGTAATGCGTGTGGTAGGTATGGCCATCAAGCGAAGGATTGCCTAATGCTTAATCGCATCATGGAAAATAGACCGCCTATAGCTTGGGCAGACTCACCTCGAGTTCCTGCATTGATGCCTACCCCACCCATGGAGCAACAGTTGCCATTACAGCACATGGTCCCTAGGACCCAAAATGTGGTCCAAACCACGCCGTTGCCACCTCCAGTGCTAGGACCGCAACCCCCTCATCCAAGAGTTACACCTATGAACCAAATAGGTTGCGAGTCATCTAGTACTTATGTGGATTGCGAAGAGGACATAGACCCTAGTATCACCTATGGAGTCGACATGCTTGAGGAGTGTCCCATGTACTATATGGAAGACCATTGGGGACAAATCAAACCGGTATATCAAGCTACTGCGCTAGCAGCAAGAGGCCAAAACATTAATAGTTTTGTCAGGAGACCACCTCTTCAGTGCTACGAATGTGGTGGACCACATCGAGTAGCTGAGTGCCCCATTAGAATGCAAAAGAATGCTGCACTAATGCAAACAAGTCAAGGGAATGCATTGGCAATGCCAATACTCACTTGTAATCGTTGTGGCATAGATCATTTCATCGCACAGTGTCCTAACAATCCAAACGCACCGAAAATCACACCATTGAACATAATAGAGATTGTTGATGGGACACCACCAACTATAAACATAGCACCAATGAATGCACTCACACGGTCGATGCTCCAAAAGCAAAATTACATCCTCGAAGAGAGAGATGCTGCATCCATTGGCCGAGCGAGAAAGAAGAAAACATGAAGAAAGAAATCCCTTAATGCTTCTAGCTCAAAACCTAGTTCAAAGAGTAACATAGGGACAGGAGAGGATCCTGTGTATATGAATGACCCTGAGGATGACTCAGATTCGATAGAGACCACGAAGACCAAAACTATTACTACAAAGGAAAAAGCCAGTGAGGAGGATCACGAGAGGGAATTACGACAAACACCAAAAGAGTATTCAAAGTTAAACCTCCTAGTTGCAAACCCCCAAGATAAAACAACAGCTAAGTTCCTCTTTGAGAACATTATCACACGTTTTGGATGCCCCTTTGAACTTGTGAGTGACAATGGAACTCATTTTATAAATGAAGTAATAAAAGAACTCACATTAAACTTCATGATATCTCACCACAAGTCTACACCCTATTATCCCCAAGCAAATGGCCAAGCTGAGAGTACCAACAAAACTCTCATCTCCATTTTGACAAAGACAATCGAGGCTCATCGCACTGATTGGGACCTAAAGCTTACATCAGCTTTATGGGCTTATCGTACTGCGTATAAAGTTGCTATTAATTGCACACCGTTTAAGATGGTGTATGGCCAAGAAGCAGTTATGCCATGGGAGTTTGTCATTCCTAGTCTTCGAGTAGCTTCTCAAGAAGGTTGGGATGGTAACCCCTTAGTGGAGCGATTATATATCCTGGAAAGGCTAGATGAAGAGAGGCAATTAGCTGTGTGAAATGCTCTAGTGGAGAAGGATAGGAGAAAGAAGTGGTTTGATAGCCATTTAAAGGATAAAGACATCAAGGTTGGTGATAAAGTTCTTATGTACGGGGTACGTAATGAAAAGAAGAAATTGAAATACGCTGGTAAGGGACCATATCGAGAGTGTGAAATTACCCCGCAAGGTACCATTCGTGTGGAAACTCTAGATGGAGTTGAAACCATTGGATTCCTTAATGGGAGTAAATTCAAAAGATATTATGATCCTCTAAGCTAGGAAGAGTTGCAAGCCATCCATCAAAAGAAGGCTGCCAAGGAACAAGCAGAGCTTTAAAAAATCCAAGCAAGAGTTGAGGCTCGAGAACGACAAAACGTCTTAGACGCGAACGAGAGGCTAATCTGGGAATCACGCAAGCATTTTTCGAGGACACAGATGACGACTCATTAGAATCTGAGCCACCACTACGATACCCAATTGAGCTAAATAGCCCCTATGGGAAAGTACTATACAATGCCTTATTAGATACGAGAGCTAAACACAATTTGTTATCCTATGGAGTTTGGTGTCAATTAGGGAAACCGGCCCTATCCCCGAGTACGATGCAAGTCAAGGGCATTAATAAAAAGAAAACTGCTATTCTTGGAGTCCTTCAGACCCCTGTTGTCTATGACAATGGAAGCATAGTGCAGAGGTTTCTAGTCATGCCCGCGGGAGCTATGGAAGGAAACGTAAACCTGGGACGCACGTGGATATTGGCAACCAAATGCACTATTGATTGGGATACTAGTAGTGTCACGACACGACCACCGACTCTTACCCCTATCATTCAAGCAAAGTCACCTACGTTGCAAACTCTAGCAAAGTTGAAGGATAGCCAACATTCACAGGTGGTTAACTCGTCTTTGCCGGCTACCCATGAACCTAGCACTTCAACACTTGTAGTTGCAGCAAGCAGTAATATTGCAAGTACTCAACCTGCACGACCTAAGAGTATATACCAATGGGTCCCCAAGGCCTTACTTCCAACTACCTCAACCCTCCCATCCATTCCAAGAAAAAATTTCCCCGGAAAACCAAGAGCGCGCCCTAGGAGAGTCAAGACCAAATCACGATGGATTCCAAAACAACTATTAGAAGCCCAAGGCTACTATGATGGAAATGAGCAAATTTGGGTACCTAAACGTAAAATGTGTCCTTCCCTATCGACAACAAACCCATATGGGTCAAACAGTGTAACGCTAAAGCCAATGGCAGACTGTGGGAAGGGAAAGATCACAGAATGCTACACACCTAGTCCAGAGCTAGTTTGGGCTCCAAGGCAAAACCAATTTATTCCACCTAGCTCAGGAAGGGGGGAGTTCCATGAAGCTTCTAGCTCCTCATGTAATACATCCATAGAGGTAAAAGCTTCTACACAGCCTCCATCTATAGTAGTGGACCTCCATGAAGCTACAAAAGAATCCACACCTCCCAGTGTTCAAGAATCACCTGATGAACCACTTCAAGTTCGATCCTGGGAGAGTACCTTACCACCCTTTCAACTTGACGAGGCACCTAGGGTAATAGAAAACTATTGGAAAAAATCCTCACCTATTACCAACTGGAACATTTGGTTTCAAAGGGTGACGACATCATTTCAAACGGTATGATCTACCCAAGGAAGGGGGGAGTGTTTGTGGACATCCATCATTCACTTGCTTCCCTCTCAACCTTTCTCCCTGACCTCTTAATCTCCAATCTTAGGGAATGTATATATAAAGCCTTATACTCACAAAAACAATATAAAAAAGTAAAAGAGCAAGAGCCATAACACAAATCATAAAAACAAATTATGCACAACAACACGACCCTTGTAATATTTGCACTCTAACCATCATCTATTTGCGTGTACAGATATGGCTAGTATGCTAGAGTCATCCACTCCTGCCTTGGGTGAGAGGTACCCTCATTACTTTTCACAAATATTTCACATGGTCTTTCCAGTGCTTGCATGTGAATGGGATTTGATAGGTACGCTAGCATGTGAGAGGAATTTTGAGGAGTTAGAATGGCTGATACGTCTCTTGACCACGTCTGATCCATACTTAGTAGAGAGCGTTTCTCCCATTGCACAAGCCTACCCTTTTGACCAAGATGACTATAGGCGTCTAGTGACCTTCTTAGTAAACATGGGCACCTATGATGAAGAATAAAATTTACAGGACTACACGGATGGCACATATGGTCTCATGGATGATGACTTTGTTTATCTCGACGACGAGGATAGGGGTTTAGCCTTAGGGTTTCCCCCCAACCTCTACAATATCCTATTCCCTTGACTCTCTAGGGGGAGTGCAAATAATTAGGTTAGGGTTCCTTATGTTTTTTGTTGTGCTCAATAAGTGTTGGTACCTTTTCCCACTAATGTGCCTCCTGGAGGTATTCCTTTTGTTTCCTAGTGTGTACAGGAGCGTGTTGCTATTGATAGGATTTGGACCTTCATGGAATCTTTATCTCGACTCACTCTTCAAATCAAGCGCGACCATCGACACAAACAGGTGTTTCTTGTCCATTAGCATTGCCCCTTATCTTTTTTGCATCTATGATTGTCTGCTTTGATTGTGATTGGTAGCCTAATATTCACCGCATTTGCTTAGTATCAAACATTTAATTCAATGTAATTTTTTGTCATAATCACTTGTCTAGGTTTAAAAATCAAGCAGTCCGACTAAGCTAGTTTGACCAAGTTAGGTGTTAAAAATCTTCTCTTAATACCATGGGGAATGCCTTCCTAATGATCAATGGTTACTTAGGTTCTTAATCCGATTTAGGTAGCATTGTGTGAAATGTACTAGGGCTTTCTAGTGGGCTTGACCCTATTGACCTTTTGCTTAAGTATTATAAAGGGAGTTTACTAGTGTGATGAGCCTGGGGAGGTGTATCAGTGTTATATGACCCCCCAAAGTTACAAAATTAAAATGCTAAAAATGAACAAACAAAAAATCAAAGTGCCACATTGTAAAATCTTAAGCTGGAAGAGAAATCTCAGTTTGATTTGGTACTTCACTCACATGTATTGCCTATGGTACTAGAGCCCTAGAGGTTCCCAGTGTGGGCGCTTTTCCTTGAAAAGCAAAAAACCCAAGGCATACAAAATAAGCACACACATCAAAATTGAATCACTGTGAAAAGAATTTGGGGGGTCAAAGAAAAAGTAATCAGTCAGGCGATGATTTCATGAGAAATTCCTTTTACGATAGCTTAACTACAAGGTCTTCTAGATATAGCCTCTAGTCAGCCCTCGAACATGAATACTTGGCTCTCGCGATTAAACAACTTAATTGACCACAGAAAATTAAGAAGCTTACCCATGGTATTAATATTCGATCTCTAGTGCCTTTCGATCGTCAAATTAGCGACCCCAGACTTGTTTAATTTTTTACCTTTACATCTGTTTATGCATTTGATTACATTGCAATTTAATGTTCATTGCTGACAAATTGTTTGAAATTCTTTTACCAATCAATTTGTCTACCTAAAACTGCATATGCTTTTTAATCACTTATGAGAATGCAATTGCTGTGCCAATGTTGTTTGATTTTGCAGTGACTGAAGAAGGCTAAGGACATTCATCTCAAATGCTCTTCCACCTCGACGAACGAGCTTCAACTCAATAGCTTTCGAGGACGGAATCTACATCAGGAAGGGGGTCATGTTAACCCTCACGGCTCACGGACACCCCATCACCTACGACGGACGTGTATTATGTATTTGGTAGAGTCACGTACCGGGCTTGTCGGACCAATAGGAAAAGGGTAAGAGTGATCGCCGATGAGAGGCGCACTCTAATTGGGACATTCAAGGGATTAGTTAGCTAAGCATGGGCGCCCAAGTGTGAATGGGGTGAGCTCATATAAAAGCCAACTAAACCTAAAATTCACTCATTCTCTCATTTGTGCAATAGAAGAGTGCTCTTGCTCCATCTCCATCTCCATCTTCTTCTTCTTCACCTCCTTGTGTGTGTGTGTATGTGAGAGAGAGAGAGAGAGAGAGAGAGAGAGAGAGAGAGAGAGAGAGAGCGATCGAGCATTGCGGCGGCACGACGGGGGTGAAGCGGTTGAGCACGACGTAGCGGCGTCTCCTTCTTCTTCGCGGCGAGGAATCCTCCACGATAGGAGCATAGAGCGGTGAGTGACACACCATTGCCCTCTTTTGAGCTTACTAGTTAAGCTAGTTGTGTGCTTGGAGCCGTCTATGGTTCGCACACAGTGTTAGTCAAGGCCCTTGCTTCGACAGTGCGGCAAGGAGCGCACATGGAGAGAGGAGAGGAGAGAGGAGGAGGTAGATTTTTGTGCAAGGCGGGCGGAAGTCGGGTGCATCTTTCTGGAGAGTGGGCCTTCAGCAGAGCGCAAACTCGGAGATTGCTGAGAAAGAAGGGGGCGGCGGCATAGCTCCGTATCGGAGAGAGAGAGAGAGAGAGAGAGAGAGAGAGAGAGAGAGAGAGAGAGAGAGAGAGAGAGAGAGAGAGAGAGAGAGAGAGAGAGAGAGAGAGACTTTGAGCTTGCCGTCTCGATGTTGTCTGTGAGAGCTAGCAGGCGTGCAGAACACAGAGATGGAGCGTGGAGGGAGAAGGTACCTCGCCTTTTTTTTATGGTGAAGCGTCTGCCTGTCAGGCTTCTGTTGATTTGGAGGTATGTTTGCGCGAGTGCAGGCAACAGGCAACCTCGCATGTCGAGATCGCAGCAATAGCGAGGGAAGAGAGAGGAGAGAGGGGCGAGGGGATCTCCTAAGATTCCGGTTAATGGAGCCTCACACCGAGTAGAATCCCTCGAGACACATTTTCCCTTAACATTGGGAATGGGGAGAGAGAGAGAGAGAGAGAGAGAGAGAGAGAGAGAGATCTCTTAGATGTGAGTGCTCGAAAAACACCATTTTCTTGGCCATGTTTACTATAGGCAAACTAGCTATATTTATGTCAGAATGTAAAGTATTCTCCAAAAAATATTGATTATAATTAAAATGCCAAAATGTTTTGCCTTAAAAATCAAGGTGTATGACATTTTATTTTGAACCCAAAAATGTACACTTCAAAGCAGGATAAGTGAGTATTGCTTCCCATGTAAAAGAGCATGGCCTACTTATGTGCGCTCAAAAAATCTTGCCAGTTCCACTTATGCTACACCCTCCACAACAACAAGTGTGTGTGCAAGTCGAGATGATTGCTTGTGCTTCTAGAAGAGGCCCTTTGGTGGCTACCCGCAATTCAATAGCAGGAGCACGGAGTGGCTACCCGCAATTCAAGAGGAAGGGCTCTATCTTGCCCAAACTCAAGGCCTCTCTTTGTATCTATGCAATTGATTTGCATAAATCACTGAGGGGCCTCAAGTTGCGGTCTCACCACCGCTCATGCACGACGTCTCCTCGCATTTCGTGTGTTGTTCCCATGTCTAGCCACCCTCAATAGTATCCTTCCAACAAGTATGCTTATTGCGCTCACCACCTCCCCCTCAACATGCATACTCGATGCAACTCTGCTCCTCTATTTCATCTGTGGCTCCCATGTCTAGGCGCCCTAAACGTCCTCCGTGTATGCATGTTTATTGCAACGTGCTACTCCCATCCAACAACCACACTTGCTGAAGCTCTTCTCTTTCATCAAAAGCAGCCTAGCAGGTCTCTGCTCCTCGGATGTCGATATGCTCCTTGGTCAAGCAGCAATCATTTTTTACTTCACCAACCCACTACCCTAGGTGCATGTTGCACCTCTAGCCCATTCCTCCCTCCATTGCAACAACAATCCTCCACTCTATAAATTGTAGCCCAAGAGCTCATACCAGTTGGTATTCGAGAACATCAACCTTCTTTCTAGGTAACCAAAAAGAACTATGTGAGATGTAGAGGAGCCTTGGTACATGTGAAATCTTACCAAGTCGTATAGATGAAGTTGCAAGGCTGTCTGTTGAAAGGCAAGTTTGAGGACCTCTCTCTCTCTCTCTCTCTCTCTCTCTCTCTCTCTCTCTTCTTTGAGCTCTGAGTAACTCAATCGAAGAGTAGGTCCAATTAGTGATATGGACCACGAGAGTGTTGGACGCATTGGTAGGTCTCTTGAAGCCCGCAATAAGGTTTTCCCCTTTGCATGCGAACCTATAAGAGTTAAATGATGATGGCATTGTCGATTCAAGGCCAGCAGGTTATAGGGATTATGGACAGCTAAATTGTGAGTGAAGTATGCCATGGTACAAAGGGGGATGGGTGATGCTAGAGGGAAATGGATAAAAATTGACTCACTTTTTTGTGGGGCCACCACTGATTGTCTGCATATTTGCTGCCACAAATGTATCTATTTCAAATGCATTCCAGCTTACTACTAGAGCCATGCCATCAAGAGCAAGAGGTGTGTCTTCCAAGCTTGCCTATCAAAGCCATGTTGACTTTTTTTTGTCAAGTCACCTACTGGTTCCTATTGACTACAAGACCGATTCCGATTGCTTGCCATTGATATATACCCAACACGCTGTTGGAGTATATTAGTAGGTCGCCTTGAGCAAGTGTAGGCAGATGATGCACTTGGATCTCTACATAGCACTGTCGGAGGCAATGCGTGCCGCCAAAGGCGGCGCCATTGTACTAGTATTTCTTAAAATGCTCTACACACAATGTGTGAAAATAGAAGAATAGCGTGCGAGACACCAACTAGAGAGAGAGAGAGAGAGAGAGAGAGGTTCATTTAGTAGAGAAATGAGTGAGCTCAACATAAAGGTCAAGGGATTTGAGTTGTTTATGCTGCAAAGTACTCCAAGGTAAGCGTGCTAGACACAACATGAGAGAGATTTCATTGCTTAGTTCAAAAAAATAAGGGAAAGTTGCTTTGAGAGGGGGGGTATGTAAGGTGTGACATCACCAAACGCGTTTTGCTCTTAGTGAGCTCTTCAATGCACAAGAAGATTTAGAAATTTTCTCATGTAGGAAAACGGAGTCTTTCTCAATGTTTTTCATACAATGCATAACATCATGATGCCCCCAATCGTACCTAGCTAGGTATGCGGCGCCTCCCTCACAAAAGCTCATGATGTTGAGGTAAGTCACAATGTGGGAAATATTGTGAGAATTTGTCCAAAACTTCTTGTGATGGTGGGAGTGGGTGTTTGAGGCTTTGGGGAGTGCTTATATAGGAGGATTTGGGGATGGCTTTTCCAAGATTTATAGAGAGATATTTAAGGGTGTACTAGAGGTGTTTCAATTAAGGGTACATGTTTTAAAGAGGGATACAAAAGAACAAAAAATTCCGCAATTGTTACAGAGATTAGGGTGTGGTGTCATAGAGGTTAAGATAGTTATGCACAAGTAGATTCTTGATGTTAGGAGTTGAGGTCCAACAAGTGATAGGCTTAGGGAGGTGGGCCGGAGCTAGGGTGAGTTGGCAAGTAGAGAAAATGGGGTTTTCGATGCAGAGCGAAGGCAACGATTTTCTTGTGGTAGGAGTGAAAGGAATTTTAAACACGAGGGGTAGACTTATCTTTGAGGGGTAAGGGTTCAAGAAAAGAGGGGGGTAAGTGATAAGTTGTCTTGCAAAACACCTTGTGTAGGAAAGGTGGGGGTAACCTTTTGCTCTTAGGCGTTGATAGAAGAGGTTATGGATGTGGATAAACCCGTCATTGAGCTATCCCTTGTGATATATCTTTTGAGTTTGGCAATGATGAAGGCCTATGTGGGATGCCTGGAGATCCAAGGGATGAAGTTGTAGGTGTTTAAAGGTTTTTGGTGGCAATGGGAGTCCAAAGTTCCTAAGGTGGCGAAATTAGGAGTAAAACACAATATAGAGAATTGTGGCATGGGTAGGGGAGATGGAGCTGGAGATTTTGATATGAGGGGAGATTTTAATATGCTCTCATCGGGGCCTCCCAGAGGCACTTAAAAGGGTGGAGAGAGAGGAGAATGATCCTACCCAAATTCCAAAAGAATCATCAACATACCACTTGAAATATAGTAGGTGGGGATTGTGAAGAAGAGGGAGTGAAGTCTCCAAGTGGCAATGGAAGAGACAAGCATAGACATTAGGGGAATTTTGAGGTCACTTTTGTGCCCTGTAAGAATATGTAGAGAGAGAATATATACTTTATTTTAAAAATAGTGAAATGTTTGTAAAAAGGTGAGTTTGCGTCCTTTTTACCTGCACCGAAACATGTCATTGTCAAATCTTTTTAGGATCTTTCGTATTCTAAAAAATACTCCCTCCAAAACTAACGAAAACGTCAGTTCTGGCCCAAAATTCAAAATTTCCAAAAGCTGAAACAAACCTTTTCTGTGTCGTCTTCTTCCTCGTATCTGCACAGCTTTTTCCTATAGTACTATCTCTGACAAATACTATTAACAGACTTCCATGAGGAAGAGAAGAGGCTTATACCATCTACACATTGAGCTAAATGAAGAATATTGTCCAGTGCGCAAGAGAAACAAATGTGCAGAGGTGTCCTCGTCCATATTTGAAGCAATGCGGCAAGATCAAAAAAATCACATTGATCTCTGGACTGATGGAAGATTGTATCCAGTGGACCCAATGACAAAGAGCACTCCCCCATTCTCAAATTGTTCATCTTTGATAAAATTTGTGGGTGATGGTCAAAGAGGGTTGCTGGGTTATACACAGAGTCTTGCGGCAGAGAGAGATATTCTTAAGTTAGAAGATCATTTGACCAAACAAATGATAAATACTCTTAAACAACAACTTGAGGAATGTAAAGAGAGCAACGAAAAGCTACAAACTCAGCTCAAACAAGCTAGAAGCAAGAATACAATGTTAGGAAACAGACAAAGAGAAAAGAAGTTAAAGAACATTGAAGCCTTGAGACGTGGTGGAGGAGGTTGCAGCAGGAGAATCAGAGCAGCAAGGTATTGTTATTTTATATGATTCTGCTTATGCTTATTTTATATGATTCTGCTTATGTTAGGTTGTTAATCTTTTTGTTAAGTTGTATTATGATTCTGCTCCACATTATTATGCTTATGTTATTGTTATTATGCTATTGTTCTTTATTAAATGATTAATATTCAGTTAACTTTAATTTAGTTTGTTTATTTTGTTGGTGTCATTTGGACAATAATCAGTTAATTTTGTACCTTTTGATTTAGGACTTTGCTACAACCAAACTCTGCATCAAACATGGAAATGGCAGCTAAACATTATTGTGATGTTTTACCTCTCAAGGTTGCCAAAAAGATTTTCACAGAGAAGAAGTTTAAAAAGGCAAAGGAGCAGTGCATTGAGGGATTTTTGCAGAGCTCTTGCTTGGACAAGGAGGATGTGCAATATACTATGGATAAGGTAGGCATTAGCAGAGATGGTTATAGCAAGCTGTTCAGAAATATGAAGTCAAGGTTAAAGCAATGTAAGGTCAGGTCCTCTTTGCTTCCAAAGCCATCCATTGTGCAGCAGGCAAGGAAAAAGATCAATGAGAGGATAATGGAGATGTTGGGTGAGCCTCACCACATTCATGGTACCTATCATGGTAAAAAGAGGGATCTTCAATTTGACGAGTTCAATAATATTTTCCTTGACTTGAAGACACTTCAGAAGGAAATGATCAGATTCTATGAGCTGGAGCATACAGAAGCAAACGGTGTTGTCAGTTTTGTGATAAAGCTTGATGAATGTGAGATTGTTAAGAACAGAAAAATTGAGAGGATTTCCATAACTTTAATGAACAGAGCATTGAAACCGAAGGATACCAAGTACTTCAGCGTGCAATCGGAGAAGAATGTCTGGTGGCTAGGTGCTTTTGAAGTAGAGAGTGAAGACTTTGATGTTCTGGATTGGGTTTTCCATCAAACAACAATACCCGAAGTCATTAATGCACAAGAATTAGGGGAAGAGCTTGAAGTTGAAGGGTTTGGAAGTTACAGGGTGGAATGGCACATGGGAGGAGACCTTAAAACCCTTAAATGTATGTACAATGTCTCCAAAGGAGCTATGGAAAAGAGCCCTTGTCTGTATGTATGGCATCAACAAAAGAATGTAATCCTGCAAATTGGAACAAAGCACCCAATAGGCATACTCAAGATCCAAACTTCAAAGCAGTTTTAAATATTCCACTTGCTAATGTCCACATATGCACTCTGCATGCTCTTTGCAGAATTGTGGAGAAAATTGTACATCTGTATGTGGGGTTTGCCTGGAAGTTACAGCCAAAAGCAGCTAGAGATGCTGCAATCAAATGTATTGAAAGGGTTTTATCAAAAATTGGCCTTCACAGTGGTAAGGTTAAGATTGAAACAGACCTGAAGAGGTCTTCAAATGGAAACAATGTGCCTAGAAAGGTATCTGTTGGTGGTGTGAAGGCCAGAGCTTTCCTAGGGTTTCATGGAAAACTAGGAAAGGTAAATTCCAAGAAGGGTTCATCCAATGTGAAGTATAACCAGTGGAAAGCTCTCCACAATGCCATCAAAGATCATGGTCTTGAAGGTACATCAAGAAACAAAAAGGCAGAGGTATGGGAATCACTAGACAAAGTATTTTCCTACTGTGATAAGACATCCTGGGGCAAAAATGATCTGCCAAATTTCAAGAAAGTGCTCAATAACTTCAGAAGTGCAATGAAAGATGCTTGGGATCAGGAATTCACACATTACATGGTAAGTTTTTTATTTATTTTCTGACCTTTTTAATATGTACATACTTTTAGTTTGGAAGCATATGATTAATCTCATACTTACTAATTATTGACACACTTTTACTTTGCCAGCATATAATTTACAATCACACTCCCTGGTTTGTAAAGAGATGGGGCTCCCTGTCGATATGGTCTACACAAGGCATGGAGAAATCCCATTATCAAGCAAGAACCAAGTTTTTCAAGCATACAAGACATGGAGGAGGTGCAGTGAGGGCAAACAGCTTGCTTGAGGTTTTCCAATGGTTCTATAGACAAATATGACATAGAACCAGATCAAAAATGACAAAGAAAGCACTACTGAATTCAGATTTAGCAAATGCCTTACACAGGAACAAGCAGAAAAGACAAAATTCATATAACTGTTCATCTGCAAATGAAAAATTCTTACAATGGCTAGGTACAAGAGAGAGACAAGGTAGAAAGTGAGCCAAAGTACAGGTTTGAGCAAAGTCAGTCTTTTGATGAAGGTACATCAACTTCACCCCTAAACTTCAGAAACTTCTGCTTATTGTAGCCTATCATTTGTCTCTTGAGGTCCCCAGAGTGGGCAATTACATAGGATGCCATTGTTGCAAAATAACCAGCTCTAGAACCAGTAAGGCCAGGGAAGAATCCAAAAATTATGATGGCTTCCTCCTTTTCCACCAATATTAACTTCTCTAACCCTGGAGGAAGCTGATATGAACCAACAACCTTTGCAAGTGCTTTAATTGCAAGCATTGGCAGCAATGGTTCTCTTGTAAACTTGTTATGGAATATAATGACAGTCTCTTTGTTGAGCTTCCCAATAAAGTGTCCCAAGCTCTGGTTCCTTCCTAAATTTAAGGGTCTGGAACCCTTCCCCCTGCCAAGTAATTTGTCTGTGTCCAGTATTTCAATCTGCAAAAATATGTCTTGGTTAATTGTTCAGCACATTAATAAGACAGGGCAAAATGGTCATTAACATACCTTAGGAGACTCATCCTCCTCAAACAAGGCAGGTTCCCATATATCAATGGATCTAGTTGGCCTTACTTCATAATCTCTGGTCTTTTCCTCTCCCATATGCTCTATTTTAAGCCTTTTCTGGATCTCATTGAACTCCTCTTCAGAAGGTACACCCTGTTGCTCATATCTCAGAACAATGTCCTGCACATGCTTTCCAACACTTGAGCTGTCAATAAAATTTTCTGCCTCTGTGTCCAAGACTGCTAAGGGGCAAGGTGAGTAATCAATAAATCCTATGTCATTAGATCCCCACTCAGCCAAAACTGCCAAAGCATAATCTTCCCTTAGATAAAAAAGATGCTGAATGTCATTCAGCAAAACATATTCCTTTTTGTTAACTTTTTATGTGGGAAATGTTGCTGTGCAATGCAAAGGATCAACATCTTCATCCTCAATGTCAACATTCTCCACTTTAGTGATGTTTTCTGCTTTAAATTTTGCAATGTCCAGCATCTCAGTGCTTTGTAGCTTCTCTTCCTCTTCATGGAACTTCATCTCTATCTCCTCTTTCTCCTGGTCCTCCTCAGCCTGGGAAATCTGCTTTGGAATCTCTTTGCCCTCTGGTGTTGGGAGTACACTGAAGAAAATGATAAGTCCAAGGTCATAATCTACCAACTGGCAATGCATATTACCATGAAATTTGCAAGGCTTTATGATCTTTTGCCAGTCTGGATGAAGGCTTGACCACTTCTTTGCAATACCTGTCCTTGACAAGCTACCTGCTTTGCATATATCAACAAAATGAACAAGATTGTCAAGCCTGTGATCTCTGATCAATTCTGTATATATCTCTTTCAAGTCACTAATTTGTGTAGAGAAGCCATCCACAAGTGCTTGAAGATCAAAGGCAGCATTAAAAATCTGTTTAACACTTTGAAATCTTGTAAGTTCATTAACTTTGTAAAGAAAAGACATCAGCCTGTCATCAGCGGTCTCTTGTATATCCTCTGTATCCATTATGACAATCCACAAATGCTCAGCTGAAAAAGAGAAAAGAGAAGTCTATCAAGACATTAACCACCCTTCTTTATATCAAGTCTACAAACAAATTAAAAGCATAAAATTAAGCGCACAAATTAAGCGCAAGCAAAAAAGAATTACATAAAATTGTCACATGCTAAGTTTGTCACTTGCTATGCGAACTGTGAGGGGTTAAGAGAAACTCGTCACTCACTAACTACGCGCACGGAGTGACACTTGGTACGCGATTTCCTATTGCTAGGAAGAGGTCGATGGCTCCCAAAATCGCGCACGGGGTGTTGCGGTGTGTCGCTTGGAGGGTTGGAGGCTTAATTTCGAAGCCTTGTGAATGACAATAAGCGAAAAAACGGGTTGGGTAGGTTCTTTTTATAGCCAAAAACGCCGCCTCGGGGGGTGTGCAAATCGGTTGCCGCCTCGAAGTGTGGTCCAACGGCTAGTATGCGCCTAGGGACTTGCGCAAAGCACCCTATATAAACCTCCTCAGAGCCCAAACTAAGCGCATTTTGAAGGAGGTTCTACCTGGCTCTCGCACTTCCACAACCCAAAATTTCGAGCGCTTTGACCGTCACCCCTTGCGCGATATTCTTAAGTGTGAAGACTTTGCCCCCTTTGTCATTTCGCGTACGGAGTATCCAAGCAATGTGTTCCACTATGTCCACAAGTGTGATCATGTTTACGATGTGTACCGCAATGTGTGCCACTACTGTGAGGACTGTGCTCCCTTTGTCATTTCGCGTACGGAGTGTCACCGCAATGTGTTTATGATGTGTACCGGAATGTGTGCCACTATGTCCACAAGGAGAAGTTTACCATGCATACAATGTGTGCCTCTGTGAACCGCTTGGCACTCCGTCACCCCGTGCGCGATCATTGAAAGTGTGAGGACATTGGTCCCTTTGTGATTTCGCGTACGGGGTGTCACCGCAATGTGTTCCACTTTGTATGGAAATGTGTGCCACTATGTCGAAAAGGAGGAGTTTACTTTGATAAAGTAATAATATACATCGTTTACTTTTTTTACTAATGTTTGTTGTGTAACAATCATTCCTATCCCTTTTGAAGATGGCAAGGACCAAGAAGACTGCAAGGAAGGTTGATAAGCCTCTATCCAAAGATGAAGAAGAAGCTCAGCCTAGCAAAGCTTCAGCTGGTACTTCCAAACCAAAGAAGAGCACATCTCAAAGGAAGGACCCTAAACCAAGCACACCTGACCCTCAACCAAGCAAAAGAAAAACTACACATCAGAGGAAAGCTTCCAAGCCACTGCAGCTTAAGCCTCTCCTTACAAAGAGAAAGTTCAAGCAGGGGGTCAAATGTCTAAGAGAGATAAGGAAGGCCATAAAGGCCATCAATCTTGCAATTCCCAAACTGCCCTTCCAAAGACTATGCAGACAAGTTGCAGAGGAGTACAAGATTGACATGAGGTGGACTAGAACTGCATTGGCATGTATCCAGGAGGCTTCTGAGGACTTTATGATTGAGCTTTTCCAAGATGCCTATATCTGTGCAGCTCATGCCCATAGGGTTACTTTGATGGACAAAGACACGATCACTCTCAGGAGGCTGAGATACAGGTTTTCAAGAATGTTGGAGCCTGTCCCTATGCATGATATTAAGGCCTTTAATATTATCAACATTCCTCCATGGAGGAAGCCCAAGGAGCCTGAAGTAGGAGTAGTTGATATTACTGAAGAAGAGGAAAAGGAAAGGAAAAAGAGAGCAAAGGAAGACAAGGAAATTGCAGAGAGAAAGGAGCTTGACCTGTTGGAACCTCAGCTAGTGCCCCTCTTGAGGAGTGTCAATCCTACTGGTTTTGTTGTCGCTCTATTCAGTGAGGAGGATCCTAGGGAGGATTACAATTCACTTGACTCTGAGACCTTGGAAATTCTCAAGGACTGGACCAAGGAGATGAATTCTCCACTCCTTATCACATGCCTCAGGTTGTTTTTGTTTTCCTCTGTATTTTTGTTTATAGCAAGAACTCTTTATATAACAATATCTTGTACCAGGTTAATGATGCATACATATGAGCTAGACCTTCAACAAAAGTTGGAATTTTTAGACCCTTCTATCTCCCACTTTCTCAGGACAGAGACAAATATTAGAGAGCTCACAAAGTGGTTGATTCATGTGGAGTTGGAAATCTGTGAAATTTTCTTGATTCCTTATCATGAGAGGTAAGTTTCCTACCTACACCTTGTGAAGAGAATTTACTAATTCATGTTAGAAGGCTAACTGAGGCTTGTTTTTATAGCTCACATTGGAGTTTAATTGCAATTGATATTGTGAAAAGAAAATGCTACTTTGTCAATTCTCTTGCTGGAGTACATGGTCAAGCAAAATTGCAAGTATAGTAGCAAACACATTTTGTAAACCACAAGCAGAACCTCAAGCACATACTTTTAATAAAGAATTTTGGACAGTGCTGCTACAAGATTTATAGAGACACTGGAGAATTGTCCACCCATGCCAAAGATGCTGACTGAAATCCAATTTTCAGTTGTGAAGGTTGGAATTCTTTATGCTTTGTTCACTTCAATGGATTATCCTCAAATATTTTTTCCCATAAATACATGTAATGAGTTGCAGGTTCCAATCCAGCCTGAAAGCCATTCATGTGGATGGAGGGTAGTGACAAATGCCAAGCTCCTCTTGGACTTCATATACTGCAATGACAATCAGAATATAGAAGTATAGCATATTTCATATTTGCCAGCTGTATTTTTTCTCATTTTATTGTTCCTAAAACTTGCTTTCTATTGCCTTGTATAGATCAACAAAGAGTGCTATAGTGAGAACCATGTATGGTTGACAAGAGCAAAGATTATCAAGTATATGATTGAAGCAAATGGACAACTGCAAGAGGTATTTAAAGATGATGATGTTGAAGAGAAGGGGAAAGCAAAGCTAGAAAAGGCAAAGGGGAAAGCAAAACTAGAAGAGGAAAAGGGAAGTGAAGAGGAAGAAGAGAGTGGTGAGCAGGAAAAGGCAAGTGAAGAGATGGATGATAAGAGAAAGAGGAAGCAGCCCTCAAGCCCTCCTGCCAAAGAGCCCACAAGAAAATCTCCCAGGACAAAAGAGCCCACTGCAAAAGCACCAATCCCTAGGGACAGGAAAACTCCTGGCAGAAAACTATTCTAGCTTTTTGTAGCCCACTCTAATTGTAGCCCACTTGTATCAAGCTTCCCACTTGTATCCAATTGTCTATTCTATAGCCCACTTGTATCCAATTGTCTATGTAATTGCAAATATTTGAAATTGAATACATTTTGATCACCTTGTTTTAAGACTCTGTTACAAAATCAAATCATTGAAGTAAAATCATTGATGTTTGGAAAAGTTGCATTTCAATAACAAAATAAAGATCCTTTTAGATCTTTATTTCAATAAGATCCTTGCAGGTCATGTGATACAAAACAAGATCCTTGCAGGTCATGTGATACAAAATAAGATCCTTGCAGGTCATGTGTTACAAAATTGCCTTGAAGGATGTTTAAGGCACCAAATGTACAATGCCATCCAAGATGTCCTTGCACTGTAGCCTCTTTTCATTTCTTTTTGATACCTACAAAAACAGTCCAAGTTAAATAAAGAACCAATAAGAGAACAAGAGACTTTTAGGGATAACAGCTACCTTTCCACCATTTATTTGAAAGCAGAATGTTGTGGGCAGTTCAATTTCATCATTTTGCAGGTCCAATCTCAATTGATGTAAGCTACACATGCCTCTTATCTTTACAATTGACAGATGCTCATTGTTTACCCATATATCAATGTCTTCTATTGGGCTGTCAATGAAGTCCTCCATGTCTTGATCAAGTGGAGTTAGCTGACCACCAACATAGTGCCATCTTCTGTAATAAAATGACATAATGAAGTTTTGTGTCCCTATCATGTATTTGCAAGCAATTGAGCCAGCTTGCACATTACAAGTGATTCCATTCACTGTTTTGGTGTTCCAACCCTCATCCACAAATTCAAGTACATTTGCTGAGTCTAAAGTCTTCACTGAAAACATTGTTCTAGATTTTCTGACTTCAGCATTAGAGAAGAAGTCTACAAAAACTGTAATGGGCATGAATATAGAAATTCTACTCTGTTTGCTTGCTATGTTTGCTTTCAAACACTTTTGAATCTCAGAAAACAGTTTGCACCTGTAGCCCTCACTTGTATTTGAGCTAGGGAGTGACCATTCTCCACTTTTGAAATCAGGCAAGTCTAGCTTGGTTGTGGCTCCAAGTTCTCCAGTCCTTCTAGGTGGAACATAATAATGGTCAAAGAAAAATATTCCATTCTCTGCCAGTGAACCCTTAGTCCTTCCCTTGTATATTTCTTCACCAATTGATCCATGACACACATCCAGAATATTTATAACACATTCTGCTGGCTGCCATTCCATAATGTTTGAAGGATACAAATCTATACAACAAATAACCTTATACAACATGCATTACAAATAAGGATTTAAGTTAAGAGACTTACAATTTGGTCTATGTAATGGCAAAGCAGAACTCTCTGAGTCAATATGCAGATCTTTATGCATGTACACATGCTGCACCAGCACCTCTTTGATTGATTTTTTGTTGTCGCCAAAGCTGAAATCTTTAACAATACCCTTCCATCCCGCCAAGAAAGAGTTTTTGGTGGAAGACTTTATTCTCTTGTTCTGTTGCATCAGTATCCACGTTCCTTTGTGTATAGTTATTGGAATCCATTCTCCATTTTGATCAGTCGTGTTGTAAGTGACAATGGATTCAATGGAAGTTCTTGGTCGTTTTGATCGTGATGAAGATTCCATGGTGAAAAAAGAAATGAGCAGAGAAGTTTAGCCTGAGTTCAAGAGAAGAATAAGCAGAATGTGCAAAAAACGGTTCAAATCTGGAAAAGATCATGAGATAGAATCCAAACGTTGTTTTATGATGACGACGTGCAAAATGAAAACAATATAATATGAGAAGTACGTCTTTCTAAAAGCGACAGCTATTGAATGCCTTTGCACTTTTACTTGTTTACATTGCTATTTACCAGCTCAAAGTTTCGGTAAAGATAGAATATTTGCTTTTTTTGTGAGTTTTCAAAAATAGAGGTTCCGTAACGGAAGCTCTTCAACCATTGGTTGAGACCAGTCTCTCTCTACACGCTAAAAGGCACAAAAATGACCTCAAAATTCCCCTAATGCCACGGAAAAATTAGAGCTCATTGCCGTACCCTTAACTTGTCTCCAAGTTTTTTCTTTAAAAGCGACATAGTGGTGGGATAAAATAAGAGAGGCAAGGGAAAGAATGAAGCGGGTTTTATGCAGATTAAAATGGGATGATATTGAAGCTTTGAGGGCTATGAGGCCTTGGTCTATGGAGATGCTAGGGTAAAGGGCCTCAACATCAAATGTAAAGAGGAGGGTGGAAGGTGGGAGATGTAGGGATTGAAGGTCCTTGATGAGGGTAAAGGAATTACTTAGGTGTTGTTTTTGCAATTTAGGTATAAAATAGATGGGGCAAGGTTTAGGAGGCCTATCCAATGGTGAGAGGATGACGATACGATCAATGGGGGGAAGGGCGGGGAAACTATGGGTGATGAAGAGGAGGGAAGAAATGTAGGAGAAAGGGATAGAGGTACAAGGTTCATAGAGGTCATTGAGATGGGAGAGTGCATTATCATCATACCAAGATTTAGGGAAGATTACCAAGCCTAGATTCTTATTTACCAGTTTGATAATGATGGGAGTGATCCTTAGTAAGGCTAGCAAGGGCTTTAATGACAAACAAGGGGTGTTTTGAGAGAAGAGAAAGGGGGGGTGGGGGGGGGGGGGTGGGGGGGGTTTGATAGGATTTACCCAAGTAATGGGGTGTGTTATCCCTAATCTTTCCTCCTGTTTTCTTTTCCCCAAAAGGCTTGAATGTTGGGGGAGGGGCAAATTTTTGGGAATGAGTTTTGTTGCAAGGTGAGAAGTTGGGAGGGTTAGGAATCAACCAATTCTTGGGGGCTTCAAGATATGCAAAACTGTAGTTGAAAATGGTGCATTGTTCTCTCGGACTATAAGGTGGGTGCTCTCATGTGCAATATACACAAGTCTCACCAAACTCGCTATACCAAAGCATACCAAAATGATAACTCTCACAACTCAAACACGAACAAGACACAATGGTAACAACACACTCATGATCCCAAAGCAACCACCGTCCATAAACCCAAGGTACCAAGACAACAATAGTCTGTTGGTTGGCAGCACCCTCAGCTCCAGTCCATGACTCACAAGCAGAGATACAAGGGGGATGTAGACGATGATGTGCAATGGAGTGTAATGTGTGCAACAAAGACAATGATACTCTCTTCGAATGAATGCCAACTGACCTCAAGGCATACAAGGCTAGATACACAACTGCCAGAGTGGAGTGCTCTGATGAGTGTGTGTGATAGTGCTACAACTCCCCAAGATATGATACAAGATAAGATGACTATGGCTATCTTGTGGTCATACAAATTGGCTCTAAAGTCTCAAACTCTCTAATATGGTGTTCACTACCTAATTGTCATGAAATGGCCCATATCATCTCAAATGGTACTCCCAAGCTTTGGAGTCGTCGAATGAGTCGCTCTCGAGGGAGTGTATCAAAGGCTTTGCGGAAGTCCACAAATCAACAGTACCATCTCTTCTTCCGTGCCTTTGCCCCTTTAATGAGGCAGCGCAGTACAAAGATGTGATCTATGGTGGAGAAAGCTCATCGGCCATCTAGACTAATGCATCTGCCACACTAGTATAATTACGACGCTCATGGAAGGGAAGGTGCCCATCTGCCTACATCCTCACCTCAAACCACAAACAAAATAGCGTGTGAAAAACAAAATTCACAGCAAATATTATTACATGATTATTTTAGAGTGCTTCCCACGCGCTCCATTAGCTTCTTTTTTGGAGTGTGATTGCCCACCGTGCCCTACATATCCTAATTTCACTTGGTGGGTATTCAAACCTCGAGATTATTTTTTGGGAAGGAATCCGCAACATCAGCTTCGTTGAGGTCCCTGTCGTGAATTTTGTGCTAAACTACCACACTTGGAAGATCTTCATGTGGCTTCTTCTTTCATGTGCGGGTGTTTCGCAAGCGGTTTCAAATCCGGCGATTGTATCACATGGTCACTCGTCCTATCTTGATTATCAAGCGCAAATCCTCATCATTCGTGTGAGAACTTCATCGATTAAGGTCTCTAAGCTAAAAGCATATTTGGATCGCATCTCTATTCGCCACTCCGACAACATCATGAACAAGGTTGCTGAGTTCACTCCCATTAAACGACAACTTGAAGAAATCGGACATGCTATTGGTAATCCCATGCATAAGTTACTTACTAAATTGCCCCTCTTTTGACACATTTAAAGACAATGTCCATATGCATCGTCCTATGTCTACTTTTTTGGAGACGGTTAGTCTCCTCTAAGATAAATGTCTCATATGTAACCAAGGCAAGTCCAACACTGCGCTTGTAGGCAAAGACAAAGACAAACCCAAAGGCAAGGTAAAGGTCAATCTTTCCAAGTCGAACCTGCAAAACAACAAGGTAACAAGCACAACAACAAAGAAAAGAGAGAGTGCACATTTTGTGATTGGTTTAGATCTCTTGAAGAGTAATGATATACTACGTGCGACCTCGACAAGAAGGCCAAAGTGAAACTCAAATCCCACCCTCACATTGTTTTAAGCAGGCATTTGCAACCACCTGAACTTCAATGTATCAAGTACAACTAACTATCTTTATTAAGAATCATGATGCAAGCTCCTCTTTTGCACTTTAGGTCCATTGTAGAGTTTGACAATTTCATTTGATGTAATGTACATTGAAAGTTAATTACAATCAATTTTGCGGTGGCAAGCATAGAAGGTTGTAACATTTGAAAAGTAGGTTGCTTTAACATATGATCAAGAAGATCCTTTTGGGCTTCCAATGCCATCCCTTTAGTAGCGTCTAGCCACTATTTTATGATATTTTGGCAAACTGCCATTCAAAAGAAAGCACAAAAGAGAGAGAGAGAGAGAGAGGGAGGGGAGGGGAGGGGGGAGGAGGGAAGGAGGGTGCACAATGGCCAATAGCGGGAGTGGCATGAACCCCAAGAGGAAAATCCATGTTCTCAACATAAGGGGGTGGATTGGGTTTGCTTAAACCCCAAGAGATGTGCTAGAAGCACTCTTTAGCCCCTTCTCACCTATGTATACCTTAATACACTCTCACTGAGAGAACAATGTAGACAGTTAAAAGTAGAATGGAGCAAGCATAGTACGCTCCAAGACAAACTAAATCAATCGACAGAGGCTATTGTCATCTGCAGGGACTTTTGTACTTAGTAATTCAGAGAGAGAGAGAGAGAGAGAGAGTAGCTAAATCATTCCAAAAGTATAAATACTCTGAGAGATCACACTGTATTCTATGTCCTCACAATACGATGATGAGGTGAAACTACGTGCAACATGTCCCCTTTAAAATCAATGCCATAATGTTGCTTTCGGCACGGTCAGTAGCCCTCCTTTAGTGTGTCTACAACGGGCTTATGATATGTCGAAGTGTTAGATGTAGGTAAACTTACGTGATCTGTCAACATTTACAGGGAATACTGTTCATGGACACCACACAAAAAAGATGAGACCACATTAAAGAACTAGTCACAACTGTCTGGATATCTGACGCCAAAGAAAAGTCTCAGCCAATAGACAGTAAGTATACTATGGTACGTTGCCAAAAAAAAGAAGTGGGATTTAGCACGACTTGAACAAGGTTTGTTCATAATTTATCCAAAGCAAAAGCCTTGCTTTGTTAACTATCCACACCGTGATTAGTGATCTATTTTACTTGACATTTTGTCAAATAGCATAGCAATAATGCAAGCTCATATGGTCCCATGAATGTAAGAAGAGTCCAAAGGACATCAAACAAGCCTCTCTGCTTGCCAAGGTCTCTATCATGAACAACAAAAACAAAAGCTATAAATGGGACCTCTGCCACAGCTATTGTACTACTTGCCCTGGAATTTCATGTCATGAATAGCAAAAACATCTGTACATGGACCTCTGCTACAGCTACTAAACTACCTTCTTGAATTTGCCGCGAACTTTCTGGAAATTGCCGCAGCTGTTGTACTGCATTCACATTGCAAAAATCATGTCAAGGAACGATGCTTACATATTCAAATTCAAGTACTAACAAATAGATTTGAAAGAGACAATTGAAAAGTACCTGCAGGTCCAGAGACTCCATGTCCAGCTCCACTGGACTATGAAAATCCACCGTGACCCATGCCGTGTATACATCATAGAACATCTCGTGCCCCTTTAAGGGGACAACGTAGTCATGTAATCGTCGGTCAAGCAATGCCAGAAGAGTGTCCCCCTGAAGCATAGAGCGAATGGCATTGATCAATACCTGACCGACATCCTTGCATGCCATGGCCAGATTCTCTCTTGTGACAATGACAGAGGAAATTTGGCCAAATATAATGGTCGTGGAAAGACCATAACGGTGATCCACGCAAAACCTACATGTAACAATGAAAAGTAAGCAACAAAATTTCTTAGTTTGAAGGTATTGTTTTCTAAACAAGAAGAAATAATTTCAGTAAAATGTATGAATTAAAATCTAGGCAATAGAATCACACGAAACGAAATAATAGAAAACATATACAAAAACAACCTTTTTTAGGTAAGATTTTATATTTTTCATAGATTTAAGCCTACCATCTTTAGTCGGCTCACAGGGTCAAAGTTAATCAATACTATTGCTTCTTTAAAAAAAGATAGCACTAAACCATGAGCTTTCAAGAGTTACGTTTTGAACAAAATTGTTAAAATAGTATCTTGGACACATTGATCGCTGACCAACGGCCCATAATTCGCACATGCCACAGTGGCTATGATCATGCCAGCTCATCAAGAACATACCCACGGCAAACCTGCTAATCGTTTAAAACTTCGCTTCAACGAATAGATTGTCCAGCCAATTACTGGAGGAATGGGAGCTTGCCAGAGCCGGGAAAAAGAAGAACCTAATAGACAAGAAACTAGCCCTCACTTGTCATGGAGACTATGAGACAGTCCCGTGGACCTCTTACCCACAAACCTGGGACCCTTCACAAGCCTCCTCAATGGGAATCGAGCACGTTTCTTTTGTCAGGAGTGGCAACAGAAGATGGGGTGAATGACAAGAACTTCCGACCCGTGCACGCGATTTGATGCATAACCTCCTCCTATGAAGAGCCCTGTACGGGTGATCCGATTGCACTCTAATAAAAATACACCATCCTCTTGAAATACGGTAGAGCATTGATTTTGTCCCGAAAGATCCCACTTCGTGATGTGCTTCTGAATGGTAGACGCCTTGGAATCATGTAATTGCTTTTGGATAGGCCAAGGGCCTTCAAATATGCTATGTGAGTTCTCTATCTAGCATTCTACCGCGTGGAGAAGCAGAGCAGATGAAAATCATGTCCATCATTCGTTAAAAGTTGTTGGAGCATTGGTAAGGCCAAATGGCATCACCAAAAATTCATAAAACCGAAGCTCGTCCGAAAAGTTGTCTTGTAGACATCTCCCAGCACGATTCGGATCTGATGATATCCGCTCTTCACATCGATCCTGCTGAAACAAGAGGATCCCTGTAGTCGGTCAAGAATATCATCGATCCTCGAAATCGGAAATCTGTTCTTGATGGTGACTTTATTGAGAGCTCTATAATCAATGCACATTCTCCAAGATCCGTCTTTCTTTGAAACCAACAACACCAGAGAGCAGTAGGATAAAGTACTCGGGTGGATAAGACCCTTTTCCAAGAGGTCTTTCACTTGGTTCATAATCTCTTCATTCTGGGCTCGGCTCACACAATAAGGTGGCCGGTTCAGTGGTGTGCTTCCAGGTATCAGATCAATGGTATGATCCTCGGGACGAGCTGGTGGCAACTCGCCTGGCAGGCCCTCAGAAAAGCAATCGGGACGAGTGTGGAGAAAATCTTGGCGTTCTTTATCAAGTTCACACATATTTGTCCTATGTTCATCATTCAACTCTTTCAAAAAGATGGAGTAAACATACAGACTGGATTTCATTAATTTCAAAACGGCCAAAGCCGATACAGTAGAGACAGACTCGCCCTTCAATTTCACATCAAGTACAATTTTTCGTCCCTTTTCATTTGTCAATGTCGCTTTCTTCGCCCGATAATCGACCACGGCGCTGTTCTTACGGTACCAAGGGACTCCAAGGAGGACATCACAACCTTCCAAGGGCATTATGTAGAAGTCCTCGTGCCCCAAATACCCCTGACAATGCAACCGAAGTTTGCCAATGACATGTGTAATGGCTACGTCCCGTTTGGGTGCCGCTAGAACTGCCTCTGCTTGTGGTCTCATCCGATCAGGTGTAACCTCGAGCCGCACCGCAAATTCAGGTGAAATGAAGTTGGCCTTGGCTCCTCCATCAAAGAAAATCAGGGCTTCTTGATCTTTCACTTTGCCCCAAGCTCGGCTAAGTTCTGTACTTTCATCAATCGTGCTTGGGTCAGTACCCATGCAATCTAGAACCAGTCCTGCTTTCATCTTGCCTTTTCGTCCACGTTCATCAGCTGCTCTCGAATTCTCTTTCCTGTCTTCATTCTGTTCTTGCTGTCACAAATTGGTGACGTGTCAAATGTGGGGCAGCAATGGACACACCCTTGGCAGCAAACCCGCGAAGACAGGACTGACGTGGCAGTGTACGGTCCTCCGTGATTTGCGGCGGAAAATCCACTGACAGTACTAACGTGGCTGGCTGTACGGATCTCGCTTTTCACACTGCAGACAGTACGGAATTCCAGCTTTTCTCTATGCAATTCCTACGCAAGGCTTGGAGAGAGAGAGAGAGAGAGAGAGAGAGAGAGAGAGAGAGAGAGAGAGAGAGTTTTTTTAATATATGATTGCTTTATTTTAAGCTTATGTGAAAAGATGGCAGCTTTTGGGGCTCTGCTTTTGGCATCCCTTGTAAACCTTTAAATAAGTGGTTGGGCTATCACTTTGCAGAGCATCTAGACGCAGAATCTGAGAGTGAGAATCCTCCCACTTCCTTGTACTTTGAGCACAGAGTAATACAAAAAGACATACCAAAAGGGGTGCAAGTCTTTGGGGCCAATATCTCTAGCCGGGCCGTGTTGAGTCAATTGTGAACTGTGAACTGTTTTGAAGTGAATCTCTGTTGTCTCGCGGTAGAATCTTGACTTGGAGTGTCCAAGTTTGTTACAGTGGTATCAGAGCGTTGCCGATTTCTCTTCTACCGGGAAATCCGATCCTTTTCTCGCGACACTTATGGATTCAAACAGAGACCGGTCGACTTCCTCTGCATCTGGGGATGCAGGAAGAGATCACGAAGAAGATTCTCACGAGGAGTACGGCCCGCCTCGGCCTACTCAGGCGGATATTGAAGAGATGGAGCGTCGACGATTGGTTGACGATGCGACAAAGATGATGATCAACCTTGCGAAGGATCCGAAATTTGCCAAATTTTTGACTAAGGCATCCTTCGACGAAGTGCACTCTTAGTGGCGGAAGGCCACAGAACCACCCCTCAAACTCGCACTCAAGAAACCTCCTACTCCGAGGATGTTTACAGAGCAAGAATTAGAAGAGGTGGTTGATACACGGATTACCCATCTTTTTGACGCAACCAACAAAGCCAAAAAGCATGACAAAAAGCAGAAGAAAGGAACTGACTTCCCGGGTTATTTGGGTCGTCAATCTACTTTTGCCTCGGCAAGAAAGTAGAAGAAGCATGTGCGATTTGAAGGAGTATCCAGTTCCTCTCCTTCTTCTTCTGACAGTTCTTCTAGCTCTTCTTACTCGAGTGAAGAAGACAGGAAAGGGAAAAAGCGAAGCAAAAAGCAAAGCTTCGGAAAGGGCCAGAAAAAGGCAAAGAAGCCTAAGTTTCGCCCAGTTTCTGACAATTCTACAGAGGACTTGTCTTCAGATAGTTCGGACTCCGATAATCACAGCTTTTATGCAAAGAAGAAGAATTTCTATAAAGCCATCCAGTATGACTTTCTGGAGGATAAAAGCAAGAAAGTTCGAGAATTTAAAGAAGGTGGACAGTCAATTAATTTTGACACTTTTTCTGGATTCCAAGATGCTTCGAGGGCTTTGGCCTTCAATAAACATATTATCAAGAACAATACCTAGCTTATACTCCTCATTGAAATCAAGCCAACTATCACTCTTAGAGCCATACACAAAGAAAGCGCCAGTTAAATGGCTGAAATTTAAAAGGCTTTTTATTTCTTCTTGGTTGACTCGGGAGTACGAACGTGACATACAAACTGTTTGGAATCATCTCCGGATGACCAAGAAAGATACTTTGGACGCATATTGCGAGAGATTTTGGAGCTCTTTTCTACCCGCTTCTTCATTTAAGAAGATCTCGTTTAAAGAACCGATTGAGCGGTTTAGTTGCGGACTTCCTACAAAGATCTGAGATCACTGCTTAGAGCAAAAGTCCGATTCTATTCAAGAACTGATGAGTCATGCGAAACGGGGCTTTGCCATACACTCACACAATTTGACTTACCCCACAGATGAGATCATGACGCAGAAAACCGAGCAGACTTCTAAAAATGAAAGTAGAAAGAAGAAGAGTCCCCGAGATCAAAAAGATAAGGATGCCCGGACCCCGGCTCACTCCTCGGAAGAGAGCCAACTACATCAAAGAGGGGAAGTGTTTTGGATGCGGGGAACAAGGACACATCTCCGTGAAGTGCCCTAAAAAGGCATAGAAAGAACAAGATGAAGAAAGGCCAGAGAGTTCAAAAGCAGCTGAGGAACATGGACGGAAAGGCAAGATGAAAGCAAGACTGGTTCTTTGATGAGGATCCAAGGCCAACTTCATTTCACTTGAATTGGCTGCGCGGCTCGAGATTACACCCGATCGGTTAAGACCACAAGCAGAGGCAGTTCTAGCGGCACCCGGCAGGGACGTAGCCATTACACCTGTCATTGGCAAACTTCGGTTGCATTGTCAGGGGTATTTGGGGCATGAGGACTTCTACATAATGCCTTTGAAAGGTTGTGATGTCCTCCTTGGAGTCCCTTGGTACCATAAGAACAACGCCGTGGTCGATTATCGAGCGAAGAAAGCGACTTTGACTACTGAAAAGGGCCGAACCATTGTACTTGATGTGAAATTTAAGGGCGAGTCTGTTCCTATTCTATCGGCTTCGGCCGTTTCAAAATTAATGAAATCCAGTCTGTTTGTTTACTCGATCTTTTTGAAAGAGTTGAATGATGATCATAGGACAAATATGTCTGATCTAGAAAAAGAACGCCAAGATTTTCTCCACACTCATGCCGATTGCTTTTCTGAGGGCCTGCCAGGCGAATTGCCACCAGCTCGTCCTGAGGATCATACCATTGATCTGATACCTGGAAGCACACCACCGAACCAGCCACCTTCTCGTGTGAGCCAAGCCCAGAACGAAGAGATTATGAACCAAGTGAAAGACCTCTTGGAAAAGGGTCTTATCCAGCCGAGTACTTCACCTTACTGCTCTCTGGTGTTGTTGGTTTTGAAGAAAGACGGATCTTGAAAAATGTGCATTGACTATAGAGCTCTCAACAAAATCACTATCAAGAACAAATTTCCGATTCCTAGGATCGATGATATTCTAGAGCGACTACAGGGATCCTCTTGTTTTAGCAGGATCGATTTGAAGAGCGGATATCATCAGATCCGAATCGCGCCACGAGATGTCTACAAGACAGCTTTTCGGACGACTTTCGGTTTATTCGAGTTTTTGGTGATGCCTTTTGGGCTTACCAATGCTCCAGCGACCTTTAACCGAGTGATGGACAGGATTTTTAGAGAGTACAGATCTTTCGTGGACACTTTCTTTGATGACATTATTGTCTTCTCCAAGGATGAGGCAGATCATAGAGCACATCTGCTACAGGTCTTTCAGGCATTGTGGGATCACAAGTTGGTGATCAATGCAAAGAAGAGTGAATTTTTCCTACCAGAGATACACTTTTTGGGACACATCGTCTCAACAGCAGGAGTGCAGATGGGCCCGGCCAAGATAGAGACTATCCGTGATTGATCCGATTTGAAGAATGTCCAAGAAGTTAGAAGCTTCTTGGGCTTATGTTCTTACTACCGGCGGTTCATTAGAAAGTTTGCAGAGGTTGCTTCCCCTTTGCATATCTTAACATAGAAAGGAGTCCCTTTCTCGTGGGGACCCACAGAGGTGACTGCCTTTCAGACATTGAAAGAGAAATTGACTACAGGACCAGTTTTGACTTTTCCGGATTTGCAAAAGTCATTCGAAGTATATTGTGATGCTTGTGGTCGTAGTTTGGGTGCGGTCTTAATGCAAGAAGGCCATGTCATTGGCTACGTGAGCCGATTGTTCTCAAGGCCAGAATTGATAGCACAGATATATGAGAAAGAGCTTTTGGCGGTTATCCATGCTCTTACTCAGTGGCGACATTACCTACTCGGAGCCGATTTTACGATCTTCACAGATCATCAGAGTTTACGCTACTTCTTGTCACAGAAGCAGCCATCGGAAAAGCATATGCGGTGGGCAATTATCTTGTCACAGTTTCACTTCTAGATTGTCCATGTGCAGGGACAGAAGAATTTGGGTGGCAGATGCTTTGTCCCGGAAGCCGTTGGTTCTAGCTATTTCTGCGATACATCATAGGAGCTTCGAGGATATGGTCGATCAGTATGCCACAGATACAGATATTTTACTCGGATACGGAACGGGAAGGTAGTAGCGGAATATTCCATTCGGGATGGCTGATTGGTGAAGAAAACAATGTTGTGTGTTACACAGCCGTTGAGGGAAAAGGTTCCAACCGAATACCATTGTCCACCATTTACGGGTCACCGCGGCATTGCTACCACCTTGAAAGGTGTGGAGAGATACTTCTTTTGGCCGAGACTCAAGAAGGACGTGGACAATTTTGTACACAGTTGCTTGGTATGCCAGAAAGTCAAGTTTGAGAGGCATAAAACAAAGGGATTGTTACAGCCTTTACCCATACCCACCTGCCTCTGGGAAAGTATTGCAATGGATTTCATTTTTTATCTCCCGAGAACACAGAGTGGGTACAATGGTATCTGAACTGTTATTGGCAGATTTAGCAAGCAAGATCATTTCATTCCAGTGAAGAAAAGAGTCGAGCCGGATCACTTAGTGAGACTGTTTGTTGCCCAGATCTTCAGATTACATAGCATGCCTGAGACAATTGTCTCCGACAGGACCCCAGATTCACGAGTTTGTTTTGGAAGGCGATTTGGGAGAACATTGGCATGCGGTTGCAGTTCTCATCATCTTTCCACCCGCAAACAGATGGGGCCCATCGGAGATTGCAAATTCAATCGTAATGGATTTATTGAAGTCTTACATCTCGGATCAAAAGACTCAATGGGAAAAGTATTTGCCCTTGGTGGAATTTGCCTATAATAACACGATTCACTCTTCGACGAGGAAGGCGTCATTTGAGATTATTGAAGGTGCTACGAAGGTTCCACCCTTCCTAAGCACAAAAGGTAAGATTTTTAAAGCCGACCAGTACACACGGGACTTGGACACTGCTTTTGCCAAGGTCCGGGAGGCTTTGAAGAAATCTCAGGAAAGACAGAAAAAGGCAGCAAATCGACATCTTCGCGATTTGAAATTAAAGGAGAACGATTGGGTGCTCTTACGCTTTGAGAAGGCACGCCTAAGAAAGAAAAAGGGAAAGGAGCGGCTTTTTCCAAAGCTTAGCATGAGATACTATGGACCTTTTCAGATTTTCAAGAAGATAAATGATGTCTCCTTTAGACTGAAGCTGCCCGATACTTGGAGGATTCACAATGCTTTTCATGTGAGTCTCATGAAGACTTTTAAAGACGATGTGCCCGATGATAGGGAGCCAAATGAGCAACCGGAAGTGGAGGAAAACGAGGAGATACTCATTCCAGAACAGATTTTGGCACATAAAGATAGAAAGGTAAAAGGTAAAATGATAAGGCGGTTCTTCGTAGAACTATCCCGCATTGGATGCGAAGTGGATGGAGGAGGACGACCTAGCAGATGCTCCTCAGATTGTGAACCTTTACCTTGAAGCATCTGGTTTAGCGTAGTCTATTCCAAATCGAAACCTGAACTCAGCTTGGGAGGAATTTGGTGTAGCAGGTATGCACAAGAGGGAAATCGCTCCACTCCTTTGTCAACAGATTGCCCCAATTTTTTACACTAAAGTCACTGATGTCTCTTTTGAGTTTCAGGGATACTATGAGCTGACAGTATTCTGCTGTATGACTTTATGAATTGGAATTCCCGATAATATAATACTGATTTGTACCTGACTCGTTTAAGTGCAGGAACTGATAGACGAAATGGCTGTAGCATTTAGGTCTGAAAGATCTCGATAGACATGGTTGCAATAAAGATTAGTTAATCGGGCATCTATGAGGTCTCGAGTGGATCTAGATGCGATTGCTAAATACGTTGCCGATTAATCATGGTCTAAGATCCAAATAAATTTTGAATGTGGTTTGTCATTTGACAAGTGATGTCATGTGATGTGACTGTCGATTGGTACATGTGCTAGATGTGTTTTCCTAGTGCGTTGGTACTAACAGTCAGTGTCTGCTAAGACAGTTTATGGCCCCTGTCTGTTTTGCAAGCGTAATCGAGGGCGATACAATGCTTTCAAGAGTGGCGTATGTCACAAATTGGTGACGTGTCAAATGTGGGGCAGCATAGGACACACCCACACACCCCGGCTGGCAGCAAACCCTCGGAGACAGGGCTCACGTGGCAGTGTACGGTCCTCCGTGATTTGCGGCGGAAAATCCGCTGACAAGGCTGACATGGCTCGCTGTACGGATCACGCTTTTCACGCTGCAGATAGTACGGAATTCCAGCTTTTCTCTACGCAATTCCTACGCAAGGCTTGGGGGGGGAGAGAGAGAGAGAGAGAGAGAGAGAGAGAGAGAGAGAGAGAGAGAGAGTTTGTTTTTTTGATAATTTCTTTAATTTAAGCTTATGTGAAAAGATGGCAGCTTTTGGGGCTTTGCTTTTGGCATCCCTTGTAAACCTTTAAATAAGTGGTTGGGCTCCCACTCTGCAGAGCATCTAGACGCAGAGTCTTAGAGTGAGAACCCTCCCACTCCCTTGTACTTTGAGCACAGATTAATACAAAAAGAAATACCGAAAGGGGCGCTAGTCTTTGGGGCCAATATCTCTAGGCAGAAACTCCGCCGGGCCGTGTCGAATCAATTGTGAACTGTGAACTGTTTGAAAGTGAATCTCTGTTGTGTCGTGGTAGAATCTTGACTTGAATGTCCAAGTTTGTTACACTTGCTGTGCCTTTTAGGGCACTTCGCGGAGACGTGCCCATGTTCCCCGCATCCGAAACACTTCCCCTCTTTGATGTAGTTGGCCCTCTCTCGATTAGTGAGCCCCGGTCGTGAATCCTTGTCTTTCTTTTCTTGGGAACTCTTTCTATTTCTACTTTCATTATTAGAAGTTTGTTGGGTTCTCTGAGTCAAGATCTCATCTGTGGGGTAAGTCAGATTGCCTGAACGTATGGCAAAACCCCGTTTCGCATGACCATCAATTCTTGAATAAAATTTGACTTTTGTTCTAAGCAGTAATCTGGATCTCTGTAGAAAATCCGTAGCAAAACCGCTCAATCTATTCCTTAAAAGAGACCTTCATAAATGAAGAGGTTGGTAGAAAATCTCTCGCAATAAGCGTTCAAAGAATCTCCCTTGGTCATCCAAAGATGATTCCAAGCGGTTCGTATATCTCGTTCGTACTCCCGAGTCAGCCAAGAAGAAAATAAAGAGCCTTTTGAATTTCAACCATTTAACTGTAGCTTCCTTCCTCAGAAGAAGAGTGGACCACCATGTTCGAGCATCTCGGAACCCAGAGAAGGATTCAAATTTAATCGAATGTCCACCTTCTTTAAATTCTTTTGTTTTCTTGCTCGTCTTCGAGGAAGTCATATTGGTTGGCTCTGTAGAAGTGCTTCAAGAGTGCTTGTTGAAACCGGCCTGTTCAATCCAAAAAGGACGGTAGACTTTACTTCAAACCTTGATTTAGCTTTCACCCATTATTAGTCGTCTATTATTCCTGTACTTTCAAGACACAAGAGAGGGGAATGGGATACAGATGCTAGAATGCACCTGTATGAGAAGACCGACACCAGATTGGCCCCTAACTTAGGCGCCCCTTTCGGTATTTCTTTATTGTTTAAAAGAGGGAATATATGCTGTGGTTCTTTCCAAGCTGCCCCGCACAACCTTGGCTGAATTTTGACTGTTCTGGCTTGATTTCGGTAGCATAGCTGTACTAGAACCCTTCACAGTCAGTATTCCCACGCATTGGCCGACTTTCCCGACGCATACAGGCACTTTGCAAAACCTGGCGAGAATCTGCAGCACGCTGAATTCTCTGTTTTCAGCCCTGAAAATGCGCCAGATCGCTTGTACAGCGGTCCCCTTGCATCCCCGAACCTCCTGGGGGTATTAGGGTCCGTTTAGGGCCAAAACCCTAAACCTGCAAAAATACACAGCAGTCTGTAATTTACTGTTTTGGGCTCCGTTTCGCGTGCCGGTCGCATCCGTAGCAAGTCCTCGAGCTCCCGCACCTGTAGGGCTACTTGCCCTTTGAATCGGACGAGATTTCTGGCATGAAACCTCTCCGAATTCACCTGTACCTGCGGGGGATTAGCCGCTAGCTAATCCAGTACCTGTGCAAGAGGCTCTTGCCTCGGCAATCGCGCATGAACCCACACAATTGTACATTGGTCAAATGAAAAGCCCACTAGAGGGGCATAACATACTGCCATAGAGGAGAGAGAGGGCAGTGCGTAGCGTGCAGGGCATCATTCTTGGCACCGCACTGTACATAGGAGGGAAAGCAAGCACTCCATAGCTCTTAACCTGTGACAAAATCTGAAAATGAGCCTCTCCCAGCTTAAAATTCAACACCCCCTTCTCTTGCATAAGGAAAGTGCACCAGAAGGTGCCACTTGGCACATTTATAAGCATTTTCCCGTTTCGGGGTTGCCACCTAAAAATCTCCCAACCGGTTGCCCAGTTGACTTCACTGCAGAGTAAGAAAATGTTCCCCTTGTCATTCCGGAGGTAATGACGCAAACACATTTGCAGGTCCCAAAATAGCAGTTCCCTAAATTTTAGGAGATGCTGCCATTGTATCTTTCTAGGTCATCCGACCCTCTTTGTACAGTGTGGCCACATCCAGAACTGAAATGTAGCCTCTGTAGCAAAGGATTCGCTTTGGCTAGTCAATGACCCCACTTAGCTAACCATAGTCCTTGTCCAACCTTAGTGCTCTCTTGCCCTCAGGCCTGGACTCCCTCTGGACAGTTCCACACTAGCTATGCAATGCAGGGCAGTTAGATTTCCCGAGGGGTGTTTCCAAAAAGTGAAAGTAAATAGATAATAAGAAAGAAATCAACAAAAAGGATAGATAGTAGTCACACGCTGGTGACATACCCCCCTCTTGAAATCTCAAACGTCCTCGTTTGCATCTATGTCGTATATGCTTACTGTCAACACTGATGTATTCAACACCTGTCGACACATATACGACACATACATGCTCATTGTCAACCCTGGTGTATTCAACACCTCGTCGACTCATGTATTGCCTGCGTGTGAACCCTGTCCCAATGACATAGTGGTAGCTTCACACTTGCCATTGCTTTGAGTCACTAACCTTCCAATGACAAAATGGTAGCTGCACATTTTGCCACTGTCTTATAGTACACGTTGGATCCCGTAACACTTTCAAGCATACCCAAACCGACAGTTTAAGAATGCAGTTACAGATGTACTCTTTAATAGAAGCAATTACTGTATCCTTGACAAACTGACAAGAAATACTCACTTCTATAGCCCTAACCAAACTTTTGGACATTCCATAAGAGCAATTGCCAAACTGACAATCTGTACAGCTCTAACATTCATGTAACAGGTATTTCATTTGAGCTCACTTTAAATACCATGTACATCATTTGTTTCAGAAGCCATTGTCACACTGACAATCCATGTAGCTTTGAAACTCAAGGGGTCAAGGTAGGTTGCAAACCGAAGGCTTCAAGGTAAAGTGATAACACAGTTGGTGACTCTGCAAGTTCACCTTCTTCCATCCACTTAGCATCCATTGGTGGATAGTTTCTGAACTTTACCAAGTAACGCCTAGCAACCTTGCCTTTCACTTTCCTTTCTTTGTGTGCCAAAATCTGTTCAGGGACCAAGATCTCGTCAAGTTCCTCGACTTCCGGTTGATCTTCAACTGGCATATCTTCTGGCATATCACCCACATAGGGTCTGAGAAGACTCACATGAAACGCATTGTGAATCTTCCAACTGTCAGGCAATTTTAGCCTATATGCAACATCACTGATTATGTTGCACACTTGAAAAGGCCCATAGTAACGCATGCTGAGATTTGGAAACAATATTTCCTTGCCCTTCATCTTCTTTAACCTTGCCTTTTCAAAGCGTAGAAGCACCCAATCACCAAGTGAATATACCACTTCACGACGGTGACGATCAGCTGCTTTCTTTTGCTTTGCCTGAGTCTTCTCTAAGGCCACTTTGACCTTCTTGTACATTTCATCCATGTCCTGAACATACTTATCTGCTTCAAATATCTTGTCCTTTGTATGCAGTATGGGAGGAACTTTCTTGCCACCTTCAACTATCTCAAAAGATGCCTTGCCAGTTGATGAATGCACTGTATTATTGTATGCATACTCCACCAATGGCAAATACTGCTCCCACTTTCCTTTATGCTCTGACACATAGCACTTCAGCAGATCTAGGACAATAGAATTTGCCTCTTCTGACTGCCCATCTGTTTGAGGATGAAATGACGAAGAGAATTTGAGCGTGGTGCCCATATTCTCAAACAAGCCTCTCCAGAACAAACTTGTCATGCGTGGATCACGGTCACTAACAATCGACTGTGGCATGCCATAATACTTGAAAATATTGCTCATAAACAAGCGTGCCATCTGATCTGGCTTTATCTTCTTCCTGACAGGAATAAAATGAGCCTGTTTGCTGAATCTGCAAATAATGGTCCAAATACCATCGTTTCCTGTCTGCGTTCTCGGAAGATCAAAGATAAAATCCATAGCAATACTTTCCCATGGTTTATCTGGAATAGGTAGTGGTTGCAATAACCCTGGTGCCTTTTGCCTGTCAAACTTGACCTTTTGGCATATTACGCATTCTCGCACAAAGGCATCCACATCCCTTCTCAATGTAGGCCAATAGAAGAATGTCTCAACCGCTTTAACTGTAGCATCGATACCACGATGCCCTGCATACGGTGGGACATGACTCTCTTCCATCACTTTGCATCGCAATGGCTTTGCGACACACAATCTGCCATGCATCATCATGAACCCATCTTTAAGAAGATAGTGTTCATGACGTTGTCCATCCATTAGTTGCTCGAAGACCCTTGCAAAATCTTCATCATTTGCATACTGTTCTCTCATATCATCAAGTTCATGATGATAAGGAATCGACACAGCTGAAATTTGTGGCTTCCTTGACAAGGCATCAGCCACAACGTTCTTCTTGCCTTCCACATGCACAATCTGAAAATGGAACATGGACAAGATATTTGCCCATCGCATATGCTTCTCAGATAACTTTGTCTGTGTCAAGAAGTACCGCAAGGTCTAATGGTCCGTTTGGACAACGAAATCTGCACCTAGCAGGTAGTGTTTCCAACTTAAGAGCGCATGAATCACAGCCAGTAACTCTTTCTCATAGACCTGCATGGTCATCTCTGGCCCTTGCAAAATTCTGCTCTCATAGGCTACTACCCTGCCATCTTGCATTAGCACTGCACCAATGCTACTACCACAGGCGTCACACTGGACCACAAATGACTTCCTAAGATCTCGCAACACAATGACTGGATCTGAAGTCATCTTTTCCTTTAAGAGATTAAAAGCTGAAATCTCTTTCTGTGTCCATCTAAAGGTGACTGCCTTCTTTTGAAGAGCATGTAAAGGTGAAGCAATCTCAGCGAAATTTCGGATAAACCTTCTGTAATAGGAGCATAGTCCCAAGAAACTTCGGACATCGTGCACCGTCTTCAAATTTGGCCATGACTTGATCGCTTCAACTTTTGCAGGATCCATTCTGACACCATCCTTTGAGACAATGTGTCCCAGAAAGTGAATCTCTTCCAGAAAAAACTCACTTTTCTTTACATTGATGAGCAACCTATGACTGCGTAGCTCTTTGAACACAATGGCCAAGTGATGCCTATGCTCCTCTTCATTCTTTGAGTAGACTATCATGTCATCAAAGAATGTACCAACAAACTGCTGGTGTGGACGGAAAATTCTGTCCATCATCCTATTGAACGTAGCAGGAGCATTTGTGAGACCAAAGGGCATCACTAAAAATTCGTAAACGCCAAACGTTGTTCTAAAAGCAGTCTTGTGCACATCCTCTGATCTAATGCGGATCTGATGGTACCCACTCTTTAGATCTACCCTGCTAAACATAGCTGCTCCTTCTAATTTGTCCATAATATCATCAATTCTAGGTATAGGGAACCTATTCTTGATGGTATTCTTGTTCAGTGCACGGTAGTCTATGCACATAAGCCATGAGCCATCCTTTTTCTGCACCAACAACACTGGAGAACAGAATGGAGATGAACTGGGCTGAATCAACCCCTTTTCTAATAGCTCCTGTACTTGGCCCATTATCTCTTTCTGCTGAGCCGCACTAACCCTGTACGGAGGCTTATTTGGTGGGCTACTGCCTAGCACCAAATCTATCGCATGGTCCTCGGGTCTCTCTGGCGGTAATTGAGACGGTAATGAATCGGAAAAGCAGTCACTATACTGTTGTAAAAACATTGACCTTTCTTTATCTAGCACAGATAAATTTGATTCATCACAATCTGACTCACGTGCAAAAACCAAGTGCGCAGAAAGATGCTTTTTCATTACAGAAGTAATAGCAGAAGCTGATACAGTGGGAATAGACTTCCCTTTAAGCTTTACATCCAGAATGTGAGTCTTTCCCATGTTGTGTACAGTGATCTTTTTGTTGTAGGCATCCAGGATTCCCTGTACACGAAACAACCAAGGAATACCTAACAACACATCACATCCGTCCAATGGCATGATGTAAAATTCTTCAGCATCTACATAGGACTGGATATGTAGGCGCAATTTTCCAATGATGGGTGTCACAGCCTCTGTATGGCCAGGACATGCCAAACCTGCCTCTGCTGTATACCCCATCTCTTCAGGTCTGATTCCCAACTTTGAAGCCAATTCTGGGGAAATGAAGTTGGCTTTGGCACCTGGATCAAAGAAGATAAGCACTGTTTGATCCCTGACCTTTCCCCATGCTCTGCAAAGCTCACTTGCATCTGAATTTGGCTTGTCGCCCACCATATTTGGCACTAGACCAGCCATGGGATTCTTTCCTTTCCTGTCCTCCTTGTCATCAGAATCAGCTGGCCTTTTCTTTGTAGGACAATTGTAAGCAATGTGGCCAGTCTGCTCACAAATAAAGCATTTGTTCTCTGTCCTCGGGACCTTCTTTTGCTCTTCAGACTTGCGAGGAAAACGTCTTTTCCATTTCTTCGCTGGTCCCTTTTCTGATTCAGCCATAGCTTTATCTTTCCTTGCGTTGGCTGACTCCTGAGTCCCTTTAGGAGCCTCATTGGGAACGTGCTTCTTGGCTGAAGTTTTCTTGCCTGATCCTGCCTTGACGCTAGTGTTAAATTCACAATCTTTTCCCTTGAGCAAACCATTGCCAGTGTTTGCTACCTCGATGAGTTGCGTCAAAGTAGTGACTTTTGTCTTCGTACAGTACTTTCTCAATCCTTTAGGTAGGCCACAACAGTATTTTTCAATCTGTTCTGTCAATGGCACAAACCTATAGGAAGTTACTGGAAGTAGAGCTTTCCAAAACTTCCGATTGTAATCATCCAGATTTCTGCAAGTGGCAGCATTAAGCTGGTGCCATTAAGTCATGATATCTGCTTCAAAGTCATCAGATAACCATGCTGCTGCAAAAATCTGCTTGAAGTAAATCCATGTGGACGGAGCTTGCCCTTGAAGCAGTAAAGTTGTCCACCATTGTCCCGCATTCCCTGTCAAGAAAGTGGCTACCTTGCGGACCTTTGAAGCCTCTGTAAAGTTTCCCCCTGCATAGGCCTTGTCAAACTGCTGGAGGAATGAGAGAGCCTTCTTCCTGTCATCAAACCCTGTAAAGGTCGTGAAAGACACACCTTTGCCACCTTCTTTGTACGGAGTTGGCCTCTCCAGCGGCGTTAAATTGTCATATGGAAGTGACTGAAACATGGGAACACTATTAGGGTTCATCTGTGTTCCTTGGCCGCTATTAACTTGTCCTGGAAATGCCATATTTGGCTGCTGATTTGTAATTCCAGCCATACCAAAATTTGTCTGTGGCATCCCAAATTGGCCCTGAGTGCTCTGAAACCCTGGTAGCATGCCTGTGACACCATACATGGGGTTAGGCATCATCGTTTGAGCACCCCCGAACACTGTTCCTGGCGTGTAAAACGGATTTCCAGGTGCATGACCAGCCATGCTCTGGAATACCGATCCACCTCCAAAATAGCCAGGGTGTACTGAAGGTGGTGGGAAGACCTGTTGCATAGCTTGTAGGTTGCTTCCCTGCCCATTAGAACCAGCTATAGGCTGCTGAAAGGTGGCGGGCTGAACTGGTACAGCTTGAAAGACTGGCATCTCAGCCACCTGTTCTTGCACCTTAGGCATAGGTTGTGGAGACTGCATGTTCTCCGTCAAGTGTATAGGTGTTTCCATTGACTGTGCGGTATGAATCACCTGTGCTCGAGCCTTAACAGGCTTTTGAATATGATCTAGTGACCCAACTTGCTGAGACGGAACAGGAGGTTGCAGAAAGGCTAAAAACCTCGGGTTCTGCATTACTTGTGTGAACATAGCCACAGCAGTAGCCAACTGGGTCCTGAATATATCGTCATCTGTCTATGGTGGTCTTGAGGACTCACCCACTTCATGTGTCTGTTGACCCTGTGAAGAGGAAACCTCTTCAGTCACATCATCTGGTCTGTCAGCCATAATTGCAATTCCCTGTGTCTGGTCTATGATCCCCTGTGTCTTCAAGCCCAACCTGACCAAGGCTCACTTCTATGGGAAAAAGTGATTTAATCCCGTCGATGGAACCATGAAACCGGCCTGTTCAATCCAAAAAGGGCGGTAGACTTTACTTCAAACCTTGATTTAGCTTTCACCCATTATTAGTCGTCTATTATTCCTGTACTTTCAAGACACAAGAGAGGAGAATGGGATACAGATGCTAGAATGCACCTGTATGAGAAGACCGACACCAGATTGGCCCCTAACTTAGGCGCCCCTTTCGGTATTTCTTTATTGTTTAAAAGAGGGAATATACGTTGTGGTTCTTTCCAAGCTGCCCCGCACAACCTTGGCTGAATTTTGACTGTTCTGGCTTGATTTCGGCAGCATAGCTGTACTAGAACCCTTCACAGTCAGTATTCCCACGCATTGGCCGACTTCCCCGACGCATACGGGCACTTTGCAAAACCTGGCGAGAATCTGCAGCACACTGAATTCTCTGTTTTCAGCCCTGAAAATGCGCCAGATCGCCTGTACAGCGGTCCCCTTGCGTCCCCGAACCTCCAGGGGGTATTAGGGTCCGTTTAGGGCCAAAACCCTAAACTTGCAAAAATACACAGCAGGCTGTAATTTACTGTTTTGGGCTCCGTTTCGCGTGCCGGTCGCATCCGTAGCAAGTCCTCGAGCTCCCGCACCTGTAGGGCTACTTGCCCTTTGAATTGGACGAGATTTCTGGCATGAAACCTCTCCGAATTCACCTGTACCTGCGGGGGATTAGCCGCTAGCTAATCCAGTACCTGTGCAAGAGGCTCTTGCCTCGGCAATCGCGCATGAACCCACACAATTGTACATTGGTCAAATGAAAAGCCCACTAGAGGGGCATAACATACTGCCATAGAGGAGAGAGAGGGCAGTGCGTAGCGTGCAGGGCATCATTCTTGGCACCGCACTGTACATAGGAGGGAAAGCAAGCACTCCATAGCTCTTAACCTGTGACAAAATCTGAAAATGAGCCTCTCCCAGCTTAAAATTCAGCGCCCCCTTCTCTTGCATGAGGAAAGTGCACGAGAAGGTGCCACTTGGCACATTTATAAGCATTTTCCCGTTTTGGGGTTGCCGCCTAAAATCTCCCAACCGGTTGCCCAGTTGACTTCACGGCAGAGTAAGAAAATGTTCCCCTTGTCATTCCGGAGGTAATGACGCAAACACAAAATAGCAGTTCCCTAAATTTTAGGAGATGCTGCCATTGTATCTTTCTAGGTCATCCGACCCTCTTTGTACAGTGTGGCCACATCCAGAACTGAAATGTAGCCTCTGTAGCAAAGGATTCGCTTTGGCTAGTCAATGACCCCACTTAGCTAACCATAGTCCTTGTCCAACCTTAGTGCTCTCTTGCCCTCAGGCCTGGACTCCCTCTGGACAGTTCCACACTAGCTATGCAATGCAGGGCAGTTAGATTTCCCGAGGGGTGTTTCCAAAAAGTGAAAGTAAATAGATAATAAGAAAGAAATCAACAAAAAGGATAGATAGTAGTCACACGCTGGTGACACTTGTCCATGTCTTTCTGCGAGTACAAGTTCCGCTTTTCTGCACTCGTCTGTCTTTTCGGCTTTCCTCCCTACCTGAGAGGAAAAGCGATGGCCACACGCCATCTCTAGTAAATCTTATCAATCGGGTAATTCTTCAAGTGTTTCGCCAATCTCGGGTCCCTGGAGTACTTAATCAATCAGTTCACACATATGCCAATCTGCAATTGACGTTTGTACTCCTTTCTGGCAAACTTGTCCAAAAAAATTTTTGCCCAAATCTTCATTCTTTTCTTCAGTTCCCGTGCCGGATTTTCAATTTTTCTTTGCCTTCCCACTAAGAGGTGTCATCTTTGTCAGATTCTTCACGAGAACCCATGTGTAATCTGAGATTCTTTATGGCTTTATGTCCTGTAGGACAGAGCGATGAAGACGGGAGCGCGCCCGATGCGTGATGCATGAAGGGTGGGAGTGACTAATAAGTCTTGAGTCGAGGCACGAAGAATCTTTTACAAAAGTTGTGTGCGGTGCAAAAAGGATCAGATCCTTCGTAGAAGAAGAATCTTTCTATGCTCTGATACCACTGTAACAAACTTGGACACCCCAAGTCAAGATTCTACCGCGACACAGCAGAGATTCCCTTCAAAACAATTCACAATTCACACTTGAGTCGACACGACCCGGCGGAGTTCCGTGCCTAGAGATATTGGCCCCAAAGACTGACGCTCCTTTCGGTATTTCTTTTTGTATTAATCTGTGTTCAAAGTACAAGAGAGTGGGTAGGTGCTCACTCTCAGACTTTGCGTCCAGATGCTCTGAGAAGTGAGGCCCTGCACACTTATTTATTGATACAAGGGATGCCCAAAAGCAATAAGTGAAAAGCTTCACAAAATAAAGCACTTATCCCAAAAACTGTCCAAAAATCAGCAAGCGCTGAAAAAGCAGATTTCCATACAACTGCCACGTCAGCCTGTCAGTGGATTTTACGGGACCTCCGTACTGTATTGCCACGTTAGCCTGTCATCGGATTTTACGGGTCCGTGCACTGCTGCCACGTGGCATTTTTGCCGCCAGAGTGTGTGACTGTGTCCAGGGTTAGCCATGTCACCAGTTTGTGACAGCCATGCCCGTTCTTGTGTACCAACCTCTTATTCGATCGTGATCCAGGCAGAGACGATGGTCTCGTCACCGCCCTTGCAAAATGACATCTTTGTCTATACCAAGAAACCGATGCCATGGTGAATGATGACTCCTTGACAATCTCAATCCTTACCTCTATTGGTACACAGGATGATCTTAGGCTCTTGCAGCACGACTTTAGTCACTGCACATAAATCTATGGACGTTATTTGTTCTATGGAGATGGAAAAGCCTCACCATCAAACCCTCTCAGAATCGAATCCGACCTTGCAAATGTTCTAACGATGGAACCATGGTTGCAGATTTCCAATCCGTATTCATCTTTCAACTAGAAAGCTTTGTGACACCATCCTTAATTATTTTTATGGTTAAGAATGATGCCATGACATGGGATCTCGCAACTAGATCTTGTGATGCTAAAGACATGCATCAAGTCATTTTATTTGACCGAGGCTTCTCTTGTAAATGGGAGGGAACGACACGATTGTGACAATATTACTATTATTCTTGTCTCTATTTATAGACATGAAGAGCTACAAGTCAAAGGTCATGACCTATTCGACTGGGCATGACTCTTCATCAAAGGATGCAACTCTTCCCGAATGGCTATAACTGTCACAAGAAGGACACCATGTGCCAATAGAAAAGAACAGACTGACTTTTAGCACTTCAATAACAACTGAACTGAGAGAGAGAGAGAGAGAGACGACGCGACACGGAGTGGCGGAATTCTACCCCAAAGAGTATTGGCCCCAAACCTTGGCCCCCCTTTCGGTATTTCTTTATATTGCATCATCAAAGTACAAGCCGGTACTCCAGGCTCTGCACCTTCTCCAGGAAGCATGCCAGAGAATGAGCCCTTAGCACATATTTAAAGGCCCTTGGCCTATGAAAATCAGTTTACATGAAAAGCCTTCAAACTCAAAAGCTTCTGGTCCAAAAGCAATGCCAAAAAGCTGCCAGCATAAATCACGGAATTCCGTACAACTGCCATGCCAGCACTATCAGCCCGTTTTGCAAAAATTTGCCACGTCAGCACTGTCATCGGAAAATCCAAAAACTGTCACGTCATCAACTGCTACGCATGTGTGCAGGTCTTGCTTTATTCTAATCCTTTGTCACTTGGAGCCCCCATCGAACGGGGTCCCCATAAGTTGGTAGGATTTTTTCTTCTGTTACTTGTTCTTCTTAGGGTTTAGGCCCCTCGGCCAGCATCTGCAAGTTGGCTCCATTCTGCAAGGCTTTGACACGTCAGCAGTTTGTGACATCTCCCCTTCTTGAAAGAGAGTAATCGTCTGCGATTACAGCATGTCTGCAAAACAACTCAAGTTAGCTCAAAATTTCCGAGGATCATCTCGAGGGACATTCTGAGGGATAATCAGTTTGCTCTTTTTGTTAAGAAGTTAGCTTTACCTTTCGGCTCTTTTGATCAAGGAGTTGGCTTCTCCTTTTGTCCAGATCGGAACTCTTGATATTCCGGCGTAGTAAAATTAGCCATCACACCCAGACCGCACTGATCTTCAAGGAGTGTCTTGATGCACTAAAATTACATACCCAGGCAATCTCATCCAATTAGGAATATTCAGTGGTTGGCACATCACAATGCAACACAAATGCTCACATATGCATGTTACAAGACATAGAAACATAAAGTTTCCAATGAACACTCCCCCCGCAAATAACCATCCAGGTCCAGGCCATGAGTTGTTCAACGACTCCCTCATCACTCCTCCCGCATAACCTAACAAGGTCCGGGCCGGGAGATATAGAGGCCTTTTACAACCAAACGCCGTAGCCTGCGTCGTTTGGAGGTGCTGAGAATAACCACTGCTCAGACTTCTTAATACTCCTCCCACATAATCATCCAGGTCCGGGCCAGGAGTCACAACAACAATTATTTTACAAGCATACAACCAAATGCTCCCTAGGCATCGGCCTGCGTCGTTCGGAGGTTTTCTAGCATACAACAGAACGCTCCCCAGATATCAGCCTGCGTCGTTTCGAGGTTTTCAAACATACGAAGAAACGCTCCCCAGACATCGGCCTGCGTCGTTCTAAGGTTCAAACAATACCAAAACAGTATTTCTCACTTCTCCACCCGGGAGTAAAATCACCAATCAATAAAACCAGTATTAAAACCAAAGTCAAACATTTCAAATCGGCACCAAAACAGGTTCAAAACAGATACCATCCATTTCAAACGAATTCCAACAGGATGACCAAACAAGTTCTCAAACAGATTTCAAACTTAAAAAGCAATCTCGACATCACTCAAGCTCGAAAAGTCGACCGACTTTCCATCCTGAAACCTGCACCAAAAATTAGGGTTAGGTTCATTCCATAAGGTCGTAGCCGAGCACAGCATGGTCCATCAAGTCTTGGACAGACAGTGTTTTCTTTGGCGGCGATGGTAGTCCCAAGATAGCAATCGCACTGGACCTCCAAGGTCATCTACTCGTGAAGAGACATCTACTGAGAGATGTCGAGAAATTTCAAGTTATAATCTGCTAGGGTTTCCATGGCAAGCATTTCAGGATACCCCACTCTGCCAGAAGTTGCTCCGAAGGAAGATGTCAGAAACCATATAACTTCGGGCAAAAATTTTCTTAAAAGCGTGCCAAGTATTTGGAAGTGTGCGGCTTAGCTATAGACATCAACATCTGCATGGCACTGCTTCTGAGAAAAAAAATGACTCGAAACAAATCTTGAATCCTTCTCTTGCAAGTGATCTTTTTGGCTTATGCCCTATAAGACATGAGCAATGAAGAGGAGAGCGCACCCGATGCGCAATGTATGAAGGGTGGGAGTGGCTAATAAGTCCGGCATCGAGACCCGAAGATACTTCAAATAAAATTCCATTAGTCTCTAGTTTGCTTTGTCTGCTCTTTGGTAGGACCGGTATGCTTTCAAAAAAGCACACGACTGATGCTCTGATACCATTGTCAGAAGACGGGCACCACATGCCAATAGAAAAGAACAGACTTTCAACACTTCAATAACAACTGAACTGAGAGAGAGAGAGAGACGACGCGACACGGAGTGGCAGAATTCCACCCCAGAGAGTATTGGCCCCCAAACCTTGGCGCCCCTTTCGGTATTTCTTTATATTGCATCATCAAAGTACAAGCCGGTACTCCAGACTCTGCACCTTCTCCAGGAAGCATGCCAGAGAATGAGCCCTGAGGCCCTTGGCCTATGAAAATCAATTTACATGAAAAGCCTTCAAACTCAAAAGCTTATGGTCCAAAAGCAATGCTAAAAAGGTGTCAGCGTAAATCACAGAATTCCGTACAACTGCCAGGTCAACACTGTCAACGCGTTTTGTGAAAATCTACCACGTCAGCAATGTCATCGAAAAATCCGAAAACTCACGTCATCAACTGCTACGCATGTGTGCGGATCTTGCTTTATTCTAATCCTTTATGTCACTTGGGGCCCCATCGAATGGTGTCCCCATAAGTTGGTAAGACTTCTTCTTCTGTTACTTGTTCTTCTTAGGGTTTATGCCTCTCGGCCGGCATCTACAAGTTGGCTCCATTCTTCAGGGCTTTGACACATCAACTGTCACAAAGTGATGACGTGGCGACCGGCAGCAGAAAACCCTGATTTCCTGCGAACCCTAAAATCTGCCAGAAACCCTAATTTACAGAAACCCTAATTTCTGGAAACCCTAAATGCTGGCTGCAACCCTAATTGGCTGAAACCCTAAAAATCTGCCACGTGGGGCCAGTGGATGGAAATCCCTGAAATTGCGACGGATTTTGCGCTGCAAAAATTTGCTTTTTGGGCTACGCAATTGGGCAGAGAAAGAGAGAGAGAAAGTCCAATTGCTTTATTTTAAAAAAAGAAAGCCCAGAGAGGGTTTGAGAGAGAGAAACTTTTAGCTTTTGATTTAGAAGCTTTTGGGGCTCTGCTTTTGGGCATCCCTTGTAACTTTAAATAAGTGGTTTGGGCATTCACTTCTCAGAGCATATGGACGCAGAGTCTGAGAGTGAAACCCAAACCGCTCTTTGTACTTTGACATTGATTTTAATACATAAAGAAATACCGAAAGGAGCGCCAGTCTTTGGGGCCAATATCTCTAGGCACGGAACTTCGTCAGGCCAGTGCAAATCTATTGTGATCTGTGAATTGTTTTAAAGTGGTTATTTCGTGTTGTCACGATTGATTCTTGACTAGGAGTGTCCAAGTCTGTTATAGTGGTATCAGAGCACAGCCGATTTCTCTTTTACGGGAAATCCGATCCCCAAATTTTTTTTTTCCGCAGCACCTATGGCTTCACGCAAGGATCAGTCGACTCCCTCTGCATCTAGAGATGCGGGCAGGGATCACAACGAAGATTCCGGCAGAGAGTATGGCCCACCTCAGCCTACTCAGGCGGAGCAAAGAGAGATGAAGCGTCGTCAATTGATCGACGATGCAACAAAGATGATGCTCAGTTTTGCGAAGGATCCGAAATTGGCAAAATATATGAGCGAGACTTCTTTTCAGGAAGTGCATGCGCAGTGGCAAAAAACCACTACACCACCTCTGAAACCCGCTCTCAAGAAACCTTCTAATCAAAAACAGTATTCAGAGAAGGAATTACAAGAGGTGGTTGATGCACGGATTGCTCAGCTTTTTGACGTGCAAAAGAAAGCCAAAAAGCACGGCAAAAAGCAGAAGAAAAGCACTGACTTCCCGGGATATTTGGGTCGTCAGTCGCCATTTGACAAGGCGAAGAAACAGAAGAAGCGTGTTCGATTTAAAGGAGTACCCAGTTCTTCTTCTTCTTCTTCTTCTGACAGTTCTTCTAAACCGCAAAGCAAGAAACAAAGCTTCGGAAAGGGCAAGAAAAAGACAAAGAAGGCTAAATCTCGCCCAGAGACTGACAGTCCTACTGAGGACTCGTCTACAGACAGCTCAGATTCTGATGACGGAAACTTTTATGCGAACAAGAAGAATTTTTACAAAGCCAACCAGTATGACTTTCTCGAAGATAAAAGCAAGAGAGTCCGAGAGTTTAAGGAAGGTGGCCACTCGATCAAGTTTGATATTTTTTCAGGATACTCAGATGCTTCGAAGGCTTTGTCCCTTATACAGCAGTTTGACATCGCTTTCGCGAGAGGACGCTATTCAGAGCACTCCAAGATTCGGAGATCTGCCTCTTACTTTAAGGGGAATGCTCGTACTTGGTGGTCCACGCTTCTTTTAAACAAGACTGTGCCAGTTAAATGACTGAAATTTAAGAAGCTTTTTATTTCTTCTTGGTTGACGCAAGAATATATACGAGCTGCTTGGAACCATCTTCGGATGACCAAGAAAGATACAATCAATGCTTATTGTGAAAGATTCTGGAGCTCTTTTCTATCCGCCTCTCATTCAAGAAGATCTCGTTCAGAGAACAGATTGAGCGGTTCACCGTGGGTCTACCTACAGAGATCCGAGATCACTGCTTAGAGCAGAAGTCGGCTTCTATTCAGGAGTTGATGAGTCATGCAAAGCGGGGCTTTGCCATTCACTCTGGCAGCCTGACCTACCCCACAGATGAGGCCATGACACAACAAGCCGAACAGACTTCTGGGAATGAAAGTAGAAAGAAAAAGAGCAACCCAGAGAAAAAGGATGCACGACCCAAGTACCCTGAGGAGAGAGCTCGCTTCATCAGAGAGGGGAAGTGCTTTGGATGCGGGGAACATGGACATATCTCCGCGAAGTGCCCTAAAAAGGCACAGAAAGAACAGAATGATAAAGACGATGACAAGCCTGAGAGTTCGAGAGCAGCTGAGGAACGTGGCAGAAAAGGCAGATAGAAAAGCATAACTGGTACCACATGGCGTGGGACCTGCACCGAATCTAATGAATGAAAGTACAAACTTTGCCGCTTTTGGGGCAAAGTGAAGGATCAGGAAGCTCTTTTGAAGGAGCTAAGGCCAACTTCTTTTCACTTGGGATTGGCGGCTCGATTTGAAATTACGCCCGACAGACTGACGCCACAAGCGGAGGTAGTTCGATTGGCACCCGGATGGGATGTTGCCATTACACCGAGCATTGGCAAACTTCGTTTGCAATGACAGGGGTGTTCAGGGCACGCGAGTGACGTTCTACTCAGGATCCCTTGGTACCACAAGAACTACGCCGTGGTTGACTACCGGGCCGAGAAAGCGACTTTGATAAATGAAGGGCTCAGAGATTGTACTTAATGAACTTTAGTTTCTTTACTCATTCTTTTGGGACAGAACTGAACGATGGATAAAGGTTGAATATGTTTTGACCTGATCAAAAGAACGCCAAGATTTTTCTCCACACTCATGCCGATTGCTTTTTAGAGGGCCTGAAGATCAGACCATTGACCTGATACCTGGAAGCACGTCACCGAACTGGCCACCTTACCGTGTGAGCCGAGTACAGACTAAAAAGATTATGAACCAAGTGAAAGACCTCTTGGAAAAGGGTCTTGTCCAGCCTAGTACTTCACCGTATTGCTCTCCACTGTTGTTGGATTTGAAGAAAGACGGATCTTGGAGAATGTGCATCGATTATAGAGCTCTCAACAAAATCACCATCAAGAACAGATTTCCGATTCCTAGGATCGATGATATACTCGACAGGTTACAGGGATCCTCGTGCTTTAGCAGGATTGATCTGAAGAGTGGATATCATTAGATCCGAATCGACGGGAGACGTCTACAAGACAGCCTTCCGGGCTACTTTTAGGATTATTTGAGTTTTGGTGATGCCTTTTGGCTTAACCAATGCTCTTGCGACATTTAACCGGATGATGGACGGGGTTTTTCGAGAGTACAGGCTATTTGTTGGCACTTTCTTTGATGATATCATTGTTTTCTCCAAGAATGAGGCAGAACACAGAGATCATCTGCTTCAGAGACACTTTTTGGGACATTTTGTCTCAGCAGCAGGAGTGCAAATGGATTCAGCCAAGATAGAGACTATACGTGATTGGCCCCATGTGAAGAATGTCCATGAAATTGGAAGCTTCTTGGACTGTGTTCGTACAACAGGCGGTTCATACAAAAGTTTGCCGAGGTTGCTTCCCCTTTGCATATCTTGCACAGAAAGGAGTCCCTTTCTCGTGGGGATCCACAGAGGTGACTGCCTTTCAGACATTGAACAAGAAATTGACTACAGGACCAGATTTGACTTTGCCGGACTTGCAGAAGTCATTTGAAGTATATTGTGATGCTTGTGGTCGTAGTCTGGGTGCGGCCTTGATGCAAGAAGGCCATGTCATTGCTTACAAGAGGCGATTGTTCTCTAGGCCGGAGATGACAGCACAGATAAATGAGAAAGAGCTTTTGGCGGTTATGCATGCTCTTGCTCAGTGGCGGCATTACCTACTCGGAGCGGATTTTAGTGTCTTTACAGACCATCAGAGTTTGCACCACTTCTTGTCACAGAAGCAGTTTTCGGAAAAGCAGGTGCGGTGGGCGAACATCTTGTCACAGTTTCACTTCCAGATTGTCCATGTGCAAGGACAGAAGAATGTGGTGGCAGATGCTTTGTCTTGGAAGCCGTTGGTTCTGGCTATTCCGCGATACATCATAGGAGCTTCGAGGATATGGTCGATCAGTATGCCACATACAGATTTTGCAGATATTTTCATACGGATACGGGATGGGGAGACAGTAGCAAGATACTCCCTTCGGGAAGGCTACTTGATGAGAAAAACCATGTTGTGCGTTACACAGCCGTTGAGGGAAAAGGTTATGACTGAATGCCACTGTCCACCTTTTACGGGTCACCGCGGCATTGCTACCACCATGAAAGGGGTAGAGAGATACTTCTTTTGGCCGAGACTCAAAAAGGATGTGGAAGAGTTTGTGCGCAGTATGCCAGAAGGTCAAGTTTGACAGGCATAAGGCACAAGGATTGTTACAGCCTTTACCCATACCCACCCACCCCTAGGAAAGTATTGCAATGGATTTTATTTTTGATCTCCCGAGAACACAGAATGATCACGATGATTTTCCGATTACATGGCACGTCTGAGACGATTGTCTCAGACAGAGACCCCAGATTTATGAGTTTGTTTTGGAAGGCAATTTGAAAGAACATTGGCACGCGGTTGCAGTTCTCGTCATCGTTCCACTTGCAGACTGACGGGCAATCTTAGATTGCCAATTCATTGGTTTTAGATTTATTGAAGTCTTGTATCTCGGATCAGAAGACTCAATGGGAAAAGAACTTACCTTTGGTGGAATTTGCCTACAATAACACGATACACTCTTCGACGGGGAAGACGCCATTTGAGATTGTTGAAAGTGCTGCGAAGGTTCCATCCTTCCTGAGCACGAAAGATTAGATATTTAAAGCGGATGAATATTCGCGAGATTTGGATACGGCTTTTGCCAAGGTTCGTGAGACTTTGCAGAAGTCTCAAGAACGACAAAAAAAAGGCAACGGATTGCCATCGTCGCGACTTGAAACTGAAGGAGGATGATTGGGGACCTTTCCAGATCACTGAAAAGATAAATGATGTCTCCTTCCGATTGAAACTGCCAGATACTTGGAGGATTCCCAATGCATTGCATGTGAGTCTCTTGAAACCTTTTAAGGGTGATGTGCCTGATGATGGGAGCCTGATGAGCAACCTGAAGTGGAAGAAAACGAGGAGACCCTTGTTTCTGAACAGATTTTGGCACATAAGGATACGAAGAAAGGTAAAGTCCAAAGGCGGTTCTTGGTTAAGTTCAAGAACTATCCTGCATTTGATGCGAAGTGGATGGAGGAGGAGGGCCTAGCAGATACTCCTCGGATTGTCAAACTTTACCTCGATGCTTTGGTTTAGCATAGTCTACTCCAAACGGATCCCAGAAATTCAGCTTGGCCGAAGATCTGGTGCAGTGGGATGCACAAGAAGGGAGCTACTCCACTCCTTTGTCAACAGATGCCTTGATTTTGATACTAAATTCATTGATGTCTCTTTGAGCTTCAGGGATACTGAGAGCTGATAGTATTCTGTTGGATGACTTTATGAAATGGAATTCCTGATTATGATACTGATTTGTTCTTGACTTCTCTTAAGTGTAGGAACTAATAGACGAAATGACTGCAGCATTTTGGTCTGATTGATCTCGAATAGACATGGTTGCAATAGGGGTTAGTCAATCGAACATCGATGAGGTCCAATCGAGGTCCCGATTGGACCTAGATGAGATTGCTAGCTACATTGCCGATAAATCATGGTCTAAGATCCGAATGAAAATTGAATGTAATGTGATGTCCTGTGATGTCTAGTGATGTCCTGTGATGTCTTGTGATGTGATTGTCGATTTGGTACATGTGCTAGATGTGTGTTCCTAGTACGTAGGTACTAACAGTCAGTGTCTGCTAAGACGGTTTATGGCTTTTGTCAGTTTTGCAGGTGTAATCGCGGTCGATTACAATGCTTTCAAGAGGGGGGTATGTCACAAAGTGATGACGTGGCGACCGGCAGCAAAAAACCCTGATTTCCTGCAAACCCTAAAATCTGCCAAAAATCCTAATTTACAAAAACCCTAATTTTTGGAAACCCTAATTGGCTGAAACCCTAAAAATCTGGCACGTGGGGCCAACGTACGAAAATCCCTGAAATTGCAGCGGATTTTGCGCTGCAAAAAATTGCTTTTTGGGCTACGCAATTGGGCAGAGAAAGAGAGAGAGAAAGTCCAATTGCTTTATTTTAAAAAAAAGAAAGCCCACAGAGGGTTTGAGAGAGAGAAACTTTTAGCTTTTGGGACTCTGCTTTTGGGCATCCCTTGTAACTTTAAATAAATGGTTTAGGCATTCACTTCTCAGAGCATCTGGACGCAGAGTCTGAGAGTGAAACCCTAACTGCTCTCTTGTACTTTGAACTGATTAATTCAAAAAGAAATACCGAAAGGGGCGCCAGTCTTTGGGGCCAATATCTCTAGGCACAGAACTCCGCTGGGCTAGTGCAAATCTATTGTGATCTGTGAATTGTTTTGAAGTGGTTATTTGGTGCTGTCGCGATTGATTCTTGACTTGGAGTGTCCAAGTCTGTTACATCAGCAGTTGTGACAATAACTCTTCTCAAAGGATATGCCTCTTCATCAACAGTTATACCTTTTAGCCAAAGGGCATGATCCTTCACGACAAGACATGTCTCTACAATTGAACCCCTACGTCTCCTATGTAAAGGGGCCTACGTCACTCATTCAATCAATCAATACATCAGTCTTTGAATCTCTCGAGTCTCAGTTTTATCATAAGTATGAAGATTAAGTCTTAATAATAAGATTAACAGTAGGAATCCTCATGGGGGTCATCACTACTTTACTCCCTTGAGAGGGGGCCTTTGTAGTTTATTTTATGTCATTGGTTTCCGAAAGTTACTTTTCCTCCTTCCTACGGAGTTACTTTATCACACCTCTTCCTTGATATTCCCTACCGCATTCCAGGAAGATAAGGTCTTGTACCACGGAGCAATCAAGTACACAAACCTTGATTGCAGTGCTCCTCTTGTTTTTTGCATAGAATCACACGCGTGGTGTGTCAAGTACTCTTCAAGACCTATACTTGGAATCCGGTTTAGAGTGGCCATTCGATGATGTTATCGTCATCACACATCTATATTCATTCCATATTGCACTTTTCATGCTTTATATGGAGACTAACCGTTGCAGATCTCATGTTGTATTGATGAGAACGTGTTGGATGTTATTTGTTCGACTAGTCATGTTGCTATGGGGCGACCCCCTTCAGTGTTCCCAATGTCTTTGCTTTGGGGACTTACTGTTATTCTGGTTGTCGTCGTATTTGGTACACCAGTAACCGTCAGTAACCGTTCGAGTCTGTTTACAAAGTGTTGCATTTGTTTATGTTTTTTGATGTGGGGTCACTTTGGGAAGCGGTATTGCGCAGTACTTTCAGCAAATCATTACCTGAAGTTACGAGTTGAGTTTATTCATCCGGCCAATCCCGGTGGTGTGCACTGCGCACTGCAGCCGGTGCGATCAGCGAGAGGACTGCACGCAGAGGTGGAGAGAGAGAGAGAGAGAGAGAGAGAGACTTCTCATATGGCATCCGCCAGAGAGAGAGAGATCAGCGCTACAGTAGAGAGCTCAGCGCTCGCAACAGAGTTGGTTATGAGATTAAATAGCTCCAGAGATTAAAAAAAGGGAAAATTACCAAAATACCCCTCTAATTTGAGGAAATTCCTAAAATACCCCTCAAATTTCAAAAATTCCCAAAATGCCCCTGTATCTATTTTGGTTGGATTATTCAAGATTTTCTAATCTTCATTCGTTTTTGACAATTGAGGTCCGTTTTTGAGTGCTCAGCATGTAATTTGTCACCAGTTACAATCGCAAAAAAGGCAATTATGTCTAAAACTAATGAAGCAATTCATCTCCAAAGCCTACATAACCAACTCAAATTGTAGTTTTAGCATCTTGTACGATAGACAATCACTCTTCTTGTGAAGACCTACAAAAAAAAATATTCTTTGAGAAATTTACTCTCACAACCAAGGGTATTTTGGGAATTTTGGAAAATTTGAAGGGCATTTTGGGAATTTATGACAAAATATCGGGGGTATTTTGGGAATTTTTGAAATTTGAGAGGTATTTTGGGAATTTCCTTAAATTAGAGGGGTATTTTGGTAATTTTCCCTAAAAAAAAATTGTAGACTAGAGCTTGCTTTGGTTATGCACGCTTTGGAAATGAATTGCGTCATTATTTTTAGACATGATTGCTTTTTTTTTTTTTTGGAGATAATTTGTGACAAATTTCATGCTAAGCACTCAAAAACAATCTTAATTGTCACAAAAGAATAAAGATTAGAAAATCTTGAACAATCCAACCAAATAAGACATAAGGATATTTTTGGGAATTTTGAAATTTAAGGGGTATTTTGAGAATTTCCACAAATTAGAGGGGTATCCAACCAAAACAGACATAAGGATATATATGGGAATTTTGAAATTTAAGGGGTATTTTGAGAATTTTCACAAATTTAGAGGGGTATCTATACTATAATAATAGGGGAAGGGATTCGCCCCCTCCCCCCGAAAAGCTTTCAACTTTAGCTTTGTCTGGCGCCTTTCGGCAGCTTTCACGTTAGTACGTCCTATGCGAGGTGACACACACATTCGACAGGCGAGAGCGCACACACACACACACACACACACACACACACACACACAGAGTGGTAGCTTTCAAGCATTGCACGAACACCAATGCAGCGCGCGAACTCATTAATGCTGATGGCAATTGCAACTCATGCGTGCGTTCACAACTTGGACAGCAGTTGGCGAAGAGCTTGAGCCTCGAGCATTTGTTGAAGCCGAAGAAGCCTTCCAACGATGTGACGCGAAGGGAAGGCGGGGGGGGGCAGGGAGAGAGCGCGTATTGTTGGTCAATCTGCAGGCAAGGGTTCGCGAATAACAACATTCAAGCAAATAACCGATGAGGCGTGTTGCAAGCAAGGGGGGGGGAGAGAGAGAGAGAGAGAGAGAGGGGTGCCGCCGTTGGGATTCTTGGGAACTTGGGGGATGCAACACAAGAGACAGGGAGAGAGAGAAGTGTTCGGAAAAAATCATTTTTCCAAACATACAAAATTCCTTTCCTTGAATTTGCCAAGAGAAAATTTTAAGACTATTTTTCTTTATTTTGGGGCAACCCGTCTACCCTCTAAGTTTGAATCAAACATAGGCCTAAGGGGTCGCGATTGTTGAAGAGACGCATTGCTCCTCTAGCTCACCATTGTGGCCTACCTCACCATAAACATCAAGGCAGTGAAAAGGTGGCCTGGTATTGAGAGAGGCGACAACTCCAGAGAACGCATGGTCGTCACAGGTGCAGAAGCTGAGGTGGGCGGGTAAGGGAGGTGGCCAGGGCTTTCGAGATAGAGAGGTCACAACTCACGAGCCAAGAAGGGCGAAGAGCTGCAGGCCCAATGAAAGAGGCACACAACCATACGGGATGGGGTGAGCGGGTGAATAAGCATTTGCACAGAACCGTGGGACTTTGGAGAGAGACGTTGAATTTCCCAAGTGTTGAGTGCGAACGCTCAGAGAGAGAGAGAGAGAGAGAGAGAGAGAGAGAGAGAGAGAGAGAGAGAGAGAGAGAGAGAGAGAGAGAGAGAGACTCCACATAGCACTTCCGGAGGTAGTGCCGTTGCCGAAGGTGGGGCCATTGTACTAGTTTGAATAAGCATCCATCGTATGTGAGAAAGCTAGCGCCAAAGCTTTATCTCTCTTGCATTTTGTGTGTACATAACTAGTAAAAGTAACCTCTGGGTTGCTGCAGCAAAAAAAAAAAAAAAAAGCCTTTATTCTTATGAAACGATCTTCTATTTCGAAGCACAAAAAATCAATGTTGGATTTATGTTTTTGTCATGTAATATCAATTATACAATGGATGTTGCATCAATGTATAAAGTTTTTATCATATACTATATTCCATTTTCTATTAATTAATGATGATAACACCAACACAACAAAGGAATGCTCTCAAGTACGCTATAGGGTTACTTTTGATGAAGATCATAGAAGACTCTCTCTCTCTCTCTCTCTCTCTCTCTCTCTCTCTCTCACACACACACACACACACACACACACATCTTGAGTTAAAGAAGACTTGTTGGCTAGATCCTTGGTCACTTGTAACAGCTGTTAATTTCAACACTTGTCAAATAATACATAAGTTCTATAAGGGATTTTCCAATGAATCTCTCTCTCTCTCTCTCTCTCTCTCTCTCTCTCTCTCTCTCTCACACACACACACACACACACACACACACACACACAAAAGTTGTGTTGAACTTGTGCGTATCATCCCTTGTATCGATATCATGTGTCCTCTCTCTCTCTCTCTCTCTCTCTCTCTCTCTCTCACACACACACACACACACACACACACATGCATGCGTGCACACACACACAACATAGCACACAAAACTTGCGTTCAACTTGTGCGTATCATCCCTTGTATCGATCCAATTTTATCATATGTCCTCTCTCTCTCTCTCTCTCTCTCTCTCTCTCTCTCTCTCTCTCACACACACACACACACACACACACACACACTGTAACATTTAATGGCCTAAAAACTTGTGTGTAGCGGAAATTAGCATGAACATAGTGGGCATTTCATTAGAATAGATTCCTAATGAGAATTACAAGAGTGCTTGGGTGGAGAGAGCAACAAAAAGCATAACACCTAGTTAGATAGCATGAACAATACTTTCAAAAGAGAGAGAAATTAAGCTATTGACAACACTTGAGGACCGGATTTGCATGGAGCCGGTCCCCCCTCCAAAAGTCTTTGTATTATTGTTTCTCCCATCAAGAGAGACATTGTACAATACAATTCTTTGTGTTCCTTCAAGACTAGCTAGTGCAATGAAGATGAAAGCTTCATGCACTAAGCAAAACACTTAGCAAACACAACATTAATTATCCCCGGTCTCAGACCCAAGACCTCACACACCTTCGAAGATGGTGAGAGCTAGCAGGATATGAGAGTAGATTGAGAGGAAGAAGGAGTATCTTACGAGAAAGATGTGCATCTCCTCACATAATCACTCGTATTAGCATAGCTTAGCTTAGTAATTAGCTTGGTAGAGGAGATGAGCATGCATTGAAGCTTGGCTCTTGGTTGGATTTGCATCCACATGCCAAGAGTGTGTCGATGTAGGCTTCTATCTCACAAGCTTGGAGTAGGTGATGAGCTCTCCATTAAATCTTGGGAAGAGATAGTCTTCTCTTTCTTCACACATGAGATTGTGTGAGTGTGTGTGTCATAATGCCTTGCAAAAATCAGCCCCCTCTCTCTCTTGGGCGAGCCCTCTTGCTATTTTGCTCTTGCTCTACCCTCATTGGACCTCCCCAAGTCAAGCCAATGACTATTAAGCAGCATAAGTGATAGCCTTCTGACATTTGTCCCCCTTTCCCCTTTTGTGAGAGCTTTAGATAATTTAAATATTCAACTAAACTCTCATTGGACCCCTTTGCCTCCTGGCCAATAGGAATCAGGCAAGCCATTGGGCTGCTGAATGCTCATTGGACCACTTGGGAGAGTGTCCAATAGTCTTCTAGAGGACTTAATTTTCATTGTTTCTTTTATTAAGTGTTTTAAATTAATTAAACTAGATTTACTCTAGCCTAATTCTCATTGGTCCACCTCCAAGGCCATCCAATAGGAATTGGGCACACCTTGTGGGCATCTGGGCTAGGGAGCTGACATGTGTCCCTCATTCCCTTTGTGTAAAGGGAGCTTGTGTGTGTGTGTGACTTTCTCTCTCATCCCCTACTCCCAAGGCTCGCCACCTCCTATGTAGGGATTTGTAAAGACTTTTTAGGTCACACACAAAGCATCCAATTCCCTTAATGTTGGCCTTTGGACACAACCTTTGAATTTTGGAACCTTAGCATTTTGGAAGTCTTAACGGGCTGAACCTTAGGGTCTTTTTAGCCCATTGTTGCACATGGATCTTTTGCAAATGGCCCCCCCTTTGGATCCCTACTGTGGTCGGTCTGCTAGCTTAACCAATATTCTAGCTTTTTCTCCCCTGGCAGTTCCCCACATTAAATGATCAGTTTAATATGAGAAAATCATTTAGGAGAATTAGATATTGATTATTATGACACACACACACACACACACACAATGTGCACTTGAGTTCAAGGCTATGGATACAAATATCAGAG